>NC_090323.1:150370425-150975251 GCF_040869045.1 Eurosta solidaginis | reverse complement strand
TAGAGTAATTTGATTTGAAAAATTCCGCAAAGAAGTAGGCGATCTCTTGATCATCGCTGGAAATATTATCTTAGAATTTCATGGATGATGGAAACCCTTTCACCCTGCGTTTAGAGTTTACGAACCAGTAAAGTGCCTTCGGGTTGCAAGTTATATAAGATAAGCTTTGTAACACTTTCTGTTCAATTGAAAATACTTGCAGCGTAGAATCGAGTACTGTAAGTAATGGTTATGTAAACCCGTCTTTTTGAACAACTTGAAAGATCGAGACTTTTATTCTTTAAACTTTTCAGCTCTTTAGTGAACCATACTTGGCTTGTATCGGAATGTACACAAATCCGCTTAGGTACGTATTTTTCAAAAAGACAGTAAATGGTGTTGTAAAAGTGAGAAACGCTTTGCTCCACATCAGCATTAAATATTGGCCACAATATTCGAGATAGATCACGATTTAATTTTTTGAAATTGGCCTTCGCAAAGCCGAAGCGATAACTGGAGTTGTATCGTTTATTGCCGCTGTTACAAGCATTACTTACAACTTCGTAACCTATTTTGAGGGAAGGGTGGTAAGCATCTTCAGGTTCAATAATGGGTTCGCATCGACTAATGGAATATTTAGAGTCATCATCCACAAAGGCTAAATCTAACATTCTTCCGAATTTATTCGATTGGATGTTGATTTGCTGAAGGCACAGCTCAGACATTCCGTCTAGAAATTCATTGTTGGAAGACTTTGACGAAACTGGTACGATATTAAAGTCAGAGACGCACTATGATATGTGCGGCATATTGAAGTCACCCAAGACAATAATGGAATCGGAAGGCTTTAGCATCGAATTAACAGTTTTTAGCAAGGAAATGTGATGCATATAAACGGACAGTTCAGAAGATGGCGGGATATAAGAGATGGCCAAATAAATATGATATTTGCTAGTTGTGTGCGTATGCACAAGAACTCAGTTGTATCGGTGGCGGGTACGCAAATCTCTTCAGATGGTATTGAAGAGTGTACAGCAAGCAGAACTCCACCTCCAACTCTGTTCAGGCGGTCATTTAAATATATTTGGTAGTCATTACAGAGGATCTCCGAGTTAAAAACATGAGGCTTCAGCCAGGTTTCGGTTAAAGCAATTATATCGTAACTTGAGTTAAATGACTTTAAAAACAGTTCTGTTAACTTGGTCTCTAACATTTTGTTAAAGTATATCTAAAGCAGATTTTGCGTGCAGTTTTTTGACTCAGTGTTATTAAGTGGGATCTTTGCTAAGTTTGGAGCACTCCTATTCCGCCTATATTCAAATACCCGCACAAGTGCCCCAGAGGGCCAAAAATCGTTACTGAAGATAGTTTCAAAATGTTCAATAGGTACATCTAATTTAAAGGAAGATACGTTTCTTTCATAACTAAAATTAAATTTCCGAATTGTTACGTCATGGGTTTTCCTTTTTGCGAAGATATACGATTTCAGATCCTCCTCAGTAGTATCCCTCTCGAATCTTGACACGAATATCGATTTTTTAGGAGGACTACAACCAACTTCCTAGCTCCAGGCTCAGTCGCCTGAGAACGGTTTGCAGGTTCAATATTTTTTCTAGCTGCTAGTTTTGTTGGAGGTGCCTTTGATGTTGAAGGCTCTACTGTAAGTGGACTTGGAGATGCTAAGTTTATTAATTCTATCGTGCTGGGTGCAGGAACGATTGGGTTCTGGATGTTTTGAACGGGGTCTAAGGTCAGTACGCCAGCCGAGACATCAGTTCGTTTTCGTTTGCTGTCACGACTGTCGCTATTAACATTAGCAGCTGAATCGGTAATACATTTGAAGGTTTTAAACAAGTTTTCATAATACTGTTTGAAAAGCTTAAAAAGATCCACTTCCGTGGATCTGCATTTCAAGCACGACCAACGCATACCCTTGTTATCGTTAATCGCATCACACACCCTTGCTGTCAAACTAGCGCACTTCATATGAGCAAGCTCATCACAAAGCCAGCACGACACGAAACGCTCGGTATCACCTTTTAATTGGCAGTTAACAAAATTGTAAGACATTATAAATTAAAGTAAAATTGATTAAGCAGACGGATGCAGTGAAAATAGTTTTGAGATCACAGTAAAAAAATCGCTGTTTGAGCAGTTTGAAGGTCACTGTATGAGCAGTTTATTTATTTTTAGGAAAAGTTTTTCCTCATTTTAGGTAAGTAGTTTTTCTGAGTGTATAAATATATTCCCTTATTCCAAAATCTCTCATGGGAATTATGACAAATTTAAATTGGCCACGCCAACAAAAAATGCTAAACTATATGAGGTTCAGGTGTCTATTATATGAGTTCCGTCCTTCATACAGAGTTAATATTAGCTGTGTTTTTGTCACCTCTATATACGTTTACGCTTAAGCTTTATATGGACTGCTAAGAGACAAACTTTAAATACACCTCTAAAATTGCTACGCATAAAATTAGTACTACTAAATTTCAATACGCGGGTGGGGCGGCCAGCGTGGTGTAATGGTAGCGTGCTCCGCCTACCACACCGTATGCCCTGGGTTCACACCCCGGGCAAAGCAACATAAACATTTTAGAAATAAGGTTTTTCAATTAGAAGAACATTTTTCTAATTGGGTTCGCCCCTCGGTAGTGTTTGGCAAGCGCTCCGGGTGTATTTCTGCCATGAAAAGCTCTCAGTGAAAACTCATCTGCCTTGGAGATTGCGTTCGGAGTCGGCATTAAACAAATAGGTCCCACCCCGCCAATTTGTAGGAAAAAAAGAAAACAGCACGACGCAAATTGAAAGAGAAGCTCGGCCTTAGATCTCTTCGGAGGTTATCGCGCCTTACATTTATTTTTTATTTTTTAAATTTCAATACGCATTATACTCAGATGTAACTGAATATGTGTCTATGTTTCACCCTCTGCACTAATTTTATGTATTCTATGCGCGTCCACTATTTATCACAACTGATTCAACTATATGTTATACACAGAAATACATCAGAGGGTTGTGTCTCCGCTTTTCGGTACACCCTGTGCTGTAGCTGGTTGTTTAACCACTGCCGCTAGATGGGTCTCCTAAGCGTTACCTAGGCGAGGATAGGCGTTTTTTTTCACGGGCAAGCGAAACACGGCTATTGTTGCGTCCCAAAAAATCCTATTACAAACTGTTTTTTATTTACTTTAATGCTATGTTTAAGAAATTTTTATTAAAGATATTGTTCAGATTAGCTTTTTCCATCTCCATTCCCTCTTGTTGGTTTGCATTTAATATCGATCAATAAGCTGCACTTTTAGCAGTACGTATCTTCCTTTAGATATATGCATATGTATATGTCGTATATGTAAATATGTGTGTGTGTAATTGTGCACCTTAGCACATTTCACGTTATTTAATACTAATCTAAATATTAACTTGAAATTCGAAAGTAAGTGCAAGTGGTTGCTTAATAATGTATGAAGTCAGCGCAATGGGATAATCCGTACCGATGGGCATGAATTTAATATGCAGTGTGTATATATGTATATCAGCTTTGTAAGTCGGTACGTATGAACTTAAATACGTGCATATAAAACTAAATAGAATTTATTGAGGTAATTTTATGCTTATGTTTATATGACGGCGCTTTTTAATTACGCTTAGCAAAAACACATAAAAA
This sequence comes from Eurosta solidaginis, assembly GCF_040869045.1. NCBI lineage: Eukaryota > Metazoa > Arthropoda > Insecta > Diptera > Tephritidae > Eurosta > Eurosta solidaginis. The sequence goes on along the minus strand of NC_090323.1, from coordinate 150,971,605 downwards.
CACTTTAAATCAGGAAAATCTTAATACATAAAAATTACTTGTCACAATTTTTGGCCGCGATGTACTCCTAAACTAATGAACCGATTTTGAATTTGTTTTGTACCCCGTGTGTAGTTTGATCTAACTTGAAATATAGGATAGGCTACATCTCAGTTTGTAGTCGCAATATTATTTTATTTCAATTTGTTTTATTTGTTTATACGTAATAATAAAATGTTACCTATACGCACCGGCACTCACATTTTCGGGGTGCGGATATACTTCCGTATAATTGGTTGGTGTTTAGTTAAACAACATGCTTATCAATAAAAAATGTTATAGCGAATGATGTCAAGTATAGCACATCACCAGGCCCTCCGAGAGGGTGGTGGTGGGCTCTGAGGGGGCCCGCGATTTAGAGGTACTATGACATTTTTTTTTTAATTCAGGATAGTATTTAGTTGTACCATGTGCAATTTTTAAGCCGAATTTCAAAAGCAACGAAAATCTGTATTTCGTTTTTATATTATAGTGAAGTGTGAAAAATAAAAATCTATATATATAAAAAGGAAGGCTAAAATGTGGGTTAGTTGGTCGCCGGTGTTTGAAGAGATGCGTAGGTCGATTTTGTTCAAACTTTCACATAAGTTGCGTAAACCTCACGCGGTGGTTACTACCTATGTTTGGTTGCGATCGACGTACAGGGTCTCGAGATATAGGCCAAAACGTGGGCCAGTGAATGCCTAGACAGTGTTTATACAATATGGATATCAAATGAAATATGTTGATGAGTGCTTTAGTACAGAGTAATATATTATCCAGAGACGGGCTGGGACTGGGATTAGGACTAGGACTGGGACTGGGACTGGAATAAAATACAAACCACTCTCTGGGACAGGCAATAAGGGATGCAGAAGAATGAGAAGAAATTGACAGAAGAGGAAAGAGAGAAGGAGGAGATTGAGAAAGAGATAGAAAGAGACGAAGATGGAGATAGATGAAGCGAAAAAACGGAGGGAGTAGTGAATAAAAGGATTAAGAAAAAGTGAAGAGGGGGGGGGGGCAAATTTAGGGCAGAACAACGTCTGCCGGGTCTTCTAGTATATTATAAAATAATTTTCCTTGAATTATGGAAATGAGAGAAAACCTTCGATTTTTGGCATATTTGTTCAGTCGTTTTCACCTAGTTAGTGGTTATTCGTAAAATATTAAGACATTTTTATAATTAGGATTGATACCAGAACTTCTTCAAATGTATATATGTATAAGTTTATTGGTAATGACAAAGTATGTTTTGAAAAAATTAATATATAGTGCCTGATTCAAGACATGTTTAAAAATATATTAGCTACAGAAGCCCAACCTTCAACAACGAGAAAAATGAATACTAACGAAGAGCTACGTAAAAAAAAAAATGGTGTACATTTGAAAGAAGAATTCCAGCGTTAGTTACAAATAGTAAGTAAAAGTCTTAAGATCATCCTACAACACTGCCCTCAGATTGAGACGCAAAGACGGTTTAGTGAGGACAGGCAAAGAAATGGCAATCCAAAGCGAATAGCAAACGCCCAGTTGGAGAGTAATTTTCTATTCTTAATTAGGAACAAGTAAGGATACGGACTCTCTTCGGCTGTCCCGAGTACTTCATACCTTTCATGAATGGACCTGAAAAATAATCTTATCCCATTCGTAATATCCAAAAAATCGGCTGTATAGGATATAAAATATGTAGTGAAGAGATAAGATAAATATAGAATAAATAAATAGGTAGGTACTTTGTGTGAGGATGCAAAGTTTCACGTTTTTTGTGGTCTGCGCGAAATAGCTATGATTACGAATCACTTATCTCAACGATGAGTGCCGAAAATGTAAGTATTTGATGAAATTTGAAGTTTCTAGTCATTAAAAAGGGGGCAGAAATTACAGTTTATATGGGGTATACACTATATATACCACCGATGTCTATGATTTTTTTAGACGGCAATATATGCTATATACGTAGGCATTCATTTGGTGAAATTTGAAGGTTTTAGCTGTTAAAATAGGACAGAACAATCGGTAATATAGGATACATACCATATATACGACCGATCTCTATGATTTCTTCAGAAAACAATATATGCCATATATGCAAGCATTTGGTGAAGTTTGAACCATCAGTCTGATAAATTGCGGAAGATATGACAAAAATCGACTTTTCTGAAAAATCTGTTGTATGGAGATACATGCTATAGGGGTCCGATCTGGCAGGTTCCGACAAATGTTTAATCGGACACCTAAATATACCTACTCCCTAAATTTTATCAATATATGTGAATTGAGGGGCTAGTTTGCATACAAACAGACAGACAGAAAAGCGGACAAGGCTAAATTAACTCAGCTTTTCGTTCTGATCATTTTGGTGTACTTATTGGCGGGTTTATCCCTTCTCCTTTAAGGGCTTACAATTTTGAGATTCGGGACAAACTTAATATGCCATTTCATTTTCATGAAATATGTAAGAACTGATTTATGTTAACAAGAGCTGTTGTCAAAATAGCCAAAACCATATATATCCAGTTCACACGAAACAAGCAAAAAAATTTTTTTAAAACGAACAAAAAAAAAAGTTCCAAAACTAAGTGAAAAACGGACGTTCAAAGACATTTTCCTTGTCTCCTAGTTCCATGATAACAAATTGGCAAACAACAAATTTTGTCTGATCATTCATAAACACAAAAAAAAAAGTATTTGAAAATGGGCACAAAAACGTTTCCAGGTACACAGTTCAAAAAAAAAAAAAAAAAAAAAAAACCAATCCAGGTAGAACGTACCGGATATATATCCGGCAAGAGACCACCAATATCGAAGGTTTTTTAGAAGTGTCTTTATCTCTATAAAAACAACGTTTACAAAAACGTCTTCTGCTGTTCCTTCGCAGTGATTATGGGCCATCTATATTTTGGCTCCAGCACATTACGCTTATTTCACCCAAAAGTGGTTCGAAAATTACAATGTACATTATGTTAGCAAAAACTTGAATCCATACGAAAGGTGTCAGCTGATGCTTATTGAGCAATATTAAACTCAGATGAAAGAAAAGCTTTTGAAAATAGGGAAACAGACAAAAGTCATTGCAGAAGTAAGAAGATACAGGCGAACAGTATCGCTAAAAGCGGAGGAAACCATTGTACAAAACTTAATGTCGGGTGTCTCCAGAAAATATTGATCATACGGATAGCAACGAATTAATTGATAAAATTTCTTTACTTGTCATTGATATAAAAATGAATTTCCATACTAACAAAAGCAAATGTGCAAACAAATTATCTGTTAGCACTTTAAGGGCATAAATCCTAATTTGCTGAACTTTTTGTACCAGCCCTTATACAAAGTAAAATGCATAATAGTACTGTATAAGTATTGTCCAAAACAGCGGGCGATATATATTTCCTAGCCATATAATCTGTGATTGCCATGCATAAGTGGAATAAGTTATTATTGGTCTGAGAAGGCGTATGATGAGCATCCATTTCAATTTCAGGATATCTATTTGGCAGTCCAGCAATTTTGCCGAAAACAGAAAAAGTATACACGAATTTGGGAGAGAAGTTTGGCTTTATTTAACACGTGGTGATATTGTGCTCGCATACCACACCAAATGTCGAGGGTCCAAGGTACGGGAAAACCAACACCATTTTTTATACTCAGTTGAGCAGAGCTCACAGAGTATATTAAGTTTGATTGGATAACGGTTGGTTGTACAGGTATAAAGGAATCGAGATATATATAGACTTCCATATATCAAAATAATCAGGATCGAAAAAAAATTTGATTGAGCCATGTCCGTCCGTCCGTCCGTCCGTTAACACGATAACTTGAGTAAATTTTGAGGTAAATTGATGAAATTTGGTATATAGGTTCCTGAGCACTCATCTCAGATTGCTATTTAAAATGAACGAAATCGGACCATAACCACGCCCACTTTTTCGATATCGAAAATTTCGAAAAACCGAAAAAGTGCGATAATTCATTACCAAAGAAAGCTAAAACGATGAAACTTGGTAGATGGGTTGACCTTATGACACAGAATAGAAAACTATTAAAATTTTGGACAATGGGCGTGGCACCGCCCACTTTTAAAAGAAGGTAATTTAAAATTTTGCAAGCTGTAATTTGGCAGTCGTTGAAGATATCATGATGAAATTTGGCAGAAACGTTACTCCTATTACTATAGGTACGCTTAATAAAAATTAGCAAAATCGGAGAACGACCACGCCCACTTTAAAAAAAAATTTTTTTTTAAAGTAAAATTTTAACAAAAAATTTAATATCTTTACAGTATATAAGTAAATTATGTCAACATTCAACTCCAGTAATGATATTGTCACGGATATTAGTATCACTAAGCTATACCATCACTAAGGCGATGCTAAGGCCATGCCAAGCAGTATTTACGTCAATAATCAAATCATGTATACACATATATAAGGCAGCCGAAAGAGATGTCACACACAGATGCATTTACTTATACGCCTATGTGTGTGCGAGAGACTGTAAACTACAAACTCACATACATCTGAGAGACGCTGAAAAGTAGAAAATTGTAAACAAGTAGAAACTATATGAGAACTATAAACACTCCAAATAGTTGGTAAGTTCTGGAGTTAGAAGAGCCTAGAAGTATGCAGCGTAAACTATAAAAGCGGCACAAGCGAGTAAAAAGTAATTCAGTTTGATTTGAGATTTGGATTAAGCGCTATCTAGCGAGCTATAGCAGTATTATTTTGAATAGTAGAGTTTCATTTGAGCTGTCAATCAGTTTGGTTATTAAGTAAGCTATTCGTTGCAAAGTACAAGTGTGATTGTGAAGTACTTGAATAAAGGCCATTTTGCATTATTACATATTGGAGTTATTTATTCAACAGTTTAGCGATACGAACTTAGCAGAGGGTTGCAAATAAGAGGATTTGCAAGTAAATTCGTTACAATTGGTGTCAGAAGAGGAATTGTTGAATAAATTCCGAAGATTTGGAATACAACTTGGACATGGCAAAGTTCAGTGAATTGAAGATCCAGCAACTGAAAAAGGAGTTGGAGAACCGTGGATTAAATACAACCGGCAATAAGATCGAACTTAAAGCACGGCTACGAGGGATAGTGGAGTCGCAAGGAATTGATGTGGACGAGTTTGTCTTTTATCCTGATGGGGACGAAACAACAACAAAAATTGAAGAGAAAAACGAAACATCGCAGACAGTTACAAACACAGACTTGAACATGATATTGGCTGCAATATCGGCACAAATGTCCGAAATATCATCACAAATATCCACCAACATGTCATCAAACCTGGAAGAACAAAAGACAAATATAACATCCCAACTGGAAGAACAAAAGACAAATATAACATCCCAACTGGAGTCACAGAAGACATATATGGCATCCCAACTGGAATCACAGGAGGCACGTATTTCAGAAATGACGTCGCAAGTGTCATATCAACTGGAAGACCAAAAGACATATATGGCATCTCAATTGGAAGCGCAAGAGGCACGTATATCTGAAATGTCGGCAGAAATTTTGGAACAGGTATCATCAAAACTGGAAGCGCAGGATGCAAAAATGGCTCAATTTCAGGCAGAAGTAGATGATTTAAAAGGTCGTATGGAGCAGTTACAACTAAATCGCCCAGCTGTTTCAGCGAGTAATCCAAAGGTAAAGACACCATCCTTTGACGGTTCCGTTCCTTTTCAGGTCTTTAAGCTACAGTTTGAGAAGACCGCAGCAGTGAACCAGCAGTGCCAGTAGCTGCATTGTTCGTGGCATTGAAGGGGCCAGCAGCGGAAATCCTACAGACGATTCCCGAAGGAGAGCGGAACAATTATGAAGCATTGATGGCTGCTGTAGAACGACGTTATGGAAGCGAACATAGGAGACAGATATACCAAATGGAGTTGCTGAACCGCTTCCAGAGGCCTGGTGAAACATTGCAAGAGTTTGCGTCGGATATTGAAAGGCTAGCACATTTAGCGAATGCGGATGCACCCGTGGAATACACTGAAAGGGTAAAGATTCAGAGCTTTATAAATGGCATACGAGATATGGAAACGAAGCGGGCTACATATGCGAATCCAAAACTAACATTTGCTGAAACGGTATCACATGCTCTGATTCAGGAAACAGCGTCGCTTCTGTGTAAGCCAGTTTTCAAAGCACGCCGTGTGGAAGTAGAAAGCCCAAAGTGGGTAGACACAATTTTGGAAGCACTGAAGGGATCTCAACAGAAGCATGCCGGAGTTATTAAATGTTTCAAGTGCGGCAACCCAGGTCACATTGCACGTCATTGCGATCTTGGTCCTAATAGTTCCAACAATGTGGGTGGCCGTAAACGCAAAGCTGGCGGAAATGAGCAAGAGCGTGTCGGATGTAAAGAACGAAAACTTGCCCCGGCTATTGAATGTCCTGTGATATCTGTGTCGCAGATTGGAAGGAAATCAAGCAGTCTTACCATCAGAGGGAATGTGGATGGTAAAGAGCGTGTACTGACTGTAGATACGGGGGCATCTCATTCCTTGATCCGATCTGATTTGGTCTACAGGAGAGTAAAGTCATTACCTGGAGCAAGGTTGCGTACGGTCACAGGCGAATATAATCAAGTCCAAGGCGAAGTGGTATGTGAGGTATTAATTGGAAAAGTCATGGTTCTACACAAATTCGTTGTGGCGGATATCGTTGATGAAGTCATATTGGGAGTGGACTTCTTGGTTTACCATGACGTCATGATCGATATGCGGAGGAAAATTATGCGCTATAAGAATCAGGACATACCACTTAATTTTAGTTTGGAAAAAGGGTTCAGCAGTAATCGGGTACTGGTGGAAAAGATTCGACAAAGGCCACGAAAGTCAAAGGCAAAGGTTGATAGATCAAATGGGCCAAATAAATCAAAATCAAAAGTACCTGCGAGAGAAACACTGGCATTGACAAAACCTAAAAGACGCAGGAAAACGAAGCAACGAATTTCCGAGAAAGAATGCGAGGGTAGTTTCAAGCCGGAGCGCACTACTGTTGTGAAATGTCGGAACGATACCGATTATGCAAAGCAAATCCGTCCAGCGCAAGCTCTACGAAGTGGTTCATTGACCAAACAACAGAGTGTGAAGGAACGGCCCAGGGTAATGAGTAGTAAGATGAAACACTGGCATGACAAGAACTTTAATTCGGAAGGTTTCTTGGCGGGAGATTTGGTACTGTTAAACAACCCTCACCTACGGAAAGGTGTTCCAGCCAAATTTCGGTGCAGTTGGGAAGGCCCGTACAAAGTTGTGAAGAAGATCAGTGATACCATCTACCGCATACAAAGCATTGAGAAACCACGGAGTAGAAGAGTGGTACATTTGGAGAGATTAGCAGCGTTTAGATGGAGAGATTTGTCTGATCGGGACGATCAGACTTAGGTGGAGGGCAGTGTCACGGATATTAGTATCACTAAGCTATACCATCACTAAGGCGATGCTAAGGCCATGCCAAGCAGTATTTACGTCAATAATCAAATCATGTATACACATATATAAGGCAGCCGAAAGAGATGTCACACACAGATGCATTTACTTATACGCCTATGTGTGTGCGAGAGACTGTAAACTACAAACTCACATACATCTGAGAGACGCTGAAAAGTAGAAAATTGTAAACAAGTAGAAACTATATGAGAACTATAAACACTCGAAATAGTTGGTAAGTTCTGGAATTAGAAGAGCCTAGATGTATGCAGCGTAAACTATAAAAGCGGCACAAGCGAGTAAAAAGTAATTCAGTTTGATTTGAGATTTGGATTAAGCGCTATCTAGCGAGCTATAACAGTATTATTTTGAATAGTAGAGTTTCATTTGAGCTGTCAATCAGTTTGGTTATTAAGTAAGCTATTCGTTGCAAAGTACAAGTGTGATTGTGAAGTACTTGAATAAAGGCCATTTTGCATTATTACATATTGGAGTTATTTATTCAACTGTTTAGCGATCCGAACTTAGCAGAGGGTTGCAATTAAGAGGACTTGCAAGTAAATTCGTTACAATATGGTGCACCAAAATACAAAAATAAAAGAAAATTTCAAAATGGGCGTGGCTCCGCCCTTTTTCATTTAATTTGTCTAGGATACTTTTAATGCCATAAGTCGAAGAAAAATTTACCAATCCTTTTGAAATTTGGTAGGGGCATAGATAACATGACGTTTTCCGTGAAAATGGGCGAAATCGGTTGAAGCCACGCCCCGTTTTTATACACAGTCGTCCGTCTGTCCTTCCGCATGGCCGTTAACACGATAACTTGAGTAAATTTTGAGGTATCTTGATGAAATTTGGTATGTAGGTTCCTGGGCACTCATCTCAGATCGCTATTTAAAATTAACGAAATCGCACCGTAACCACGCCCACTTTTTCGATATCGAAAATTACGAAAAATGAAAAAAATGCCATAATTCTATACCAAATACGAAAAGAGGGATGAAACATTGTAATTGGATTGGTTTTTTGACGCGAAATATAACTTTAGAAAAACCTTTGTAAAATGGTTGTGACACCTACCATATTAAGTAGAAGAAAATGAAAAAGTTCTGCAGGGCGAAATAAAGAACCCTTGAAATCTTGGCAGGTATTACATATATAAATAAATTAGCGGTATCCAACAAATGATGTTCTGGATCACCCTGGTCCACATTTTGGTCGATATCTGGAAAACGCCTTCACATATACAACTACCACCACTCCCTTTTAAAGCTCTCATTAATACCTTTAATTTGATACCAATATCGTACAAACACATTCTAGAGTCACCCCTGGTCCACCTTTATGACGATATCTCAAAAAGGCGTCCACCTATAGAACTAAGCCCCACGCCCTTTTAAAATACTCATTAACACCTTTCATTTGATACCCATATCGTACAAACATATTCTAGAGTCACCCCTGGTCCACCTTAATGGCAATATCTCGAAAAGGCGACCACCTATAAAGCGAGTGCCCACGCCCTTTTAAAAATACTCATTAACACCTTTCATTTGATACCCATATCGTACAAACAAAGTCTAGAGTCACCCCTGGTCCACCTTTATTGCGACACCTCGAAAAGGCGTCCACCTATAGAACTAAAGCCCACTCCCTTTTAAAATACTCATTAACACCTTTCGTTTGATACCCATATTATACAAACGTATTCTAGAGTCACCCCTGGTCCACCTTAATGGCTATATCTCGAAAAGGCGACCACCTATACAACTACCACCACTCACTTTTAAACCCCTCATTAATACTTTAAATTTGATACCCATATCGTACAAACATATTCTAGAGTCACCCCTGGTCCACCTTTATGGCGATATTTCGAGACGGCGTCCACCTATAGAACTAAGGCCCACTCCCTTTTAAAATACTCATTAACAGCTTTCGTTTGATGCCCATATTGTACAACAAATTCTAGGGTCACCCCTGGTCCACCTTTATGGAGATATCTCGAAACGGCGTCCACCTATGGAACTAAGGATTACTCCGTTTTAAAATACTCATTAACACCTTTCATTTGATACCCATATCGTACAAACATATTCTAGAGTTACCCCTGGTCCACCTTTATGGCAATATCTCGAAAAGGCGACCACCTATAAAACGAGTGCCGACGCCCTTTTAAAAATACCCATTAACACCTTTCATTTGATACCCATATCGTACAAACAAAGTCTAGAGTCACCCCTGGTCCACCTTTATTGCGACACCTCGAAAAGGCGTCCACCTATAGAACTAAAGCCCACTCCCTTTTAAAATACTCATTAACACCTTTCGTTTGATACCCATATTATACAAACGTATTTTAGAGTCACCCCTGGTCCACCTTAATGGCGATATCTCGAAAAGGCGACCACCTATACAACTACCACCACTCACTTTTAAACCCCTCATTAATACTTTAAATTTGATACTCATATCGTACAAACAAATTCTAGAGTCAACCCTGATCTACCTTTATGGCGATATCCCTAAATGGCGTCCACCTATAGAACTATGGTCCACTCCCTCATAAAATACTCTTTAATGCCTTTCATTTGATACACATGTCATACAAACCCATTCCAGGGTTTCCCTCGGTTCATTTTCCTACATGGTTATTTTCCTTTATGTTGTCACCATAGCTCTCAACTGAGTATGTAATGTTCGGTTACACCCGAACTTAACCTTCCTTACTTGTTTTTAATTAGGCAGTGGTTTGGCAAGCACTACGTGTATATTTCTTCGAAGGAAAGTTTTTTAGCGAAAATTTATATTTCAGGTGTTGTTCGGAGTCGGCTTAAACATACAGGGGACATGTCCCGCCAGTTTGTGGGAAAGATTAAAAAGTGACGCTACGCAAATTCAAAAAAAAGTTATTTATTTTTATGTTTTGTATACCCTAATTTAAAGAAGAGGCATTATGCCTTAGCAAATTTATAGTTTTACGTGAGTACCTGCCATTGTTGGCCTATCTTAACGGTACATACAAGCAACATGTCCAGCGCACAAGGTTCTCTTACCTTGGCCCCAATCCATGATGTCAGTGGACACACCACCACCTTGGTGGGGTTGTAGGCCTATTTAACACCTCTTCCATTTTAAGGGCCATGGCAGCTGGTTCCAATGCAATTTCAAATACGAACTAACCAACTCTTACAATGCCTTCGGATAATAACAACTCTTACCGCATTCGAGTAATAACCACAGCCACCGCGATGTTCCCGAAGCGCCTACCGCAAATGAGCAGAAACGGAACAAGCTCCGGGGGCCCAGGGCCTAACTGTTCTACCACTTTAGAGTCTTGGCCTAACTTTCGCAGCCGAAGCTACTGCCCATTAGGTATCCACAATTGCTCCTTCGCTCCGCCAACCGGCGCCAATTGGTCACGCCAATGGAGTTTAAATCGTTTTCCACCTGGTCCTTCCAACGGAGTGGGGGCCGCCCTCTACCACTGCTTCCATAGGCGGGTTCCGATAGAAACACTTTCTTCGCTGGAGCATCATCATTCATTCGCATAACATGGCCTAGCCAGCGCAGCCGCTGCGTTTTAATTCGCTGGACTATGTTGATGTCTGCGTATAGTTCGTACAACATTCAAACATTACTTTCATACAAAGCCCCACACACACAATCCTCCGTTTCGCTCAGGCTAATCGTCTGACAGGGCGTATGATGAACATTAAATTCAAGTTAAGGGTATTTGTGTGCAGCAACGATTCTAATACAGAATAACATACTGTGACGAATATTAACATCACTAAGTGATACTACCATCATTAAGCCGATACTAAGCAGCTACTCGTATGTAGGTAAACAAATCAATCATCATCTACACACATTCATACAAGGCAATGGAGAGATACTCATAAACACATGTAATCAATAGCCGAAGTAGTACTCACATATACACACGCATATGGCTATGCGAGAGAATATAAACTCGAACAAGTAAGGATGGCTAAGTTCGGGTGTAACCGAACATTACATACTCAGCTGAGAGCTTTGGAGACAAAATAAGGGAAAATCACCATTTAGCAAAATGAACCTAGGGTAACCCTGGAATGTGTTTGTATGACATGTGTATCAAATGAAAGGTGTTAATGATTATTTAAAACGTAGTGGGCCTCAATTCTATAGGTGAACGCCTTTTCGAGATATCGCAATAAGGGTGGACCAGGGGTGACAATAGAATGTGTTTGTACGATATTAATGAGGGTTTAAAAGAGAGTAGCCCTTAGTTGTATATGTGAAGGCGTTTTCGAGATATCAACCAAAATGTGGACCAAGGTTACCCAGAACGTCTTCTGTCGGGTACCGGTAATTTATTTATATATGTAATACCACGAACAGTATTCCTGCCAAGATTCCAAGTGCTTTTGATTTCGCCCTGCAGAACTTTTTCATTTTCTTCTACTTAATATGGTAGGTGTCACACCCATTTTACAAAGTTTTTTCTAAAGTTATATTTTGCGTCAATAAACCAATCCAATTACCATGTTTCATCTCTTTTTTCATATTTGGTACAGAATTATGGCATTTTTTTCATTTTTCGTAATTTTCGATATCGGAAAAGTGGGCGTGGTCATAGTCGGATTTCGGCCATATTTTATACCAAGATAAAGTGACTTCAGATAAGTAAGTGAACTAAGTTTAGTTACGATATATCGTTTTTTGCGCAAATTATCGTGTTAACGGCCGAGCGGAAGGACAGACAGTTGATTGTGTATAAAAACTGTGCGTGGCTTCAACCGATTTTGCCCATTTTCATAGTTATCGTCATAGATACTATGTCCATGCCAAATTTCACAAGGATTGGTAGATTTTTGTTCGACTTATGGCATTAAAAGTATTCTAGACGAATTAAATGAAAAAGGGCGGAGTTACGCCCATTTTGAAATTTTCTTTTATCTTTGTATTTTGTTGCACCATATCATTACTGGAGTCAAATGTTCACATAATTTACTTTTATACTGTAAAGATATTAAATGTTTTGTTAAAATTTGACTTAAAAAAAAAATTTTTTTAAAGTGGGCGTGTTCGTTATGCGATTTCGCTAATTTTTATTTAGCACACATAAAGTAATCGGAGTAACGTTTCTACCAAATTTTATCATGATATCTTCAGCGACTGCCAAATTACAGCTTGCAAAACTTTTAAATTACCTTCTTTTAAAAGTGGGCGGTGCCACGGCCATTGTCCAACATTTTTCTAATTTTCTATTTTTCGTCATAAGTACAACGCACCTACCAAGTTTCATCGCTTTGTCCGTCTTTGGTAATGAATTATCGCACTTTTACGGTTTTTCGAAATTTTCGATATCGAAAAAGAGGGCGTGGTTGTAGTTCGATTTCGTTCATTTTAAATAGAGATCTGAGATGAGCGCCCAGGAACCTACGTACTGAATTTCATCAAGATACCTCAAAATTTACTCAAGTTATCGTGTTTACAGACGGAAGGACAGACGGACGGACGGACATGGCTAAATGAATTTCTTTTTTCACCCAGATCATTTTGATATATCGAAGTCTATATCTATCTCGATTAGTTTATGCCGTTACGGATTACCGTTATGCGAACAAAGTTAATATACTCTGTGAGCTCTGCTCAGCTGAGTATAAATATACATGTACATACATGGCTGATAACCAAGCATGAAGTTCGCGAAGTTACTAGAACTTAGGAGAAATGGGCGAACGAGGCAACAGAGATTATAAAAGCAGCGAAAGCTGAGTAGTTAGTAATCAGTTTGATTTAAACACGCAATTAGTTGTGAAGTATAAGTGTTATTGTGAAGCACCTTAAAGTAGTCTAATAAAGACCTTTTGCATTACTGAATTTGGAGTTATTTATTCGACAATTTAGCGATTCGAACGTTTGCAGAAGGTTGGAAATAAGCCGAATTTCTCTAAATTCGTTACAATACTTTTCAGGGTATTAAAGGAAAGTAGACCATCGGGTAATAAAAGAAAGTAGAATATTGGTGGCCGCCGTGGTGTGATGGTAGCGTGCCGCGCCTACCACACCGAAGATCCAGGTCCATGCCCAGGCAAAAGCAACATCAGAAACTTTAGAAACAAGTTTTTTCAATTAGAAGAAAATTTTTCTAATTGGGTTCGCCCCTCGGCAGTGTTTGCCAAGCACTTCGAGTGTATTTCTGCCACGAAAACCCTCAGTGAAAACTCACCTGCCTTGCAGATGCCGTTCGGAGACTGCATTAAACAAGTAGGCCCAATCCTGCCATATTGTAGGAAAAAAATAAGAGCACGACGCAAATTGGAAGAGAAGCTCGGCCTTAGATCTCTTCGGAGGTTATCGGGCCTTATATTTATTTATTTTAGACCATCACGCCTGATAAAACTCAGACATTTAACACAGACCAAAAACCACAAACCATTAAAGGAACTGCAAAAATGCGCCCAGATGTTCTGATCACTAATCTGCATACACCAATGAATGACATATTTCCTAACAAAATGCAAAAGCAGTCCCAAAGGGAAAAGAAGATACAAACTCGTCGTCAGCATACCGGTCGCTATGCATGCTTGATATGACCACTAAACTGTTAAAGAAGCTCCTGAAACCACGTATTTCGGAAGCCATATGTTAAAAACGAGGCCTATAACGAGGAAACATGGTTGCCGTGTAGGCAAAAGTATATCGGGAGTAAAAGTAAAGCAACAAGAAAACACCAAGTTCAAACGAGGTATCCTTTTCACAGCCTGAAACGTAAGAAATTTATTAAGTGGGAGAGATGGAAAGACATGCTGAATGCCTTAGAACTCCCTAGCTATCGAGAGATTTTCTTCTTCTCCTCAGCAGTGCTTCGCCCCATCCATCTGACGTGATCACTCATTGTGATCGATACCCTCCAACGAAAGTCCAAGAGAACATAAAATTTCGACAGGGTTGGAGGAAAGCGAAAAGGGTGTTAGAGGCGTCGGTTCCACATTGCAACTGAAAAGATGGAGGGTGTCATGTAATGTGTACATGAATCAATTGCGTATGTCGAGATTAATTCAGGATAAATGAGAGTTTAACCTATTAAATTATCCAGATCCTGGGAAATCTGCTTTCCTCATCAGCGAGTTCCGGGTATTTTAGATTGAGATTGGGGTTCATAGGCTCTTTTGGTTCAAACTACTAATGGCTTGGTAGCCAAATTGTATATGATCCTTTATGTGCCTGAGAGGTGAGGTTCGTCAACCAGATCACTCTTAGCTTGCCGGATTTCTGTCAATTTAGCAGTATTTCGTTTCTCTCCTTTATTGCAAGGTATCCCGCCTCACTGTGCAGATGGTGTTCCGGCGACATAAGAAGATATCCCGTGGCAGTTCTGAGCGCGGTATTTTGACAAGCTTTAAATCATTTATCAAGAATGGTAGCTTTGCAATCTCTTTGGTGTTGATGGTAATAGAAAACGCACTGCGATTTTGTTTCTGTGTGCGTCTAATGGCCTGCCGTCTGGGTTTTTCAACCGAGCAATGCGTTACGTATTGTTGGCAGAAAGCGTTCACAAATTTCTTGATCAGATAGCACTTAATAGCCAAGTGCGATGGATATTTTGTCATCGTCCTTAATTGGAAGAGAGCCTTTTCGGTTGACCAAAACATACAAACACCGGCAGAGAGGTTACAATTCTTTAGATGAACCTCGCTTGTATTTATTCATTAGCTGGCTGATGCGCAAGTTTATGTCCCTGATTTGTATGTCGTCAGGGTCTTGCGTCTAACAAGGATACGCCCTCTTGACAAGGTCATGGCCTACGTTGGAGTATTTGGCCAAATTCCCGGAGTTCTGCCAGCAAAAATAAAGCGAGCCGACGTGGATCCAACGACTTTTCAAAAATGCACGTTTCCCTTGTGGCACATCAGTTGAGATTGGGAGGGCAGTTGGCTCTTTTTTTTTTTTTTTGTTTTGAATTTGATGATAGTGCGGCACTCAGCATTATGAATTCAGCTGATTTCGTCAGCGAAAAAAGTAAGGGTGGATGGTAAAATGCCAGTGTAAGCATAAACTCCCAGTTGTCAAGTTCTCTGCTAAAGATATAGATGCCAGGCGATCTGTAACACGGGAGATCACGTCTTCGTAAATAAAACTTTAAAGAGCTGGCAGACCCTGAGAGTCACTTAAGGTCCTCGCCTTGATCTAAGGAACGTTAAATACGACGAAGTATTCAGTCATGAAATGCCGGTTTTTATATTTTCATTCGGATACCCGCACGAAAGTTTAATAGGGTCATAATAGCCGACTACGCGAAAAACAGAGCTTGCCATCCAAATAAAACAGCGCATCCCATAAGACGTTGGTTTCGAAAATAAATCCGCTGATGAGAGCTGCCAGCGTTATCCTTCGTTTCTTCATGAAACAACGACATAGAAAGTTAACAGGGCCACGCAACTGTTATTACCATAAATATTTCGGGTAGAATATAATCGTAAAACATTTCCAAATAAAAAGAAATTCTATGCAATGATAACTAAAACAATCACAACTTCCCACGGTTATTTTAAAAAAACGATAAAAATAGTCTGAATTAGTTCGCGCGCATGGTGACAAAATTTCACCAGAAACTATTCAACAAAAAAGGGGCGAAAAGAACACACTTTTTTTATGTACATATGTATGTCACACTCTGTGCCTACGTGTACACTTTTTTATTTATTGTTTGCGTTTGTTGTTTGCCTTTTTTTCTGAACATTTTTATATATTAACTTTTTTTTGCTTACATACGTTTACTTCAACCTTAAGTTTCTTCTTGTACAGATTTTCTTATTTTTGCTTTTGTATTTTTTTTATTGCAGCAGGATCTAACGAACCATAATACAAATTCGTTAATGTACACAGGAAAGGAGCACGGAAAGAGCAGTTTTGAGCAGAGTTGCGGATCTCGACTTTTGCCTTTGCCTTTTGCCAATTTACCTTATTCCATGCGTTCAGTTCAGTGTAAAACGAGCACACGAGTTTGACCAAAATTGTACGAGGTCGGTGTGTGTGTTTGTGTGTATGTGTTAACATATGTATGAGTGGATAGCTGAGAGCTTGCGAAGGATGAGCATGTGTACTGGTGGGTGGGTTAGAGTTTGGTGTTGCCGCGTGCGGGTGTAATTTTGCTCACTCACTTTTTGACGCTCGCTCTCACACCACTTCATGCTGTGCGCGAACAAATTTTTAATCTGACAATTTCGAGGGTCGCCCTGCCAACGTACATAAATATGTATGATCCAAAAAAATATTAAGTGAAATAAAAAATAAACCGCAACAACAACACCATTCCAATAAAATTGGAAGGAATACTGGGTGTTGTGTTTGTTGTAGTTAGTGGTGTTTGCTAGTTTTTATTGTTGTTTCCGCTATCTTGTTGTTGTTGACTTTCTTGCAGGGATTGCAAAACAAAGATACATATGATTACAAAAAATCTCCAATAATAACTGTTTAAATTAAATATAACTGTTAATAATAACTGTTAATTTCTGAGGGAAATAAAAAACCTAAAAAATAACTGTTATTTTTGTAGCGAAATAAAAAACTCGAAAAATAACTCTCAATTTCCAAACAAAATTTAAAGCTCAATAATTATTATAAAACAACAAGGATTTGTATGTTAAAACATATAAATTTTACGATTCCTGCATTCTTGCTGCTTTTGTAGTTGTTTTCTTTATTGTTGCTGTTTTTTTTTAACTCATGAATTTCATTTCCTATCACAATCGATTCGTTTCATTTGCATTTTTGGGTGTAGAAATTGGAAAAGTCAAAATGCTATTGAAAGGTAAAAAATTTGCTATGTACTCTCTGATATATGTGCATATATGTATATAAAGTTCTAAAAGTAACGGTAAACTTTAATTGGCAAAAATTAGCAGTAGCGACAAATGCACATATGCAGTTGCACACACACACACGCGCGCAGATATACATTTAGTGCACTGGTGCCTAAGAACATGCTGAGAATTGGTAATGCTTGCACTTTCACACCCACATCTATATACATATATACATTTACATATACATGTATACATTTTTCGCTTTTGATCTACATGCATATTTAATTTGAAGAATAATTTATTTCACACTTGAGCGCTTCTTTAAATATTCATTTCATTATCTGAGCAACTTCATTTTGTTATTTTTGAAAGCTTTTGATTAAACACCCACAAATTTATTGCAAAATTGTTCACCTTTTCTTCTTTTCACTTGAATAGATTCATATTTAACTTATGTAGGTATTGGTTGAAAGAAAAATCCCTATTGTTATATCCCTCTGCGACTCGTTAGCAATCGTTAGCTATGCGACACCGCCGTTATACATCGTCATGCACGTCCTTATTCGAACTAACCATTTGTGCCAAGCTGTGCTTCGACATCCAGTCAACTAGCTGGTCCTGGGCAAGTAAACGAAAGCTCTCGGCACCTATAAAGCACAACTACATATGCACGTACGAGTATGTAGTGCCGCTCAGCTGAATTCATGCAAAATTTTCGTGTGTTTGTCTTGCTGTCCTTTTTGTTTGCTCATCGCTCCGGTATAGGCCATATTTTCACTGTTTAGCTTGTCGGTCTTGTTTCATATTCAGCATCAAATTTTGTGCGCATGCATTGGAATTTTTTAAATGAAAATTTTGACTTCAATTTTAACTATTTTTGAGTTCGTTTTGCTTGGCCGCGAAGCTATTTACGAGCGCACTGTCAGATGGGATGTAAGTCATTGGCGCTCGCACGGCCATATTGTGGCATGCATACCAATGCCTTTACATATTGACAGAGATATGTATATTTATGTATATAAATGGATCAGATGGACCATACACCAACTATTTGAAAAGGGGGAATGGATAAGGTAAGGTATGAAAGGATGTGTCTTAGCCGAAATAACGAACCCAGTAGGTGGCTCCTCGCGTGATTAGGGACTCAGAATAAACCCCAGGCGAGCCATAGCTGTTGGAAAAGGCGATTTATTCTCGAATACTAGCGAGAATTTCGATACTCGAGAAATCAAGAACTTGGCTCCTGCAAGATTCTCGAAATATTATTAAAGCTCGCCACTTTCTCTAATTCAATTTATATTATAGGAAGAGCTTACAATCTCTTCTCGAGCAGACTCAAGAAATCGAGAACTCGGCTTGTGCCAACAGCTTCAAAGTATTATATGTAGATTTGAATATTAACACAAGGGGGAATTTCAAGAGGTTCGACGAACTTTCATGCTTTTCAAAAGAAAGAATTTCTACCGACACCAAAATTTAGAAGCAGGTGGAGGAAGACTTGATATCCATTTAGTTGAAGTGACTTGTTACGAAACCTGCAAAATCGCGTAGACGGTTAAGAACCAATTATTGATGATGATATGTCGTGTTTCAAAAATTCACGAATTCCCATTTCAGAATCATCTCTTCGAGTAAAATTTGTTCATCCCTTCCGTAGCCATGTTTGATGATGTTCTTCAGCCGGCAGTTCCAAGCCTCGAAGTACCAGACGGCTGCGCAAGTTGATCGTAAACTACAAACCTCCTGACTTCTCCACCGCAGCACCCAACGGTGTAACCATGGTGATTTTGATACATAATACAAGTAAGTTTAAGTACCTTTTGAATATTTACGCCATATTAACGAAAGTCTAGAGATCAAAACTCCTATCCCTTATCTGCTTAGTACTGACCCCCATAGATCGGCTTTTATTCTATGAAGATTTCGACATGCATTGAAAGCTTAGGGAAATATTGGGAAAATCAGAGGCACTGTGTGGTTAGGAGCGAGAGTCTTTGCATGACTTTTGGCCACCCATATATATTCGTCATCGGGATATAGCAAGCTCGTTTCAACCCAAAACCATAGCCATCCAGAAGGTGTTTAAACCAGTGTTAGATAGTACCCAATAGGCCGCTCGTCAAGCTATCGGATTAGCGAGGATACATAAAGCCTCGTTAGTTAGTCCAGACCGCGGGCCGTTTTCGAAGTCACCATAGGGGTCCTCTAATTTCGTTCAAGGGTATTAGTAACATATAGGAAAACGAGTTAGTCGAAAGGTAGCAGGACATCGCCCCTCTGCCGAAGCAGAATTGAGTTTCTTGAAAAACCTCATTCGTGGACAACACCACCACATGGAAGGTGGTAAATATAGATAAGTCGTAGATTTAGTCGGTGTTTACCATTCCAGGAATCGGTATTCGTAGAACCTGATTATAGGAAGTATTTAATATAGGAAATAAAGCCTTCAATAATTTAATCCTCTATTCAAGCTAAAGACCGCCATTGTTGGTAAGCATGCCTGAAGAATAGACAATGGCGAGGATAGTTCTGCTTTTGAAGCCTGGAAACCAGCTAACGAGGGAAACTCATATCGCCCGATATCTCCCCTATCGCAAGAAGTAAATACTTGAAGCACCTTGGATTACACCTAAAACCCCACCCTTGAACAATATTCGCAAAACAGTATTTATCAAAAGTCTTTTACACAGCCAATTACAATATGTTACTACAAGACTTGAAGGGGTTTATCCTTACCTCGTTTCAAACGGTGAGCCGAGAATTATGTGTATAGTCGGCAGGCATCAAGTTTAGTTCAGGAACGTAACATCAAACGCAAGAAGAATCAAATAACGGGTGCCATAAAGGTGGTGTCCTATCCCAACTTTTGCTTAGTTTTTTTATACTTAAGTTCCCTCCCCACCAGAAGGAGTTACCATTGTTTCCTACGCCTACGACTGCATGATAATCTCTTAAAAAGAAAAAGTAAAAAAAGGGATTCAAGAGTTTGATAAGCGCAATACAAATCTATATAGCTTCAAAGCTTCCGCAACCCAATTTTTAACCTCACCTACGAGAGGGGAATCCTGTTACAAATAGTAGTGTATCATACACATATTTTGCAGGCGAGGCTCTGACGACCCCAAGTTTCTAATGGAACTAGGAGGTGAGGAGGGCGGGATGGCCAGAAGGTTTAATGTGGCCATATTTATCGTTCCCGAGATGGTCGGGCTAGTACCTTACTGGTGCTTTCTTATCAGAATGTGCTGGATCTATATCTGGCAAAGGACCATGAATACCTATAACAAAACCTTCGGGGAGTGACATTGTCGTTAATACAACAAAAACAGCTGTTAAAACATCCTCAAGGCTCTTGTGGGCAGAATTTGGAGCAAGGACAAAAAAATGCTCGTAGTTACCCACAAAACAATTAGCCAATCGCTTATATGCTACGCGTCTCCGATACCGTCGCCAAGCTTTAAAGAAAATACTGAAGGAAATTATAGGCCTATCAAAACAACGCGCTCAGAACTAAAACGGGTTGGCTTCTTGTGTAGCTAGAGTGTCATCTAAACAGTGAGGCGGGTATACTATCATAAAGGAGAGAAATGAAATAATGAAATACGTAGAAACCTAGGCGTCTTCACTGGCATCTGATTAAAGACGTGTCTCTATAAAGGGTCTGTAATTCCTATGTTCATAAATGCAATGCGAGTCCGTTCTCAATATCGGAACTCGCAGTTAAGAACAGCATACTTCCCAGGTAGACGTGCGTTACTCTGGCACGACTTTGATCTGGCTACTGTAAGAGCTTGCACTCTTACTTATCCAGAATCATCGCCGACATACGTGATGCATGTCTTACATGTAATGCCACCAGCCATCTTTTCCATTGCAATGTGGAACCATTTCTCGCATCTTTGTATGAGGCTTATCAGTGCTACAACAACAAAGACAACCACGCTGAAATATTTCTCAATATAAGCGGTCCTTCTTCTTTCGAAAAGCAACTTCCATCAACATATAACACTGAGTCTGCCACTCAAAGTCTCGGCTATTCAAACTATTTTGTGCACGTGTTGTTCGAAGCTTTTTGCAGCCTACACGAACACACACACTCCTAAATATATATTTCATACATGTATTATTTAAAAACAATCCGAACAGCTTGGCTCTGTGCTCGCGTGTCTTTCCGTCTCTGCATAGCTGCGTAGGTTGACAGATGGCTTAAACAAACAACAACAAAAAAGCAAAATCCAAAAACATATGACTGACTATCTAGAATTTTTATTCAGCGCACATGCGCTTTATTCACAATTTGTTTATGTTCGTTATGCTTACTAAATATTTTGTTGTGCATTGCAATATGAGAGTGATGTACACACACACACACATACATGCATATACATATGTACACTTAACATTCGCATTAAAAATTAGCAAAGGGTTCGTTTCCCTTGAGGAGGTGCTACGGTGCGTATGATGATTATAAGGTGACGTTGCGTGGTTCTTACACATACATACACACACATACGTACATTTATATACCCACACTTATTTACCAGCATTTGCATACAGAAGGAGATACGACGTAAGCATTAAGCATATGCTTCGCTACTGATAGAGCATTAAATATAAATAAACTGACAAATAAAATGTATGTATGAATATACATCCTAGCATTTGTAAATATATAGGTATGTACACGTATACACATGCATACATATATATGTTCGTTATGAAGATAGTTCATATTTTGACAAGCATTCAAGTTTATTAAATGCCACTTAAATTTTGTATGCAATAAAATATTTAAGAGCGATAAATGTTATAGGAATTTTTGTGGTTACAATTTCAGGATTATTGAAAGAGTTTTTGCTATTTTATTGCATATAATTTTTCGTTTAATTTTTAAGTATTCCATCTTTATTATTATCTATTTATTTTCCAAGAAATCAATAGTTCGTAAAAGGCGAAAAATTAAATGCGCCCAATCTCGTTCTAAATAAAGGAAGCATTGTAAGCCTTAAAGTCAGTGTGGGACTAAAGCTGAACCAAAACTCGTACCGCCCACATGACACTAACATCAAGTATACCATAGGGAGTGGTTCGAGCTCTATACTCAACGACTCTAGGGCTCATGTCACTATGTCTTCATAGTCATAAGGCGCTTAGTAAGACAACTGACGTGTGCATTAGTCTTTAATGTTGTTACTGTAACCACGAAACCCCCAAAAGTTTTAACGGCGAGCTGAAGATGTCGGCAGTCCTATTCCCGTTTTAAATGAGCTCCGTCACTGGCACCTTCAGGTAGTCCGCCTGCCTCGTGACTTAAATTACTTTTTTTTTTTTTTTTGAACATTTTAGAAAACACTTCCATTAATTTTCAAGTAAACTGTACAAACCAATCTCAAAAACTTTTTCGAAAAAAATCGAAATTGGAGGAAACTTTACGGAAAATTACTTTTTATTAAGAGTTTCCTGAGGTTTTTTGAGTATGCAGTTTTGTATCATAAATAAATGAGCCAAAATCTCGCATTACGGAATGGTTGTATTTCTAATCGAATTTGAAAAAAAAGTTTGATGACGCATCGCTTTTGAAGTTTCTCGATTTATTACATTTCTCTCATATTTCGCTACCAGTGTTCGGAGTATTTAAAACTGTTACCAGAGTAAGCGATTACGCCGGAGTAAAAATTTTCGTAGTATATTTTTGTCTGCCTTTTTGAAAGCGGGCGAACAACTAACATCAAATTGATTTGGCAGCTTGGCAATACCTTCGCTTGTGTTTTTGCCATTTTTTGTTTTTCAGCAAAAAAATTATCTGCCTAATCAAGCGAAGAGTTGGTATAAGATAAAGAAGCAAAAAAAGTGGGTCTTGCAGTAAATGTGGACAAGGCGAAATACTTGCTGCCATCGTGGCCTTTGTAACCACGTCACTGTTGACGGATATAAATTCGAGACTGTGACGGATTTCATCTATTTGGGAAGCAGCATTAAAAGCAAAAAAAATTTCGGCCTAGAAATCAAACGGAGAATAAATCTTGCCAAGAAGTGCTTCTTAAAGGTATTGAAAACTAAAGTCCTCTCTCGACGAACAAAATTCTCGCTCTACAAGTCACTTATTATAACTGTCCTGATGTATGGCCCGGAATCATGGAAGGTGTCGAGAGACGATGAGATGGCTCTTGGAGTATTCGAGAGAAAAGTTCTTTTGAAGATTTATAGTCCCATCAGTGATGTCAACGGCGAGTATCGAAGGAGGTATAATGATGAGCTATATGAGCTTTTCACAGATATGACGATAGTGCAGCGAATAAAAACAGAAAGCTTAGCTAGCTAAGTCATGTTATGCGGATGAACGAATACGCTGCGGCAGTTTGTAAACAGAGGAAAGAGAAGACCTTCACTGAGTTGGGAGAGACAGTTGAAGGAAGCTTTGACCTCGCTTGGTGCTCCCAATTGGCGACTGTTATCGCAAAACAAGGTCAGCTGACCTCACTGACTCAACGGGTAATTTTGGCAGGACTTACAGATCACGTCCAGACGCATTTTTATTTTTACATTTTACTCTTTCTATTCTTATTCCGAACGAAAGAAGTACAAAAACTGTGAGTAAAATGTGAACAAACATGCCTTAAGACACGCACAGTGAATTGACGACATTTGAGCCAATCGTCACTTGTATACAGTCAGCTTTTCATACGTATGAGGGGTAAGAGCGGAACAAAATATCCGATTGGAATAAAGTCTGAACACTGCGTTTCCCAGCCAACTATGTTTTTTTTTTTACTCTTTCATTTTTTAATGAGGGATCTGTTTATTGGTTCATGGTGTAGTTTAATCAATTTAAGCCTCAAAAAGTTCATAACAAGCCAACCTAATAGAACCGCACTGCGTTTTTTAGCGCACGCAAACGACCGTCGTTTTTTGCCCTAACCCAAATAAGCATGCGTTGCGACAATGTAAAGCATGTGTGCAAACGTCAAATCTAAATGTCACGCAGTAGGTTTTCACGCAGCAAATTCAATTTGCGTTGCTCT
Source organism: Eurosta solidaginis (assembly GCF_040869045.1). Lineage (NCBI taxonomy): Eukaryota > Metazoa > Arthropoda > Insecta > Diptera > Tephritidae > Eurosta > Eurosta solidaginis. The sequence goes on along the minus strand of NC_090323.1, from coordinate 150,947,320 downwards.
CATACAAGTTGTATGTGCATGAGACATTTTTGACAGAAAATGACTTGCGTGCGTTTATATTAGGTTGGCTTGTATGTCTCTCAAAATTCGAATTGATTTTTGACAATTTTTTGTTTGTAAAAACCGTGCAAGCAGAAATCTAAGTCACCGTTCTTCTTCCTCATTCTCACAGAATCTACAAAGTAATAACTCGACTTCTCTTTCTTCTCATATTGATAACTTCTATATAGAAGGAGGTTGTTGGCATGCGCCATTATCGGAACATCCGTGTAGTAGCACAGTGATATGTGATAACGGTCCATGAGAAACTTGGGGTCGCCAGAGCTTCAACTGCTAAGCATGTGTATGATACATATGTACATATTTGTAACAGTATTTCCCTCGCGTAGCTAGGTGAGGTTGACAATTGGGTTGCGGAAGCTCTGAAGCTTTGTATTGCGCTTATCAAACCCTTGGATCCCTATATCCATTTACTTTTTATACTCAACTGAGCAGAGCTCACATAGTACATTAATTTTGTTCGCGTAACGGCATAAACTAATCGAGATAGATATAGACTTCTATATATCAAAATGGTCTGGGGGAAAAAAGAAATTCATTTAGCCGTGTCCGTCCGTCCGTCCGTCTGTCCGTAAACACGATAACTTGGGTAAATTTTGAGGTATATTAATGAAATTTGGTATGTAAGTTTCTGCGCACTAATCACAGATCAATATTTAAAATGAACGAAATCGGCCTATAACCACGCCCACTTTTTCGATATCGAAAATTTCGAAAAACTGAAAAAGTGCAATAATTCATTACGAAAGAGGGATAAAGCGATGAAACTTGGTAGGTGGGTTAACCTTTTACGCAGAATAGAAAATTAGTAAAATTTTGGACAATGGGCGTGGCACCGCCCACTTTTAGAAGAAGGTAGCTTAAAAGTTTTGCAAGTTGTAAATTGGCAGTCGTTGAGGATATCATTATGAAATTAGTCAGGAACGTTACTCCTATTATTAAATGTGCGCAAAATAAAAATTAGCAAAATCGGATGACGAATACGCCCAGTTTTTAAAAAAAAATTTTTTAAAGTCAAATTTTAACAAAAAATTTACTATCTTTACAGTACATAAGTAAATTATGTCAAAATTCAACTCCCGTAATGATATGGTGCAACAAAATACAAAAATAAAAGAAAATTTCAAAATGGGCGTTGCTCCACCCTTTTTTATTTAATTTGTCTATGATATTTTTAATGCCATAAGTCGAACAAAAGCTTTCCAATCCTTGTGAAATTTGGTAAGATCATAGCCTCTTTGACAATAACTGTTTTACGTGAAAATGGGCGTAATCGGTTGAAGCCACGCCCAGCTTTTATACACAGTCGACTGTCTGTCCTTCCGCTCGGCCGTTAAAACGATAACTTGAGCAAAAATCGATATATCTTTACTAAACTTAGTTCACGTACTTATCTGAACTCACTTTATCTTGGTATTAAAAATGGGCGAAATCCGACTATGACCACGCCCACTTTTTCGATATCGAAAATTTCGAAAAATTTAAAAAATGCCATAATTCTATACTAAATACGCAAAAAGGGATGAAACATGGTTTTTGGATTGGTTTTTGACGCAAAATATAACTTTGGAAAAATCTTTGTAAAATGGGTGTGACACCTACCATATTAAGTAGAAGAAAATGAAAAAGTTCTGCAGGGCGAAATCAAAAGCCCTTGGAAGCATGGCAGGAATACTGCTCGTGGTATTAAAAAAAATAAACAAATAAACGTAAGGCGCGATAACCTCCGAAAAGATCTAAGGCCGAGCTTCTCTTCCAATTTGCGTCTGCTCATCTTACTTTTCCCTACAAATTGGCAGGACGGGACTTACATGTTTTATGCAGACTCCGAACGGCATCTGCAAGGCAGATGAATTTTCACTGAGAGCTTTTCATTGTAGAAATACACCCGGAGCGCTTGCCAAACACTGCCGAGGCGCGACCCCGCACTCAGGGAAAAAACATTGTAAAATCAATGAAAACCTGCTTAATCCAAGCAAAAACGTATTTAAAAGTGACGTAAATATGAAAATTTTTATTTTAAAAATGTGCATTATAAAGTTGTAAAATCAAGTAAAAAGATATTTGATTTAAACATTTTCCAATTTCATTTTAAATACATCACGATTTTGAATCAAAAATGATCACATTTAATTTAAAAATTTTCCTTTTTGATTCAAGCATGGGTTTTGTTAATTTAAATAACAAACGCATTTGATTTAAAAATATTTATATTTAAATCAAATATGAGTTATATCGAATCAAATACCTAAATTGTTGAATTAAAAATGCACATATTCGTTTTGATAATGAAACATTTTACTTTTTCGACTTCACCACACTTTATTTATTCACCTTTTTTAAGCCATACAAAAATTGTTAGTTATAATCAAAAACTTAAATCTAAAATCGTACTATCAAAAATTCCTTATTATAATTTTATCATATTAAATTCGGCATTTAAATGAAATGAGCTACATATATATTTATATATAATGAAGTTATGTGTATTATTCAAACAAGTTAAGATAATCAAAACTGATCAAAACATCACATGTCTATTGTTTTGTTACAGAATAAATACATGATAAATACAACGTTTAAAGATATTTTGGTTTTGCGTATGTTTTGCCATTATTTATAGAATATAAATGTAATGGTTGACTTGTAAACATAGATATATTTATAACTTTTAAAACGTCTTCTTTCAAGCCAACTTAAAGGAATGAAAATGTTGGTCGAAGCTTTTAATATATATAGGATAGCATATAATATAAAGATTATTATTTTGATACAGAAATGATTTAATTTTGAATAATTCAGAATTATTGTGAGAACATAAATAATAATTGCTTTTATAATAAGTGCCTTTATAATGTACTTCATTTAACAACATTACAGTTTTAAAATTAATGGGTTGATTGATATTTATTTTTAAAAAAATTCCTCTTTTGTTAAATCTAGAATTTCATAGCTTTTATAACTAATAATTGATTCAAATGATTTTTCATTATCTAACAAAAATTTAGAAAATTTTATACTTGACTTTATTGCTATAGAATATGGAGGATTAACTCTCGAAGTAATGCTGTTAAAATATACTTTAGCTTCTTTATGCTTCGCTTCGAAACGCATACTCCAAATATATTTAAGAGGTCCGCAGTTTTTAATAGCTGTGGGGTAGTGCACAAGAAAATGATGTTTGGGCTTTAATGTCCCAAAAAGCCGAATATGAATAGAGTGATGCGATTTAATTAGCTCTTCCAAGACAACCAGCTCTTCAGTAGCTATTTGAGGTTTTAATATGTATTCTATTATTTGCGTTAAAATTAAAAAAAACTTCCAGTGCTCGTTATCGCGTGGTATTAAGTCGCCTATCATTAGGGGTAAAAAATGAATAAAACATGCCACTTCAGATGCGGACATTTTTAAATTATAATTACTTAATCTTCCGGCTTCTAAAGGGGGAGATTTATTGCCTATTTCTATTTCGCCAAACTGAAAAAATTGTTTTCTACTGTTAATAATATCGAGTGTTATGACTTCGTCTTTAATCAAATTTAGCAAAACATTACAAACATCATATATGCAAACTCCTTCGAAAACATCATGCATTAAATCAAATGTAAAATTTTCAGTCACACTAAAATATTTTAAGTTATCAAAAACGCAAACTTCCCTTATTCCTGTTTCCTGATAATTATTTTCTGATAAGTCTTTGCAATAGTTCTCTTCATTTCTCAAAGCTTCTTGCTCCTCTGATACATCGCTTCTCATTTGGTCTTTTGTTCTAGTGCAAACACGACAGAATCTCTTAGAATTGAATGATTGAACAAACCCCATTATGCTATTAACGGCTAAATTGTCTCCTATTACTAAACCTAGCACAAAATGAACTTTTTTACTTCCATTTTCCGTCACAATTTCAATACCTTCTTCAAGGAGCTTCAACTCATGTACAAGGTATAGAAATGAGTTCTCAACACCGCTGGATTGAACTGTTTTTGTTGAAATGAAAGCTCCATGGAAAATGTACTGTAGTTTGGACAACAGGTGTTTTGGCATTGATGGAAAACTATAATAACATCCACATATCGAGTACGTATGACTGCCGAGAGCATTGTTGATTTGGAAATCATCAAAATAAAGAATGTATGGTATAAATAATTCAGATTGAATTTTATCTTTTCGTGCTTTAAATATTCTGCCGCTGACAAAGTTTTGTATACTACTTTCTTTTAAGTATTTTTCTGTATTCTGTAATGTGCTCTGCAAAAGGCATGGAATCTCAAAAATAGCTTTGAACTGAAAATTTAATGGCATAATGTATATGTCGAATGATTTAGGAGCTAAGGTTGGGATACCGTATTTTGTTGTAGTAACAGATTCTTTGATGGTGATAGTCTTTGGATGTTCATATAAGTTAAGTTCCTTTAATATCTTAAAGAGTCTATACTCAGAGCTTATATCCTGAAAAGGGTTTTTACAAAATTCTAGTAGTAGTTGCAAGTCATCATTAATATCACTAATAGCCTCTGAGTTTAATACATTATGTATAATAAAGGATATAGACGAAAGTAGAGAAGATACCATAGACTGAATATCGATTACTTGTTTTCGTGGCAAATTGTTTTGAGCATACAAACTTAAAGATAAATACAGCGCATATTAGCACCATCTTGAGTTTCCGTTTCTGTACTTGAACTATTACTTAAAATCGGTAACAACATATCTTCCGTTGGAGCTACGTTTTGTGCGGATGTGCTTTCAAATTTTGTATGAATATTTTGCAAATAATTGCGAAAAGAAGAAAATTTTGTGAATAATTGATTGCAGTTATCTTGCTTACAACGCAGTCGTAAAAGTTTCGTAGAAAGCTTATGATATACTTTAAAATGACATATTAAGGCGTCAGCTTCTGAAAAATTTTTGTGACACTTAAAGCAAAAAAACATTTTGAACGAATTAATTATTTGTCATAAAACTCAAAAGGGACGTCAGGTTTGCCGACTTGCAGTCATATGAAGTATAAATTTCAAAAAAAAGTGTTGTATGAAAGTCCAAGAAGTTTCACATGCCTGAGGATATTTTACAGAAAGTGTGTGAAAGATTTTGAAACAGATATCTAAACATTCTAGAAAGGACTCAAATTTATATAATGTTTTATCAAAATATATATAAAATCCTATAATATCTTCCTCAACTATTCCTTCGACAATTATGAAAGGCTGTATTGTCATTCCTACAGAGTAGTACATACTTATTAACTCAGTAATTTTTCTTTCGTAATCGTTGATTGAAGTTAATAGCAAAACAAAGCTTTCTTGTGCGTCAGCTATTGTGGCCTTTTTCCTTATTTTCCCGCACGAACTTTGAAACCTCGACGAAGGTGGAAGAACTCCATTTAGAAGCGTTGTAAGAATGTGGTCTTGTGTATCTAAAAAAAAAACATAAATTAACGTAAGCGCATGGATTTTGTAGTGTTTTGTTTTTGTTTCATTACATTTGATCAGCGTTTATGTACCTTTTTTCGTTGAAGCTTTAGCGAGAGAAAAGAGCTGCTTGCAAAAATCGTTGTGTAGATTAACTTCATAAAAGCGTTGTATTTTTTCGGTAAAAATTTCCCATTTCGAATATAAACAATTCTCCTTACCAGGATACATGATCTTAAAATCAAGGTATATCTGCAATGTGTGGATGTGTTGCTGGGAAATTCAAACTAAGTATGTATGTATGTATTTTCATAGTTACCAGTTCAGGAGCCCGCGAATCAGTATATTTCGGCCAGGTTTGGAGAAAATCAATATTTGTTAGTTCTTTTAAGTCATTCTGTCTCAAGTTAAATGTTTTTTGCCATTTATCTTTGACTTCATTCCAATCAGCAATGCTTCTATTGAGAGATGTTTTCAATGCTCTACATATAGTAACATCAATTTCAGGAATAATATAATGTCATTTGCTATAACTTCGTCAATAACTATGCTTATGAGGTCGTCACGGTTTCTGTTGGTCAAATGTTGATTTTTTTGTAGGATTCTAATAAAAGCTTCCCCTTGCAAGTTTGTTGGAGTAAACTTAGTAAATCCTTGTTCAAGAAAGGATAGTTATTAGGGGTATTTAGATCGAAAATAATTTATTAAACTTACTTTGTTGAGACAGTGAGGCGAAGAAGATGATTGACTTGACGGCATAAAGTTATTACTTTGTAACCATTCAGTTACTTTGCTTGGCATCGACATGGTTTCATCATCTATTCCATACTATTAACAAAATAAAATATGTGAACGGATAAAGATTTTTTAAGAATTTAACAATGTACATACGCACCTCTTTTTTCTTCCAAATAAATAATTTCTCTCTAAACTCTACACGTAGACCCAGCGGCGGAATGGCTTCCTGTAGGTCAGCAGCCTTTAGAAATTGCAGGCTTCTGAAAGTTATCTGCGAAGCTGCAGGCGTTGTCAGATATATGTAATAATAGCAAGTTATTAGCTCGATACAAATATTTATTTGTTAAGTAATTACTCACCTTTTAGGAATGGCAAAACGTCGACCAAATCAAACTCTTTCAGCAGCTCTACCAACTTCTCCTCATCCTGATTGTCAACAATTTGTGTGGTAGTAACAACTACTCCTTCTAAATTTGTACACACTTCTTCAGATTCCACGTTCTCGAAATTATAAATAAAATCATCAATTTGCAACGAGTTGTTCATTTTGTTCACAATATATCAAGCAAAATCCACAAAATAAATTTTTTGTCAGAACGGACAGCAAATAAAATCAACTAAACTCAGCAAACTGCTTCTTCTTACTTATGCATGAGCCATACTTTTAAATATGAACATGTTTAAAATAAAGACGTTTATGTTTGAACTAAAGTGGTACATTTTTGATTCAAGTATGGAACGTTGTAATCGCACGCAATTTTTAAAATGAATATGTCAATATTAGAATTAAAAATGCAACATTATTAATTCAAATATGAAACATTTTAAAATCTAAAATACACTTTAATTTTAAAAATGACATATTTAGTTTAAAAATATTTTGATTTGTTTTGAAAATCTTCATTTTTAAAATAATAATGTCCTCGTTAAAAACGTGCATATTAAAAATAAAAATTTTATTTTTGATTTTAAAATGCAATTTTTCTCTGAGTGCGCTTAGAAAAATTTTTTTCTAATTGAAAAACCTTATTTCTAAAATTTTGATTTTGCTTTGCCCGGGGTGTGAACCGAGGGTATACGGTGTGGTAGGCGGAGCACGTTACCATCACACCACGGTGGCCGGCCGTGGTATTACGTATATAGATAAATTATTGGTACCCGGCAGATGACGTTATGGGTCACCCTGGTCCACTTTTTGGTCGATATCTCGAAATACGCCTTCACATACACAACTAAGGGTCACTCGCTTTTAAACGCCCATTAGTACCTCTAATTTGATACCCATATCGTATAAACACATTAGACTGGGTCGAAAAAAAAAGTTGCTAATGTCAGCCCCTAAATTTGAAGATTATGTTGAGAGGTTTTCGGAAATTTTTTTTTTTTATCCTTCCAAATACAGCCAAAAAGGTTTTTTCGGGGTAACTTGTTTATTTGACTACCGATTTTTAAAATTGCTATGTCATTATTTTGGCCTTGAGAAGCTCCACATTTCCGTTTAATGTCCTTTTAAGCTAATAAAGATATGCCAAATATCAGGAGTAGGGGAAGTCAAAGTAAATAAGTGAGTCAAACCTGTAGTTTCGTATTTATATTAATAACGCTATGCGACAAAATCAACTTTTTTTCTGGGTATTGGACAAAACCCACTTTTTTGTAGAGATTGAGGCTTAAGTAAACAAAGTACTATCTCCGTTTTTCGAACCGAAATTTTATTTTTTTGTTAACGCGTTCAGCAAATTGAAAAAGTAAAGGTGAAAAGTCAGAAGTCAGAAGTCGTATTCAGAAATCAGAGTCTGACTTTCACCTCGTATAACAGCTGTTATACTAAATTTATCAAAAAAAGAATCCAGTCCTTCTAATGAGGGAAAAGGGCGGACCACGCCCACATTTTTACTTGTTCAATTTGCTAAACGCGTTAACAAAAAATAAAATAAAATTTCGAAATGTAGAATTTCGAACTTCAAACTTCGTAAGCCGATATCTATTTTTTGGAGGCTAACTTCGAAAAACGGAGACAGTACTTTGTTTACTTAAGCCTCAGTCTCTACGAAAAAGTGGGTTTGTCCAATACCCAGAAAAAAAGTTGATTTTGTCGCATAGCGTTATTATTATAGATACGAAACTACAGGTTTGACTCACTTATTTACTTTGACTTCCCCTACTCCTGATATTTGGCATATCTTTATTAACTTTTCAATGCAAACCCTGCAATTTTTCCTCCAAAAATATCATGAGTTTTAGGTCTAGGTATAATAAGAATCAGGTAAAATGACAGTTGCAATAAATATTGAAAGTGCTATAACTTCTTTGTTTATTATTTTAGTAATATGGTTTCAAAGCAACATTTTCTTGAATTTTTAACTACTTTCGTTTGGTAAGGAAAAAAACATACATTAGGGGGGTAAAATTTTGTTAACTGACCTAATCATGTGTGCTTAAAAGGACATTAAACGAAATATGGAGCTTCTCAATGCCAAAATAATGACTTAAAAAATAAAAAAATAATGACATATCAATTTTAAAAATTGGTCGTCAAATAACCAAGTTACAACGAAAAAACCTTTTTGGCTGTATGTCGAGGGATCAAAAAAAATAAAAAAAAATTTTTCCGAAACCCTCTCAACATAATCTTCAAATTTATGGGCGGACATAAGCAATTTTTTTTTTGTATGGGGACCAACCCAGTCTAAAACACATTATAGAGTCACCCCTAATCCACCTTTATGGCGATATCTCGAAAAGGCGTCCACCTATAGAACTAAGGCCCACTCCCTTTTAAAATACTCATTAACACCCTTCATTTGATACCCATATCGTACGAACACATTCTAGAATTACCATAGGTTAATTTTCCTACATGGTGATTTTCCCTTAGTTTTTCTCCCAAGCTCTCGGCTGAGTATGTAATGTTCGGTTACACTCGAAATTAGCCTTCCTTATTTGTTTCATTTGCACATATTGCATTTTCTCAGTCTAGCAGCTATTTTTGCAGCCAACCTCTGTACGAATACACAACCTCGGGAGTCTATGCTTCTTTCGACGGTAGATTCTTCTTCCAAAACTGTGATCACCTGTAACGAGACCAAGTAGATTGGTTATTATTTAGCAAAGCTGCCTATTTTACCTCATTATTTTATGTCGTATATTTGATTGTAACATGATGTAGGCAGGGTGCATTTATTTTGATTTTTACCGATGCCCAAAAAGGCAAAACGTTCTCCAGAAAAAAATTTCGATTATGCAACAAGTAAGGTAGTCGAAGTTCGGGTGAAACCGAACATTACATACCCAGCTGTACACTTGAAATCCTGCTGTTGCTTTGTGTGCTTAATAGTGTTACAAGTCTGGGCAATAATACACATACATATGGTTCTATTCTGAACTAATTTTTCTTCGAGTTATGGCTCCCGAAACATAGAAAATCCCTTAGTCATAAAAGGGGCGGTGCCAGGCCGACTTTTTAAAATTTGAAGTTTTTCCTATTTATTGTTATAAATGAAATACCATTGATATAAAGCCCTTTTTGCAAAGATATAGCTTATTTTATTCATCGACGACCCTTTCAAAAATCTTTTATATAAAAGTGGGCGTGGTCCTTAACCGATTTCGTGAATTTTTCTTCAAAGCGTTTCTCATAGTAAACGCAACCTCTCTGCCAAATTTTGTTACATAAGTTTAACGATTTTTGATTTATGATTAATAATATTTGTAAAATTTATTTTATCGCAAGTGGGCGGTGCCACGCCCATTTTAAATATTTTTTTCAAATTTGTATAAAAAGTCTCAATGTCAGTCTAAACGTCAACTTTCAACATTCTAGGTGTCTTATTTACTAAATAATCAGATTTTTTGTGTTTTCCAAAATGTTATATATATAAAAATTGGGCGTGGTTATCCTCCGATTTCGCTCATTTCCAATACCAATCTATTCTGGGTACAGATAAGCTCGTGTACCAAATTTGGTGAATATATCTCAATATTTACTCAAGTTATCGTGTTAACGGGCAGACAGAGGGAAGGACGGACGGACATGGCTCAATCAATTTTTTTCGATACTGATGATTTTGATATATGGAAGTCTATATCTATCTCGATTCCTTTATACCTGTACAACCATCCTTTATCCAATCAAAGTTATAATACCCTGTGTACAAATACAGTTGGGTATAAAAGAAAGTCGAAGACAAAAATTACAAAGCGTCTGCCCAACAAGATGGGCAAATATCATGATACGGTATCCACTTACATTGAAGTTCAGCCAGCAATTCTCGAAGCCTTTGAAGAGATAGCAGAAGGGGAAAACGCCAAAACTTCAGCACAAGCTTCTCAGTTTCAAGCTGCTATTTCTAGCGTGCAATTCCAAACGTTGCTGTTGTTTTTGTAGCGATAAAGACACTCCCCGAATGCCTTGGGAGTGTCATCGATGTTGATGATCCTCTGCCGGATGCAGATCCGGTACGTTCCGGTAACAAGCACAATAAAGGTACCAGCCCGACCATCTCGGGAAACGATTTGTTATGACCGCATGAAACCTACACAAAAAACTACGCATCAATAAACATCAATTAAATAGATGCAACGTTGATACTGAGATCGTCGAAGATTGTTATAGAATCATATTCTATATTCCATTCCTTGTTCTATTTTGTTTCCTAAAGCCATGCTGATGATAGGGTAGTTGCAAATTTGCTTTGAAGTAGGGGAGCAGAATGGATTCTAGTGTCTTGGCTACTGGAGAAAGGAGAGATATCGGTCGATAAGAATCTCCTATTTAAGCTGGTTTCGCAGGCTTTAGTAGCGGGATCACCTTGACCATTTTCCATTTTTCGAGGATGACAAAGTGGAAAGGGACAGGTTGAAGACATGTGCTAAATATTTGAAACCCTCATTACCTAGGCTTTTAAGCATCGGCATGGCTATGCCGTCTGGGGCCACTGCTTTAGATGGTTTAGCGTGAACGATGGCAAACTCAACCTCTCTGGCGGTGATGGTAATTGGGGACGCGCAAATTTATGTTTATGTGCGCGTCTGTTGGGCCGCTGTCTAACTTTGTCAACCATAGAATGTATTGTCACGGATATTAACAGCACTAAGTTATACCATCACTAAGGCGATGCCAAGGCCACGATAAGCAGTATTTACGTCAATAATCAAATCATGTATACACATATATAAGGCAGCCGAAAGATGTCACACACATATGCATTTACTTATACGCCTATGTATGCGCGAGAGACTGTAAACTACAAACATTCACATAAATAATTCAATCATTATGTATCTACATAAACGAATAAATAATTGCGTCTACACATATGTACGTATACGAGCAGCGGAGCGGCAATGCACAAACACATGCATATATCTTATCTGAGTTGTCACAAGAGAGAGCAATAATTTGTGCACGTAGTTGTGGCTGGCGATTTTGTAGCCGAACTAACTAGTAACTTCTGGAAATCGAAGAGCCTAGAAGTATGCAGCGTAAACTATAAAAGCGGAGCAGGCGAGTAAGAAGTAATTCAGTTTGATTTGAGTTGTCAAGCAGTTTGATTAAGACGATATCTAGCGAGCAATATCAGTATTATTTTGAATAGTAGAGTTTCATTGAGCTATCAATCAGTGTGGTTATTAAGCAAGCTATTCGTTGCACAGTTTGTTATTGTGAAGTACTTTAATAAAGGACATTTTGCATTATTACAAATTGGAGTTATTTATTCAACAGTTTAGTGATTCGAACTTAGCAGAGGATTGCAAATAAGAGGATTTGCAGCAAATTCGTTACAGTATTATATATTGTCGGCAAAAAGCGCTCGTGCATTTGTTTGCATCTGACAGCACTTTATCGCAACAGGCGATGGAAACTTTGTCATTGTGCTTAGACGGATTCGATAGGGACTATACGGACCAAAGCTTACCCACATCGGCAAAGAGGTTACAATCCCTTAAATGCTTCTCCCATTTAGCCCGCTTGTGTTCATCCACAAGCAACCTGATGCGTTGGTATATATCTCTTATTTGGGGGTCGCCGGGATCAAGCTGTCTTATAAGGTCACGTGCTCACGCTAAATTTACGGCCTCCGCCGGAAAATATGACCGGATTTCCGGAATTCTTCCAGCGGGAATAAAACGAACCGAAGCAGATTCAATGACCTTGCGGAAAGCACGTTCCCCTTGACGAGCATCAGTCGGGATAGGGAGGACAGCAAATTGACTGTCTTTAAAGGATTTGTACGCATCCCACTTTTCTTTTTCAAAAGTTTATGAAAGTGCGGCTTTCGGTGACGATGAAGTCGGCGGTTCGCTCAAGCGAAATAAGTATAGGCAGATGGTCGGATACCAATGTTACCATCGGCTGCCAGTTGACGCCGTTTACAAGTCCTGCGCGCACGATTGATATATCTGGCAAACTGTGACAGCTTCCTACCATACGAGTGAGGGCGTCTCCGTTTATTGTGCAGAACGTCGTTTCTTCTATTTAATCCGCCAACATCTCAGCTCTGTTGTCCGCCTGTAGGTTTGTAATGGGCATTGAAATCGCCTAAAATAATGCGATTATCGCCAGTGATTGGTGCTCTGATATTAGGGCGCTATCCAGGTGGCAGGAGGGATGTAGATGTTGATGATTTCTAGATTAATATCGCCTGACCGGACAGATAAGCCGTGACGTTATAAGGCACTGTCCCATTGTATTATGACAAGTCTCATGGTGATTTCCATAGTAAACTTGTACCTTTTTCCCCCATAAAATTTGTTCGAATTGAGACATTGTCTTCAAATTTGATACATTGCTTTCTGTTGAAACAACAAGAATTCAGTAAGAAAAAAAATTGGTCTCATTTGGATGAGCCGTGTTTAATTGTTTTAGGATCGGACTTTTTTCTAAACCTAAAAAAAAATAAAAGTCCGCATTTCACTATTATTTTCGGACTTATATAATAAAGTACATATTAAATAATTTCTTTTAGATTAAAAAATTAAAATGCTTAAAAATAACAAAGGCCAATTAGGGTCTGTAATGATTTTTCCTCACTCATACCGAGCATGGTTTTCAAAGTTGATTTGGGAAAGTTTATGTCGGGCGACACCCTTCTGAAAAACTAGCAATCAGTCGGCTTGGGGGGATTGTTGACACCCTTTCTACCAATAACTATTACAAATATTTATTGTGAGGGTCCCTAAATTACCCTTTTGTTGGGGATAAAACCAAGAACGAAGAAACGAGTAACTACAAACGTTAAGCCAAGAACAAACAAAATGTACAGCATTGTCATCTGAAAGTCTGAAAAGGAGAGTATCTCGGGATGTTGGGGAGATGCAAGTTGCGAAATCTTAACCCTCCCTACCTTTGAATTCTGGGGCACCATTTTTTTAATCCAAGAATCCCTAGCGCAACTCTTTGACCCGACTTACCACATTACCTCAGGAAAGTAACGTAAGCTTTTACCATTCCATAGTAAATTCCTTTAATGCCTTCAATAGATCAAAATTTTCTTAACGCTAAGTACATCAAAGGTGAAAACCTGCCTTTCTTAAATCCGCTACATAAGTTAAACTACTTTAATTCTAATAAAGTGGAGCTTACATAGATTATATCTCTTGTTTTTTGTATCAGATGAAGGAAAATTACAATAAGAAAATGCACATATCAGTTTCTACAAAATTGTTTATAATTTCTATTGTTCCGCTTAATCCTCATTCTCATGTTTAGCAAGAATTACATATTTTATATATTCAAACAAAACTTTTTAAAAGGAGTTATGAGCAGCAATTAAGAAAAATGGATTGATATTTTAATTTGAATTAAGCATTACCTGTGTGCTATTTTGTTTAAACTTTTGTTTAATTAATTAAATGTTTTGACTTATCTGTTCTTTTCTGTAATGTGGGTTTTTTGTTGCTGTTGAAGAACCAGTTGTTGACTATCTTTTCTGTCCGATGTGTCACCACCAGCAGCACCTAATGAGAGTGATCCCCTTGTAGAGTAGAGTACCATTGAAATGGGCATGAAGTAATGAGGTAGAACTAACGCCAATTAAAGCTGATGATGTGCCGCCGACATTTGAACTCATTGCGCCACTGGTGCCATAATCTTTGCGCAAAGCTTGCAATGGCGATCAAGAAAACGATTCATTTTATATATATATATTTAAGATTATATTACATTCGTATTTTATTTATGCTCTCAATTACTCTTCTCAGTGATTAATATTATTGCAATGATTGGAGTGTCATTGAATTTGTTGCTTTAACGGCATGTAACCTCTTCCATTTACCCAAATGTTCAAGAACACGTGAAATTTGTCAAAATGATTTTTTTTTTAATTATTTCTGCACTCACTTTTACTTAACATCAATAATTATTAAGACTTTTGTCTTTACCTTACTCTAAACGAAAAAAATTATTTTTAAGCGTATTTTTTCTTTACGGCTGATCCGCTTCAACGCCAACTTAAAAACGAAAGACTCTCGCCAGCGGAAGTGTGAGGTGACTCTTTTTTTGTGCAGGTTGTTTGACATCTCTCCACTGCCAAGTTGACAAAATTCACAATTAATGCAGTATCGCTATTAAGGCTACCATCAAAGGCATAGAATAATACTAGGCTTTAGAGTGGACGTTTACTGTTTCATAAGTCGCGCTCACAAAGCAGGTTTTTCTGTATGTATCGCAACTGAACGTTCCTCTAACATGCTAATATTTCCAATTCAACTCATATGAGTCGTATTGACTCACTAAATCGACTGTTACAGGTCAGCGGTAAGTACCTATCCATAATATAGCAGTACAAGAAAATGCAGTCCCTCCATTTTGTAGGGATTTTTGCCGTACATAGTGGAGAACATGCACAATGACCTCTCCGCAATCTTCATTTCAATACAGTGATGTTGGTATGCCACCAATAACTTATTTTAGGCCAATTAGTCCACCTGGCTGCCAAATATGTTCAGATTGTGATCGATATTTCAGAATCAGGATAAAATTCTTGTGTCCCCAATATATACTCGGAGTGCTTGCCAAATACTGCCGAAGAGCGACCCCGCTTAGACAAAATTTTCTTCTTCTTCCTTGATGTTGCTTTGTCACCTGGGGGGGGGGGGGGGGGGGGGGGGGGGGGGGGGAACCAGGAACTTCGGTTTTTATTTTGCACTGCCTTACCCACAGTTTACAGTGATTACTATCGGTAGTAATATAAATGTTTGTATCATCGCTATTTTTTCGAGACTGTTTAGAGATCATTGTAGAAGCATCTTTATATCATTACTGGGCCATTTCGAGATGATTTCGGGACTGTTTTAGAATCATTTTGCAGTTTGGTTTGGCTCAGAAAAATTCAATTGAGAATAAGAAAGCGGAAAGTAATATAATGGGACTGCGCTCAGCATGTTACCGGTTCGTTTTCCACGTATTATCAGTTTGTTATAAATAAAAACTGTTATGAAATTTCTAGGAATCTCATTATTGCTTTATTGAATGCTTAAGGGACAAAAATCTAGTAAGTTTTGCTTGATTGGTCGGATTGTATTGTCAATGTAAAAAAAAATTACAGTCAAAAACAAATTGGTTTTGAATAAGTTACGAAAAATATATGCTGCATTCATAGCAATATGGCTTTTTCAAAGACAGGCACATTTGGGGGCCCTTTTTCACGTCCGTTCCCTTCTTTTTTCGATTAAAAAATACAAACTTATGTATACCTTTCATAAAAATTTTATTGTCACAATGTAATAATATCATTAAAATTACTATCTACATTTTATACATGTCGTTTTCTGCATTTGTTTTCGGCAAATTCATCAATTATATTATCAATATCGATTTTGTTAAACAAATCTGACTCAATGCAAAGTATACCTAACATCTCGAGTGGCACTTATCGCGTTGTAGCTCTTTCAGCAGCTTTGATTCTTTTTAATTGCGAGATGGATCGTTCGGCAGAATAATTTCATTAATGCTAAGATAATCCGAAGAGCTATTTTTGTGTTAGGAAATACATCGGCTAATTGATTTTCCATTAGGATCTTATACAAATGACTGAGTTTTTTTTTTGCATCAGTGTATCTGGAGTTCACGTAACCTTGGAATTGTTCCACTTCAATGAAAAATTCTTCCAAATCTCTAGAATAAAAAATAACTAAGTTATTTATAGCTTCGTGGAGGTCTCCATCTCTTAGAGATAAGTTTGTGAGAAATGCAAATCTCTCTGAAACGTCCACATACTTTCACTGTGAAGATTGTCGGTGCTTTCGAGGAAACCGTTTGTCCTAAAATCATCGCAAGGCGAAAATTCTCCTTCTGGAGCATTTCCGT
This sequence comes from Eurosta solidaginis, assembly GCF_040869045.1. Classification (NCBI taxonomy): domain Eukaryota; kingdom Metazoa; phylum Arthropoda; class Insecta; order Diptera; family Tephritidae; genus Eurosta; species Eurosta solidaginis. The sequence goes on along the minus strand of NC_090323.1, from coordinate 150,930,802 downwards.
CATTAGGTTGTTTTTCTACGACGAGTATGTTTTATGATTTCTGTATAACCTACACCAGGTAATAGTTATATTGTGATTTTTTCAAAATCATTGAAATTTTCACGGAATGAAACTAAACTCTCTTCTAACGATCCACACAAAAAAGCACACGTTTGCAAACCTGCCTTTTTACTTTGCAATGACTTACTCACTGAACGCATAGCAGTCAAAATAGAGTTGAAGACTTCTTCTACACCCTCTGTTACAAAAATAACAGAAATTTTTCAAAATAAAAACAACCAGTGTACATTTTGAGATAATTCTTTTCTATTATTCAATATACTCTCTTTTCACTTCGATGCACTTCTTTGCACGCTAATACAATTTGTCAAATGAGTCGGAAGTATCCTTTTTAGGAACCTTGTCCAGGTCGTCGCGTTTTGAATGCGGTCAATTGAGTTTTATTTATTTGAGTAAAAAATATTTCCTGTTCTGATTATATTTTTCTTTCACTCTCTAGAATTTTAGGTTTGTAAATTTTAGAACCCTTTTTTATTTTTCGGGGGCCCCAGGCAACTGCCTATTCTGCCTACTTGTTAATCCGGCCCTGAGCATGTATGAGTGGTAGCGCATGCATTTCGTTTTGATTGCTTTAACAGTTAAGCTGCTATCCATTTTAACTATTTTTGGTAAAAACGTAATATTTTTTTCGGGCTACTGACAGATGTTCGCTTAATGAAGTGGCCCTAGGTGAAAAATTAACATAATTAAGATCGCGGGTTTGAATCGAGCTAAATGCTTAACAATAATTTCTTTATCATTATTATTGTTATGATACATTTTTTCTTAATTTTTTTTAATTAAATTAGAATAGAAGAAAGAAAACATTTTAGACAACTGTCAAAGCTCTTTGTGTAGATCCATTTCGGGAACTGCTAAATTCCTTCATCGGTATCGTTTAGGTGCCGTTGCTATAACCATTCATCTATCACAACGGCTTTTTTTTTGTCGCCATTATGAAATGTTATGTAAAATCACCACCCGATACCGAAAATCAATGTTATTTTTAATTCTATGGTAACGTTTTTGAGACATTTACGAATAACGGTTTTTTCAAAAAAAAAAAAAAAAAACATTGTGTCCACTTAATCATATATATCTAAAGAACGAATTGAATAATTCCAAAATGGTAAAAAAGGTAATAAAATTTGATATAAACTGTGCATAAAATACTTTTTGCTAGGCCCTGCAGATTCAAAGATAACGAAAAATCATTACGGATGTTTTCTATTTTTTTTTTTTTGCGAGGAAGGATCTCGAAAACTTTTTATTTTTTTGAATATTTTTGTTTTCTCTCTAAGCCCTGTTTTGTTAAAAATAAAAAAAAAAAAATAAATCTAAGGCGCGATAACCTCCGAAGATATCTAAGGCCGAGCTTCTCTTCCAATTTGCGTCGTGCTCCTCTTGATTTTCCCTACAAATTGGCCGGATGGGACCTGCATGTTTTATGCCAACTCCGAACGGCATCTGCAAGGCATATGAGTTTTCACTGAAAGCTTTTCATGGCAAAAATACACTCGGAGCGCTTGCCAGTCACTGCCGAGGGGCGACCCCGCTTAGAAAAATTTTCTTCTAATTGAAAAACCTTATTTCTAAAATTTTGATGTTGCTTTGCCCGGGAGTTGAACCCAGGGCATACGGTGTGATAGGCGGAGCACGCTACCATCACACCACGGTGGCCGCCAAGCTCTGTTTTGTTATAAAATAAAAATAAGCTTTCATTCAACAAAATCGATGAACTAATACAAAAGTTATAAGCATTCAAATAAATATATCCATATAGTATAACTTAAGTGCCCTACAAATAATAGCATATGTACATATGATTCTGTCTTACTCTATGATCTTATTTTATAACTGAAAAGTTATGTTTCTTGTTTTGACGCTTATTTAGATTAGGATCGTTTTCTCTTATGAGAAACGAACAGTAGTCACCCATCTTAGCGAGATCCCAGAATCCTTGATACCGACTTTCAATCATTTTCATTTGCTGGTGAAACCTTTCGCCATGCTCGTCACTTTCGTCGCCAAGATTTTGCGGGAAAAAATTAAAATGGGAGTGTAGAAAATGAATATTTAAAGGCATACTTAAAATAAAGAAAATAAATAAATAAAAAAAAAAAGAAAATAAAAAAGTATATTAGATAAATACATAAGTGACACAATAGTAATTATATAATTTTATTAGGCTGTATTTATTTTTCAATTCAGAACAAATTTTTTGTTTATGTTGAATGTTTGTTTATGATGAAATCAAATTTAGGGCTATATATTCTCATGTAAATTTAAAAATTTTCATACCTTGAATCACAAATTTTTTGTTTATCGGGCAGATGGGTTTTAAAGTTAACTGAGAAAACGGTCTTAAATATGTTTTTTATTTACTCATTTACGCATAGTTTTTGATATACGTTCACTATCATCTCGTAGTTAGTACTTCTGTGTTTGCCTAAAAAGGAAGTAACGACCTTTTCAAAAGAATCCCACGATGCTGCCTCCACTGGTGACAATAGTTCTTTGAAATAGTTATTGGCCATCATTTTCCTTATTTGCGGTCCCACAAATATCTGTACCTTTATTTTTGCTTCTAAAATCTCTGGAAAGATTGTCTTCAAATGATGAAAGCTTCGCCTTCTTTGTCCAAAGCCTTGACAAAGTTTTTGATAAGGCCGAGCTTGATGTGGAGCGGAGGTAGAATTATTTTTTCCTTCTTTATATGTGGGGAGTATTTTATGTTATCCACCCCACCTTGAAACTCCATTCGTTCTGGCCAGTCCTTAATGATGTAGTGGTCTTGACGAGCTAGGCTATTCCATTTGCATTGATAGCAACAGTATTTTGTGTATCCACTTTGTAGACCATATAGCATTCCAACGACTTTAAAATCGGTACATATTTTCCAATCATGTATTTGATTAATTTGAGCAGCAATTTTTCTGCCATGAAAAGCTCTCAGTGAAAACTCATCTGCCTTGCAGGTGCCGTTCGGAGTCGGCATAAAACATGTAGGTCCCGTCCGGCCAATTTGTAGGGAAAATCAAGAGGAGCACGACGCAAATTGGAAGAGAAGCTCGGACTTAGATCTCTTCGGAGGTTGTCGCGCCTTACATTTATTTATTTATTTTTTTTAATTTTTGCATTATCTCATATGTTTCCTTCGTATTTACTGCATGCGCGATCGGGATATATGGCTTTTTGTTGTCAATATGTAATAATATGGCCTTTAAACTTAATTTATTGCCGTCTATGAACAATCGCCACTTTTTTGAATAATACGGTTCACAAACTGTTTGAATAGACCAGCAATGCCTTTGCAGTAGCAAACACTGTCCTTCTTCGTGTAGTACTTGGAAAATTGTTCGTGACGAGTTCTATAATATGTGACCTTAACGAGAGGCGTGTAGTTCGGCCTTTTCCTTTGACAATTCCAAATCCCTTATCCAATCATTGAGTTGTGCATGTGACAAAGAGTTTCTTTCGTTTTCAGTTTGAAATTTACAACATGATGCCGCTTAATCAGATACTGCTGTTGACAATAAAACTGGAGCCGGAACTAAAGTTAAATTTGACTCTGGAAATGTAGATTCTTTGAATTTAGTTCTGTTAATGACACTGTAGATACGCTCGCATAGGTTACTTTTCTTGACTTTCCAACCGCAAGTACTTTTGTAGTACAAAAATATAGCAGTCCGTTGAATGGCAAGTTGGTTCCTTCCACTTCATTGGTGTAATAAATTTCATATGTCGCCTAAATAGATAGTTTTAGAAATTAGACAGATATGCATTATAAGGGAGCAAATTCCTAATTTTTACAACGCACCTTTTTGTTCCGCTTTCCGAAAAAATCAATTCGACTCGACATGTGGTGCACACAGTATTCGGTGTCCATGGTTTTTCATTGTTTTTAGGCTCAATTCCAAAATACTTCTAGTATGTGACCTTCAAATGATTTGAAAACATACGTCGCATTCTTTTAATGATAAATTGACCGCAGATGAAACAGAACATATCTGGATCATTCACTTCACTCAAACTCTCGCGCCCTTTTATTCATATTATATTTTTAAGTAAATGACGGGTTATAAGCTACAATTATAAACTGAACAGTATCCGGCGAGCCTTGCAGATTTTATGAAGGAACAAGGCGCATGTACTATTATTTATACTTAGATCAAGTAAAAATTCAAGCCTACCTAGACAAAAAGGTTCAATAGTTCTACAAAGAAAACACTAACTGCCTTAAAAATATACTCTTGCTCGAAATGTACCTGGGTTTGAGAAATCGACACTAACAGTTTTTATACTCAGTTGAGCAGAGCTCACAGAGTATATTAAGTTTGATTGGATAACGGTTGGTTGTACATATATAAAGGAATCGAGATAGATATAGACTTCCATATATCAAAATAATCAGGATCGAAAAAAAATTTGATTGAGCCATGTCCGTCCGTCCGTCCGTCCGTCCGTCCGTCCGTTAACACGATAACTTGAGTAAATTTTGAGGTATCTTGATGAAATTTGGTATGTAGGTTCCTGAGCACTCATCTCAGATCGCTATTTAAAATGAACGATATCGGACTATAACCACGCCCACTTTTTCGATATCGAAAATTTCGAAAAACCGAAAAAGTGCGATAACTCATTACAAAAGACAGATAAAGCGACGAAGCTTGGTAGATGGGTTGACGTTATGACGCAGAATAGAAAATTAGTAAGATTTTGGACAATGGGCGTGGCCCCGCCCACTTTTACAAGAAGGTAATTTAAAAGTTTTGCAAGCTGTAATTTGGCAGTCGTTGAAGATATCATGATGAAATTTGGCAGGAACGTTACTACTATTACTCTATATGTGCTAAATAAAAATTAGCAAAATTGGATTAAGAACACGCCCACTTTTTAAAAAAAAATTTTTTTAAATTCAAATTTTAACAAAAAATTTAATATCTTTACTGTATATAAGTAAATTAAGTCAAAATTCAACTCCAGTAATGATATGATGCAAGAAAATACAAAAATAAAAGAAAATTTCAAAATGGGCGTGGCTCCGCCCATTTTCATTTAGTTTGTCTAGAATACTTTTATTGCCATAAGTCGAACAAAAATTTACCAATCCTTCTCAAATTTGGTAGGAGCATAGATTCTATGACGGTAACTGTTCTCTGTGAAAATGGGCGAAATCGGTGGAAGCCACGCCCAGTTTTTATACACAGTCCACCGTCTGTCCTTCCGCTCGGCCATTAACACAATAACTTGAGCAAAATCCGATATATCTTTACTAAACTTAGCCCACGTACTTACCTGAGCTCACTTTTTCTTGGTATAAAAAATGGGCGAAATCTGACCATAACCACGCCCACTTTATCGATATCGAAAATTACGAAAAATGAAAAAAATGCCATAATTCTATACCAAATACGAAAAAAGGGATGAAACATGGTAACTGGATTGGTTTGTTGACGCAAAATATAACTTTGGAAAAATCTTTGTAAAATGGGTGTGACACCTACCATATTAAGTAGAAGGAAATGAAAAAGTTCTACAAGGCGAAATCAACAGCCCTTGGAATCTTGGCAGGAATACTGTTAGTGGTATTGCATATATAAATAAATTAGCAGTACCCGACAGATGATTTTCTGGATCACCTGGTCCACATTTTGGTGGATATCACGAGAACGCCTTCACATATACATCTAAGGGCCACTCGCTTTTAAAACCCTCATTAATACCTTTAATTTGATATCCATATCGTACAAAAACATACCAGAGTCACCCCTGTCCCACCCTAATGGCGATATCTCGAAAAGGCGTCCACCTATAGAACTAATGCCCCCTCTCTCTTAAAATGCTCAGTAACACCTTTCGTTTGATACCCATATCGTACAAACATTCTAGAGTAACCCCTGGCCCACCCTAATGGCGATATCTCGAAAAGGCGTCCACCTATAGACCTAGTGTCCACTCCCTCTTAAAATGCTCAGTAACACCTTTCGTTTGATACCCATATCGTACAAACATTCTAGAGTCACCCCTGGCCCACCCTAATGGCAATATCTCGAAAAGGCGTCCACATATAGACCTAATGCCCACTCCCTCTTAAAATGCTCAGTAACAGCTTTCGTTTGATACCCATATCGTACAAACATTCTAGAGTCACACCTGGCCCACCCTAATGGCGATGTTTCGAAAAGGCGTCCACCTATAGAACTAAGGATTACTCCCTTTTAAAATACTCATTACCACCTTTCATTTGATACCCATATCGTACAAACACATTCTAGAGTCACCCTGGCCCACCCTAATGGCGATATCTCGAAAAGGCGTCCACCTATAGACCTAATGTCCACTCCCTCTTAAAATGCTCAGTAACACCTTTCGTTTGATACCCATATCGTACAAACATTCTAGAGTCACCCCTGGCCCACCCTAATGGCGATATCTCGAAAAGGCGTCCACCTATAGACCTAATGTACACTCCCTCTTAAAATGCTCAGTAACACCTTTCGTTTGATACCCATATCGTACAAACATTCTAGAGTCACCCCTGTCCCACCCTAATGGCGATATCTCGAAAAGGCGTCCACCTATAGACCTAATGCCCACTCCCTCTTAAAATGCTCAGTAACACCTTTCGTTTGATACCCATATCGTACAAACATTCTAGAGTCACACCTGGCCCACCCTAATGGCGATATCTCGAAAAGGCGTCCACCTATAGAACTAAGGATTACTCCCTTTTAAAATACTCATTACCACCTTTCATTTGATACCCATATCGTACAAACACATTCTAGAGTCACCCTGGCCCACCCTAATGGCGATATCTCGAAAAGGCGTCCACCTATAGACCTAATGCCCACTCCCTCTTAAAATGCTCAGTAACACCTTTCGTTTGATACCCATACCGTACAAACATTCTAGAGTCACCCTTGGTCCAGCTTTATGGCGATATCTCGAAAAGGCGTCCACCTATAGAACTAAGGATTACTCCCTTTTAAAATACTCATTACCACCTTTCATTTGATACCCATATCGTACAAACACATTCTAGAGTCACCCATGGCCCACCCTAATGGCGATATCTCGAAAAGGCGTTCACCTATAGACCTAATGCCCACTCCCTCTTAAAATGCTCAGTAACACCTTTCGTTTGATACCCATATCGTACAAACATTCTAGAGTCACCCCTGGCCCACCCTAATGGCGATATCTCGAAAGGGCGTCCACCTATAGACCTAATGCCCACTCCCTCTTAAAATGCTCAGTAAAACCTTTCGTTTGATGCACATATCGTACAAACACAATCTAGAGTCACCCCTGGCCCACCCTAATGACGATATCTCGAAAAGGCGTCCACCTATAGACCTCATGCCCACTCCCTCTTAAAATGCTCAGTAACACCTTTCGTTTGATACCCATACCGTACAAACATTCTAGAGTCACCCCTGGCCCACCCTAATGGCGATATCTCGAAAAGGCGTCCACCTATAGACCTAATGCCCACTCCCTCTTAAAATGCTCAGTAACACCTTTCATTTGATTCCCATATCGTACAAACACATTCTAGAGACACCCCTGGTCCACCTTTATGGCGATATCTCGAAACGGCGTCCACCTATGGAACTAAGGATCACTCCTTTTCAAAATACTCATTAACAGCTTTCATTTGATACCCATATCGTACAAACACATTATAGAATCACCCCTGGTCCACCTTAATGGGGACATCTCGAAAAGGCGTCCACCGATAGACCTAAGGCCCACTCCCTCTTAAAATGCTCAGTAACACCTTTCATTTGATACCCATATCGTACAAACAAATTCTAGAGTCAGCCCTGGTCTACCTTTATGGCGATATCCCTAAATGGCGTTCATCCATAGAACTATGGCCTATTCTCTCTTAAAATACTCTTTAATACCTTTCATTTGATACACATGTTATACAACCACATTCCAGGGTTACCCCAGATTGATTTTCCTTATTTTGTCTCCATAGCTCTCAACTGAGTATGTTATGTTCGGTTACACCCGAACTTAGCCTTCCTTACTTGTTTGTATCTAATAACCCTTCGAAAATCTACTTGCTAACTAACTGATATACGAATACTAACACATATTTACCAGTAGGGTACTTAAGTATTAAATGGATATATTTGCTTGAATGCTTATAACTTCTGTATTAATCCATCGATTTTGTTGAATGAAAGCTTTTTTTTTTTTTGTAATAAAACAGAGATTGGGGAGAAAAAAAAATCTGCAAAAAATAACAAGTTTTCGAGATCCTCCCTCGCAACCCTCCCTAGGGTAGGCACATTGTCGTTGGTGTGAGGGTTTAGCCGATCTCCATAGCGCCCGACTATGAGGCGGAGCTGTTTACGACTGGCATATACGCCGTTTCGCCTCATAGGAGGGCGGAGGGATGTCGGTGACCAAGAACTTACTTACTTACTTAATTGGCGCTTAACCGTCTAAACGGTTATGGCCGTCCAACAAGGCGCGCCAGTCGCTCCTTCGCTCCGCCAACCGGCGCCAATTGGTCACACCAAGGGAGTTTAAATCGTTTTCCACCTGGTCCTTCCAATGGAGTGGGGGCTGCCCTCTACCTCTGCTTCCATAGGCGGGTTCCGATAGAAACACTTTCTTGGCCGGAGCATCATCTTTCATTCGCATAACATGGCCTAGCCAGCGCAGCCGCTGCGTTTTAATTCGCTGGACTATGTTGATGTCTGCGTATAGCTCGTACAGCTCATCATTAAATCTTCTTCGGTACTCGCCATCGCCAACGCGTAGAGGTCCATAAATCTTTCGAAGAACTTTTCTCTCGAACACTCCCAAAGCCGCTTCATCTGCTGTTGTCATGGTCCATGCTTCTGCCCCATATAGCAGGACGGGTACGATAAGTGACTTGTAGAGTATGATTTTCGTTCGCCGAGAGAGGACTTTACTTTTCAATTGCCTACCTAGTCCAAAGTAGCATTTATTGGCAAGATTGATTCTTCGCTGGATTTCAGTGCTGATGTTGTTGCTAGTGTTGATGCTGGTTCCCAAATAAACGAAGTCTTTTACTATTTCGAAATTATGGCTGCCAACAGTAGCGTGGTTGCCAAGGCGCATATGCGCTGACTCTTTGCTCGATGACAGCAGGTACTTCGTTTTGTCCTCATTCACCATCAAACCCATCTTTACCGCTTCTTTTTCCAGCTTGAAGTAAGCAGAACTAACAGCGCGGGTGTTTAGGCCGATGATATCAATGTCATCAGCATATGCCAGTAATTGCACGCTTTTATAGTATATTGTTCCAGTGCGGTTAAGTTCTGCAGCTAGTATAATTTTCTCCAGCATCAAATTAAAGAAATCGCACGATAGGGGGTCACCCTGTCTGAAACCTTGTTTAGTTTCGAACGGCTCGGAGAGGTCCTTCCCAATTCTGACTGAGCTGATGGTGTTGCTCAACGTCATTTTGCACAGACGTATAAGTTTTGCGGGGAAACCAAATTCAGACATAGCGGCATATAGGCAGCTCCTTTTCGTGCTGTCGAAGGCGGCTTTAAAGTCGACGAAGGGGTGATGTGTTTCGATTCTCTTTTCACGGGTTTTTTTCCAAGATTTGGCGCATTGTGAAAATCTGGTCGATGGTAGATTTACCAGGTCTGAAGCCGCACTGATAAGGTCCAATCAGCCGGTTCACGGTGGGCTTCAATCTTTCGCACAATACACTTGAAAGGACCTTATATGCGATATTAAGAAGGCTGATTCCACGATAGTTGGTGCATTTTGCAGTATCCCCCTTCTTGTGGACTGGGCAAAGAACACTTAGATTCCAACCGTCGGGCATGCTTTCGTCCGCCCATATTTTGCTAAGAAGCTGCTGCATGCGCCTTACCAACTCCTCGCCGCCGAACTTGAATAGCTCCGCAGGCAATCCATCAGCGCCCACGGCCTTGTTGTTTTTCAATCTGGTTAGTGCTATTCTAACTTCGTCATAATCGGGCGGGGGGACATATATTCCATCATCATCGATTGCGGGATCGGGTTCTTCATCTCTGCGCGGTGAATTGATGCCTCCATTTAGGAGAGCAGAGAAGTGTTCCCTCCATAATCTAAGCACTCTCTGGACATCAGTTACAAGGTCGCCGTTTTCATTCCTACAGGAGTTTGCCCCGGTCTTAAAACCTTCCGTCTGTCGCCGTATTTTTTGGTAGAATTTTCGGGCGTTATTCCTGGTGGCTAGCAGCTCAAGCTCCTCGCACTCACGCCTTTCTGCTTCTGCTTTTTTCTTCCTGAAAAGGCGTCTCGCTTCCCTTTTCAACTCACGATAGCGTTCACACACTCCTCTTGTCGCGCTCGCTTTTAACGTAGCCCTGTAGGCAGCGTCTTTTCTTTCGGTTGCAACGCGGCATTCTTCATCATACCAGTTGTTTTTTCGTGGCCGCCGGTAACCAAATTTTTCCTCGGCGGCAGTATGAAGTGCTTTGGAGATATGCTCCCAGTGCTCCTGTATTCCTTCAGGATGAGTTGTGCCCTCAGAGAGCAGGTGTGAGAGTCGAGTTGCGAAATCATTGGCAGTCTGCTGTGATTGAGGCTTTTCGACGTCTAGCTTTCCTTGTGTTTTTTGTTCCTTGTTTTTAGCCGCGTTGAGGCGGGTGCGTATTTTGGTTGCAACGAGATAATGGTCCGAATCGATGTTAGGTCCTCGGATCGTTCGCACATCTAAAACACTGGAGGCATGCCGTCCGTCTATCACAACGTGATCGACCTGATTACGAGTATTTCGATCAGGAGACAGCCATGTAGCTTGATGTATCTTTTTATGCATGAACCTCGTGCTTGATATGACCATGTTTCGAGCACCGGCAAAGTCAATCAGCCTCAGTCCGTTAGGAGAAGTTTAATTGTGTAGGCTGAACTTTCCGACTGTAGGGCCAAAAACACCTTCTTTGCCCACCCTGGCGTTAAAGTCGCCAAGCACGACTTTTATATCATGACGGGGGCAGCGCTCGTATGTGCGTTCTAATTGTTCATAAAAAGTGCCTTACACCTCATCGTCTTTCTCCTCTGTCGGCGCATGGGCGCAGATGAATGATATATTAAAAAACCAAGAACTGCCAACCCCCTAATCCAGGGTGTCATGCGGACCGTGCCTATTGGACGATTTGCAGCCAGGGGATAAATTCGGCTGTATTCGAACGGAGCCTTTCCGATACCGGGCTACCTCGGGGAGTATTGATGGAATTGCCACAGTAAGAGCGCTGCTGTGGCTGACGTTTCTTTCCCCGTATATAATACTGGACCGCTGAGCCCGCCTTGTCGGGCAGGTGGTCGTACGACCAAGATGAATGACTTATTATCCAATTTTAATAAGGAGGATTATACGAGGAGGACTGAGTCGCAAGCCAAGGACGACAAATACGCATTAAGCGATGCGTTGGACTCGGGGAGCGAGAGTAGTGCTGATTCAATGAACTCCGTGTTGGAAAAGCTCTCAAATGAAAACGGAGTAGAGTAAAAGAACTCTCTCGGAGTACGGTGTAGCACTAAGAATTGTCCAACGCCTGGGAGCGGTAGTCGACCCAACAGAAGTGGAGATGGAGCGCTTGGAATGGACCCATGAGGCGGTAGAAGTAGGTCGAAGGCAGTTCAAAAGATTTGCTGCTAGAAACCCTCGGTTCTGCAACCGGTAAGAGGAGGAAGAAGCGTCGAATGGCAGAATGAAGAGGCAACGTTCGGCGGAAGGCGACAAGCCAGTTTCAAGAGGCAGGAGGGCCCAGTTCCAGAGCCGCGAGGCAGGGCAGCCGCTGAGACAAGGCAAGTAAGCCCAAAGCTGTAAGACAAATGGGCCCCAATAGCGAAGTTGCAGCTACTTCGAAAGCTGCGAGTCAGAGGGAAGTTCAAACTACGGAAGTAGGAGATAAGCCAAAGGGAGATAACGCTAAGACTCCGGCTTTCTCGGAGGTGCTAAAGGGAGTTAAAGCTAAGACTCTGGCTTTCTCGGAGGTTCCAAAGGGAGTTAACTCTAAGACGCCGGCTTTTCCCGAGAAGATGAGTGATGTGGCAAAGCAGTCACTGACTGTGGCGCCGGTTGATCTTAGCAGTCCTTTCGGACAGGTGACTAGTTAAAGGTGGAGATCTGTAGAATCGTTAATTGTTATTAGTCTGTAAGCATCTTTTGTTCATAGACTAACTAAATAAATAAATAAAGGGAGCTTATTAGCTTAATCCTTAAGATGTTGCAGGAACAACTAAGTAAGCCCCATCCAAACTTTGATTCGGGGGGATGGTATAATGATGTGAAGATGATTGACTTCGACAACATCGCGAGCTTGCGGTTGCTGGAGAAAGTGGCTCCAAACCTCCAAAGGCAAGGCACGAAAGCTCGGTTTGAAGTGGTGAATAAAGCGTAAAGCCCCACGGTACCAAAAGTTAAGGTATGGATACCATGCGTGATGAAGTCGGAGCATACACTGCGATTTCTGCAGAATCAGAATCCGAACATACCGACAGAGGATTGGAAGGTACTTATTGTATCTCGCCCTACGGTGGAAGATCAGTTCTACATCTTCCAAATAAACAAGCAGGCGGAGGATATATTGTACACGCAGCTTGGAAAAATGTCCTTTGGTACAGGCAAAATTTATATGCGACTCAGGAAAAGAAGTCCCGAGGATAAAAATCGTAACACGCTGGAAGGGGGCGAAGTCGAAAAGAACCTCAAAAGCCTATGGGAAAAAGACAGGCGGAGGTAGCCGACGTCACCGCGAAGGTGTTTGATGAGGACCAACAGGCAGATGGTGTTGTGAGTCGCACAGAGGAACACCCGGCACAATTGTTGCAAGAGGCTGAAGGGGGATTCGAACACTCTAAACCAAAAGGGCAAGGGGAGAACGACGACGTCACGACGAAGGTGCTGGAGGGGGGCAAACAGCCCAATGGTACTGCGAGTCCTACAGATAAACCTCCAACAAAGTAAAGTGGCGTCGAGCGAACTCCTCCTAACCCTTGAGGAGGGTTCGTTTGACGTGTCGCTGATCCAGGAGCCGTATCTCTCATCGGGAGGAAAGGTTTCTGGACTTAGCGCCCGCGGATTTGGCGTTTCCTATACGCAAACGGATGGATGGGTGCGAGCTGTTGTAATGGTAAGGAAACAGCTGCATTCATATATGCTGCCTAATTACAATACTGACCTCGTAGTGGTGGCCGTTGAGCAAAGGAATAAGCAGGCAGTTATCCTGGCATCCTGCTACATGGCCCATGCAGCGGAGGTTCCACCGATGGAGTGCAAGAGGCTAGAACAGGACAAAGGGCGCAAATCGCGGTTGGTCATAGGCGCGGATGCAAATGCGCACCACAATGCGTGGGGAGGAGCAGATACGAACGATAGAGCAGAATCCCTATTTTGTTACATCCTGCAAACCAATTTGCAGATAGCCAACAGGGGAAATATCCCTACATACATTGGTCCAACATCCAGCAATGTTCTGGATATTACCTTGAGCACCGAACGTATGATTTGATGGTACTTGATAGACCATCCTTCTCTGACCATGCGTATATCAGCTTCAGCATCCTCCTAAAGATGGTAGAGAAGGGAAGAACCTTAGAAACCCTAGGTCAACGAACTGGACTAATTTCCAGAAACAGGTAGAAACAAAACTGGGACAGCCCAAAGAGGTTGCCAATGTGGAAGAAATGGAGGAGTATAATGAATTCCTAACAAGAACGCTTATGACTGTGTATAACAAAGCTTGCCTTCTAAGAAGATTCAGAGGAAAAGCAAAGCCGCTATTGTGGAGCAATGAGCTGAGTCTCCTAAGAAGACAGGTAAAAGAAATGTTTAAGCTAGCAAAGACCGCGGAAAGCAAAGCGTGTCGGGACGAGTACAGGGATCTACTGAGGATCTACAAGCGTGAAATTTCCCGGGCGAAGCGAATCTAATGGAAAAGTTTCTTTACGGACATAGAGTGCTCCAGAGAAACAGAACGGTTGGAAGGGTTAAGGAGGGTGACCCTACAGTAAAATCCTTGCACAAAGTATCTAGGAACATGCTAGACAGTAAGCTGTCATGGAAGCTCAACGTGGAGAAGAGGATGAAGAAGGCTTCAACGGCACTTTATGCATCTAAAAGAATGCTGGGGTGTAAGTGGGGCTTATCGCCCTCTCTTTATCATTGGGTTTTTACAGCGATTGTAAGCCCTATCCTATTCTGTGGAGTTCTTGTTTGGTGGAAAGTCACACAAAAAGTAACCTACATCAAAAAATTAGAGAGGGTATGCAGACTATCAATGCTTAGCATTACGGGAGCCCTGAAAACAACGCCGGCAGCTGCACTGTATGCCATTCTGCACATTCCACCTGTGGATTTGGTAGCAAAGAACATAGTGTTAACAACTGCAAACAGGCTCGGTGCGCGCCGACCATACGGCCATAGTAGTATAGCGTCTTCAATCACAAGACGAACAGACTAACTGATTCCCTATCTGCGCTTCGAGGGCGATCTTGAGGCCACAATAGTGGTGGACGGTTGGCGCAATGGTGCTCATATGGCGGACGAGGCGATACGTGTGTACACAGATGGTTCCAAAGTAGTGGAAGGGTCTGCGGTATACTGTGCCGATCGGGAAATAAACAGATCCTACAGGCTGCCGGATTACTGTAGCCTTATCCAAGCGGAATTAGTAGGCGTAACCAAAGCAGTAGAAACCCTGGAAGAATATATATATTGACATCAAAGCAGCAATTAAGGCAATAATCTCGCATAGCACAGCATCTAAATACATGTTATATTGTGAGCAGCGCTGGAGATAATCGGGACAGGGAGAAGCATACATCTATATTGGATCCCAGGGCATATGGGAATAGATAGGAATTAAAAAGCGGATGAACTAGCTAAAAAGGGCGCATCCCTTGAAGCTTGCTCCGTAAATGTCCCAGTTAGACAGGGCGAAATTAAACGAAGGCGAGAGGTGCACATGATCGATCAAGCGGCTCAAGCGCGGGGCTGTAAAGTGTCGAAGATTATGTGCAGGTCTTACAACCTTAGACTAACAAAGTTGCTTCTATCATTAAAAAGAGAGGACTGTAGACTCATGACGGGTATTCTAACTGGACACTGCCTTCTGGCGTCACATGCTTTTAAATTAGGCTTTGCCAGTGATAGCAGATGTAGGAAGTGCGGGCTGGAGAAGGAAACGATCGAGCACGTTCTATGCTCTTGCCCTGCGCTTGCCAGGCTAAGACTCCGGCTATTAGGAGGTATACAGCTGTCAGATCTAGAAGCAGCAAGTGGTTTAAATCCTAGGATGCTTCTAGTATTTGCCAAGAGGTCGGAGTATTTGTATAACATAGGTCCTGGTTTTTGATAGGGTTTTTAATTTGGCCGTTAAAACAAACTTCTGGTAACACTACGGACTACGGACTTACTCAGTCTGTGTGAGGTCCTCATGGACCGGCCTGTTCAACCTGACCTAACCTTCCTCGCAAAGTACAAATTTTGTTTATATTTTTACAAAAAAATTTGAAAAAATTCGTAATTATTGTTCGTTATCTTTGAATCTGCAGGGTCTAGCAAAATGTGTTGTATGCACAGTTTATAGCATAGTTTTTTTTTAGCTTTTTTAAAGCTTCAAACCGTGTTGAAATTGCTTTATTCGTTCTTGAGGTATATATGATTAATTGGACACAATTTTTTTTTTTTTTTTTTTTTTTTTTTGAAAAAAGGGTAATTCGTAAATATCTCAAAAACGTTACCATAGAATTAAAAAAAAATAACCTTGATTTTCGGAATAAGGGGGTGATTTTACATAGGAATTTCATAATGGCGTCTCAGGTGCAGAAAAAAATTGGAATTTGTGATCCAGTGCTATTTGCTTGGTTCTTTTTGTTACTAGCAGGCAGTAAATAAATGCTTCAATTAAAATTTAGTAATACAACAGCTGCGCAAATAAGAAATTATAGCTCTCAGGGGCATATTTTAACTTCTTTTTCTTCTTTTATCTATCCAAAAACACTCCTCAAAATTTTAGTAGATAATGATGGTCGTTTGCCGGATATTGATGCGCTGCATTCCGGAAGTTAGCACCAGTCAACTAGGGAACGATTTGAATCGAGTAAGGAGAGCTTTCAAATCTGTAATTTTTAATCGCCTCTTATGACAAGCACGCCTATTCTAAGCTCCTTAACATGCTAGGGGGGTTCTGTCTTTATGTTCTTAGCTGTTGTATAAAGTTAGCCTTAAATGCTGTATGATGTTTTTACTTATTAAGGAGTCTTAGAAATTTGGTTTATTTGCCTCCATCTTAACCTGCCAAAAATATTTCACATCAGATAGAAACTATAAATAAAATAATTTTTTTTTTCTGAGAGTCCTAACAGAATGCAAGCCAAAGCTAACGCAGTTCAACTGAATTTTGTAGCGGTAAATGACTGTCAACTCTAAATCAATCCATCTAATTTTGTATCTTTACACCCTGCTAACATTCAAACATAAAAACTTGCATATGTTGAATAACAGAAATAATTGATGAAAATTAAAAAATAACTAGTTAACAACTTTTATAACGTATATGTATGATTAAACCAATAACATATGTACATAAATACTTATTTTTTCTGCTTAGTATTAAATAAACATTCAGTTATACAGTCAGTTAAAAAAATAAGTATCTTAATATTGAAATGCTTCGTTTTAGGGTTTTCGTATTTTTTCTGGTTGTTTCCAAACCATATTTATTCTTTATTAACACACAAATCGTGTCTGTTGAGTTATGTATGTACAATTGAATTTGAATTAGCGGCATTCGTATATGAGAACCTATCACTTTTTTAAGAGACGGGAAGTGGGGTACTTTTTCAGAAACGGGTACTTTCTTAGAACCAGGTAATTTTTTTGTGTTCGGGTACTTTTCCAGCTCCGGTTATTCTACGGATCCGGGTATTTTTTCAGAATCGAGCAACTTTTAGGATCCAATACTTTTCTAAAACTTTTACTTTTTCAGAGTTTGGGTACTTTTTCAGAATCGGGAACTTTTTTATAATCGGGAATTTTTTCAGAACCAGGTACTTTTTAGAACTGGGTACTTTTTCAGATTCGAGTTCTTTTTCAACCGGGTTATTATTTTTTTTTAAATTGGTAATTTTTTAAAATAAGATACTTTTTCTGATCCGGGTAATTTTGAGAGACCAACAAAAAACCATAATATATATGGGGTATTCCATCCCATTTCGACCAATTTTGAACCCGACCCCTTTAGAATTGGCTGAAAGTTTTTCTTCTTTTTCTAGCTTACGAAAGACGTTTTTCAGAATTTTTTCAAATTTTTTCATCCAACTCAAAAAAAGTTATGAATTTTTAAAAAAACACCGTTTTTGTTTTCAAAATGCTATAACTTTTTCAAAAATTGACCTTTTGGGATCTTTTTTTTTTGTTTAATTTGTTTTTAAATGTACTTTTCGGAAAAAATACAAAAAAATTTTTAAAGTTTGTTTTTTGTTAAGATTTGTCGAGATTTTTCCAATTTCGCCATTTTTTTTTCTCATAAAAAACTTCAATAAATTCTGCAATCATCCCCGCTAATCCCGGAGTGGGCCGATTTTTTTTTATATTTTTTTTATTTAATTGAAAAAAAAATTTTCAAATATAAAAAAATTTTTTTTTATCAATTTTATTTATATAACAAAAAAATGTAAGAAAATGATTTTTAAGTATTCTTTTCTTTATATATTACGGTAATCTACGATTAAAATAACCAGGATTAATGACTGACAGCGAAAGCGATTCATTTTAATCGTAGATTACCATAATATATAAAGAAAAGAATACTTAAAAATCATTTTCTTACATTTTTTTGTTATATAAATAAAATTGATAAAAAAAAAAAAAATTTTTTTTTTCAATTGAATAACAAAAAAATATAAAAAAAAAATCGGCCCACTCCGGGATTAGTAGGGATGATTGCAGAATTGATTGATGTTTTTTATGAGAAAAAAAAAAATGGCGAAATTCGAAAAATCTCGAAAAACTGAAAAATTAAAAAAAACTTTAAACATTTTTTTGTATTTTTTCCGAAACATACATTTAAAAACAAATTTAAAAAAAAAAAGATCCCAAACGGTCAATTTTTGAAAAAGTTATAGCATTTTTAAAACAAAAACGGTGTTTTTTTTTTAAATTCATAACTTCTTTTGAGTTGGATGAAAAAATTTGAAAAAATTCTGAAAAACGTCTTTCGTAAGCTAGAAAAAGAAGAAACACTTTCAGCCAATTCTAAAGGGGTCGGGTTCAAAATTGGTCGAAATGGGATGGAATACCCTATATATGAACCGTTTATTTTGAAAGTGGCATAAGTCATTTCCAACTCATGGTCTTAAATGCATTGTTATTTTTGAAATAATGCATATATAGATTGTTCTACAATTATAAAATAATAATAAGAACTGCATGTTTTGGATATTGGACTCTAAAAAACTGGAGGCAAGGAGAGATACAACAAATTACCACTGAACCTAAACGACATGAAATGACTTATGCCACTTTCAAAATAAGCGGCTCATATATGTATATATATAGTTTTTGTTTTTTTTTTTTTTTGTTTTGTTTTTTTCATAACATGGTATGACAAATATTGAAACAGGGTTGCCATTACCAAATTATTGTATTTATTTCCCAATTTTATTAATGATTTTATAGAGATTTAACCTAAATCTACTGATCTTCGAGATGTAAATTTGAATGATTAAACTTATAAGGTTTAACGTCGTAAAAGTTTTTCAAGTGATGCTAATAAGAGCGTGTTAATAGAGCTCAAAGTCTTTTATTCACTCATCACTTAAATCTCCCTTAATACCTAATATCTGCGATATGCGAATGATCGAAAATTCTGCGGTCAGGAAGTTGTTGCTGTCTTAAATTATTGCCGACAGCAGAGGAAATACAAGAGAGCGCAAGAAAGGATTTATAGCCAGCCTTAGCCAGTGAGTTTTCTCGGGAATGCTTTTGATCAATGCGAGACTTGAGAAACAGAGGTCGTGATATTTTTTTGTATACACGAGTTGTGATAAGCGGACGTCGCTGTTGTATTTCATTTATGGCTAAGGGCCAAACAGCACCATCTATTTTTGAAAAAGTTGGGTTATTAAAGGCAGTGTTGCCAAACAAAATAGTTGAGTTAAGTTAAGTGTCAATTATACATGACATATACATCACTGTCTCCCCTGCAAAAAAAAATTTTAAATATCAAGCGAATCAGACAATCGCACCTGTGTATATTTATTTCTGACAAAGTGTTTGTTTTTGTATGTAAGTATGTTTGTACGTACCGCACAGATGTATGTAGTTTCTTAAATTATCCAAGATTCCCTGAAAAATGACAGCTTGTTGTTGTGTATTAACGTCTATTATGGCAATGATTTATAATGTTCAAATGGGTCATTCCATTGCAATGCATTCAATGATACAAAGCCATCATTTTCGGCATGGAGTAGTACCTTGGGTCAATATTATATTCGCCTAGCATATGTATATCGCAGGATTGTTTTAAGTTTTCACACGCATATATGTAGGTTCGTATTTGCATTTTTTTCCGCTGTTTGAATATGCTGATTCCGATTTCGAGCGGCATCTGATAAATGATATGATAATCCTTGTTTGAGAAGGTTTTAAGTAACTGCCGATTGGTTACTCGATTTCGTAAACCACTTATTGGAAATATTAAAATTTTTTTGTCCCAGAAATCGAACCGGAGACCAATCTGATGGAATAATCCATAACCGCAGGAGCCGACTTAAGCTTGGGCTAACCGAGCGTGATTGCAGGAGTGATGTGCTTAGCGTAATGAATATATTCTGCATATGCAGAATTAAAAATCTTACAAACCAAGTAAGGAAGGCTAAGTTCGGGTAGAACCGAACATTACACACACAGCTGAGAGCTTTGGTGACAAAATAAGGGAAATCACCATGTAGGAAAATGAACCTAGGGTAACCCTGGAATGTGTTTGTATGACATGTGTATCAAATGAAAGGCATTAAAGAGTATTTTATGAGGGAGTGGACCATAGTTATATAGGTGGACGCCATTTCGGGATGTCGTCATAAAGGTGGATCAGGGTGACTCTAGAATCTGTTTGTACGATATGGGTATCAAATGAAATGTGTTAATGATTATTTAAAAGGCAGTGGGCCTTACTTCTATAGGTGGGCGTCTTTTCGAGATACCGCCATAAAGGTGGGCCAGGGGTGACTCTATAACGTGTTTTTACGATATGGGTATCAAATTAAAGGTACTAATGAGGGTGTTAACCCCAGCGAGTTAGGGGATCAGAATATACCCGCGGTAGGTATGCCTGTCGTAAGAGGCGACTAAAATACCAGATTCAAGGGGCTGTGTAGCGCAACCCTTCAGGTTGCCAGCGCAATATATAGCTTCTCCAAACCCAATTGTCAACCTCACCTATACGCGGCGAATTCTGTTTCACTAACAGACGAGGCTCTGGCGACCCCAAGCTCCTCATGGAACTTTGGGGGTGGGGAGGGAGGGAATGGCCTGAAGGTTTAATGTGGCCACATAAATCGTTCCCGAGATGGTCGGGCTAGCACCTTAATGGTGCTGTGGTACCGGATAACGATAACACTCCCCAAAGCCTTCGGGGAGCAACCTTATCGCTACAACAACAACAACAACAGGATGTTAAAAGGGAATGGCCCTTAGTTGTATATGTGAAGGCGTTTTCGAGATATCGACCAAATGTGGAACAGGGTGACCCAGAACATCATCTGTTTGGTACCGCTAATTTATTTATATATGTAATACCACGAATAGTATTCCTGCCAAGATTCAAAGGGCTTTTGATTTCGACCTGCAGAACTTTTCTTCTACTTAATATAGTAGGTGTGACACCCATTTTACAAAGTTTTTTCCAACGTATGTTTTGCGTCAATAAACCAATCCAATTATGTTTTTTCCCTTTTTTCATATTTGGCATGGAATTATGGCATTTTTTTAATTTTTCGTAATTTTCGATATCGAAAAAGTGGGCGTGGTCATAGTCGGATTTCGGCCATTTTTTATACCGAGATAAGGTGAGTTCAGATAAGTACGTGAACTAAGTTTAGTAAAGATATATCGATTTTAGCTCAAGTTATCGTGTTAAAAGCCCAGCGGGAAGACAGATGGTCGACTGCGTATAAAAACTGAAAACAGTTATCGTCATAAAATGTATACCCCTACCAAATTTCACAATGATTGGTAAATTTTTGTTCGACTTATGGCATTAAAAGTATTCTAGACAAATTAAATGGAAAAGGGCGGAGCTACGCCCATTTTGAAATTTGCTTTTATTCTTGTATTTTGTTGCACCATATCATTACTGGAGTTGAATGTTGACATAATTTACTTATATACTGTAAAGATACTGATTTTTTTCTTAGAATTTCACTTAAAAAAAAAATTTTTTTTGTTCGTATTCCGATTTTGCTAATTTTTATTTAGCACACATATAGTAAAAGGGGTAACGTTTCTGCCAAATTTCATCATGATATCTTCAACGACTGCCAAATTACAGCTTGCAAAACTTTCAAATTACCTTCTTTTAAAAGTGGGCGGTGCCATGCCCGTTGTCCATAATTTTACTAATTTTCTATTCTGCGTCATAAGTTCAACCCACCTACCAAGTTTCATCCGTTTAGCCGTCTTTGGTGATGAATTATCGCACTTTTTCGGTTTTTCGAAATTTTCGATATCGAAAAAGTGGGCGTGGTTATGGTCCGATTTCGTTCATTTTAAATAGCGATCTGAGATGAGTGCACAGGAACCTACACACCGAATTTCATTAAGATACCTCAAAATTTAGTCAAGTTATCGTGTTTACGGACGGACGGACAGACGGGCGGACATGGGTAAATAAATTTCTTTTTTCGCCCAGATCATTTTGAAATATAGAAGTCTATATCTATCTATCTCGATTAGCTTATGCCGTTACGGATTACCGTTATGCGAACAAAATTAATATACTCTGTGAGCTCTGCTCAGCTGAGTATAAAAAGATGATTTATAGCTTGCAAAGTTCTCTACTTGACAATATTTGCTCCCAAGATGCTAGGTTTTTATTTAAGGTTGTACATGTAAGCAATACAAGATTTATTTGGTTGAAACTTTGAGTCTTCTCTGCGGGTGATCAGAAACTTTATACTGGGAACAGTGTGAATGCGATTTATACAACTCCGTAACTATTTGAAGGAACTAGTCAAGATTTTGTATAGAGATTCAATATATGACTGAATTGTGATAGCAGTGGTAATAAGAGTGGTATTCGTTCGTAATATTTTCGGAATAATATGTGCGGACCCTTAAGGGATCTGTCGGAGATATTTTCACAATAACTTCGTTTTGAATTTAGTTCGGGTTTTTCAGAATTAACTTCGGTATCATTTGGGACCTTTTTGGATCAATTCGAATATCTATGAGTTCATCTCACGTCACCTAGGAACCTTTTAGAAATTATTGCTGGATAATTTCGGACCTACTTTGGGACTTTTTCGTAAACATGTTCCGAAGATTTATTTCATTGACTTGTTAGCGGTAAAAACCGATTATGACGAGTAACCGACTCATTATCAATGTTTTAAAAATTTCTTTGTGTTACTGATTTTTTATCGACGAGGTATCAATTGGTGGGGGCATGCTATAGCTTTGGTATCGACGAGTTATCTAACTGTTATCTTTTTACCGATAAATCGCCGATAGTAAACCGATAACATTTCGAAAAAATGACGATAACAAACCAATAGCAAACCGAAAATAAATAGATAACAAAACTATAACTCGTCGATGGTACGCCCATTGCAAATGATTAAAATTGCGATAACAAATCGTCGTATCTGGGAAGGGAGTGGAAGTGAGAGTAAGATTTGGGGTACGCTTTCACAGCCACCTATAAACCGAAAAATTGCAATCAGCTGATGAAATCGGCCGGGCTGGTGTTTGAAATTGCAACCGATTATCGGCCGGCAGCTTTTTTTTCGTACATTTTACTTTTTCGTACATTTTACTACTACATTTTACTACTTCGCTTGCGTTTATGCTCTTATTTGCTTATCCCATAAAAGGCGCCTGTTTTGTACACAATTAATCAATTTTTCAGCCCACCGTACAAATAATTAATTTTTCACAGTAAATGCATGCAATTTATCGGACGATAAAATTGAAAACAGCACGGCAGTGAAAAACGACAACGGCCGACAACAATTCGGCGATCGGTTGAAATGTACACACGCGTTTATTCTTATCGGACGATTACGACCGGCATCGGGCGATCAAAATCGGTGGCTGTGTAAGCGTACTCTTAGAGTTAGAGTGGAAGTGGACAGGGAAAAAGAAACAAAGGAAATCAAAGGAAAAAGAAAGGAAAGGTTAGGAAAGTAAAAGAAAGGAAAAGAATAAAAATTATTAATGCTTTGTTATCAATGGGACATCGGTTTGTAATTAACGGGATACTGGCGTGTTAACCATTCCTTATCGACGAGTTAGCAACTTCCTTGTCAAATTGTTACAAATTTGCCAGAGGAAACAAAGGCAAGCGCATTTCATCGACGAGTTTGTCTTTTTGCTTTCGATAAATTATTCATTTTTGCTATCGAAAAGCTATCATTTTATGGATTGTTACCAGTTTGTATCTTATATATGTTTTATCGAAGAGCTATTACAGTTGAATCGTCCAGTTATCGATTTTTTATAGGAAAGTTATCGATTGATTTTCAAAAAATCATTGATTCGTTATAACAAATTTGCAATATTTTATCGCAAAATGGTCGAATAAATATCGGAGTGCTCCCAATTTTTATTGGAGTAACCAATTTGTTATCTAACTTTTATTGAAAAGTTATCGTAAATTTACGATATTTTATCAAAAATGTGATAATTTTCAATCGAATTTTTATAAAAAGCTTATCTATTTGATATAGAAAAGTTGTAGATTTTTTATCGGAGTGTTTTCAACTTGTTTTCAGTGAGTTATCGATACCGATCAAACTTCAATATATAATTGATGACACATCTGCAACCTCTCGATAAAAAGACGATAAGAAAACAATAAGCCGATGACTTAGCTATAAAATGCAGCTAACCTGATGGCTCGACGGGCATAATCCGCTATCGATAATAAGCGGAGAATAAAACAACAACTTATCAGTAACGAATGTTTACGATGAAAAGCTGCTGAATCCCTTCTCAACAAATTTGAAATTGTTTTCTTCTGTTTAAGTGATCTCTTTTATTGCTTAACTTCAACCTCTGGGCGACCACGAATTAATTTAAAAACGACCCTGTACATATATACGAATACATACATACATTCATAACAATTTACACGCGTGCACATGCAAGTTAGCACCAACTAAGTCAACATTCGAGCTGACGCTAACGTAAAGAGCTTAGTCAGCAATACGCAAGTTGATGGCTCAAAATACTTAATAATAATTTTGAAGCAAACAGGAAAAGGCCCAGACGCCTGATCAGCAAAAACACAAATATTGTGAACGACATCCGGAATTGAATTGGGAACAACATCCGCCATGCGCCGAACGAAATAATGCTGGCACAGGTAGAATTAAGTTATATTTAGAACTAATTTACCATTTTTAAGTCAGTCAGTTGTAAGCAGTCAGTTGTAAGCAGTTAGTTGTAAACGTTTAGTTTTAATTAGTGAGTAACAAAGTAAGGTCTTACGACCAATAATAAAATTAGTGAATAAATAATAATAAAGGTCTTGAGACCCAAAAAAATTATTTTTTTAGTATCCTTAACAAAGGATACAATAATTTGCATATTTATTTCCACTAATAACAACAAAAGCTGTTATTATTGTCTTTATTTATATTATTTTAATATATACATACATACATACATTCATAACAATTTAAACGCGTGCACATGCATATTTATTTCCACTAATAACAACAAAAGCTGTTATTATTGTCTTTATTTATATTATTTTAATTTCTATAACTACTTAAGCAACATAAATAAAATACTCATAAGAGCTGTGAGGGGTATATGCGCCAAGTGAATATCACACTGGGTAGGCGGATACCAAAAGTTATCATTTATATGTATAATGATAACTGGTATAGCCAATATAGATCAAAGAGCGCGCGATCACAGCATCGATGACATAGCTGATACATATCCGACGCTCGTCAACCTTCTCTATACCGTACATGAATACAAAAATTAATTATAACTTTATTGAAAGATTTGCCTGATATAGTAGGTAATGATGTAGACGACCTAACCCATAAGTATACAGACAGAATCATAATGATGAGTAAGTGATGCATATCTGTTGGAAAGCCTAAATAAATCCTACGAAGCATGTAGTTTTGAGGTATATGGATAAAATGTTATATTCAAACCACTTTTATAATGTAGCGATAATTTTACGGAACCCAAAAAGATCGGACCAATATATTATTTTTCTAATGCCAACTAAGGGTTTTGGTGCTTTCGTGACGGGCATAAAGTACATAACCCAGCCGAAGACAAGGACGTCCTTGATTGCTTTGTTAAATATTGCAGTTTCCTTTTTTTCTATAACTACATAATACAAATATACATACAAACATACATGGGTGCAGAATACCTGCTTATAGTTTTAATAATAACAATGAGTCGAGACCGCTAAATCGGATGACTGTACCGTTTTTCATTTAACTAAGAATGTGTAGAAAAAAAGACGACCGCAGAGGCTATAAAAGGAGAATATTTGGGAAAAACGGGGATTTTCTTTAAAGTTTCAGTATGCAAGTGGGCTGGTGGACGATGAGTCCAATGCAAGTGATATGTTCAAGTCGGGCGTGATGAAAAATCAAATTAAGTTTCTGATACCACATGTGATCGAGATTGCTCCCCGCTCTTAAAAATGACCAAAAATAAATAAAATGTGTAATTGATTACAATTACTAAGTAATTGATTTACACAAAATTTTTCAAAAATCAATGATAAATCCCCAAACAAATTTGCGATCTAGAAAGTGATATATGTGCTAGTGAAGACCAATGGTCAAGCTATAGACCAATACCATGAGTACCAAAAAGTTCGAAGAAAAATGTTTAATTTGTCGTGGTAATGACATATAATTGAGAAAAGACCAAAAAGTGCATTCCTTCAATTTCACTAATTGGAACTATATAATATTGTTCAAACCGTATTACTCAGCTCAAAGAAGAAAATTGTGCCACCATTAAAAAGGGAAGCACAGAGATGATCCCGTAATTCGCTCGTCATATAGACCAAGTTTCAATCACGGAGAATGACCAACCTGGATGTCCCAGCCGGAGCAGAAGGCGTGCTTATAGATTTTTTTTTGCCCAATTAATGCTTCTTTTCGTAAAAATTAAAGAAATAAATATGTGGAATTGATTAGTTCGTATAGGGTAGTGGATTAATAGATACTTCTTAGCAGTGACTGTCAAAAGAAAAAAAGAAAAAGTTTCTACTATACAATTAGAGATTTGTGCTTGTACTTGAAATAGTAGAAAAAAAAGAAAAAGTACTTAAAAACCCTTTTTGTGCATACAGTACGTTTATTAGTTGTGAAGAAAAAAAAAAAATAAATGTCGATTTTACATTTTATATTTCAAGGCGTCAGACCGCTAAATTTTAGAATGAAATATGAATCTCAGTGGTTTTTTTCTTATTTGTGCGAATCCCGAATCTGCTTAACACATTGGTTTATACATACGTTACTATCGAACTTCTAAGTTATCATTAAACCTACCGATGAAACATGTTCGATGTATAACATCAACATCATCATCGTCGTTGGGCCCTTCGCTGATGCTGTTTGTATGAAGGTAAGTGAAACGTAAGAATTTCATATAATTGATCATATAGTTTTGCTAACACATATGTGTGTATGTATATACATCCTAATCGTTAGCAAATTTTTGCGCGAGAGCATTACGCATGTACGTACATATGTGCACCTTCTTGGATACCTTTTATTATGAGGGTACGAGGTTGGATAGTGATATCTGTAATTCGCCTTTAGTTTTATTTAACTTTGTGTGTTCGGGATAAAATTTCTAAAACCCTTTATAAATGTACAAGGAACTTACTGTAGGCTCATCTCATGAAATTTTGTTTGAATTAAAACTTATAATAGTAGAAACTTTAACGAAACAAACAGGTTAAGCTTAGACGTGCGAAAAGAGGAGAATAGGCTATGTAAAGTTTCAATTATAATAAATTAAAATTATCTATATAGTGAAATCTGAAGTAGGTAAATTTCTAAGTTAATGACTTAAAATTGTTGTTCCAGTCAGATTCAGAAATATGTAAATCATGAACTTAAATTTTCGCATAAGTAAAATCAGAAATGTATAGATTTTGATGGTAATGAATTAAATATTGTCTCTATAGTAAAATCAGAAATATGCCTTTTAAGTAATTTAGTTAATTGATGGCGAAATGTAGAGATTGGCTATGGTAAGTTAGAGGACATTTGACTTGGGTTAATGGAACAAAATGCGAACCATTAACAGGTAGGGTGGGTTACGACCGAGGGAGCATCTACACCTTCTGCTTCCCTCATCGAAATGTGGTTGGAGTTGGCTTCCGGAATTCCTTTTTTTTTTGTTAGGAACCACATCTAGTAAGTATATCCATGTCGCGGTGTAAGTTTTGGTTCCCTGTGTTTGTTTTTTTTCTTTCGCTGGATATCTTTTCAACCCTGCATATATTTATATTTTTTGTACGGCTTTCGCTGCATGCTATAAGGCAAGCCCACGCCCATTTTCCCTGAGCCACGATGAAGCAACGCTAGGTATGCAGACCCGCTTTGAAAGCACGCACCTACAATTTAATCCCTCCTATTTAGCAGCCATTTAGGGAGAGCCATTACAGAGCAGAGAGGATAGATAGAATAAGAGACGTAATTTCATACTTTTTGTGAAATTTATTTGTAATGTCCAAATTGAGAGGTAATTTTAAATTGCCTCTACACATTTTCATGAGGTATTTTTGATTGTTTTAAGGTATTGTACCAATTAAACCATTCATCCTCTTTCCAACAATCACCATATACATATATTAATATAAACTTCTTAAAAATGTGTAGAAGGCAAGTTTCTAATACCCACCAATCAGGTACATTACAAATAACAAGAACGGAAGGCTAAGTTCGGGAGTAACCGAACACTACATACTCCGCTGAGAGCTATGGAGACAAAATAAGGGAAAATCACCATGTAGGAAAATTAAACCTGGAAAGTGTTTGTATGACATGCGTATCAAATAGAAGGTATTAAATAGTATTTTAAAAGGGAGTGGGCCTTAGTTCTATAGGCGGACGCCTTTTCGAGGTATCGCAATAAAGGTGGACCAGGGCTGACTCTAGAATTTGTTTGTATGATATAGGTATTAAATGAAAGGTGTTAATGAGTATTTTAAAAGGGCGTGGACCTTAGTTCTATAGGTGGACGCCTTTTCGAGATATCGCCATGAAGGTGGGTGACGGGTGATTCTAGAATTTGTTTGTACGGTATGGGTATCAAATGAAAGGTATTAATGAGTGTTTTAAAAGGGAGTGCGCCTTAGTTCTATAGGTGGACGCTTTTTCGAGATATCGTCGAGATATCGTCATAAAGGTGGACCAGGGGTAACTCTGTAATGTGCTTGTACGATATGGGTACCAAATAAAGGTATTAATGAGGGTTTTAAAAGGGAGTTTTCGAGATATCGACCAAAATGTTGTCCAGGGTGACCCAGAACATCATCTGTGGTGTATCGCTAATTTATTTATATATAACAGTATCCCTGCCAAGATTCCAAGGGCTTTTGATTTCGCCCTGCAGAACTTTTTCATTTTCTTCTACTTAATATGGTAGGTGTCACACACATTTTACAAAGTTTTTTTCTAAAGTTATATTTTATGTCAATAAACCAATCCAATTACCATGTTTCATAGCTTTTTTCGTATTTGGTATAGAATTAAGCATTTTTTCATTTTTCGTAATTTTCGACATCGAAAACGTGGCGTGGTCATAGTCGGATTTCGGCCATTTTTTATATCAATAGAAAGTGAGTTCAAATAAGTACGTGAACTAAGTTTAGTAAAGATATTTCGATTTTTGCTCAAGTTATCGTGTTAAGAGCCGAGCGGGAGGACAGACGGTCGACTTTGCATAAAAACTGGGCCTGGCTTCAAACCAATTTCGCCCTTTTTCACAGAAAACAGTTATCGTCCTAGAATCAAATCCCCTACCAAATTTCACAAGGATTGGTAAATTTTTGTTCGACTTAATGCATTAAAATTATCCTAGACAAATTAAATGAAAAAGGGCGGAGCCACGCCCATTTTGAAAATTTCTTTTATTTTTGTATTTTGTTGCAGCATATCATTACTGGAGTTGAATGTTGACATAATTGACTTATATACTGTAAAGATATAAATTTTTTGTTAAAATTTGACTTAAAAATTTTTTTTAAGTGGGCGTGGTCGTTCTCCGATTTTGCTAATTTTTATTAAGAATACATATAGTAATGGGAGTAACGTTCCTGCCAAATTTCATCATGATATCTTCAACGACTGCCAAATTACCGCTTTTAAAACTTTTAAATTATCTTCTTTTAAAAGTGGGCGGCGCCACGCCCATTGTCCAAAATTTTACTAATTTTCTATTTGGCGTCATAAGTTCAACTCACCTACCAAGAGTCATCGCTTTATCCGTCTTTGGTAATGAATTATCGCACTTTTTCGGTTTTTCGAAATTTTTGATATCGAAAAAGTGGGCGTGGTTATAGTCCGATATCGTTCATTTTAAATAGCGATCTTAGATGAGTCCCCAGGAACCTACAAACCAAATTTAGTCAAGATACCTCAAAATTTACTCAAGTTATCGTGTTAACGGACAGACGTACGGACGGACGGACGGAGATGGCTCAATAAAATTTTTTTTCGATCCTGATGATTTTGATATATGGAAGTCCATATCTATCTCGATTCCTTTATACCTGTACAACCAACCGTTAATCAATCAAAGTTAATATACTCTGTGAGCTCTGCTCAACTGAGTATAAAAATTGTAATGACATCTCTTATTCTAGCTCTCCTCTCTGATAAGAGCAAACAAAAGCTACATATGCTACATTCAATTATAAATGCGGAGAGTTAATTGTTGTTAGTTGCTGCCAGCAGCTAACCTCAGCCACATAACAGCTGATGTAAGTTTTAAGTATACATACTCATGTACACACAGTGGCGGAGCAAAGGAGGGTCGAGGGGGCGGCCCGCACAGGGTGTCACCTTTTTTGGGGTGACACCTACCTGGTCTCTCAACTTTAAGAACAATGTACAAACAAAAAAAATCGCTAGCACAAAAATTCCTTTTTCTAGGATTCCCCCACTAGCTCAGCTCTATATATAATCCCGGGATTTCCGCAAAAGAGTCTGACGTTGTCTTGGGGTATTCCCCGTCCAAAACTCGCGATCTTTGACGTCTCAGATGGTACATTTCTCTTTTGTTTCGTGAAGTGTGTTGTGTTTGGTTGGCGTGAATTGTTAAATTGTATATTCAAGATGTAGCTTCGTTTTTTCAGATCGTACAAACTAATTTTTTGCTTTTGGCGAATACTGAAGAACTGAAATTAGCTACATCTAAATTTACTGATTTTTATGATGAGGTCTCAGAAAACCGAATAAGTTTTACGGTTACTGAGTGGGTGTCTCTAGATTTTTTAAAGTTTATTGTGGGATGGGATTTTACAGAATCTCTTCCTAATCTTATGATTGCACTGAAATTTTTCTTGACGGATTGCGACTCCGTAGCTTCATGTGAGAGAATTTCAGTAAATTAAAATTAATAAACGGGCAACAATGACCCAATCGCGTCTTAGCAATCTCGGTGTACTACCCATCGAACACGAGGCAATACAAAATATAAATTTCGATGAAGTAATTGCTGAGTTTGCAGCTGTCAAAGCTAGAAAGGAGAAATTTGAATTGTATAACAATTCCTTTTCTGCCTTAGTTATTATTGTGTTTGTTATTTCTTCAATATTATATGTAATAAATGAGCCATGACCTTTATCATATAAAATTTATTGCTTTTTTACTTTCGTTGGGGTGACACCACCAACTTCCGCACCGGGTGTCACCCTAGGTAGCAACGCCACTGTGTACATATATAGTTTTGGAGGTAAGCTGGTTTAAAGAATTCGACACTTTTTGTTGAAAGGAAATGAGTCTTTTTGCTTTGGCGACGGCGTTGTATTCGTTAATTTCCCCTTCCGGACAAAGCGACGACCGACGGAAGTTCATTTTAAATTCTGAAAAGCTAACTGGCCAAGTGCGCTGCGCTTTAAAATCTGATACATAATCAAATGTTGAATCAATCATAAAGTTTAGAACTAAGCGCAAATCCAAACAGTGCAGTGCATTTGTGGTGTCAAACGCCGAACGTTCACTTTTATCGCGCAAAATTCTTGGTGAACACCGCCACACCGCGCCATCAACTAGCCAACAAATTGTCGTTATTCGTCAAGTTCAATGTTTGACTTGCTGATTTTTTCGCCTTAAATCATATTTATTTTATTTGAATTAAAACAAACAAAAATAAATAAAATTAATAACACAATTTGCACTTCATATTTTTGTGTGATAAATAATTACAAATTATTCGTTTATCAAGTAAATTGTCTTTTAAATAAGCTTTCTTTGTGTATATTAATAAAATTGCATATACATAAATTCAAAAATGATTTTTCAAAAAATTACGCGTAAACATTTGGTTATTACGGCAAGTGTGTGTCATAGTAACCCTCATCGTTATTTGTATTTACTCTACGACGGGCTTGATCGGTCAGTCTGCCAAGTTTATGT
Source organism: Eurosta solidaginis (assembly GCF_040869045.1). Taxonomy (NCBI): domain Eukaryota; kingdom Metazoa; phylum Arthropoda; class Insecta; order Diptera; family Tephritidae; genus Eurosta; species Eurosta solidaginis. The sequence goes on along the minus strand of NC_090323.1, from coordinate 150,898,897 downwards.
TGGACGATGATTGTCCCACAGTATCAGTGGATACTTCAAATTCTACGTTGAAATTAGTGCATATTGTAAGTAAATCAACATAAATCAACAAATGTAAATGGGTAGCAACGTATGTTCCTATAAATTCGTACGATTTGTCGCGAGTAATCTAAGTGATTTGAGAGTGCTTGTGATAGAGAAGTCATTTGATAGCTTTTCAAGAATGAATGCTTTTTACTTCCTTTATGTTAAGTCGGTTGAATGTTTGTACGCTTTTCATACAAATCGTGCAATCGATTTTTAAGTAACTTCTCATTGAGCTACAAACGTGAAACTTTACACATAGGTTAGAACACCGTGACCATTGTAAACTTTGCCAAGTAGCGCAATTAACAGCTGATCGCTCAAAATTAGCACACACACACAAACATCACTAATGGCCATATTACGGAAATCTTTAGGGAAATTCAAGTTAAATTTTTAAACAGACATAAAATGTTATAATTTTGGAATATAAAGCATCTAGGACACCTTAGTTGCAGTAATTGAAAGAAAATGTTTGCTTATACTCAAGTATTCAATTATTTTTTCTAAATTTATCAATGATTGAAGGTATATTAATCCAATGCAACTCTGCTCTTCCTATTGTTCTTCATTCCACTCCATTCGAGTGCCTTCCATTCTATTCGCAACATAACCTCAATTTAAACTGCCAAAATATATAGTAAACAATAGGGGGACTCATGATAGCATATAAACTTATAAGGTGTAAAATTATATCCATTTACACACGCGGTTATATGAACGCACCTAGTAATACTCTTGATAAACTTGATTGTTTTTCAGCTGTATTATTTACAAAAAAAATTTTTTGATTGTTATACAAATTAAAAAATACCAAGATTAAGTGAAAAATCAAAACTAAAACGCCTTTACTTGCTGATGTTGGATATTTTTGATGAAAATGCCGTCTGTAATGTCTGCAAGGTTGCATTCCTTTGAGTTTACCGCGTTTACACAATGAAATGTGCGCGTAAATTTATACAAATTGTGTAAATGATTTTTCATACAAAATTTGACAGCTCGTGCGTAAACTAGATAAATTTATACGTTTACACACTTTATAAGGCATTTATACGGTTACATGAGTCCCCCTAATGACCGTGACAATGCAACAAAAGGAAGAAAATCCGTTAGGTGGCGCAGGGATAGAAATAACTTGTTTTTCCGCTCTTGATACAAATTTTGCAATAGATTTTTAAGTAACTTCTCATTGAGCTACAAACGTGAAACTTTACACATAGGTTAGAACACCGTGACAATGCAACAAAAGGAAATAAATCCGTTAGGTGACGCACGGATCGAAATAATTAGATAAGAATTTGAAAATTTTCAAATTAGCTTTTAAGTAACTTCTCGATGATCTAGAAACTTGAAATTTCAAACTTAATTCAGAGGTCGATGACACGATACAAAAAGATTCGCGAGGGGGGTGTACGGGATGAGATATTTTTAAAAATCGTACGAAACGGAGGGAATTTTGGGATTGATTTTAATGTAAGTTCTCGTTGAGCTACAACTGTAAAGCTTCACCTATAGAATAAGACGCCGAGCAAATTTAAGAAAAGGAGAAAAAAATTCTGTTGGGTGGCCACCGATCGAAATATTTAGATAAGAATTTGGAAATTTGGTGATTTCAGTTCGATTTTAAAGTAACTTATCATTGAGCTACAAACATGAAACCTCAGAGACAGGTTAAGACACCGCGACAAAGGAACAAAAGGAGAAAAAATTACGTTAGGTGGCACACGGATCGAAAAAATTAGATAATAATTTGGAAATTTGAAACTGGGTTATAAGTAACTTCTCGATTAGCTAGAGGCTAAAAATTTAGAGCTTTATTCAGAGGTTGATGACACAATACAAAAAGTTTCGCAGGGGGCGCACGGGATGAGATATGTAGAAAAATCATACAAAACGGAGGGGATTTGGGATTGATTTTTATGTAAGTTCTCATTGAGCTACAATCGTAAAACTTAACAGATAGTTTAAGACACCGTGAAAATTTAAGAAAAGGAGAAAATAAAAATAAAATAAAAAAATGTTAAGCACTTCCTTTATATAAATGGACAAAAATCAGGAAAATATGTCTCCTTATATAAAGACATATTCTTGCTAAACTTTAACCTTTAAATTTTAACATAGAGATTGCAAAAATATTTATGAAAAGTAAAAAAACAGAAAATGGCGTTTACAACGTTTTTTCGAGCCTCCCATTTAATTGTATAGTTTGGGAATAATTCGATGGGGGTTGTACTTTGCGCAGGCAGTAAGAAAATTAAAGAACTATATCTGGGTTTTATTTCTGATAGCGACTAGTTAGGTTAGGTGAGATGGTAGCTGCCCTGATAGGGGAATCTCACTTGGACGGTATGAAGGTCCGTTGGGATACCACATAAAGTAAAGATGACGTGCTTTAGCTACTAAGAGAATACCGAATCACGTAGTAACGATATAGTTTCAAATGAGACCAATCTCAACTTAGGATAAATTCTGAGATCCAAGTTAGTCGCTACCGAAATACTTCCTACTCTTGCAAAAGCTGGGCAATCAAGCATAAATTGACCCCATGACTCCACCTCCTCATCCTCTATACAGCTATAGCAGGATGGAGTTTCCAGTGTGTTGAAGCATACCGCATGGATTCCCATTGTAAAGTGCGCTGACTATTGCGAGATTAGCCTTAGTGAATCCCATCTTTTCGGCAAAACTCTTTCCATCCCCTTCCCACAAGAAGGATCCGCTTAACGCTTGCTGAGCTGACTCGAGGCCCATTTATGCAAGAGTAGACCATAGGTGAACAGAGGGGTTTCGAAATCTCTACAGCCTTCCCTTCATACGGTTGTTGTAGCAATGCTCGCCCACCTAATAGCCGCGACCGATCACAAATTGTCATCAATATCCTCTAACGGGAGTCCAAGGAAACTTGCCGTTTCAACAGGAGTGGACCATAAGGAAAGGGGTGTTAGAGGCGTTGGTTCCACATTACAATTAAAGAGATGGTTGGTGTCAGGTGGGGACACATTGCAAGCGGGGCATACATTTTGTATGTCGGGGTTGATTCTGGATAGGTAAGAGTTTAACCTGTTACAGTATCCAGAACGAAGTTGAGCAAGAGTAACACGCGTTTCCCTGGGGAGTATGCGTTCCTCTTCCGCGAGTTTTGGATACCTTTCTTTAAGTACTGGATTCACCGGGCAATTCCTGGCATAGAGGTCCGACGCCTACTTATGGAGTTCACCAAGGACCTGCTTGTGTTTTTTCACTTCATACGGCTGGGTTCTCAGGTGCCGTATTTCCTCAAAATGCTTGCGGAGATGACTCCTTAAGCCCCTAGGCGGTGCTGGTTCATCAATCAGATGTCTGTTGGGATGCCCAGGTTTGTGGGTATTCAACAGGAACTGTTTGGTCATCATCTCATTTCTCTCCCTGATGGGGAGTATTCTCGCCTCGCAGATGGTGTTCTGGGGATATAAGAAGACAGCCCGCGGCGATTCTGAGAGTAATATTTTGGCAGGCCTGTAGTTTCTTCCAGTGGGTAATTTTTTGGCGACCATATAGTTGACGCGTAGCACGTAATCGGCTGGCTAATTGCTTTGTATGTAGTCACGAGCGTTTCTTTATCTTTTCCCCAGGTACTGCCAGCGAGGAATTTGAGGATTTTGCTACGGCTCTGAATTCTCGGAACAATTGCGGCTGCGTGCTCACCAAAATGTAGATCCTGATCAAACGTCACACCCAATATTTTGGGGTGCAGGACAGTCGGTAGCGTAGTGCCATCGACGTGGATGTTCCAAATGGTCGACATTTGGGACGTCCATATTGTAAATAAGGTCGCGGAAGATTTAGTCGGTGATAATGCCAGGTTTCGCGAGGCGAAAAAACTGGAGAGATCAGGGAGGTAGCCGTTTATTTTATTGCATATCGCATCGATCTTTAGGCCTGGGCCTGTGGTCATTATTGTGCAGTCATCGGCGTAGGAAATGATTGTGACTCCTTCCGGTGGTGAAGGTAGCTTAGATATGTAGAAATTAAACAAAAGTGGGGATAGGACACCACCCTGTGGCACCCCTTGTTTAAATCTCCTTGGTTTTGATGTTTTGTTTCTAAATTGCACCGACGCCTGCCGACCACCCAGATAATTTGCGGTCCACCTTTTAAGACATGGGGGAAGGGTAGACCCTTCCAGGTCTTGCAGTAACGAGCCATGGTTGACCGTATCAAAAGCTTTTGATAGGTCTAGCGCTACGAGAACTGTTCTATGATGGGGGTATTGATTTAAACCGCAATTTATCTGGGTGCTAATGGCATTTAGCGCGGTGGTAGTGCTATGGAGTTTTCTGAAGCCATGCGGATGAGGGGCTAGCCGCAAATTTGCTTGGAAATAAAGGAGCAAAATGGCTTCAAGCGTCTTTTTCACTGGCGATAGGAGAGATATCGGGCGATACGACTCACCTATGTTAGCTGGTTTCTCAGGCTTTAGTAGCGGGACCACCTTGGCCATTTTCCTTCATACGGTTCAATTATTATTATGCGAACTAGGAGATCCACTTGAAAGCTACCAAGGAAATTACCATGGCCGGGAGCCATATAGTCTTAACCGTTTAGCACGACTTAAAGATTATCTGCGAGACAGTATCGGGACATTAAAAAGACTATTAACTAGCGGTCGCCGTGGTTTGGTGCTCCGTGTTTCAAAAAAAGCTATATTCAAAGCGGGTTGTTGCCGATCAGCAATGGTTTGGTCGACATATGCGTATGTGCATTTTTACCATGAAAAGCTTCTCAGTGACAATTCGGCATCTGCCATGTAGCTGCCGTTCGGAGTCGGCATAAAACATATAGGTCCCATTCCGCCCATTTCTATGAACAAAATTTAAAAAGAAGCACAAGGCAAATTGGAAGAGAAGCTCAGCCTTAATCTTCTCGGGGGTCTTTTTTGTGATATTTTAAGAATAATTTCGTGGTGTTTTGGGATTATTTTCGTTTTTTTAGAATGCCCTTGATACCGTTCTGTAACAAAATTAGAAACCGTTATCTCAACTTTACTAAAGGCCCCAACTTTCCGAGTTTCGGGATCATTTCAGAGCTACTTTAGGTATTTTCGAAATCATGTCGGAATGATTTACTTTATTGACTTGCTAGTGGGAACAGCCGATATTGACGAGCTGCCGATAATACGCTGAAAGTATGCGGATAATATTTTGACAAAAAATCGATAACAAATCGTTTACAAATCGATAACGCGCTGATGATTGTTTATTAAAGTTTGATAACAAATTGAAAACAAACCGAGAATTCGTCATCAACAAGTCGATAACAGCCCCATTGGATAATGTCCATCGATAACAAACCGAACACTTCGATTACAAATCTGTAGCTCGTCAAGAATATGTCGATAACAAATTCTTAGCACTTCGATAACAAATAGATCACAGTCCGAAAATTCGTGGAAAACTTCCCAATGGATGATAGTTCGTCGGTAACGAACCGATAACAAGTCAACAAATTTTGAATACCTGTTGTTGTCGATAGCAAGTAAATGAAACTCTTCTCAAAAAGTCCCTAAACTTTACCAAAAACACACCAACATTATTCCAACATGGTTCCGCGAAAGTCCCAAAGCAATACCGAAATGATCCAATGGCCTTAGCATAGAATAAAAGGAATGTCGCATCGCCTCGAAAAAGATAAGATACATGGCTAAGTTTCATATGGGTCCAATGCACGATGTTAGTGGAATGGGAGATCTATTTAGAAAACCGAAAACAATAAACTCGAGTGAGAGCAGCTCAAAGATTTTAACTGCTATCCAAAGTACTTCAGAAGCATTTGTGGTTGGTTACCTGTAAGCTAACGTACAGAGCAATTATTTAGCGAACTTTCCCCATCACTACCAAATATGTTTGCTTTAAAAACAAATACTTTTTTGCATATCAACACCAACGCAGTAGCGGATTTGAGGGGGGGGGGAGGCCGATCGTCCCCTCCAGCCTCGATTTTTTGCAGTATTTGTATAATTATAATGATGGGCATTTGATCGTTACTTTTCATAATGCAGTTTTTGTATGCATGCTTTAATTGAGTATCAATTTTCAAATAAAATTAGCGCTCAACAGTAAGAATGCTCATGAAAATCAGTCCAATGCTCAGAAATATTTGCGCTGTTTATACCATACTGAATCAAACCTTACTTTATTGAATAAACTTTATTCAAAATCTTCACTCTCATTTTACACAATTTTCACCACTTTCTACTGGGCATTCGTCATCTCTGTAGAAACTGCAGTGCACATATTCAATTACAGTATAATCGCGGGAAAGTTCATCGCCAGTGTTCGGACTTCTACCACTAAAGTGGGAGATGTACCACTATTTTTCTTTTATTTGAACCACCACGCAAGCTCGAAAAAAGGTGGTAGGTTTTTTATAGAAGTTGTTTGAAGGAGGGTGGAGCCGTGTGTAGAAGTCCACGAAAGTGGACCACTCGACTCTCACACCTGCTCTCTGAGAGCACAACTCAAACTGAAGGAATACAGGAGCAGTGGGAGCATATCTCCAAAGCACTTGCACTGCCGCCGAGGAAAAAATTGGTTACCGGCGGCCACGAAAAAACAACTGGTACGATAAAGAATGCCGCGTTGCAACCGAAAGAAAAGACGCTGCCTACAGGGCTACGTTAAAAGTGAGCGCGACAAGAGGAATGTGTGAACGTTATCGCGAGTTGAAGAGGGAAGCGAGACGCCTTTTCAGGAAGAAAAAAGCAGAAGCAGAAAGGCGTGAGTGCGAGGAGCTTGAGCTGCTAGCCACCAGGAATAATGCCCGAAAATTTTACCAAAAAATACGGCGACAGGCGGAAGGTATTAAGACCGGGGCAAACTCCTGTAGGAACGAAAACGGCGACCTTGTAACTGATGTCCAGAGAGTGCTTAGATTATGGAGGGAATACTTCTCTGCTCTCCTAACTGGAAGCAGCAATTCACCGCGCAGAGATGAAGAACCCGATTGCGCAATCGATGATGATGGAATGTATGTCCACCGCCGGATTATGACGAAGTTAGAATAGCAATAACCAGATTGAAAAACAACAAGGCTGTGGGCGCTGATGGAATGCTTGCGGAGTTTTCAAGTAGGGTGGCGAGGAGTTGGTAAGGCGCTTGCAGCAGCTTCTTAGCAAAATAAAAGCCCGACGGTTGGAATCTAAGTGATCTTTGCCCAGTCCACAAGAAGGGGGATACTGCAAAATTCACCAACTATCGTGGAATCAGCCTTCTTAATATCGCATATAAGGTCCTTTCAAGTGTATTGTGCGAAAGATTGAAGCACACCGTGAACCGGCTGATTAGACCTTATCAGTGCGGCTTCAGACCTGGTAAATCTACCATCGACCAGATTTTCACAATGCGCCAAATCTTGGAAAAAACCCGTGCAAAGAGAATCGACACACATCACCCCTTCGTCGTCTTTAAAGCCGCCTTCGACAGCACGAAAAGGAGCTGCCTATATGCCGCAATGTCTGAATTTGGTTTCCCCGCAAAACTTATACGGCTGTGCAAAATGACGTTGAGCAACGCCATCAGCTCAGTCAGAATTGGGAAGGGCCTCTCCGAGCCGTTCCAAACTAAACGAGGTTTCAGACAGGGTGACCCCCTATCGTGCGATTTCTTTAATTCGATGCTGGAGAAAATTATACTAGCTGCAGAACTTAACCGCACTGGAACAATATATTATAAAAGCGTGCAATTACTGGCATATGCTGATGACATGGATAACATCGGCCTAAACACCCGCGCTGTTAGTTCTGCTTACTCCAAACTGGAAAAAGAAGCGGTAAAGATAGGTTTGATGGTGAATGAGGACAAAACGGAGTACCTGCTGTCATCGAGCAAAGAGTCAGCGCATACGCGCCACGCTTCTGTTGGCAGCCATAATTTCGAATTGTAAAAGATTTCATTTATTTGGGAACCAGCATCAACACTAGCAACAACACCAGCACTGAAATCCAGCGAAGAATCAATCTTGCCAATAAATGCTACTTTGGACTAGGTAGGCAATTGAAAAGTAAAGTCCTCTCTCGGCGAACGAAAATCATACTCTACAAGTCATTTATCGTACCCATCCTGCTATATGGGGCAGAAGCATGGACCATGACAACAGCAGATGAAGCGGCTTTGGGAGTGTTCGAGAGAAAAGTTCTTCGAAAGATTTATGGACCTCTACGCGTTGGCGATGGCGAGTACCGAAGAAGATTTAATGATGAGCTATACGAGCTATATGCAGACATCAACACAGTCCAGCGAATTAAAACGCAGCGGCTGCGCTGGCTGGCCATGTTTATTTATTTATTTATTTATTTATTTATTTAAGACATCTAGAAAATATACATTTTCATACAGACGAAGTAGAATAAAGAAATTAAATTACAAATTAATTAACGATCCTATTTAATAAAAATTTGAATTTAGTTTTTGGTAGAGAGAAATCAACATCATGTACACTTGAGTACAAATTAAATTCTCTTAATGCTCTTAGAATGGGAGAATTTAAAGCATACATTGTTCTAACTCGATCAATAAAACAGATGTCATTACTCCTTAGGACTTCGGGCTGGGATATGAAATGAAATGCATTCTAGCAATGCAGAGGCATCAATAGTTCCACGAACTATGTCATAAACAAAAGAAAGTGGCAGAATGATTCTTCTGGAGTATAACAATTTTAAGTTATTTAGCTGGCATCTAGCAGTGTACGAGGGTAACGGATCCATGAACCCAATCGACCGAAGAGCGAATCGAATAAAATATTTTTGAATTCGTTCAATCCTATTGATATGACAATCATAATAAGGTCTCCAGATAAAGACAGCATACTCTAACTTTGAACGTACCAAACTCGTATACAATAATTTCAATGTATAAGGGTCCTTAAAATCTGAGCCAAACCGGCGAATAAATGCAAGCATTGGGTAGGATTTAGCAATTATGTAATTTATATGACCAAGAAATAAGAAGTTGGAGTCAAAGACAACACCGAGATCCGAAATTTCTCTAAGGGAGCAAAGAGAGAGTCCTCGATACAATATGAGGTGGAAATGGGAGAACGAGACTTTGAGAACGAAATATGAAAACACTTTTTTATGTTCAAATGTAATCGGTTACTATTACACCAGGCTACAACGTTATTAAGATCCTCTTGTAACTTAACAGAGTCCAGGTGACTGTTTACAGCCGAACATATTTTCAGGTCATCAGCATATTACAGAAATTGTGAGTGTCGAAAGCAGCTTGATATGTCATTTATAAAGATAATAAAGAGCACCGGACCCAAAATACTACCCTGGGGAACACCAGAGGAGGCAATAAAAGAACGTGATGACATATTGTCAACTTTTACTACACAGCTTCTAGATGAAAGATACGACCTTATCCACAATAAAAACATGGAGTGAAATCCCAAACTAGCTAGTTTGGATAATAAAAGCGAGTGGCTAACTTTATCAAAAGCTTTCCAAAAGTCCGTATAGATGGTATCAACTTGACAACGGTTACCAAAAGCTAATAAACAGAATTCTGAAAATATGGCTAGATTTATTGTGGTAGTTCTTCCGGGTAGGAAGCCATGCTGATTAGGTGATATCAAGTTCTTAACGGCAAACAACATTTTCTGTTTAACTATGTACTCAAATAATTTAGAAACCGTAGACAATTTAGAGATGGGTCTGAAATTCGCAATTTCATTCTTCTTACCGCTTTTAAAAATAGGGGTAATAAAAGTAATCTTCCAAGCATTGATAAATTCGCCACTATCAAGCGATTTATTGAGTAAAATTAAAAGAGGGTAAGCAAAAGCTGCACAATTTTTAAATAGGCAGGCCGATAAACCATCGACATCAGTCTGTGTTGTGTAACTAATATTCCTAATGCCATCTATTACATCATCAATTATTAGGTTGAGACAAACAAAATTGATAGGAGAGTCAACGACTGGGCCCTGGTTTTCAGTTTCTTCAATACCAGACTCAAAGTTGGAACTAAAAAAGTCCGCAAAAAGATTTGCAGCCTCATAGGAAGTCGCTTTAGGGTTCGTTTTGATTTCAGCTTCATATTTCTGAACATAGTTTTTATGTAGCGCCCTACTCATGGATTTAAACTCCTTCGAGTAACGCAGATATAGATCTCTATGGGAAGAAGAGCCTGAAGACTTAAATTTTTTATAAAATTTGTTTCTTAAATTTTATAGTTTCTTTAAGTCTTTAGTATACCATGGAATTTTATAAGATCTTTTTTTATTAATAGGAATAATGCTCTTGCAGATACTGTTAACTTTAAATTTAAAAATTTCAAAGCAGTCATGTAAAGATAGACCATAGAAAAGACAATCCCAGTCTAAAGAGGACATTTCAGAGTTGACAGAATCAAAATCGCAATTTTTAAAACAAAAACTTGTAGGATGGTTATCTTCACAAATAGAGTTAAAATTATAAAATTCCAAGTTTAATACTAGTGTAACATGATGTTGATTTGCAGCCGACAAAGGATACAGGCACTCATTTAATGAAAAACTCATATTATCGCTAATAATATAAGATCCAAAATTTTTGGAAACTGCCATGAGCACACCTCCACCTCTTGAATTCTTGGTTTTCGCGAAGTCTCTGTCCTTCCTAAAAACATTATATAGCTTAGGATCGAAGAATTCGTTGCTAAAAAAATTGTCATTGAGCCAGCTCACAATGTTATGCGAATGAAAGATGATGCTCTGGCCAAGAAAGTGTTTCTATCGGAACCCGCCTATGGAAGCAGAGGTAGAGGGCGGTCCCCACTCCGTTGGAAGGACCAGGTGGAAAACGATTTAAACTCCCTTGGTGTGACCAATTGGCGCCGGTTGGCGGAGCGAAGGAGCGACTGGCGCGCCTTGTTGGACGGCCATAACCGTTTAGACGGTTAAGCGCCAATTAAGTAAGTAAGTTTGAAGAAACCTTTGCTTTTCCACAATTTTTTGAGAAGATAGACAATATTATTTGTAGAAAAATAGTTTTGTAAAACTCAAAATAAAACCTTGTGATGCTTTGATCACCATTTAATCTCTTTTCCTTTGTGTTTTAGTACATAACTGCCACTTCCACCCACCTATGTATATATAGGAAAAGAAGTGAGTAATATTCACTACTTAAAAATATTTCAAATATAACCCTTTTTTCATAAATCTAACACTATTTTCTGAAAAATCTACCACTAAACAAAATTTTAAAGTCCGCACATTCTTAATCGCTCGGCTAAGTTGACCGAGCATGAACGTCCACGTCCCGCTCTAAAAAGTTTACTATGTATTGGTTAACTTTTCTGAGCTCATCAATTTTTTCAAATCTAACCGTTTTTTTTTTGGCAATAAAAACATGTGCGGGTATTCCCCGAATTCCTGTGTGAAAAATTAGTTAGTAGTTAGTAGTAGTTAGTCATGGGCATTTAAACTTGTGGGTTGTGTGGTATATTATGGTATATTAACTTTGGTCCGATGTTACGTTGAGAGATATAGAAGATAGACTCACCTTTAAGTATACCGAACTGATCAGGGCGACGAACTGAGTTGATGTAGCCATGTCCGTCTGTCCGTCCGTCTGTCTGTTTGAACCCAAACTAGTCCCTCAAATTTTGAGATATCTCAATGAAATTTGGCATAAGGATGTATTTTTGTATTATTTTAGACATTTGTCGGACCACTATAACATATATCTCCCATACAACCGATCGTTCAGATAAGACGATTTTTTCATTCCTGCCGCAATTTAGAAAGTATAAACGTGAAACTCGGTGATATATATTCTAATATATCATAGAAGATATCCCGAAAAAATCAATTTGTTCGGAGCTATATATAGTTATATCTCATAAAACCGATCGTTCAGATAGAAAGATTTTTGGCCATTTCTCCCTTAATTTAGAAAGTGTAAACGTGAAACTGGGTGATATATATTTCAATATTACATAGAAGATTTTCTGAAAAAATCACTTTGATCGGAGCTATATATAGCATATATCCCATACAACCGATCGTTCAGATAGAATGATTTTTGGCCATTTCTCCCTTAGTTTCCAATATAAAAACGTGAAACTTGGTGATATATATATTATAACTAGCGGGCCCAGCAGACGTTGTTCTGCCCTAAATTTTTGTTCCGGTCCCATTCCGAGTCTCAGTCCCAGTCCCACTCCGAGTCTCAGTCTCAGTCCCGTTTTGGGCTATATCTCGAGACCCTAGCCTCCCAGTTTTATGAAAATTATCCTGTACTATAGCACTCATCAACAGCTTTCATTTGATATCCATATTGTATAAACACATTCTAGGGGTACCCGGGTCCACGTTTTGGGTTATATCTCGAGACCCTAGCCTCCCAGTTCTATGAAAATTATCCTGTAATATAGCACCCATCAACAGCTTTCATTTGATATCCATATTGTATAAACGCATTCTAGGGGTACCCGGGTCACGTTTTGGGCTATATCTCGAGACCCTAGCCTCCCAGTTCTATGAAAATTATCCTGTGCTATAGCACTCATCAACGGCTTTCATTTGATATCCGGATCCATATTGTATAAACACATTCTAGGGGTACCCGGTCCACGTTTTGGGCTATATCTCGAGACCCTAGCCTTCCAGTTCTATGAAAATTATCCTGTACTATAGCACTCATCAACGGCTTTCATTTGATATCCATATTGTATAAAACATTCTAGGGGTACCCGGGTCCACGTTTTGATCTCAAGACCCTAGGCACGTAGCGAAAAAAAAGGTAGACGTTGGCCGATTCTCAGACATACCCAATATTTTCACAAAATTTCATGAGAATCGGTTCAGCCGTTTCGGAGGAGTTAAGCCTCTAAAACCGTGACAGAAGAATTTTATATATTAGATATATGATAGAAGATTTCTTGTAGAAATCATTTCGAGCGGAGCTATAAATAATATATATCCCATACAACCGATCGTTCAGATAAGGGGGTTTTTTGCAATTTTTATTTTATATATTCATCTTAAAAATCGCTTTGGTATGTACATCTGTTCACTATATATTTCTTATCTTATACATCCGATTATTTGGAGATTACGAACGGGATAAGATTATTTTTCAGCCCCATTCATGAAAGGTATGAAGTCTTCGACAGTCCCGTCCTTACTTGCTTTTTGGCTAACTTTTTAATTAACGTTTCCCTTGTTGTTTTGTCTTGCATTTTCACGTATAAAGTGTCTAGATGTGAACTTTGTTCAAAACACATCAGCTATTGGGAGAAACAATTACTGACGGAAATCAATACTTTCTAACTTTTTGTTATCTTTCCATTTAGATATAAAAATACCTTTGATATTAAGCTTTTTTCGCAAAAGCATAGATTACTTTATTCGTCTACGACCCTTTCTGAAGGCTTTTATATAAATGTGGGCGTGGTCCTTAATCGATCTCGTTCACTTAGAAATATTTCAAGGATCTTATTATATCCGTTGATTTTTCTTTGAGCTATGGCTTCCGAAACATAGATAATTGCTTGGTCATAAAGAGGGTGGTGCCACGCCGTGTTTCAAAAATTTAAATTCTTTCCTTTTCTTGTTACAATTCCACCTGGGAAATGAAACAATGATATAAAGCTATTATTTGCAAATATATAGCTTATTTTATTCATTCACGACCATTTCAAAAATCTTTTATATAAAAGGGGGAGTGGTTCTTAACAGATTTTGTCAATTTTTCTTTATTCGAAGCATTCTTTATAGTGAAGGCACCCTCTCTGTCAAATTTTGTTATGATAGGTTTAACGGTATTTGATTTATGATTCAAGGTTTGATTCGAGCTCAAGGCCAAAACAATAATTTTTTTCTAATGATAATTATTGTTATTTTTTAGTTTTTCTAAATTTGAAAAATTGTATTTTGTTTTTGGAATAGTAAGTAGAAAATTTTTCAAACAACCTGCCATAGCTGCGCAGATAGATCCATTTCGAAGGGTGCTAAGCCTTCATCATCAGTACGCTTTAGGCACTCTGCGCTAACCATTTTAGGTATACAGCGGTGGTTTGTTTGAGTGGCAAATTTGCTACTTCTATTCCTTTTACCAACTATATTTATTCAGTGTTGCGCCATCTGGTGCAAATCACTGATAATGCTAGATTTTTGCTTATTGTCAATTACTTTGTTTGACATTCCCAAGTGCTCATGGTTTATTAACAATTGTTTTTGTTTTTATCGGCCTATTGATAAATGATTCAAGGTTCGATTCGAGCTCAAGGCCAGAACACAAATTTTTTTTATTTGATTTATGATAAATAATATTTGTGAAGTTGGAAGTCAATTAGGGCTTTAATGTAGAAAACTTGACTAATTATTTCATTAAGCCTCTATGTGAAATTGGCATTACGTTAAAGTCCTTATTGAACTCACGTCTTCCATACAAAATACAAATTCTTAGATATCTCATTATTGCTTTATTGAATGCCTGCTGCTTTCCATTTTAACTATTTTTTGTAATAACGAAATGTTTTTTGGGACTGCTGACAGATGTTCTCTTAATGAAGCAAGAGGCCCTGTATGAAAAGGGAAACTAAATTATTTCATTAAATATAATTGTGATTCAATTAAGTTTCTGTGTGAGAACGGTATAAGCTGAGTTTAGGATAAAAAACTAGTTTGAATACCAAACGGGATCTTTTATCACTCACTGGGGTACTTTGTATTATCAACAATATAAAATATAGTTTCCAAAACGGTTTTTTTGCTCTCCTGAAAAACTGGGTTTTCGCTGATAGAGGGAATAAACTGATGATATGCACTAGTTGGTAGGGAACATAGTTCTTCAGTGCATAGGTGGATAAAAGTGAGAAGAATTGGAAAAGAGGGTGTGGTACATCCCACAAAAATGTTTCTTTCCGTATCACATATCTCCTGAACCGCGTAAGTCACATTACTGAAACTTAGCATGGCTCTTAATATTGTATCGAATTTAGTGGAAATTCCGCTTATTACAACCCTTCTGCTAACGTTCAAATCGCTAAAGTGTTGAATAAGTAACTCAATATTCAATAATGCAAAATGGTCTTTATTATACTACTTTGAAAGTACTTCACAATAACACTTATACTTCACAACCAATAGCGTGCTTATATCAAAACTGCTTAGTCATGCCTCAGATTGCGCTGCTTTTATACTCTCGGTTTCCTCGTTCATCCATTTCTCCTAAGCTCTAGTAATTTCGTGAACTTCATGCTTGGTTACCAGCCATATACATGTATATGTGAGTACTATTTCGGCTGATGACATGCGTTGGTGAGTATCTCTCTGCTGCCTTGTATGTATGTGTGTACATGATGATTGATTTGTTTACGTTCATACGACTGGCTGCTTAGTATCGGCTTAGTATTGATAGTGTCGCTTAGGGATGCTAATATTCGTCACAATATTGTTAATGCCCAAGGTTTAACGAAAATTGGAGTATATTGGAAGAAGGGGCATGGCACCCTCCCAAAAACTAGAACTTTCGTTACACACGTATTTGAATTACTGCAGACATATCACTGTAATTTGGTTCCAATGCATTTATTGATTATATTAAACTTGATATTAGAGAAAAATTGTAAGTTTACAAACGGCGATGGTTACTAGGACATGTTTCAGAATTTCACTTCTTCATCAGCTAGCTTTTCGGGAGCTGAGCGTTGAACTCGAATCTCCAACATTCATATCAGTGCAAGCCTTTAGCTGCTACGCCATATGAATGTTCCGTTGTTCGCTGTACAATTGGTCTCTAAGAGTTGCCTTTTTGTTTATATTCCTTTTAATCACCATGTAGGCACATACACTCTGTATGTAGTTTATTCCTAATTTCTCTCTAATATCAATTACAAAAACCATTGTATAAAGCAATACGAGCAAACCTGGCAAGGATAGTGCACCCAAAAACTTCAAATATTCTGAATCTTTCAACTCCTTTTTTGGACGCACCATTTGGCCAATTTAGATGAAATATGCACCAGTTTCTAGTAATAGTGTTCTTCACTGCAAACATTTTTCATGGGGCGTGGCATATGATATATATATAGCAACAAAAGAAAAATAAATATATTTAAGGGTAGTTTTACTAACGTTTTTTGATTTCCATATCACATATCTCCTGCATTGGTTAATTCACATTCCTGAAACATGGCAAAGCTGTTGATGCTGATATTGTCAAAGTTTTCACGAAATTGTGGTATATTTAAAACAGGGGTGTGGCATCTCCTAGCGGGTTAGGGGGCTTAGAATATACCCGCTGTGTCTATGAATGTCGTAAGAGGCGACCAAAAAACCGTATTGTCAAAGGCTTGTGTAGCGGAACCCTTTCAAGGTGTTGCCAGCGGAACATATAGCTTCTCCAACCCAATTGTCAACGACAATTACCCTTGGCGAATCCTGTTACTTTAACAGCCGAGGCTCTGGTGACCCCAATTTCCTCATGGGGTGGATATTGCCTATATTGGAAGTCTTGCAAAAAAAATGTGCACTCACAGAATTCTATTATGATATTGTCGGCTTTGTGTGTAAACCTGCTAAGTACCTTTTTGGTGCAATTTTATAGAGCATCAACCAGACAAAAGAGTAACCTCAAATATTAACCACACCAAAAGAAAAACCCCCCTCTGACGAGTTTACTTCATATGTTTCCATGAAAAAATTCAATATAGCCCAGCAAATATTTGGAGTCAAAAAAGAAACAGAAAGGAGTCCTCATTCGGAATATATACGCTCATTATGAGCTCATTTATGAGTCCGGAATGAATGTATTTCCCTTCTTGCAATGGTCGTTCGATATGAGCCGTTATTCATACATACATTATGTGAGCCTAAATAGGAGTCCGATCAATTTCCCATTACGCTCATAATTAGCTCATAAATTGCTTCTTACATTACTCTTTTGTGAGTCTTTTATGTGCTTTATATTACTGATTAGACTGGGCCAGTTCAGGGTGGATTTTCGACGCATGGCATTAAAAATGGGGAAGCATATCCTCAATATTGGTTGGGAAGGAGGAATTCCGAAGGAAAGCCATAGAAGTATGGCATATAGAGGTCAGCTCTAAAAACATACATATATGTACATATGGACGGCATGAAAACCAAGCAGGACATACCACGGAGGCAGTTTTGTATTTACACTGAAACACCACGAAATACTTACATTGTTGCAATGCTGATCATTACGGAGATGAAAGGACTGCTGCGTCCATGCTAATTTAAATCGGGAATTGCAAGACACGTTATAAATTATGATTTTATTGAAATTGAATACGAAATAAATGTTTTCAAAATAAAATATGAACATTTGTTCCAAATTTGCCTTGTTTGCTGAACACTCATGGCATACAACTTTCAGTTTTCGTCAAATCGGAGTAATAAAAGACTCTTATTATATGATCATATTTCTGAGGCTAACATTTTTCACATATTTGGGACTCATATCGAGTTCCTACATTATGAACGCTCCGAGAATGTCTGAGGGGATATGTTTTTGTCTTGTATATAAAATTCGTTTATGTTAGTTAGCAGGTTTACACTCAGAGGTCCTCTTGCCGAACGGCAAGTTATTTTTTTAACTCAGAGTTAATTTGCAAAATTCGTCAAAAATGTTTAAGCTTAATCCCTCATGCAGGTTAGCTCTGAGTTAAAAAAATAATTTGTCGTTCTGCAAGTGGACCTAAGCTGACATATTTGAATACGTAGTCGGAAAAATATTTCAACTTCACTGAAATTTATAACGTTCGCATGGCTTACTATATTTTAATAAGTTATTCGGTAATTCCAATACAATCGCGTGGAATGAAAACTTTGTACAAAGAGCTGAAATACCTGTATATGACATGTATACAAATCTCCATAAAGGCTTTATTTTTGATATCCCTTATCTTGTAGTTGATCTAGTATTACTTAAAAAGCCAAACAAACTATACTAAACTAAATATTTTTGTTATGAAAATAAAAGTTTTAAACCAAATGTAAAAAAATCAAAAATTTACAATTATTTTACGAACGTAATTAAAACTCAAAAAATAACTGTTATTTTCAGAGCGGAATAAAAAAAACTCAAAAAACAACTATTACTTTTAAAGAGAAATAAAAAACCTCCAAAAACAACTGCTATCAATCGGGCAAAATAAATAACTGTTATTTTTGGAGCAATATTTAAAACTTATAAAATACCACTTATTTTCCTTACGAAATGAAAAACTCCAAATTTTACTCTTATTTCCAAAACTAACTATTCAGCCTTATTGTAAACTTCGCGCAAATGCAATTCCCAATGGAAAAATTCCCACATTTGTTCTGTTCTCATTGTGAACTTCACATGTGAAAAATTTCCCATTTTCGAAAAATTACCCTAACCGTAAACAAATTTTTTTCCACGTGAATGTATAGAATTTGTTCGCAAAACTGAAAGTGGGGAACACCACTCGATAAAATGTAAGGATTGTTTATTGCTTATTAAACTTAGTTAAGGTTTATTTTATATCACATTAGGTCTATAAACAAAACTCAGTTGACTTTCTTGGTAAGAACTATGGACGAAAATCCTGAAATAGGAAAGGGCTTCCAAAAAAAAAAATAAAGATAAAGTGCTGGCTTTTTGGTAGAAATTGAACAATTCCCTCAATAGCATGGGCCCACCATCAAAATCAATCTCCGAATGGAAAAAGGTGACTCTCAGTGCAATGTGGCTATGGAATTTGCCATAATTTATATAGCCATTGCTTAAAGGTTTGGACTGATCAAAAACGATACGTACGAAACAAGGCTGTCGAAAATACCAAAAATAGGAAAAAGACCGGTGGAGGACCTTGCAAGAAACATGTATTATTAGAGTGTCTGTATTATAACAGTCAATTTTGGATATAACTGCGTCAGTAGCGGCTGCGGAAGGTGTCGAAGATGGCAAGCCTTTTGGTTTGAATGCAACGAAATCAACTAGTAAGCAACGTGAAAATAACAGTAGTGATGAAGACAACAGCTCTAGTGAGGACTCTGAAGTGGAACTTAGTTGCATGGACAATAGCTTGGACGAATATAGCACCGAAACTACCGGTGACACGCAAACGGAAAGTGCTTTGTCTGCACAAAAAACCAGCCAGCAAACTCGCAAAAAAATTAACCCTTCGGAGCTATTAAACATTGAACTAGATGTTCAAAAAGAAATGAATGACAACGTCAGAAAGGGATATCCAGAGTCATCACTATACTGAAATAGAAGGCCACTTAAAGGAATTAAACCAAGGCCTCGAAAACTTTCAAAATATTCAAAACAGTTTACTAAAGGAAACAAAACGCCACAATTCGGAACTCATACTTATAAACAGCCAAATCGAGGTTCAAAATTTGAAAATACTAGCTGCAAAGAAAAGCTTAGGCATTAATTAGAATGTTTCGAACGTTTTTGTAAAAAAAAATGAATTTTATGTACTTTATTTCTTCAAATTGGTAAAGCAAGATTAACAATAAAGCCGCTTTTGAGCTAATACAAATCAGACATTTCTTTGAAGAGTGTCATTCAATTATAAAAACATTTTGTCATAAATTTACATAAGGCAATTGCCTATATTTGCTCTAATACGCTTAGCCTCATTGAGGTATGATGGATGCGATTCAGATTCTTCAAACTGCACGTGCTCAGAAATTTCCGGTTGAGAAGCTCTATTTGAAATAAAAGGTGTGTCATCGCACCGATACTTTAGGCATATATTGTGCAACGTGCAACAGACCTTAGTAATTTGAGCTACTTTCTTAGGCGAATAATGTAGCTCCCTGGCTCCTAGTACACACCTCCATCTATTTTTTAAGACGCCATTGATCCTTTCCACAATGTTACGTCCACGTGCATGAACCTCATAAAATTTGCTTTCTGTGGAGCCCTCTTCCGCTGATCTGTGGGGTGTTAGCAACCAAGGCTCCAGTGCATATCCAGCGTCGCCTATAAACAAAATTTGATTTTGGGACTTACAGATTTCATTAAAATTTTACCTAGGAGCCAAACATGTCTAATGCCTAGCAAGTAATCCTGCTCCATTGAAACCCTCAATTCACTTGTATTCCAAATTTATGAGTCATGCCAGGCTCCAGCGTGTGTATCATCGACGTATCTTATTGCCATTTTGTTATCACATACCTGCAGATAAAATTATTAACATGCGTAAAAGCATACACAAATTTTACCAATCTACCAGCATAACATTCATACTATAGTAACCCTTTCTGTTATAATAAAAGTGTTTATTATTATCCTAGGGCCTATAATTCTAACGTGTGTGCCATCTATGCAGCCAATAATGCCTGGGCTATTAAATTGTTGATGAAAATCCAAAGCAATTTCACGCCTTTCGTCTTTAGTAGGCCATTTTATCCACTGATTGCAAAGGCACTCCTCAAAACATTCAATACTTCAGACAAGACGTGGCTAAAACTTGACTGTGATAAGCCAACATTTACGTGCCTCCCTACTCTTTTTGGTATGCTCGTTCACCAAAAAATCTTAGAGCTGCTGAAAGCTTTACGACTGTGTCTATTGCAAAACGTTTGCGTGCCACTGGCAGACCACTGTGCAATACATCCAACAAATATTTGAACGCCGGCTTATTTATTATATACAATTGGTGAAAGCTATGTATAAATAGTTAAAACGCGATTATTTATTTGGTTTACGAGTATAATTATTTGCATGTTTACCTTGCATTGGGTAATTCAAGGGATTACACTTGTCGCGTAATATCCTCCTGGACACTCGTTCAGCCAATTGCTGACTGGTATTAGGTTCTTCTTCAATTAAACAAAGGCGCAACTAAGCACTAATCATTACAATTTTAATATTTAACGCAAAAATAAAAATGTTTGACTACACAACAGCAATTTTTTCTGCAAAAATTTGTAAACAAAACATGAGTGATGTTCACAATAGCATATTCGAAATTCGGATATAAGGATTGATTCACATGAAATTAACGATACGAATTTTGTATTCATCGGAAACAAAAAAATTCATGGGGTTGATTTATTCACATGAAGTTTACAATAAGGCTAATTATTTTCAGAACGAAATAGAAACTTCAACAAATAACCATTTAAAAGCGATCATAACCATAATGTCTACATCTATCTAGGTTATGCGTCATGGAGCGCGCACACCGGTGACGACCTATCCGAATGATCCGTATGTTAAAAATGCTTTCGATCCCACTGGCTGGCGCCATGTCACATATGTGAGTACCAAACAAAGACAACAACCACCAAATCACCAAACCTTTCTTAGAAATTATGAGAAAAAAATTACAAAAACTTGTTTTCTTATAAACAGAAAGGCAAGCTCGAGCTCTACGATATTGGATTATGGTTAAACAGGCGTTACGGGAACTTTTTACAGCCGTACTATTCTCCGGATGTAAGTTTTGTTTTAAAATTGCTATTGTTGTTGTTGTTGTAGCGATAAAGTTACTCCGCAAAGACTTTGGGGAGTGCTATCGACCCGGTCCGCTCCGGTAAAACAGCACCATTAAGGTGCAAGCCCGACCATCTCGGGAGCGATTTATATGGCCACATTAAACCTTCAGGCTATCCCTCCCTCCCCACCCCCAAGTTCCATATGGAGCTTGGGGTCGCCAGAACCTCGTCTGTTAGTGAAACAGGATTCGCCACGGAGAGGTGAGGTTGTCAATTGGGTTTGGAGAAGCTATATATTGCGCTGGAAACCTAAAAGGGTTGCGCTACACAGCCCTTGAATATTGTATTTTAGTCGCCTATTACGACAGGCATACCTACCGCGTGTATATTCTGCCCCCTAACCCGCTGGGGGGTTTAAATTTGTATTTTTCTCGTTTATATAATTTTTAAAACTCTTTCAGCGCGTTCATGCTCAAGCCACAGCATCACCACGTGCTTTGATGTCGCTTTCAACTGTGCTTGCTAGCTTTTTTGCGCCGCAAAATACAAAAATGGAATGGAAGCCCGATTATAATTGGCAACAAATATCAATTTATTCAGAGCCATTGGAGCAAGATTCAGTAAGATATAGTACTTATGAATTAAGTACTCATTGTTATGGCAAATAAATTTATTTCCACAAAAAAAAATTCTAGCTGCTCCTGGTACGTACGCCTTGTCCGCGTTATTTTGAAGCACGAGATGAAGTTTTGCAACGGCCCGATGTCAAGCTTGAGCTATCGCTTAATGAAGCGCTTTTTAATAATTTGACCAAACCGAAGATGTGAACTCACTTTATATAACTTTATTGGCAGAGGTAAGTAGAAAGAGTAGCCTTACCCACTTTACACATGTTATAGTAGAGAAAACACCTGGTCATATTTTTCTCTCGTTGTTGTTACTTAAACTTAAGCCTTACAACTTTTATATTTCTTATCACATTTCCTCACATCAACATCGCTTGTATCCGCAGACCCTGAGAGAGCAAGATATAAGTTACGTCATTCGATAAAACCTTGATATATATGACCTGGGAATCAATGGGTTAAGCTGCAAACCTCCAGATACAGTCCCCAAAACTCGTCACGGGATGCCTTTACAGTATCCTACGCATTGCTCTAATAGCATCATCAGTACCATCCCGTGAAATAAACACAACTTTATTCACAACTTCAATCTCAACTAGGACTCCAACGTAGCAATCTTTCTTGTCAGAATCAGGTGGAGGGATAAAAAAAAGACGCCATTGCAAGCGAATTTTTGAGGTTCCACATATTGTTGTTAAAGAAGTGCTTCGCCCCATCCCATAGGTGGGACCAATCACAAATTGGCATCAACGTCCTCTAACGGGAGTTCAAGGAAACTTGTTGTTTCAATAGGGAAAACCCCAAGTCGCTCCGGTTCATAGAACCGGCTGCCTTGGGAAGCGTGAAATTGCATAAGCTTTAAGCACATACCGTAAAAATTCGTAAGTCTGTGGACTAAATAATTTAAACAAATTTAAAATGGATAAAGGTTTAGTTTCAAAGCTCCAAGCTTTTCTAAAAGCTAGTGAAGAGAAGGTAGCTTCGACTTCCTCTGAAAACAAACGAAATATCAGCTCGTAGGGAAAACGCGTTCGTGTAGGCCGTTTCGGGGGGATGTCACGTACTGATGTATAGAAAGGAAAAAATGTAATACACGATAGCCTTTTAGTTTTTTCTAAAATTTGGCGAGACGGGACTTACACGTTTTATGCCGACTTCGAACAGCACCTGCAAGGCAGATGAGTTTTCACTGAGAAGCTTTTCAAGGCTGAAATGCAATTTCTTGCCAAATCAATGCAGATGATTTAAAAAACTTGTTTCTCAAATTTCGATGTTGCTTTGCAAGCGGCACGAGCCTAGGATCTTCGGTGAGGTAGGCGGAGCAAGCTACCATCACACCATGGCGACTTTTATGGCTACCTCTAATAAATGAAGAGAGGTAATTTCCCGTTTTAACTTGACCTCACTAATCTGCACTCCCATATTAGACGTCACAATGCAGCTTGCTCCGTCTAAAATATGTCTTCTACTTCGGTGATGTATGTCTTTTGGCTTTCATAAGAATTGCTAGGGTCCAAATTATTAATGAATATCTGCCAAATGTAGATACTTCCATCACTTTGGGGAAGCTATGCTTGACTGATTTGGACATATGTAAAGATTTCAACCATAACTGAAGCAGATGGCCTCTCAGCTGTCCTGTTGAAAAGTTGCTCATCTTTGACTGTTCCTTTAAGGCACATATTTAATATGTCACTATCTGCCGGAGGCATGGAAATTGACTTTTATTACGCCTATCCTTAAGGGTGGTAACAAAAATGATATCGAAAATTGTAGGCCGATATCCAAACTTACCACTATGTCAAATCTATTTGAGTGCATAAGTAAGAATAAAATTTACTTCTCCGTGAAACATCTACTATGTCCTCAGCAGCACGGGTTCGTTGCGGGTAGATCTGCCATAACTAATTTGGCTATTTTTACGGAAGACTGTTTGGATTCCTTTCAAAAGGGCTACCAAATTGAAGCGGTCTATTTCCGATTTCTGCGATAGGGTATCGCATCGAATACTACTGGCAAAACTTGAATGCTTGGGCTTCACTCTGAGTTTTTGAAGTGGATCTCTTCTTACTTAGTGAACAGAAGTCGTGCCGTTCGGCAAGATAATGTGTCGTCTTATCCATTCCCGGCAACTTCTGGTGTCCCCCAGGGCAGCGTTTTGGGTCCGCTACTATATGTCATATTTATTATCGAACCTTGCTTTTCAAGGTGTAAGTTTCTTCTTTACGCGGATGACTTAAAAGTTTACCATGAAGTTAAGTGCTTGGATGATCCTTTAATCTTACAAAGTGAGCTTAGAAACTTATAAATATGTCCGTAATCTTCTATTCCTGAATAATGGTAAGCGCAATTTTACCACTTAGGCTAAAGGTTTAGTTCCTACATCGTATAGTACCTCAGACGTTCAATTAAAAAGGTTAACTGAAATTAAAGATTTCGGTGTGTATTTCGGTACCAGGATTACCTCTACTACTCACATAAGCTTTATAGTTTCTAAAGCGTGCGCGATATTGGCTTTGATCCGCCATTCCTGCTCATCATTTTCAGATCCTTATACTCTCAAACTATACTTACTTACTTACTTAATTGGCGTTTAACTGTCTAAACGGTTATGATCGTCCAACAAGGCGCGCCAGTTCGTCCTTTGCCCCGCCAACCGGCGCCAATTGGTCACACCAAGGGAGTTTAAATCGTTTTCCACCTGGTCCTTCCAACGGAGTGGGGGCCGCTCTCTACCTCTGCTTCCATAGACGGGTTTCGATAGAAACACTTTCTTGGCCGGAGCATCATCTTTCATTCGCATAACATGGCCTAGCCAGCGCAGCCGCTGCATTTTAATTCGCTGGACAATGTTGATGTCTGCGTACAGCTCGTACAGCTCATCATTAAATCTTCTTCGGTACTCGCCATTGCGAATACGTAGAGGTCCATAAATCTTTCGAAGAACTTTTCTCTCGAATACTCCCAAAGCCGCTTCATCTGCTGTTGTCATGGTCCATGCTTCTGCCCCATATAGCAGGACGGGTACGATAAGTGAGTTGTAGAGTATGATTTCCGTTCGCCGAGAGAGGACTTTACTTTTCAATTGCCTACCTAGTCCAAAGTAGCATTTATTGGCGAGATTGATTCTTCGCTGGATTTCAGTGCTGATGTTGTTGCTAGTGTTGATGCTGGTTCCCAAATAAACGAAGTCTTTTACTATTTCGAAATTATGGCTGCCAACAGCAGCGTGGTTGCCAAGGCGCATATGCTCTGACTCTTTGCTCAATGACAGCAGGTACTTCGTTTTGTCCTCGTTCACCATCAAACCCATCTTTACCGCTTCTTTTTCCAGTTTAGAGTAAGCAGAACTAACAGCGCGGGTGTTTAGGCCGATGATATCAATGTCATCAGCATATGCCAGTAATTCCACGCTTTTATAGTATATTGTTCCAGTGCGGTTAAGTTCTGCAGCTAGTATAATTTTCTCCAGCATCAAATTAAAGAAATCGCACGATAGGGGGTCACCCTGTCTGAAACCTCGTTTAGTTTCGAACGGCTCGGAGAGGTCCTTCCCAATTCTGACTGAGCTGATGGTGTTGCTCAACGTCATTTTGCACAGCCTTATAAGTTTTGCGGGGAAACCAAATTCAGACATAGTGGCATATAGGCTGCTCCTTTTCGTGCTGTCGAAGGCGGCTTTAAAGTCGACGAAGAGGTGATGTGTGTCGTTTCTTTTTTCACGGGTTTTTTTCAAGATTTGGCGCATTGTGAAAATCTGGTCGATGGTAGGTTTACCAGGTGTGAAGCTGCACTGATAAGGTCCAATCAGCCGGTTCACTGTGGGCTTCAATTTTCCACGATAGTTGGTGCATTTTGCAGTATCCCCTTCTTGTGGACTGTGCAAAGAACACTTAGATTCCAACCATCAGGCATGCACTCTTCCGCACATATTTTGCTAAGAAGCTGCTGCATGCGCCTTACCAACTCCTCGCCGCCGTACTTGAATAGCTACGCAGGCAATCCATCAGCGCCCACGGCCTTTTTGTTTTCCAATCTGGTTATTTCTATTCTAACTTCGTCATAATCGGACGGGGGGACATATATTCGATCATCATCTATTGCGGGATCGCGTTCTTCATCTCTGCGCGGTGAATTGCTGCCTCCATTTAGGAGAACAGAGAAGTGTTCCCTCCATAATCTAAGCACTCTCTGGACATCAGTTACAAGGTCGCCGTTTTCGTTCCTACAGGAGTTTGCCCCGGTCTTAAAACCTTCCGTCTGTCGCCGTATTTTTTGGTAAAATTTTCGGCCGTTATTCCTGGTGGCTAGCAGATCAAGCTCCTCGCACTCACGCCTTTCTGCTTCTGCTTTTTTCTTCCCGCTTCCTTTTTCAACTCCCGATAGCGCTCACACACTCCTCTTGTCGCGCTCGCTTGTAGGCAGCGTCTTTTCTTTAAGTTGCAACGCGGCATTCTTCATCGTACCAGTTGTTTTTTCGTGGTCGCCGGTAACCAATTTTTTTCCTCGGCGGCGGTACGAAGTGCTTTGGAAATATGCTCCCACTGCTCCTGTATTCCTTCAGTATGATTTGTGCTCTCAGAGAGCAGGTGTGAGAGTCGAGTTGCAAAATCATTGGCAGTCTGTTGTGATTGAAGCTTTTCGACGTCAAGCTTTCCTTGTGTTTTTTGTTCCTTGGTTTTAGCCGCGTTGAGGCGGGTGCGTATTTTGGCTGCAACGAGATAATGATCCGAGTCGATGTTAGGTCCTCGGTTCGTGCGCACATCTAAAACACTGGAGGCATGCCGTCCGTCTATCACAACCTGATCGATCGGATTGCGAGTATTCCGATCAGGAGACAGCCATGTAGCTTGATGTATCTTTTTATGTATGAACCTCGTGCTGGATATGACCATGTTTCGAGCACCGGCAAAGTCTCTCTCAAACTATTGTACACATAATTAGTGATATCGAGGTTGGAGTATGCGGTATTTGTTTGGAGACCTTTTCATGCTGTTTATGTCAAGAGGTTGGAGTCTGTTCAGAGAGCTTTTGTGCGATTTGCGTTGCGGTCGATGAACTTTGTAGACCCTGTACCATCATATCACTCTCGCTGTTTACTGATAAATCTTATGTCACTAGACTCCAGGCGAACTCGGTCGTCAATGTGCGTTGTCTTTGATATCGTTTCGGGTTCAATTGGCTGTTCTTACCTCCTCATGAAAATTTGTTTTAACGTACCCTATCGTATCCTACGTTGTAACGATTTTTTTATATGGGTGTTGCTAGAACGGTTTATGCAATGAATGGTCACCTTAGGAGGACACTTTCTCAATTTAATGCTTATTCCTATTCCTTGACGTTTGATTTTAGTTGTAGTAAATTTACATTTAAGAACCTTATTATTAGACACTTGTCATAAAGTAACTATACTTTTTATATAAGCTATGTAAACTTGAAATTTTGTATACTAACAGTCTGTAAACACCTTGTTTGTTGATTAAATAAATAAATTAACAGTATGCACATTCCAGAGGTAGACCTTACAATCCCTACTTTTAAAATCAGGATAATACATAATCCATAATAAACATGCTCCGTTTCATCGCCGTTTATATACCCTTCGAATATTCTCACGTAATTTTTCTTTCAAACGTCCATATCATTCCTGTAGTACATTCCCTAATATGATCGAGATATCTGTCATTCTTCTGTTCCTCATTTGCGGGTCCTTTCCCGTCTCACGATGACTGTGCTGTCGTTGCCGTTAAAGCACATTTCTCGATTCAAATGCTGACAGCCAGTCCATTGTCCAACAGATGGAAACGAATCACCATTCTTGCACACCATTTCTACAGTATTCGGTTTCATCTTCTCATGAATATTGGACTGATCTACTCTTTCCACTAAGTAATATTGCTTCCTCGGAGTATTACCTATAGGTTATCGTTTTATGTCCTCAGCACAGTTAGTGTTATTTATTACCCTATTATTTCCACCATTTGGACAATTATCCGACTCTTTAATAATGTTTGTAAGTTTTGCATTGTGAAAAACCACTAATACTAGACAGTGCTGGTCATCATAATTTTCCCCTGTCCGATACAAACAACCAAATATTTATCTTAAGCTGCTTCTTCATGTGGGAGAACTGGAGGAGTCTAATCAATTCCTAACAAGGACGTTTATGACTGCGTATAACAGAACTTGCCCTGTAAGAAGATTCAAAGGAAAGGCAAAGCCGCAATGGTGGAGCAATGAACTGACTCTTCTAAGAAGACAGGTAAAAACAATGTTTAAGCTAGCAAAGACCGCGGAAAGCGAAGCGTGTCAGAACGAGTACAAGGATCTAAAAGCGTGAAATTTCCAGGGCAAAGAAAATCTCATGGAAAAGTTTCTGTGCGGACATAGAATGCTCCAGCGAAAACAGTCCTAGTAAGGGTAAACATGGCCTAGGAACTAATAAAGAAATAGAACGGGGAATGGTCACGAAATAATGAGGTGTCCGTTGAGGTGCTTTTTGATACATATTTCCCATCGGGAGATAATTTAGAAGAGCCAGCAGAAAGCACTCACACTTCGATCACGGAGTGGGTAGTGCCGGGCTTGGTGACCGATACCAAGATCTAATGAACGTTTTCTAAGCTTAAAATGCCGGAACCGGGTAGTATATTTCCAGCCGTGCTACAAGTTTCAAGTAGAGCAGTCGTGGAATGACTTAAAATATAATTCGATCGGTGCATAACACTGAATCATGTACCGTACTCTTTGAGAACTGCTCGTGCATCTTTCATACTAAAGGTGCGGAAGAGCGGTCACGTGTATCCCAAAGACTAAAGACTCATAAGCTTAACATTATTTCTGCTCAAAATCTTTGAGAGGCTGGTAGATGTGTACATAAAGTCCAACGTGGATGAAAAGCTGCGCTCCAAAACACAACATGCGTACACCAAAGGCAATTCGGTAGACACCGCATTGCATAGGGTGGTATAAAGCATAGAGGAAGCCCTGGAATATAAGAAGTATGCTCGGGGAGTCATTTTAGGCATTACTGGGACTTGAACAATGTTTCTAAATGGGCGATTATGGATGGTTTTTATCCAGCCTTAATCAGATGGATCGGCTGCATGTTAAATTGCAGGAAGATTACCTTACAATCGGGATTTTATGAGGCCACGAAAGGGATGGGTGCTATCACCTCTACTGCGGACGCTGGTAATCAATCAACTGCTCAGGCGATTCGATGAGGGACACGTAAAACTTACGGCTTACGCAGATGACACTGCAGTTGTCATAAGTGGAAAGTGACTTCCAACGATTAGCTCTTTGATGAATCCGGCGCTTCGGTATATTCATACATGGGCATCTAATGTCGGGTTGACAGTCAATGCGGAGAAGACGGATATGGTATTGTTTACAAAGAAAATTGGACCAGGCCTAAGTTAGGAGGGGTAACCCTACAGGAGAAACCTTGCACAAAATAGCTAGGAATCATCCTAAACAGTAAACTGTCATGGAAGCTCAACGTGGAAGAGAGAGTGAAGAAGGCCTCAAAGGCACTTTATGCATGTAAAAGAATGCTGGGGTGTACGTGCGGTTTATCACCCTTTCTTTCTCATTGGGTTTTTACAGCGATTCTAAGCCCTCTTCTATACTATGGAGTTCTTGTCTGGTGGAAAGGCACACAAAAAATTAGAGGGGGTATGCAGACTATCAATCCTTAGCTTTACGGGAGCCCTGAAAACAACCCCGAGGGCTGCACTGTATGCCATTCTCACATTCCACCTTTATACCTGGTAGCAAAGAACATAGCGTAAACAACAGCAACCAAGCTCAGTGTAATATAACGTAGTATAGCGTCACCAATTACAGGACGAACAGACTGCCTGATTCCCTATCTGCGCTTCGAGGTAGATGTTAAAGCCACAATAGAGGTGGATTGGCGGCGCAAGGGTGCTCAAATGGCGGACGAGGCGATACATGTGTACACAGATGGTTCCAAAGTAGTGGAAGGAGTAGGCTCTGCGGTATACTGCGCTGATACGGAAATAAACAGTTCCTACTAGCTGCCACACTGCAGCGGAAGTGTTGGTTGGAGCTGGAATCTATCAAGCACGTGTTATGCTTGCCAGTCTAAGACTCCAGCTATTAGGAGTAATACAGCTGCCACATCTAGCAGCAGATTAATTCCTAGAAAGCTTATTTTATAACATAGGTCCTGGTCTTTCGTGGATTTTTTCAGTTTCGTCGTTAAAATAAACTTTTGGTAACACTACGGACTCATTTAGTGTATGTCAGGGCCTCATGGATCGGCCATTTCAACCTAACCTAGCCTAACCCACTGCCGTGGTGAAGAACATTACCCACAAACGGAAATATTTTACTCTTGCATGCAGAACTTTCTTTTCGGCTTTCCCGTATTTTTCATCTGCACCAGTGGTCGTCAGCTATTGAAATAATTATTTTTACTCACTTGACACACGTCATTATTCTCTTTCGTTTAGTATTTGCTGAACAAGCAGAGTAGCAACATCAGAGGAGGCTAATATTTATTTACGTGTTCCCTAACAGATATTTTGCAAACAAACGCCCATGCGCAAAATGTTTTTATGGTTAAATATGAGCAATATATTTTGTTTAAATTTTTTCCTAGACCCAAGCAATAAAATAGTATTTGTGAGGCATAATTGAGAATTATTTTTTGAGTGTTAGAAGACATGCGTGCATACGTTCTACCTCACTGCTTTTTTACAAACTACTAAGATAATGATTTTACTCTTACCAACACAGCTAAAGTTTCAAATTTGGCGACCACTGATCTATACGTTCATACAATCATCCATTTCCCGCTCCGGCAAACCAACACCTACACAGATACTTTTGGTTCGTGCCTTGACCGCATTGTTGCTACACTTTTGCAACATTGTTCCTGCCAATACACTAAGTGATGCCCAAGCGACTATTTACTTACGCCGCAACATTGTCTTCGTTATAGGCACAATGTTGTCATTAGGCGATGTTGTTAGCATAGTGCTAAACTTGCGGCTGAGGCACGAAACTCTAGACACAACACACATAGCCACAGATACACGCTGCCACTCATTCAAGCCAGTATGGAGACAGGCTGTCGTTACACCCTTGAATCTGAGTCAAAGCTCTAGAAAGTAAAATTCTTTAGAATTTTCAGTAACTCAAATTTCTTTAGTCCATGAACTGATTCTATAACGTGAACCATATTCTGAACGTTTGGAATACATTATTTTCTATTAACATGTTCATTTAATGCTTTTACTTTGAACACGTGCCACCCTTGACAACTGCTGTCGCAACCGTGACACTTATAGTTTGGATTTTAGCAAAGTATCTTATTAAGAAAAATTAATTGCTCTTACGAAATTTGGTTTCTCAAATGTTCGCTTATCTAAAGGTATTTAAATAAAAAAAGCTAATTTCTCATATGTAGCTTCACTAATGGACTGCGCCTATTTTTTGTCCCACCCGCTATAAAACTTATGTTAATTTGCATATATGTATACAAAGATATTGTGACTATATTACGTAACAGGCTCAGCGTCAGAATGTTAAAAATGGGGACAAAAACTATCCGCCGCAACACAGGGGCGGATACAGGTCTCCAGATGAGGGGGGGGGCGATCATGGCCGAAAGCTCAAAATCCATTTTTGCCATGGAAGTCAGTAATATAAATTAATGATTAACTTCAGAACACCATTTTGACATAATTACAAATAAACGTATCGAATTTATCTTTAAGCACTCAAATTAGCTCAACTAATTGAAAGAATTCGAACAAAAAACAATCAAGAAATGATTTTATACAGCTCAAAGGTAGAAGCTAGTTCTTTCTGATAAGATAGTTTCACTTGTGGCTTTAACTAAGTGGAGTTATTTTGAATCTATATCTATTGCAGCAATCAAAAAAGGAAAAAAAGAGATGAATAATTTGACTTCAGACCCCATTCTTGGAAACGAATGAACTTTTGTTTACAACGAATGAACTTTTGTTTACAATTGAATGAACAGACAGCTGATTTCGAGCCCCATTCCTGGAAACGAATTGAGAGTGAATAAAAGTTTCGTATCAGGTCATCAGTGCCTCTCATATTGCATAAATGAAACGACATATTAGGTGTGTTCCGGAACTTTTATAAAAAAAAATGAAGTTGGTTGGTGATATGAAGAATTTTTTTATGTTTTGCAAGGTCACCATGTTTCAACTATTTTATTCACAAACCATGGCATATTTGCGGCAATAAGCGGAAAAAGCAAAACTCACTTATTTATTATTTACCTTTTTTCGCTAGACAAGCAGACAAAAGAGGATAAGAAATATTTCATTCAATCTCAATTTTACGGAAATCTAAAAAATGCATTTCAATTTCTGGCAAATTAAGCACGCCCAATATTTATTCAGGTAGGTCTGTATCCGCCATTGCGGCAACAGCACCCCTTGCCGTGGTAAGGCCGTGATTACTTTCCGAGAACGCTTCGTTCAAATGCAGCTGAAAATACCCCCTGGCTTCAAATCATCCAATAAGACCCTGGATTATGAGGTTGGCAGTTCTTGGCCACCTACATCCCGCCGGGTGCAATGGAGTTCGGCTAAACCCTCACACCATGTTGTTGTTATTTTTGTAGCAGTGTTTCGCCCCATCCAATAGGTGCGACCGATCAAAAATTGTCATCAATATTCTCTAACGGGAGTCCAAGGAAACTTGCAGTTTCAACAGGGGTGGACCTATTTAAAATGAACGATATCGGACTATAACCACGCCCACTTTTTCGATATCGAAAATTTCGAAAAATCGAAAAAATGCGATACTTCATTACCAAAGACGAATAAAGCGACGAAACTTGGTAGGTGGGTTGAACTTATGACGCAGAATAGAAAACTAGCAAAATTTTGGACAATGGGCGGGGCACCGCCCAGTTTTAAAAGAAGGTAATTTAGAAGTTTTGTAAGCTGTAATTTGGCAGTCGTTGAAGATATCATGATGAAATTTGGCAGGAACGTTACCTCTATTACTGTATATATGCCTAATAAAAATTAGCGAAATCGGAGAACGATTTTTTAAGTGAAATTTTTACAAAAAAATTTTATATCTTTACAGTATATAAGTAAATTATGTCAACATTATATCATTCCAGTAATGATATGGTGCAACAAAATACAAAAATAGAAGAAAATTTCAAAATGGGCGTGGCTCCGCCCTTTTTCATTTGATTTGTCTAGGATACTTTTAATGCCAGAAGTCGAACAAAAATTCACCAATCCTTGTGAAATTTGGTAGGGGCTTAGATTCTGGGACAGTAACTTATTTCTGTGAAAAAGGGCGAAATCGGTTGAAGCCACGCCCAGTTTTTATACACAGTCGGTCCTATGTCCTTCCGCTCGGCCGCTAACACGATAACTTGAGCAAAAATCGACATATCTTTACTAAACTCAGTTCACATAATTATCTGAACTCACTTTGTATTGGTATAAAAATGGCCGAAATCCGACTATGACCACGCCCACTTTTTCGATATCGAAAATTACGAAAAATGAAAAAAATGCCATAATTCTATACCAAATACGAAAAAAGGGATGAAACATGGTAATTCGATTGTTTTATAGACGCAAAATATAACTTTAGAAAAAAGCTTTGTAAAATGGGTGTGACACCTACCATATTAAGTAGAAGAAAATGAAAAGGTTCTGCAGGGCGAAATCAAAAGCCCTTGGAATCATGACAGGAATACTGTTCGTGGTATTACATATATAAATAAATTAGCGGTACCCGACAGATGATGTTCTGGGTCACCCTGGTCCACATTTTGTTCGAAATCTCGAAAACACTTTCACATATACAACTACCACCACTCCCTTTTAAAATTCTTATTAATAACTTTAATTTGACACCCATATTGTACAAACACATTATAGAGTCACCCCTGGTCCACCTTTATGGCGATATATCGAAAAGGCGTCCACCTATAGAACTAAGGCCCACCCCCTTTTAAAATACTCATTATCACCTTTCGTTTGATACCCATAATGTACAAACGCATTCTAGAGTCACCCCTAGTCCACCTTTATGGCGATATATCGAAAAGGCGTCCACCTATAGAACTAAGGCCCACTCCCTTTTAAAATACTCATTACCACCTTTCATTTGATACCCATATCGTACAAACAAATTCTAGAGTGACCCCTGGTCCACCTTTCTGGCGATATATCGAAAAGGCGTCCACCTATAGAACTAAGGCCCACTCCCTTTTAAAATACTCATTATCACCTTTCGTTTGATATCCATAATGTACAAACGCATTCTAGAGTCACCCCTGGTCCACCTTTACGGCGATATCTCGAAAAGGCGTCCACCTATAGAACTAAGGCCCACTCCCTTTTAAAATACTCATTACCACCTTTCATTTGATACCCATATCGTACAAACAAATTCTAGAGTCACCCCTGGTCCACCTTTATGGCGATATATCGAAAAGGCGTCCACCTATAGAACTAAGGCCCACTCCCTTTTAAAATACTCATTATCACCTTTCGTTTGATACCTATAATGTACAAACGCATTCTAGAGTCACCTCTGGTCCACCTTTATGGCGATATCTCGAAAAGGCGTCCACCTATAGAACTAAGGCCCACTCCCTTTTAAAATACTCATTACCACCTTTCATTTGATACCCATATCGTACAAACAAATTCTAGAGTGACCCCTGGTCCACCTTTATGGCGATATCTCGAAAAGGCTTCCACCTATAGAACTAAGGCCCACTCCCTTTTAAAATACTCATTACCACCTTTCATTTGATACCCATATCGTACAAACAAATTCTAGAGTGACCCCTGGTCCACCTTTATGGCGATATCTCGAAAAGGCTTCCACCTAAAGAACTAAGGCCCACTCCCTTTTAAAATACTCATTAACACCTTTCATTTGATACCCATATCGTACAAACAAATTCTAGAGTCACCCCTGGTCCACCTTTATGGCGATATCTCCAAAAGCCGTCCGCCTATAGAACTAAGGCCCACTCCCTTTTAAAATACTCATTAACACCTTTCATTTGATACCCATATCGTACAAACAAATTCTAGGGTCACACCTGGTCAACCTTTATGGCGATATCTCGAAAAGGCGTCCACCTATAGAACTAAGGCCCACTCCCTTTTAAAATACTCATTATCACCTTTCGTTGGATACCCATAATGTACAAACGCATTCTAGAGTCAACCCTGGTCCACCTTTATATCGATATTTCGAAAAGGCGTCCACTCATAAAACTAAGGCCCACTCCCTTTTAAAATACTCATTAACACCTTTCGTTTGATACCCATATTGTATAAACGTATTCTAGAGTCACCCCTGGTCCACCTTTATGGCAATATCTCGAAAAGGCGTCCACCCATAGAACTAAGGCCCACTCCCTTTTAAAATACTCATTAACACCTTTCGTTTGACACCCATATTGTACAAACACATTCTAGAGTCACCCCTGGTCCACCTTTATGGCGATATCTTGAAAAGGCGTCCACCTATAGAACTAAGGTCCACTCCCTTTTAAAATACTCATTACCACCTTTCATTTGATACCCATATCGTACAAACAAATTCTAGGGTGACCCCTGGTCCACCTTTATGGCGATATCTCGAAAAGAATATAGAACTAAAGCCCACTCCCTTTTAAAATACTCATTAACACTTTTCATTTGATACCCATATCGTACAAACAAATTCTAGAGTCACCCCTGGTCCACCTTTATGGCGATATCTCCAAAAGCCGTCCGCCTATAGAACTAAGGCCCACTCCTTTTTAAAATACTCATTAACACCTTTCATTTGATACTCATATCGTACAAACAAATTCTGGAGTCACCCCTGGTCCGCCTTTATGGCGACATCTCGAAAAGGCGTCCACCTATTGAACTAAGGCCCACGCCCTTTTAAAATACTCATTAACACCTTTCATTTGATACCCATATCGTACAAATAAATTCTAGGGTCACCCCTGGTCCACCTTTATGGCGACATCTCGAAAAGACGTCCACCTGTTGAACTAAGGCCCATTCCCTTTTAAAATGCTCATTATCACCTTTCGTTTGATACCCATATTGTACCAACGCATTCTAGAGTCAGCCCTGTTCCACCTTTATGGCGATATCCCTAAATGGCGTCCACCTATAGAACCATGGCCCTCTTAAAATACTCTTTAATACCATCCATTTGATACACATGTCATACAAACACATTCCAGGGTTACCCTAGGTTCATTTTCCTACATGGTGATTTTCCCTTATTTTGTCTCCATAGCTCTCAACTGAGTTTGTAATGTTCGGTTACACCCCAACTTAGCCTTCCTTACTTGTTTTTCTTTGGTTTAGGTAATTACTTATATTACAACATTTGTTTTCGTTTTGTTTACTAAATTTTCAATTGGGCTATTAGATGATTTATGTCATTTTGAATTGTTGTTTGTTTTATTATTTTATTTTTCTTTTGCATGGGATAAAAATTTTCTTTGTGTTTACAAAATTTAAGTGTTCTTATTCTATAAGCTTAAGCCTATTTTTATGTACTATGATTTTCTTATTTTTATTGCTTAGAGCATAATTACTATTCTGATTTATGTTTTCTACGTTTCTATTTTCTACATTATAGGGAATTAATGTAAAGTTATTGTTTTTAAGGTTCGATTCGAGCTCAAGGCCAGAACAATAATTTTTTTTCAAATGATAATTATTGTTATTTTTTAATTTTTCTAAATTTGAAAAATTGTATTTTGTTTTTGGAATAGTAAGTAGAAAATTGTTCAGACAACCTGCCATAGCTGCGCAGATAGATCCATTTCGAAGGGTGCTAAGCCTTCATCATCAGTACGCTTTAGGCATGCTGCGCTAACCGTTTAGCTATACAGCGGTGGTTTGTTTGACTGGCAAATTTGCTACTTCTATTCCTTTTTCTACTTACTATTCCAAAAACAAAATACAATTTTTCAAATTTAGAAAAAAAATGTATTTCTTTATATTGTGTTTTCCTATTATAACTAATTTTTTGTTTTTCCTTAGCCTCTTATACTAATTTCTATGCTCTATCTTGCGCCACTTGTAACCTGTATTTAATTTCTTTTCGTAAGCCTCATAATTGTATAATGGGCTTACCGTATTTTCTCGTAAAAACTCGTAACCCTGGGGTTTCTTGGCAAATACTAATTCGTATGGACAATAATTATGAACTGTAGATGGCGTTGTGTTATAACAATACGAAAAATATTTAAAGAAAAAAAGATAAATCAAGCTACATGGCTGTCTCCTGATCGAATTACTCGCAATCAGATCGATCACGTTGTGATAGATGGACGGCATTCCTCCACGATCCGAGGACCTAAAATCGACTCGGACCATTATCTCGTTGCAGCCAAAATACGCACCCGCCTCAACGCGACTAAAACCAAGGAACAAAAAACACAAGGCAAGGTAGACGTCGGAAAGCTTCAATCACAACAGACTGCCAATGATTTCGCAACTCGACTCTCACACCTGCTCTATGACAGCACAACTCATACTGAAGGAATACAGGAGCAGTGGGAGCATATCTCCAAAGCACCTCGTACTGCCGCCGAGGAAAAAATTGGTTACCGGCGGCCATGAAAGGACAACTGGTACGATGAAGGATGCCGCGTTGCAATCGAAAGAAAAGACGCTGCCTACAGCGATCGCGACAAGAGGAGTGTATGAACGCTATCGTGAGTTGAAAAGGGAAGCGAGACGCCTTTTCAGGAAGAAAAAAGCAGAAGCAGAAAGGCGTGAGTGTGAGGAGCTTGAGCTGCTAGCCACCAGGAATAACGGCCGAAAATTTTACCAAAAGATACGGCGACAGACGGAAGGTTTTAACAAACTTCTGTAGGTACGAAAACGGCGACCTTAAAACTCATATCCAGAGAGTGCTTAAATTATGGAGGGAATGCTTCTCTGCTCTCCTAAATACAGGCAGCAATTCACCGCGCAGACATGAAGAACCCGATATCAATCGATGATGATGGAATATATGTCCCCCCGCCCGATTATGACGAAGTTAGAATAGCAATAACCAGATTGAAAAACAACAAGGCCGTAGGCGCTGATGGATTGCCTGCGGAGCTATTCAAGTATGCCGGCGAGGAGTTGCTAAGGCGCATGCAGCAACTTCTTAGCAAAAGATGGACGGACGAGTGCATGCCCTACGGTTGGAATCTAAGTGTTCTTTGCCCAGTCCACAAGAAGGGGATACTGCAAAATGCACCAACTATCGTGGAATCAGCTTTCTTAATATCGCATATAAGGTGTTTTCATGTGTATTGTGCGAAATATTGAAGCCCACCGTGAACCGGCTGTTTTGACCTTATCGGTGCGGCTTCAGATCTGGTAAATCTACCATCGACCAGATTTTCACATGCGCCAAATCTTGGAAAAAACCCGTGCATAGAGAATCGACACACATCACCTCTTCGTCGACTTTAAAGCCGCCTTCGACAGCACGAAAAGGAGCTGCCTATATGCCGCTATGACTGAATTTGGTTTCCCCGCAAAACTTATACGGCTGTGCAAAATGACGTTGAGCAACACCATCAGCTCAGTCAGAATTGGGAAGGACCTCTCCGAGCCGTTCGAAACTAAACGAGGTTTCAGACAGGGTAACCCCCTATCGTGCGACTTCTTTAATTCGATGCTGGAGAAAATTATACTAGCTGCAGAATTTAACCGCACTGGAACAATATACTATAAAAGCGTGCAATTACTGGCATATGCTGATGACATGGATATCATCGGCCTAAACACCCGCGCTGTTAGTTCTGCTTACTCTAAACTGGAAAAAGAAGCGGTAAAGATAGGTTTGATGGTGAATGAGGACAAAACGAAGTACCTGCTGTCATCGAGCAAAGAGTCAGCGCATACGCGCCTTGGCAACCACGCTCCTGTTGGCAGCTATAATTTCGAAATAGTAAAAACTTCGTTTGTTTGGGAACCAGCATCAACACTAGCAACAACATCAGCACTGAAATCCAGCGAAGAATTAATCTTGCCAATAAATGCTACTTTGGACTAGGTAGGCAATTGAAAAAATCATACTCTACAAGTCACTTATCGTACCCGTCCTGCTTTATGGGGCAGAAGCATGGACCATCACGACAGCAGATGAAGCGGCTTTGGGAGTGTTCGAGAGAAAAGTTCTTCGAAAGATTTATGGACCTCTACGCTTTGGCGATGGCGAGTACCGAAGAAGATTTAATGATGAGCTCTACGAGCTATACGCAGACATCAACATAGTCCAGCGAATTGAAACGCAGCGGTTGCGCTGGCTAGGCCATCTTATGCGAATGAATGATGATGTTCCGGCCAAGAAAGCGTTTCTTTCGGAACCCGCCTATGGAAGCAGAGGTAGAGGGCGGCCCCAACTCCGTTGGAAGGACCAGATGGAAAACGATTTAAACTCCCTTGGTGTGACCAATTGGCGCCGGTTGGCGGAGCGAGGGAGCGACTGGCGCACCTTGTTGGACGGCCATAACCGTTTAGACGGTTAAGTGCCAATTAAGTAAATAAGTAATTCATCCCAATCGTTTTTGTCAGTGGAGATGTAGGAACGTACATATTCATTGAATTTTCTGTGACTACGTCCAACTGTGCCTAAAGTTTGATGGTGGTAAAGTGTTGAAGTTTTATGGTGTATTTTTAGAAGCTTGTATAATTCCACAAATAAGCTATTGCGCTTCCCATATCTGTTATAATTGTCTGCATGCAACCATAAACTAGGATAAAATTTTCGAATATCGCTTTGGCTATTGGTTTTGCATGTTTGTTGGGTATTGGTATTGCAACTAAATTTTTCTAATTCCTAAATTGCCGGCTTCTTTTATAAACCTGGCAAAGAATTGACCTAAGTCAATCTTCGCCTCAACAATTAGGTTTTTTATATTAATTTCGCTACAAATTTTCCTTCCTTTTTTGAAACGTAATTTCGGAGGATCGAAAATTCAGCGATTCAAATATTATTGGGTTTTCTTTGTGACTTTTTATTTCTTCATTTTTACCACTGGAATCTTCATTGTTATAATTTTTGTTAGTTTCCGATCTAGTCGTAACTTTTAATATTTTACACGCTTCTACCGACATTTGTTTTAGGTATTTAATATATATGCGTGATAATGCCTCGGCTACATAGTTTTCTTTACCTGCGATATACTCCGCCTCGAAATCATATTCTTCCAAATCTAATCTGATTCTAGTTAACTTTGATGACGGATTTGTCATCGAAAATAGGAATGGTAAGGGTCTGTGGTCTGTTTTGACCAAACATTTTCTACCGTAAATGTATGGTCTAAAATATATTATGACCCAATTGGCAATTGTTTTCCTTCATGCTCTTGGCTTAACATTGCTCCGCAAGCATACCCACTTGCGTCAGGTGTTATACAAAAATGTTTATAGAAATCGGGATATTGTAGGATATTAGGGCTTATTAACGCAGCTTTCAAATAGTCAAGGGATTTTTTATAATCCTCTGTCCAGTCGAAAACTACATTTTTCTTGCAGTCTTGTTATTATTCTAGAATATTCTGCAAAATTTGGAATAAATCTTCTGTAATAATTGCAAAGTGCGACGAAGCTTTTCGCCTCATACGCATTTTTAGCGGTTGGGAAATTTTTAACAGTTTCGAATTTACTGGTGGCTGGCAAAGTTCCTTTGCTTTTGCATTTATGACCAAGGCAAGTTACTTCTTGGTTGAAAAATAAACATTTATCCGGATGTAATTTTAAATTATATCTTCTACAAGTTGCGAAAACATCTCGTAAATTTTTAATCATATGATTTTCGGAGCATCCTAATACGACTAAATCGTCCATGTATATAAATGCTTGTGAAGGTTTTAAGCTTGCAAATGCCAATGTCATCATTCTCTGGAATGAGTTCGGTGCTACTTTAAGGCCATACGGTAATCTTTTAAAACGATAAGTACCGTTATCTGCTGTAAAGGATGTGATATCTCCCGACTCCTCGCTGAGTTCAATCTGGTGAGATCCAGATATTAAATCTAAGCATGAAAAATATTTAGGTCTTCCTAATTGATCTAGTATGTCATCAATTCTTGGTAAAGGGAATTTATCTGCGGTTAATTTTTTATTTACCTGTCTGTAATCTACAACCATTCTCCATCTTTTTTCTTGGTTATTCGCAGGCGCGGATCTACGGTCGAGAAATTTGCCAAATGCTTCTATTATAATCTTACAAATAGCTAGATAATAAATACGTAATAAGATAAATAATACATAATGCCGGTCATCCTTCAACAAGTTGTATAGCGCACGTAGAACCTCCAACAAGCTGATAGTGCATATGGTTTTACTCCACGTTTATTCCACTTCGCTATGCGTCGGTGGTCGTCGTTTTGGTTGCAGTTAACGAGAATGCCATCCGTATTTAGGACCAAAATATTTTTCCTTCTTTCCTTTGTGGTATTCATGAATTTTGAAAATTTGAATTGCACCCTTGTTGTCACTGTTGCCGTGATCTACCCCTTTGCATTGACTATACCATTCGCCGTTGCAAAGTTGATGCCTTGAACTCCTTTGCAGAAAGTAAACTTTTTCCAAAAATATTTTGTATCTGAACTCTGCCTATACTTCAAGTAGCAGACGAGGGAGACTGCCGGTTTAATTCAGCAGTGTGGCAGGATCGCCCTGTAGCTAAGGCGTATCCTGCTTGGTATAAAAATTACTCCTAAACCAGTCCTGCTAAATATGTAGACCGCTTTTTAAACAGAAGTCTGTTTATTATTAAGCCGAGCTGGCAGGATCGCCCTGTAGGATGCCAATTTAATTCAGGCAGTAGGATGCCAATTTAATTCAGGCAGTATGGCAGAATCGTCATGTAGGATGACATTAAAAGAAATTAAATTTGGGAAGTGCCATTTAAGAGGCACCACGATTGAATTGACTTTATTCAGTAAATTTCGGCTTATTTATACTAAAATATTCTAAAGAAATTCTGCTGTATTAAAGTTCCTATATACTAATCATATGTACATACATATTGTATGAGCGATGTAAACGTTTGTACATAGCCACCGTTCGCACGGTCGCTGGTGCATAAGCGTGGCTCATATATCGCACGCGCTTTGCTTGCTTGCCTGCCTGTGGGAACATAATTATGTTGATATTGCTTATTATAAACACATTCATACTTACGACATAAGCATAGTGTCGAATGCACTGCAGCGTGAGAAATGTTTAGAATGCATGCAAGATATATGTAACAGGACACATTGCAAGCGGGGCATACATTTAGTATGTCGGGGTCGATTCTGGATAAGCAAGAGTTTAACCTGTTACAGTATCCAGATCGAAGTTGAGCTAGAGTGACTCGCGTTTCCCTGGGGAGTATGCGTTCCTCTTCCACATGTTTTGGGTACTGTTTTTTGAGTACTGAATTCACCGGGCAATTCCTGGCATAAAGTTCCGACGCCTGCTTGCGTTTTTTTGCTTCATACGGCTGAGTTCTCAGTTGCAATATTTCCTCATAATGCTTATGGAGATGACTCCTGGGCGGTGTTGGCTCATCAATCAGATGTCTGTTGGGATGTCCAGGTTTCTGGGTATTCAACAGGAACTGTTTCGTTATCATTTCATTTTTCTCCCTAATGGGGAGCATTCTCGCCTCATTAAGTAGATGGTGTTCTGGGGACATAACAAGACAGCCCGTGGCGGTTCTGAGAGTATTATTTTGGCAGGACTGCAGCTTCTTCCAGTGGGTGGTTTTTAGGCTTGGCGACCATATAGGGGACGCGTAGCATGCAATCTGCTGGCCAATTGCTTTGTAAGTGGTAATGATCCTTTTTTTTATTTTCCCTAAGACTGCCAGCAAGAGATTTGAGGATTTTATTACGGCTCTATATTTTCGGCACGATTGCGGCTACATGCTCACCAAAATGTAGATCCTGATCAAACGTCACACCCAAGATTTTGAGGTGTAGGACAGTCGGCAGCGTAGTGCCATCGACGTAGATGTTTCAAATGGTCGACATTTGGGACGTCCGTGTTGTAAATAAGGTCGCGGAGGATTTAGACGGTGAGAATGCCAGGTTTTGAGAGGCGAACAAACTGGAGAGATCAGGGAGGTAGCCGTTTATTCTGCTGCAAAGCTCATCGATCTGTGGGCCTGGGCCTGTGGCCATTATTGTGCGGCCAGCGGCGTAGGAAATGATAGTAACTCCTTCTGGTGGCGAAGGTAGCTTTGATATGAAGAAGTTAAACAAATCTGGGGATAGGACACCACCCTGTGGCACCACATGTTTAATTTTTCTTGGTTTTGATGTTTCGTTTCTAAATTGCACCGATGACTGCCGACCACCCAGATAATTTGCGGTCCACCTTTTAAGACATGGGAACGTACCATAGTTGACCGTATTAAAAGCTTTTGATACATCTAGCGCAACGAGTACTGTTCTATGGTGGGGGTTTTGATTTAAACCGCAATTTA
This sequence comes from Eurosta solidaginis, assembly GCF_040869045.1. Classification (NCBI taxonomy): domain Eukaryota; kingdom Metazoa; phylum Arthropoda; class Insecta; order Diptera; family Tephritidae; genus Eurosta; species Eurosta solidaginis. Next base: position 150,855,284 of record NC_090323.1, on the reverse strand, counting down.
TCTGGGTGCTAATGGCATTTAGCGCTTGGTGGTGCTATGGAGTTTTCTAAAGCCATGCTGACGACAGGCTAGATGCTTTAAAGTGGAGGAGGGGGGGGGGGGGGGGGGCAAAATGGCTTCAAGCGTCTAGGCTACTGGCGATAGGAGAGATATCGGGCGATATGACTCTCCTATGTTAGCTGCTAGCAATCTGATGCGTTGGTTTATATCCCTTATTTGGGGGTCGCCGGGATCGATCTGTCTTATAAGGTCACGTTCTCTCGCTAAATTTACGGCCCCCGCCGGAAATTGAGGCCGAATTTCGGGAATTCTACCGGCGGGAATGAAGCGATCCCAGGCGGATTCAATGACCTTGCAGAAAGCACGCTTCCTTTGGCGAGCATCAGTCGGGATAGGAAGGGCAGCAAAGCTGTTATCTGAAAAGGATTTGTATTCGGCCAACTTCCTTTTTTAAAGTTTATGAAAGGGCGTTTTTCTGTGACGATGAAGTCGGTGGTACGCTCGGGCGAAATAAGTATAGGCAGGTTGTGGGATACCAATGTTACCATTGGCTGCCAGTTGACGCAGTTTACGAGTCTTGCGCTGACGATTGATATATCCGGCGAACTGTGACAGCTTCCTACCATATATGGGGGCGTCTCCGTTTATTGTACAGAACGTTGTTTCTTCTATTTGATCCGCCAACATCTCACCCATACTGTCTGCCTGCAACTTTGAATGCCATAGATCGTGATGGGTATTGAAATCGCCCAAGATACTGCGAGTATTGCCAGTGAGTAAGGCGCTGATATTAGGGCGGTATCCACTGGAGAAACAGGTGACAGGAGGGGTGTAGATGTTGGTGATTTCTAGGTTTGCATCGCCTGACCGGACAGATAAGCCTAGGCTTTCTAAGACACTCTCCCTACGGCCGATGTCGGGATAAAATATATGATATTGCATAGATTGGTGTATGATAAATGCGAGGCCACCTCCATTTCCGCTCTCGCAATCTTTCCTGTGGACATTATACCCAGAACAAGTCTGCAGAGCAGATCTTGCTGTAAGTTTAGTCTCTTGAATCGCACCAATGCGGATGTTGTGCTGCTTCATGAAATCGACTATCTCCGTGATCATCCCAGTTAATCCATTACAGTTTAACTGCAGAATTCTGAAGTGCAACGGTGGCGACGTCGTCACTCTTGGAGTAAGTGACGGGTGACTACGCCTGGGTTGTGAAAGGCTAGGACGCAATGGCTGTTATGGCCCTGGGGCTGGACGTTCTTGTGTAAGCATTGGGGTACCCGGTGTACTTGGGTTTGCGGCCTGGGAACATGGCGCTATGAAACCCGTCGGGTGGTTGCCGTCGCGGAGCTGCATTGGGCGGATGTCGCAAACATGTATATTCTGTGCTGGCAAACGGAGCAAAAGGAGGTAGGGACCAAGAGTCTGTTTCCCTGAGGGAAGAAGACGGGGGTAGGGGCTAATACTCGGCATTGTTCCCGACTCTACTACGGAGGTTGTAGGTATGAGTGGGAGCGGCCGTATGAGTTGGTGGTGCCGTGGGGCGCGAGCAGCAGCGGGTACTTGTTGTGGCTTGCAGAGCAGCGGGGCTACTGGAAGGTAGGGGGAGGGGCGATAATGCGTAGACTACGGGACGTCCTTGGGCGTGAGCCTCAAAAGATTTATAAAAGTTACGTGGACGTCGGGTTTTGGGATCTAGCCCAGAACAACCTGACCTATGCAACCATCCCTTGCACGAGACACACTGACAAGAGTATGACCGTCTAAAAAGATCCTTTCCGGCAGACGCAGCGAAACCGTTTCTCAGGACCGAGGTCAGGAAGCGGACCCGGATTGGATTCGGTACCTTCTCGGAGCAAGAGAATATGGAGTAGTCCCGCTGCAAGGAGCTGCTAGGAGGATGACAATTTGTGGGAGCGACGCAACAAATTAAATGGGGTTTCACAGAAATGACAGTCCTTGGTCGGGAGAAATCACGAGTCGCTCCGGCTCATAGAACCGACTGCCTTGGGAAGCGGCCCCCTCACACCATCGACAAGGTGCCTGCTATAGTGAGGGAGTGAAGTTTCTTAAAGAGTAGTAAATTTATTCCTTGTAACAAAGACGTTTACTGCCGATATATTTTTCTGAAATTTGTATGGATTCTTTCAATTACATCTCTATCCTGTTCTACATCGAATCGAAAAGCATTTTTTGAATAATAATAGCACAAAAACGAAAAATCGACAAATAATATGGTGAACTAGTCACCATAACACGATACTTTATTACATTAACAATTTGCTACCAATTCCATAGTCTCATATATTTTTATTGATCGTTTGAATCAAACTCACTTTCGGTTCTTGTTAAATGGGGTTACATGAAATAACAGCCCTGGATCTATAAAAATCTCGAGCCGCTCGGGTACATAAAACCTGCTACAGTGTTCGTATGGAACGATACTGCTTCAGCTTTTCAAAGCTTTTTTCTTCATAAACAAATTTTAAAAGCAGCAAATATTCCAAACATCTTTTGATGTTTCCCCTATTTCAAGCGATTTATTGAGTTTTGAAAGAAATGAATTATTTAGTGGTGAACCACTAGCAAGGCTCAGCTTTGTTTTTCAATCTACGGTTTGGTTATCACTAAGGCGTTGTGCTATGGCATCAATAGCAGAATATATTTTCATAAGGTTGATTGCATCAGCTCTTTCAAACGGAGTTTGACAGGACCATAAAATACTTACTCCACAATTTTTTTATCTCATGTTCTATTCATTAAAGATGGAACTTTAAAGCCAAGAATAAGGTTTCATCACACAACCTAAGGTATTTTCAAGTCTCACACCTTCATTGCATACAATCAAAAACATTTTTTTTTAAATCGCAATTATAACCATTTATTTGAAGATAACACAAAAAAAAGTATCGCCATTTCGACTGCTGATTGGATTATCACCATATCTCAGCTGCCGTTTCGAAAAAGCTCTGTCCTAGAATAATTTCCATATGCTTTCAGCCGAGTTAGGGTGATTTCCCACTCAGTAGCCAATTTATAACAACACCCTCCAATTACCAATTAACCGCTGGATATAAAAACTTTCTAACTTCATCATCAAATACATATGTAAAAACAACCGGTGAATTGGAATCCGCTTGATTAAGATAATGTGATGCCACCGCAAAAAACATTCCCAGTACAACGCCCGGTGTCCCTTTATCTACAAGGTATCCACCATCTGTAGCAGGACGAGCACAAATCATTTCTGGTGTTAAAGGAATTAGTGGGCTTCTATAACACTTCTCACATTCAACACGTCTCAATGAAGTCCAGTCAGTCAATTGGATTGGATTCGAAATCTCGTCGTTTTCTGTATGTTCCCAACCGAATGGCCTAACTAGCATTTTTATTTCCCCTCGCCAAGGTCCATATCCGCACAAGTCTATTGTTTCTATTGTTGGATCCTCTTTAACAAATCCCTCTAATGTCATCACAGCAATATTCAAATGTTTTGTTTCCGAATTATACCCAGGTGGATGAACGAAAAACTGCACTTTGTGAACTTGTCCATTTTCCCATTTATCATGTAAATTCGTTACACCAGCTGCAACCCTGAAAAACTGCTTTTCTTTATCTACCACACAATCGGCAGCTGTGACAACCTTCTCCAAAGTGACTAATGAGCCAACGCAACGATTCACGTCCATATAACGTATTAATACTACGTATTTAGTTCTCTCTGCGTTCCCATTACTGCCGCCTACCATGCGATATTCCGAATTCGTGAAAGTAAAAACATAGCCAAATATAACAAACAAGAGCGTTAAATAATTGCGTATACACATTTTAGACTATTTCCACCGCTTTTTAAGTATTAATACACCAAGATCAATTTTGTGCCGGTATTTATACCAAATTGTGTAGTGTGAATAAAAAATAAGCAAAAACATTTCCATCTAGATTCCAGGAATTTGAGCAATAAAAACACAATTTTTTACTTTTTTTTCAATCAACCCATTTTACCTTGAGTAAATTTTTGGTAGAAGTGCGTAATTAAAATGTCAGTGCCCTTAATAATGAAAAATATAAAATATTTATACAGCTTTTTAAATTGGCATTTCTGTAGAAATTTCTTATTTATTAGCTTTATAGTTTTATGAAAAGAACAAAGCGTACACTTAATTAGTTTACCTTTTTTCAAAACTGCTAATATGTTCTATCGTATACTGTCACATGACCAGAGTTGGGAGTAGTGCAATAAATTTTGAGTAACAACACTGCGCGAACTTAAGCGGTATAACATAATCAAGATCTTGTTCAAAGTGTTAATGAGACCTTAATTTGTAATGAATTTAAGCATCTTTCCGTAAACTTACGGCTTACGCAAATGACGTTGCAATTGTCATAAGTGGAAAGTGCCTTCCATCGATCAGCTCTTTGATGGATCGGGCGCTTCGGGATATTTGTACCTGGGCATAAAATTTCGGGTTGAAAGTCAACGCGGAGAAGACGGATATGGTCTTGTTTACAAAGAGGTACAAAGTCCCAAATTGGACCAGGTCTAAGTTAGGAGGTGTGACCCTACAGGAGAAACCTTGCAGAAAATATAAGCTGTCATGGAAGCTCAACGTGGAGGAGAGGGTGAAGAAGGCCTCAACGGCACTTTATGCATGTAAAATAATGCTGGGGTGTATGTGGGGCTTATCGTTATCTCTTTCTCATTGGGTTTTTACAGCGATTGTAATCCCTATTCTATACTATGGACTTCTTGTTTGGTGGAAAGCCACACAAAAAACAACCTACCTCAAAATATTAGAGGGGGTATGCAGACTATCAATGCTTAGCATTACGGGAGCCCTGGAAACAACCCCAACGGCTGCACTGTACGCTATTTTGCACATTCCACCTGTAGACGTGGTAGCAGCGAACATAGCGTTAACAACTGCAACCAGGCTCGGTGCCTCGGGGCAGCTTGAGCGCCGACCGTACAGACATAGTAGTATAGCGTCATCAGTCACAAGACGAACAGACTACCTGATTCCCTATCTACGCTTCGAGGGCGTCTTTAGGGCCAAAATGGAGGTGGATACTTGGCGCAAGGGTGCTCAAATGGCGGACGAGATGGTTCCAAAGAAGAGGAAGGAGTAGGGTCTGCGGTATACTGTGCTGATCTGGAAATAAATAGATAGTACAGGCTTGCGGATTACTCTTGCGTTTCCCAAGCGTAAATATTAGCCGCAACCAAAGCGGTAGAAACCCTGGAAGAGAATAGCTTAAGCTGTAACCGTGATAACTTTTATATTGACAGTAAAGCAGCAATTAAGGCAATAATCTCGCATAGCACAGCATATAAATGCATGCTAGAGTGTAAGCAGTCCCTGGAGAGAATCGATACAGGGAGAAAAATACTTCTATATTGGGTCCCAGGGCATATGGGAATAGATGGGAATGAAAAAGCATATGAACTACCTAAAAAGGGCGCATCCCTTAAAGCTTGCTCCGTAGACGTCCCGTTCAGACTGGACGAGATTAAGCGAAGACGAGAGGTGCACATGATCGACCAAGCGAGATAGGCGTGGGTTCAATCGCGGGGCTGTAAAGTGTCGAAGAAAGTGTCGAAGATTATTTGTAGATCTCACAACCTTAGAATAACAAATTTGCTTCTATCATTAAAAAGAGAGGACTGTAGACTCATGACGGTTATTCTGATTGGACACTGCCTTCTGGCGGCACATGACTTTAAATTAGGCTTGGTCAGTGATAATAGATGTAGGAAGTGCAGGCTGGAGGAGGAAACTATCGAGCACGTTCTGTGCTTCTGCCATGCGCTTGGCAGGCAAGACTCCAGCTATTAGAAGTGATACAGCTGTCAAATCTAGAAGCAGCAAGTGGATTAAGTCTTAGGAAGCTTCTAGTATTTGCCAAGAGGACGGAGTTATTTTATATATATGTCCTGGTTTTTGAGAGGGTTCTTCAGTTTGGTCGTTAAAACAAACTTCTGGTAACACTACGGACTCATTCTGTCTATGTGAGGTCCTCATGGACCGGCCAGTTCAACCTAACCTAACTTAAGCATCTTTCCATCTTTGTTATGTTCGTAAAATTAATGTGTTTGAGACAGCTTCTATAGGAATTTTGAAAATGAGTTATCGTCGCTTCAAATAAAACAACCTGACACTTTTTGATGTTTGTACAAGGGAATGTGGGGTCCTAACTACGTTTTATAAGCTTAATGTTTTTTTGAGAAAACTTATTAAAAACATACATTTCGTTTATCTTGCTTGTTGGGTATTTATAGAAAGGCAATTTCTGATTTTATTTTTCACTCAACCCATTTAACTTTGAGTAAACTTTTGGTTAGAAGTGCCTAATTAAAATTTCAATGCCCTTAATGATGGAAAATACAAAATATTTATAAAGCTTTTTAAAATGGCATTTCTGTAGAAATTTCTTATTGATAAGCTTTATATTTTTATGAAAAAACAAAGTGTATAGTCAGGCCCGTGGAGAGGGGGGGGGGGGGGCGTATTCCTCCTGGGCCAAAGGTTTCTTAGGGCGCCTGAGATTTAGAGGTACTAAGACATTTTTTTTTAATTCAGGAGAGTCTTTAGTTGTAGCATGTGCCAATTTTAAGCCGAATTTCAAAATTATTGAATATTGATAATGATTTTTGCCTGGGCCTTCGAACAGTGAGGAGACAATAAAACATCAAACAAAAATGTATGTTTAAATGAATCTGAAACTGCAAAGTTTATTTGATGACACCGATTAAGGTACATCTTCAAAAAGTCTTCCAACAATACCATCAACTCTGTATCAAAATCCAGATTATTTAAACGACTTCGATATCGGTACCGTGAATAATGAGTTTTTGCGATCTGAAGATCATTAAAAGTGTCCTGTTATTTTTCCACGTGATTGTCATGACGAGGCATTTCCTACCTCGTTGTTAAACAGAATCTTGCCAAATGGCGAGAAAGTGGAGCGTGACTGGTTAGTGTAGAGTGCCAGTAGTAATGCTTTTTATTGCCTACCATGTCGTCTGTTAAGCACCAATACTTTAAATCGGCTTAAAATTTGTTATCCTGGCGGATATTCGAAATTGCAGGTGTTGAAGAGGCTATACGACAAACTGCCATCACACGAAAATACTCAAGATCCCGTTAAATGTTGTATTCAATGGCGGTCTTTACAAAATCAAATTCAAAAGGAGGCTACACTTGATACACTTATCAATGACCAGCTAATCACTGAAACTCAAAAGTGGAAAGAAATTTTATATAGAATTTTGGACACTATTTTATTTTTGGGTGAAAGGGGCCTAGCTTTCAAAGGCGAAAGTAATCTCAATGAACGAACAATGGAAATTTTTTGACATCTAAGATCTCATAAGCCATTATGATCCGATAATTAGAGTTCATTTGGAGAAAGTTAGGATTTCACAACAGCAGCACAAACGTTTACAACGTAACAACATTCAGAACGAGTTTATAGAAATTTGTGCAAAGCACGTGAAGGAAATATATTAGATCAATGCAAGAAAGCCAAGTATTTTGCATTCTCGACAAAAACTCGAATGCCGATTACTCGCTTTGTGCAACCCACAGTCTCAATTTATGTGGTGTGAATGCTGCAGAATGTTGTACGGCTGCAATTACTTTTTTCGGAGTTGTACAAAAATATTTTACTATTTTCAGCAGCGGTCCACAACGATGGGACATCCTCAAAAAACTGTACCGAGCTCTCTTCCCAGTCTTTCAGACACTAGGTGATCGGCTAGAATTGAGGCAATTAGACCATTCGCAAACCATGTTCCAGGATTAACACAAGCACTAAAAGCATTACTTAAGCTAAATTTGACTGCACAAGCATACGGAGATATTACTAGTATTCTCAAGTACATCAAATAGCGCGAATGTACCTTGCTTTCCTCAATTTGGTTCAAAATACTGACTACCATTAATGAAAGATATGTTGTCCTCCAAGCTGGAGACGCTACCATAGATGTTGAGGTCCGACATCTTGATGCCTTATTAGCAGATTTGAAGGTGACGAGGAACCAATGGGAAACAATTTTAAACGAATGCAAAACAGTTGCTATTCAATTGAACATCTCGCCAAAGATTCCGGACATTCGAAAGTGAAACCCCAAAAGACTTTATGAAGATAATTTAAATGAGATGATTACGGATGATTCAGAGTCTGATTTTGAAAACAATACATTACAATACCACGCCCAATTTTTCGATATCGAAAATTTCGAAAAACGGAAAATGTGCGATAATTCATTACCAAAGACGGGTAAAGCGATGAAACTTGGTAGGTGGGTTGACCTTATTACGCAGAATAGAAAATGATAAAATTTTGAACAATGGGCGTGGCACCACCCACTTTTAAAAGAAGGTAATTTAAAAGTTTTGAAGCTATAATTTGGCAGTCATTGCAGATATCATGAGGAAATTTGGCAGGAGCATTACTCCTATTACTATATGTGTGCTAAATAAAACTTAGCAAAATCGGATGACGAACACGCCCACTTTTAACAAAAAAAAATTTAAAAGTCAAATTTTAACATAAAATTTAATATCTTTACGCCAGAATACAAAAGTAAAAGAAAAATTCAAAATGGGCGTGGCTCCGACGTTTTTCATTAAATTTGGCTAGAATACTTTTAATGCCATAAGTCGAACAGAAATTTGTGAAATTTGGTAAGGGCATAGCTCGTGCCTTTAACTGTTTTCTGTGAAAATGGGCGAAATCGGTTGAAGCCACGCCCAGTTTTTATATACAGACACCGTCTGTCCTTCCTCTTGGCCGTTAACACGATAACTTGAGCAAAAATCGATATATATTTACTAAACTTAGTTCACATATTTATCTGAACTCACTTTATCTTGGTATTAAAAATGGGCGAAATCTGACTATGACCACGCCCACTTTTCGATATCGAAAATTTCGAAAAATGAAAAAAAATGCCATAATTCTATACCAAATTCAAAAAAAGGGATGAAACATGGTGATTGGATTGGTTTGTGACGCAAAATATAGAAATAAATTAGAAAAAACTTTGTAAAATGGGTATGACACCTACCATACTAAGTAGAAGAAAATGAAAAAGTTCTGCAGGGAGAAACCAAAAGCCCTTGGAATCGTGGCAGGAATGCTGTCCGTGGTCTTACATAATTAAATAAATTAGCGGTACCCGACAGATGATGTTCTAGGTCACCCTGATCCACATTTTGGTCGATATCTCGAAAACACCTTCACATATACAACTAAGGGCCACTCCCTTTCACTCTCATTAATACCTTTAATTCGATACCCATATCGTGCAAACACATTACACATTACACCGAAGTAATCCGGCAGCCTGTAGGATCTGTTTGTTTCGGGATCAGCACAGAATACCGCAGACGCTACTCCTTCCACTACTTTGGAACAATCTGTGTACACATGTATCGCCTCGACCGCCATTTGAGCACCCTTGCGCCAATCGTCCACCTCTATTGTGACCTTAAGATCGCCTTCGAAGCGCAGATAGTCTGTTCGTCTTGTTATTGATGACGCTATATTACTATGGCCATATGGTCGGCGCTCAAGCTGCCCCGAGACACCGAGCCTGGTTGCAAATGTTAACGCTATGTTCTTTGCTACCAGGTCTACAGGTGGAATGTGCAGAATGACATACAGTGTCGCCGTTGGGGTTGTTTTGAGGGCTCTCGTAATTCTAAGCATTGATAGTCTGCATACCCCTCTAATTTTTTGAGGTAGGTTGTTTTTTGTGTGGCTTTCCACCAACCAAGAACTCCATAGTATAGAATAGGGCTTAAGATCGCTGTAAAACCCAATGAGAAAGAGAAGGCGATAAGTCCGGCGTACACCCCATCATTCTTTACATGCCTCACCCTCTCCTCCGCGTGGAGTTTCCTGAAAGCTTACTGTCTACGATGATTCCTAGATATTTTGTGCAAGGTTTCTCCTGTAGAGTCACCCCTCCTAACTTAGGCCTAGTCCAATTTGGGACATTGTACCTCTTTGTAAACAAGACCATATCCGTCTTCTCCGCGTCGACTTTCAACCCGACATTTGATGCCCATGTATGAATATCCCGAATCGCCCGATCCATTAACGAGCTAATCGTAGGAAAACACTTTCCACATATGACAATTGCAATGTCGTCTGCGTAAGCCGTAAGTTTTACGGGTTCTTCATCGAATCGCCTGAGCAGTTGGTTGATTACCAGCGTCCACAGAAGAGGTGATAGCGCCCACCACTTTCGTGGCCTCAATTTGTTATCAAACTGCTAATATGTTCTATAATATACTGTCACATGACCAGATCTGGGAGCAGTGCAATAAAATTTAAGTAATAACACTGCTCGAAATTAAGCAGGATGACATAATCAAGATCTTGTTCAAAGTGTTAATGAGACCTTAATTTCTAATGGATTTAAACATCTTTCATATGTTCGTAAAATAATGTGTTTCCGATGGCTTCTATAGGAATTTTGAAAATGAGTTAATGTCGCTTCAAATAAAACAACCTGGTTACTCTAGACTTTTTGATGTTTGTTCAAAAGAATGTAAGGTCCCAAACACGTTTTGTAAGCTTAATGTTTTTTTGAGAAAACTTATTAAAAACTTACATTACGTTTACTTTTTTTGTTGGGATATTTATAGAAAGGAATTTTTATACCTTTCATGAATATGAAATGGTATATTAACTTTGGTCCGATGTTTGTAACGGCCGTTAACACGATAACTTGCGCAAAAAACGATATATCTTAACTACACTCAGTTCACGTACTTATCTGAAATCACTTTATCTTGGTATAAAATATGGCTGAACTCCGACTATGACCACGCCTACTTTTCCGATATCAAAAATTAGGAAAAATTAAAAAAATGCCATAATTCTGTACCAAATATGAAAAAAGAGATGAAACATGGTAATTGGATTGGTTTATTGACGCAAAATATAACTTTGGAAAAAAACTTTGCAAAATGGGTGTGACACCTACCATATTAAGTAGAAGAAAATGAAAAAGTTCTGCAGGGCGAAATCAAAAGCCCTTGGAATCTTGGCAGGAATACTGTTCGTGGTATGACATAATAAATAAATTAGCGGTACCCGACAGATGGTGTTCTGGGTCACCCTGGTCCACATTTTGGTCGATATCTCGAAAAGGCCTTCACATATAAAATTAAGGGCTACTCCCTTTTAAAACCCTCATTAATACTTTTAATTTGATACCCATATCGTACAAACACATTCTAGATTCACCCCCGATCATGATCTTATTTTTTGCACACTAGATGTTACGTTTAATTGTGCAGCTGACACCGTTACTTCTGTTTATCGTGATTTTAATTCTCTAAATATAGATTAGTTGTTTGTTGATCTTTCATATGTCGATTGGGCCTCATGTTGGTTTCTTGCTACCGTGGATGAGAAGCATGATTTTTTAAATAACACCCTCTGCAATATATTTGATGTCCACGTATCGTTACGTGAAGTCCGAATTATAAAAAACTCTTGTCTTTGGTACAATATCAAAGTCAAATCTGCTATTAAACTACGAAATAAACTGTACACGAAGTGGAAAAAGATAAACACTGAAATTGCTTGGTCGCAGTATAAAATCGCTCGCAACCAGGCCACTTACATTACTAGGCAAGCAAAGCAAATATACTGTCACCGAAAATTTAATTCGGCACTACCATCTAAAGATTTGTGGCGCAATTTAAAGAATCTCAACGTCCTTGGTAAACAGACGATTGAGTGTCAGATTAATCCTAATACCCTTAACTATTATTTTAGTAGTTCGGGTATTGTTCAGGACAGAGCTGAGTACCTAGAACACACATTTTCACCGGAGAGAGAATTTCAATTTAGCGCAGTAAATGAAAAAGATGTTCTTGAATCCCTTACGAGGATCAAGTCCGATGCCATTGGGGAGGACGGGATATCCTTGAAGTTTTTGAAAATTGAACTGCCTTTCGTGCTAGGAATCCTTACACACATAATCAATCATTGCTTTACAACTTCGTGTTTCCCAGTGGAATGGAAAAAGGCTGTCATTGTCCCTGTCGCCAAAAAAAATGCAGCAACAACACCCTCTGATTACAGGCCAATCAGTATTATTCAAGCATTCGCTAAAGTGTGTGAATCCTTGATGGCAGCTCAAATTTCATCATACGTTCAAGAACATAATCTGCTCAATCCACTGCAATCTGGACGACATAAGAATTAATTTTGATAAAGGTGACCTAACTCTTCTTTGCCTCCTGGATTTTTCCAAGGCATTTAACTTAGTTAGTCATAGACTTCTTTGTGAAAAGCTCAAATGGTTTTTTGGGTTTTCAGTTACATCAGTTAACCTTATCTGCAGCTACCTTACACAAAGGACTCAGAAAGTTGTATGCAAAGGATCTGCATCTAGATCATGTATTGTCTCTTCTGGTGTACCGCAAGGATATGTCCTTCGTCCTCTTCTGTTTACTCTTTTTATCAATGATGTGTTCGCTAGGTGCCAGTATGTTAATGCACACTAGTATCGCCTGTGGTCGAAATTCGACCAACTTGTATTTTTATACTCAGTTGAGCAGAGCAAGTTAATATACTCTAACTTTGATTGGATAACGGTTTGTTGTACAGGTATAAATAAATCGAGATAGATATAGACTTCCATATATCAAAATCATCAGTATCGAAAAAAAAATTCGATTGAGCCATGTCCGTCCGTCCGTTAACACGATAACTTGAGTAAATTTTGAGGTATCACGATGAAATTTGGTATGTAGGTTCCTGGGCACTCATCTCAGATCGCTATTTAAAATGAACGATATCGGACAATAACCACGCCCACTTTTTCGATATCGAAAATTTCGAAAAATCTAAAAAGAGCGATAATTCATTACCAAATATGGATTAAGCGATCAAACTTGGTAGGTGAGTTGAACTTATGACGCAGAATAGAAAACTAGTAAAATTTTGGACAATGGACGTGGCACCGCCCACTTTTAAAAGAAGGTAATTTAGAAGTTTTGCAAGCTGTAATTTGGCAGTCGTTGAAGATATTATGATGAAATTTGGCAGGAACGTTACTCTTATTATCATATGTCTGCTTAATAAAAATTAGCAAAATCGGAGAACGACCACGCCTACTTTTAAAAATTTTTTTTTTTTAAATTAAAATTTTAAAAGAAAAGTTAATATCTTTACAGTATATAAGTAAATTATGTCAACATTCAACTCCAGTAATGATATGTTGCAACAAAATACAAAAATAAAAGAAAATTTCAAAATGGGCGTGGCTACGCCCTTTTTCATTTAATTTGTCTAGGATACTTTTAATGCCATAAGTCGAACAAAAATTTACCAATCCTTGTGAAATTTGGTAGAGGCTTAGATTCAAGGACGATAACTGTTTTCTGCGAAAAAGGGCAAAATCGGTTGAAGCCACGCCCAGTTTTTATACACAGTCGACGGTCTGTCCTTCCGCGCTGCCGTTAACACGATAACTTGTGCAAAAATCGATATATCTTTACTAAACTCAGTTCACTTACTTACTTGAACTCATCTTATCTCGGTATAAAAAATGGCCGAAATCCGACTATGACCACGCCCACTTTTTCGATATCGAATATTACGAAAAATGAAAAAAATATAATTATATACCAAATACGAAAAAAGGGATGAAACATGGTAATTGTATTGGTCTATTGACGCCAAATATAACTATAGAAAAAAACTTGGTAAAATGGGTGTGACACCTACCATATTAAGTAGAAGAAAATGAAAAAGTTTTTCAGGGCGAAATCAAAAGCCCTTGGAATCTTGGAAGGAATACTGTTCGTGGTATTACATATATATATAAATTAGCGGTACCCGACAGATGATGCTCTGGATCACCCTGGTCCACATTTTGGTCGATATCTCGAAAACGCCTTCACATATACAACTAAGGGCCACTCCATTTTAAAACCCTCATTAATACCTTTAATTTGATACCCATATCGTACAAACACATTCTAGAGTCACCCCTGGTCCACGTTTATGGCGATATCTCGAAAAGGTATCCACCTATAGAACTAAGGCCCACTCCCTTTTAAAATACTCATTAGCACCTTTCATTTGATACCCATATAGTACAAACAAATTCTAGAGTCAACCCTGGTCCACGTTTATGGCGATATCTCGAAAAGGTGTCCACACATAGAACTAAGGCCCACTCCTTTTTAAAATACTCATTAACACCTTTCATTTGATACCCATATCGTACAAACAAATTCTAGAGTTGCCCCTGGTCCACCTTTATGGCGATATTTCGAAAAGGCGTCCACCTATAGAACTAAGGCCCACACCCTTTTAAAATACTCATTAACACCTTTCATTTGATACCCATATTGTACAAACGCATTCTAGAGTCGCCCCTGGTCCACTTTTATAACGATATTCCGAAAAGGCGTCCACCTATAGAACTAAGGCCCACTCCCTTTTAAAACACTTATTAACACCTTTCGTTTGATACCCATATTGTACAAACGCATTCTAGAGTCAACCGTGGTCCACTTTTATAACGATATTCCGAAAAGGCGTCCACCTATAGAACTAAGGCCCACTCCCTTTTAAAATACTCATTAACACCTTTCATTTGATACCCATATAGTACAAACAAATTCTAGAGTCACCCCTGGTCCGCGTTTATGGCGATATCTCGAAAAGGCATCCACACATAGAACTAAGGCCCACTCCTTTTTAAAATACTCATTAACACCTTTCATTTGATACCCATATCGTACAAACAAATTCTAGAGTCGCCCCTGGTCCACCTTTATGGCGATATTTCGAAAAGGCGTCCACCTATAGAACTAAGGCCCACGCCCTTTTAAAATACCCATTAACACCTTTCATTTGATACCCATATCGTACAAACAAATTCTAGAGTCACCCCTGGTCCACGTTTATGGCGATATCTCGAAAAGGCATCCACCTATAGAACTAAGGCCCACTCCTTTTTAAAATACTCATTAACACCTTTCATTTGATACCCATATCGTACAAACAAATTCTAGAGTCACCCCTGGTCCACGTTTATGGCGATATCTCGAAAAGGCATCCACCTATAGAACTAAGGCCCACGCCTTTTTAAAATGCTCATTAATACCTTTCATTTGATACCCATATAGTACAAACAAATTCTAGAGTCACCCCTGGTCCACGTTTATGGCGATATCTCGAAAAGGCGTCCACCTATAGAACTAAGGCCCACTCCTTTTTAAAATACTCATTAACACCTTTCATTTGATACCCATATCGTACAAACAAATTCTAGAGTCACCCCTGGTCCACGTTTATGGCGATATCTCGAAAAGGCATCCACCTATAGAACTAAGGCCCACGCCTTTTTAAAATGCTCATTAATACCTTTCATTTGATACCCATATAGTACAAACAAATTCTAGAGTCACCCCTGGTCCACGTTTATGGCGATATCTCGAAAAGGCGTCCACATATATAACTAAGGCCCACTCCTTTTTAAAATACTCATTAACACCTTTCATTTGATACACATGTCATACAAATACATTCCAGGGTTACCCTAGGTTCTTTTTACAAATTGGTGATTTTCCCTTACTTTGTCTCCACAGCTCTCAACTGAGTATGTAATGTTCGGTTACACCCGAACTTAGCCTTCCTTACTTGTTTTCAACTCAGTTTATACATCCAGTGTTGGGGATAGTGCAATATTGCGTTAATAGTTAAGCAGTGAGTGGAAATATAGCAAACTGGTCTAACTTACTTAAATGTTTCATTAAAATTTGGAATTTGATCTAAGACGTCATAATTTTTGATTGTATTTAACATAACATAACATAACATTTATTTAATTAATTTAATTGTACAACTAAGACTAGTCAGTATTTTATATGCGGGATACATTCTATTATTTAGTATTTATATTTAAAAAGCATTACTTAAAAGATAAAATAAAATATATGATTCAAGCTTAATACTAATGCAATGGCATTTAACAATTTAAGGCAGTAAGTGATATAGATAGTAAGTGAAATTTAGAAAATAGAGAACGACAGAAAATAGAGATTAAGATATTAGCAGCTTATCTCTAGTTAAGAGGCCAGCGTCATATGGAAGGCACTAAAATATTTGTATATTAGCTTTCTGAAGTTGCTTCTATTTAGTTGTCATTTTAAATTTTCTGGAATCCTGTTTCATATTTTAATTGCACTAATGAAAAACAGCCGCCTAGATGTTAGTGTACTATATTTCGGGATTATTAAGCTGTTTAGTCTCTGAGATCTGGTTAATAGAATCTTGTCATACACATATTTAGTGGTTTTCCATTCCAGCAACTTAAACATGAAAATACAGTTCCTGCCGGCCAAATATTGCATAACACTGCAACCCAAAATTTTGCCGTGCCATGGGGATATGTGAGCATAACGACCAGGTAACATTGTTGAAGGCTACATTTACCTTATTTGCTGATAGTGAGTCAAGTTTACTATATACTAATTCCGCGTACGCAAAATGGGGCACAATCAATTGTATCGCGAGTTTTTTACGTGTCTCTTTTGACGTAAACGCTTCAGACATTCTCAACCAACACATAATAAGTTTATTATTTATTATAAACCCAAGGTTCTTTATTTTGTGAGTGATCTCAAGGGTGGATGTACCAATTACTAAGGGCGGTATATCATCAGGGTCTATTTCGGTTTTACATATGGGTACAACATATGATTTACTTGCATTTAAACACAAAACATTTTTTTGCGCCCAGCACAATATAGCAGACAGATCGTTATTTACTTTATAACATAAATCTTCTACAAGACCAATACGATTTGAAAGATATAACTGAATGTCATCAGCACATGCATGTGCACTAACATATTTACACACCGAAAATACATCGTTAATAAACATACTAAACAAGAGCGGGCCAAGGATTGATCCTTGCGGGACACCTGCTTTGATAGCTCTGAACTGAGATGAGGCATTATCACATATAACACGTTGAACTCTTCCCGTTAGATAACTTAACAACAGTTTCGAAGAGCTATCAGAGAACGCGAAAAAATGCCTTAGCTTCCAGCATAACAGAGAATGGTTGACTGAGTCAAATGCCTTAGAGAGATCTAAGAGGCAAAGTATAATTATATCTCCTTTATCAAAAGGCGTTCATATGTCATCTACAATTTTAAGCATAGCAGTAGCAAAACTGTGCCCAGGCCTAAACCCCGACTGCAATGGAGAAAGCAAATTATTCCTTTGAATATGCACCGCAATTTGGTTAGCCATCAAAATTTCACACACTTTCGAAAATGATGGTAGGATACTAATTGATCTATAGTCACTCGTGTTGGACGCAAGAGGTTTTTTTGGAGTCGGAAAAATAATTGCCTTTTTCCAAGCATCCGGAAAACAGCCACTTGTGAAGATATGGTTAATAATGTGAGTGAGATCACCTACTATATACGGAAGTAAAATTTTAACAAATTTCAAGTATATACCATCATTTTCAACTGCGTAAGACTTGATCGCCATGACAGCTTTGTACACTTCATTTTCGCTGACGCAGATGAATTCAAAGAGGTTTTGGATTAAAAGTTGTGAGGGCAACTCTGTGTCGACACTAATACTGACAGGGCTTACATTCTCAGTGAAGTAATCGTTTATAACATCAGGGTCAATTTCACATTGCACATTATTCTTTCCATGGATATGCAGACTTTTTAGATTGCTCCACAGTTTCTTAGATGGGAGAGACGGATTCAATTTTATTTGACAGTACCATCTTTTCGCTTGCCTAGTAACAACTGTCGCCGTGTTGCGGGCAACTTTATACTCACACCATGATGCATTCGTCTTTCCTTCTCCAATTTGCATGCAACTTATTTCCTTTTTGGATTGCAGCACTAACTCTCTTGTTAAACCATGGGCAAGATTTATTTATGACTTTAGCATTACGTAGGGGCACGTGCCGATCAAAAAGGGAAGTCAATTGATTATTAAGAAACTCGAGCTTTGAGTCTACCGACTCGCAATTCCAACATTGATTCCAATAAATGGCGTTACAATCAGAGAACAAAGCACTGGTATCTACAGAACGGAAATCACGGTACGAGAAAATAACACCAACAGCAGGACGTTCTAACACTACATCAACAGTACAGAAAAGCAAATCATGGTCCGATATGAAAAATAGTTGGTCAAATTTAAGAATTAAGGCCAGATCAGTGGTAATAAAAAAATGTAGATGGCTTGGCCTAGCGTTATTAGCGTTTCTTGTAGGTATTTTCTCATTAACAATAGTTAGTTGATCACGCAGTTTGATACTAATCGAATCTTTCACAGGTAAGTTTACATTAAAATCAACACATATAACATAACACTCATACTCAATAACATGAACAAACAAATCAGAAAAGTAGCCATCTAATAATAAACATTTATTCGGGTTGTCGCATGAAACAAGTATTTTGGTGATACCATCTGTAGCCTCTGAAATAATATATTCAGTACCACAACCTTCAGATTTAGCAAGAGTTTTGATTTTAAGCGATTTTCTGCAATATATAGCTACCCCACCTCCTTTTTTGTGCTTTCGATCATTTCGCACAACATTATAGTTGCTAATGCAGCAATGTAGGTCAGTGACATGTTCACCGAACCAGGTCTCAGATATACAAATAATATCTACCAACGAATTATTAAAAATATACCTAACATAGTCCAACTTATCAGAGCACAGGCTCCGTGCATTAAAGTGAACTACGTTAAGACCATTCGATTGTTTACACAGTATATCCAAAATCACCTTGTGTTTATCATTAGAGCCGAATATTTGTTGAACAGTCACGTTAAATGATACACAAGTTCAATGAAAACATCAATGAAAGAAAACATTTCTAATCAGCAGTAAAACAAATATGCAAATTTGCCTAATAATACAAGTAAGGTAAAGAAAGATAAGCCAACAGAGGGCAAGTAAATAGTACAGGAAAAACAAGTGTAAGAAGAATTGAAGAAGTAAACAGGAAAAAGAGAAAGTGTAAGCAAAAATTAGAGCAAATAAGAATATAGAAAAAAGCAACAGCAGATATTGAAAAAAAAATAAGAGATGTGAGAGAAAAATGCTTAGTGAAACTTAAATTAAAATCATTCTTCCTATTCTAAAATCATTCTTCCTATTCTATGATGTGCCGACAATTTCATCAATTTCTTGTTTACCATTTACACGAGTCGCCTTCTCCCCATCTCTTTGACGTACAAACACTTGGCCGCGTATCGAGAAAGCAGCCGCCAGATGTGTTTGGTATTTGAGCTGGGCTGCATAATGCATAAGCTCACGTTTTGCTCTCGACAAACATTCGTGCAGGTGAATGTTCGCTGCACCTTCAGCAGCAATATCATGTAAAGCCGGGCTATTCATTTCATAGGACAATTGGGCCCTCTCAATTCACACGCATATGATTCGCTCTGTCGTCGTTAATTGAGTTAAGGCTCCATTACTGATACTTAGCATAGACTTGACTTGGCTTGAGAACTGTCACTTACAGTTCTGTTAAATTAACATTGCATGTTACTGATTACTCAAAACTTAGCCACACTTAACTTGACTTAGAAGTCTGTTGAATTTTGATTTTTTATGTAAGTTCTAAGTGACGTTTACATTTTGAGATGCCATTTGTTTGTTTCCATTTCATTTTGACATTTTGTCATACAAATTGACATTTATTGATTATGATGCCAGATTGTATGCGCTAAGTGGAGTATAATCAAGGCTAAGTTGCCAAGTTTACGCCAAGTAAAGTCAAGTCTATGCTAAGTATCAGTAATGGGACCTTTAGTCGTCGCTTTGCACTTGGCGTAGCAACATTAGTGGTGATTATCGGCAGATCGGTATCAAAATATGTATGAAAAATTATGGCGATACATATGCTTGTTGTTAGCTCGTTGCTTGCTAGTAAGCGACTAAATGAAAAATCAATTCACCTGCACGATCATCGCGACGATTGCGCTCTCACTAATACAGGTGCACTTTCAGTTTTGAATAGCCCTGATGTAAAGTAAGAGCTCTCTTATTGGCTTTGCAGTAACCAGCTACCGACATGAAGAGTCTACTGCGGGCATATGACGAGTCAAGTTTCATAATGATGGGTGAGGAAGTCCACGTCGAAGTGTGTGGGGAGCTACTGCCGCGGTTTTGTTTCGTATCATGTACTCGGAAAATTTCTATTACTGCTGGCATCTCATGTTTCACTACTTGCAAATATCAGAGAAGATCTCCAAGCAACTCTTATTTGCACAATTGGGTACGCCGTTAATTATAAGGTCAGTAGCAGCAGCTGCGTTCTCTTGGTTTGCCGACACATTTTTCAGAAAAACCACCTCTGCCTTAAGCGCGGCAATTTCTTCACAGCAGTCAACCCATAGCGGAACGATACAAGGTGGCAGCATGGTGACATACCTACAAACATAAATAAAAATTTCATGTACTTTGTTTTTGTAAATTCGATGGACAAATGTCAAAATCGTACTGCGCCGTATTTTGATGTATCAAATCAAATAAAAAAAGCTTAAAATCAGCTGTCCCATGCTGCCACCTTGTATCGTTGTGCCATGAGTCAACCTCACATCAAAGAGTTTGACAGTGGTCTTAATACTTTGCAACTCGACTGCAATGTCATTGAATCGCTGCATAAGTCGCTCTTCGCTGCTCTTAATGTTCCCACTTAAATTCGCCACCATGCTCTCCAGTTGGCGGGGACAACTTTGTGCTTCTTGTCACTTTTTTATCAACCGTAGACATTAGACAAATTTATGGAAATAAATATTTACGCGCGAAAAAGTTAACTATAATATAATATTTCAATGCCCGAAAGACAAGCAACAGATTAGCACTCAGTTTTTACTTTACGTGCGTGTACAAATTACTATTACAGGAAAAAGTGACAAAACCAGCAGCACGACATAAACACGTCTACACTTGCATATTATCTTCTAACTCTTAAATTTAAATTTTCTACAAACTTTGCAAATGTAATTATAACGTTTTGGTATGGAGCACCCATATACATATATCGCCCATTTACTTCAACTTTTAGTTAAAACCGAAGAAAAAACAAGTAAGGAAGGTTAAGTTCGGGTGTAACCGAACATTACATACTCAGTTGAGAGCTATGGTGACAACATAAGGGAAAATAACAATGTAGGAAAATGAACCGAGGGAAACCCTGGAATGTGTTTGTATGACATGTGTATCAAATGAAAGGCATTAAAGAGTATTTTATGAGGGAGTGGGCCATAGTTCTATAGGTGGACGCCATTTAGGGATATAGCCATAAAGGTGGACCAGGGTTGACTCTAGAATGCGTTTGTACGATATGGGTATCAAATGAAAGGTATTAATGAGTATTTTAAAAGGGCGTGGACCTAAGTTCTAAAGATGGACGCCTTTTCGAGATATCGCCGTAAAGATGGACCAGGGGTGACTCTAGAATGCGTTTGTACGATATGGGTATCAAATTAAAGGTGTTAATGAGCATTTTAAAAGGGAGTAATCCTTAGTTCCATAGGTGGACGCCGTTTCGAGATATCGCCATAAAGGTGGACCAGGGGTGACCCTAGAATTTGTTTGCACAATATGGGCATCAAACGAAAGGTGTTAATGAGTATTTTAAAAGGGAGTGGGCCTTAGTTCTATAGGTGGACGCCGTTTCGAGATATCGCCATAAAGGTGGGCCAGGGGTGACTCTAGAATTCGTTTGTGCAATATGGGTATCAAACCAAAGGAGTTAATGAGTATTTTAAGAGGGAGTGGGCCTTAGTTCTATAGGTGGATGCATTTTCGAGGTATCGCAATAAAGGTGGACCAGGGGTGACTCTAGATTTTGTTTGTACGATATGGGTATCAAATGAAAGGTGTTAATGAGTATTTTTAAAAAGGAGTGGGCCTTCGTTTTATAGGTGTTCGCCTTTTCGAGATATCGCCATAAACGTGGACCAGGGGTGACTTTAGAATTTGTTTGTATGATATGGGTATCAAATGAAAGGTGTTAATGATTATTTTAAAAGGGCGTGGGGCTTAGTTCTATAGGTGGACCCCTTTTCGAGATATCGCCATAAAGGTGGACCAGGGGTGACTCTAGAATTCGTTTGTGCAATATGGGTATCAAACGAAAGGAGTTAATGAGTATTTTAAGAGGGAGTGGGCTTTTCTGAACCAGGGGTGACTCTAGACTTTGTTTGTACGATATGGGTATCAAATGAAAGGTGTTAATGAGTATTTTTAAAAGGGAGTGGGCCTTCGTTCTATAGGTGTTCGCCTTTTCGAGATATCGCCATAAAGGTGGACCAGGGTGACCCAGAACATCATCTGTTGGATACCGCTAATTTATTTATATATGTAATACCTGCCAAGATTTTAAGGGTCTTTTATTTCGCCCTGCAGAACTTTTTCATTTTCTTCTACTTAATATGGTAGGTGTCACAACCATTTTATAAAGTTTTTTCTAGAGTTATATTTCGCGTCAATAAAACAATCCAATTACCTTACCATATTTCATCCCTTTTTTCGTATTTGGTATAGAATTATGGCATTTTTTTCATTTTTCGTAATTTTCGATATCGAAAAAGTGGGCGTGGTCATAGTCGGAGTTCGTTCATTTTTCATACCAAGATAAAGTGAGTTCAGATAAGTACGTGAACTGAGTTTAGTAAAGATACATCGATTTTTGCTCAAGTTATCGTGTTAACGGCCATGCGGAAGGACAGACGGACGACTGTGTATAAAAACTGGGCGTGACATCAACCGATTTCGCCCATTTTCACAGAAAACAGTTAACGCCATAAAATCTATGCCCCTACCAAATTTCAAAAGGATTGGTTAATTTTTGTTCGACTTATGGCGTTAAAAGTATCCTAGACAAATTAAATGAAAAAGGGCGAAGCCACGCCCATTTTTAAATTTTCTTTTATTTTTGTATTTTGTTGCAGTTGTGGAGTTGAATCTTGACATAATTTACTTATATACTGTAAAGATATTAAATTTTTTGTTAAAATTTTACTTTAAAAAATTTTTTTTTAAAAGTGGGCGTGGCCCTTCTCCGATTTTGCTAATTTTTATTAAGCGTACATACAGTAATAAGAGTAACGTTCCTGCCAAATTTCATCATGATATCTTCAACGACTGCCAAATTACAGCTTGCAAAATTTTAAATTACCTTCTTTTAAAAGTGGGCGGTGCCACGCCCATTGTCCAAAATTTTACTAATTTTCTATTTTGCGTCATAAGTTCAACTTATCTACCAAGTTTCGTCGCTTTATCGGTGTTTTGTAATGAATTATCGCACTTTTTCGGTTTTTCGAAATTTTCGATATCGAAAAATTGGGCGTGGTTATAGTCCGATATCGTTCATTTTAAATAGCGATCTGAGATGAGTGCTCAGGAACCTACATACCAAATTTCATCAAGATACCTCAAAATTTACTCAAGTTATCGTGTTAACGGACGGACGGACGGACGGACGGACGGACATGGCTCAATCAAATTTTTTTTCGATCATGATTATTTTGATATATGGAAGTCTATATCTATCTCGATTCCTTTATATATGTATAACCAACCGTTATCCAAAACTTAATATACTCTGTGAGCTCTGCTCAACTGAGTATAAAAATAAAGTACTTAAAGTGCGAAAAAGTTAAGTGAAGTGCATAAACAGTTCCATATAAAATCGCAATAAGTGCATTTAGACTTTTTTTTGGGTTTTAATGTTATCATTGTGGAAATATGAAGTTTCTAATGTTCGGATATTTAACGTTGGGATTCCCTTTGCGATCTATGTACGTAATTAATTTGTATTAAATTTGTAAACATTCCATTTATATATGACCATATCTACCATAAAATACCGTATGTGAATGATATAATACTAAGATATAACAAAGCAGAATAAATTAGAAAGAAAAGAAAAACAAACCAAAAACATTGAATTTATTCACGCAAACGTATTTACTAAAATAAAATTGGTTTCATAACTTTAAGCGACATAAACAAATTAGGGTTATGGGATCTAAGCATCCGATTAATGGGCATATAATCCAACAAAGTTAGCCTGATAATAAATATATTGCGTAATATACTGCCTATGCAATACGGCCGCTATGATACCGGTTGCCGTTTTGACCTAAAATCAGAAACGTTTTTGGGACGTTTTTTTTTTTCGCTTAATATACAACGTGAAATTTTCCGATTCAGTCAAGTTACATTTAAATAGTAATAAACTAAGTTGAAATAAAAGAATATATAATAAAATAAATTAGCATAAAAGACAATATAAAAAATGTAATGTTATATTTTGTAGCAAATTTTTTTTTTTTTGTTCAGTATAAGACGTACTTTATCAAAAATGAGGATTAAATCTGCAAATGCAAAAACATTTCGGGCAAATTTAACTCAATATTTGTGATTTCATGTTTTTTTGAAAGCAACTAAAATAAAAAACAAAGAATCTTTTAAATAAAGACCTATGTAATTACGCGTAAGTGAAATTTACCACAAAAAATGGGCCGGTCAAAAATTAATTCTATTTAAGATTTTTTTGTACGCTACAAATTATTTTGGAACAGTTGTTTAGGATTTTAGTAGGGGCCACTATAGGTAAGCGGCAACAATGGGAAACCATGTTTAATTCTTTCACCGTCTGGCACATACGCATATGTATGTAGGTGAAACATTTGAGCAACACTGCGTAGTCGCTTTTCGAATTTCGAATTCGGTGGGGTTACATGATATGTTGATTTGTGTTTCAGAACACTTACATACTTGGTCCTACAGATGGCGCGCTTTTGTGCACTACAGTAAATTTCGATATTTGGAGTGATTGTTCGAACTTACAAAAAACTTTTTCTACTAATTATAAACAAATAGAGTAATATTTGTTAACAAAAATAGGCCTATGCACTGCGGCTGATCCATACGAATCGATTCATATAACTTTTATATGATTTTACGTGTGGTAAGCATGCGAAACAGCCTGTCAATTGATAGTATTGAAATTTTGTTAGCGTATTATTATATAGATAGTAGAGTAAAATACGACCTGTGCAATATTTCGACCTAAAATCGAAAACATTTTTGGGTCGATTTTTTTTTTCGTTTAATATACAACAAATGAAATTTTCCGATTCAATGAAGTTGCTTTTATATAATAATAAACTATGTTGAAATAAGAGATAATATAATAAAATAAAATAAGAAATATCAAAATAAATTGGCATAAAAGACAATATACAAATTTTAATATAATATCTTTGTAGCAAGTTTATTTATTTTTTGTTCAGTATAAGACGTGCTATATCTAAAATGAGCATAAAATATGGAAATGCAAAAAACATTTTGGGTCAAATTTGCAATTAATTGTTATAAATAAATAAATTTAGTGAGCTTGAACAAAAGTTGATTCATTATTTGTGATTACATGTTTTTTTGAAAGCAACTAAAATAAAAAACCTATGCATTTACGTGTAAGTAAAATTTGTCCAAAAAAAAAAGGCCGATTAAGTTATTACTTCTCTCTAAAGTTTTTTTGTGTGCTAACAATTATTTTAGAACAATTTTTTAAGGATTTTGGTACAGACCAACATAGGTAAGTGGCAAAAATGGGAAACAATATTTTATTTGAACTGAAAATGAGTGAGGCAGTAGTTCTCTAACCGTTTGGCGCTTACGAATATGTACATTAGACTGGGTCGAAAAAAAGTTGCCAATGTCCGCCCCTAAATTTGAAGATTATGTTGAGAGGGTTTGGGAAATTTTTTTTTAAATTTTTTTTATCCTTCGAAATACAGCCCAAAATGTTTTTTCGTTATAACTTGGTTATTTGACGCCCGATTTATAAAATTTATACGTCATTATTTTGGCCTTGAGAAGCTTCACATTTCCGTTTAATGCGCTTTAAGCTATGAAGTCGTTTTCACAGGATTAGGTCAGCTAATTCGTAGGGCGATATCTATTTTTTGGAGGCTAAGTTCGAAAAACGGAGATCGTACTTTGTTTACTTAAGCCTCAATCTCTACAAAAAAGTGGATTTTCCCCAATACCCAGAAAAAAAGTTGATTTTTTCGCATAGCGTTATTATTATAAATACGAAACAACAGGTTTGACTCACTTATTTACTTTGACTTCCCCTATTCATGATATTTGGCATATCTTTATTAACTTTTCAATGCAAACCCTGCAATTTTTCCTCCAAAAGTATTATGAGTTTCAGGTCTAAGTATAATAAGAATCAGGTAAAATAACAGTTGCAATAAATGTTGAAAGTGCTATAACTTCTTTGTTTATTATTTTAGTAATATGGTTTCAAAGCAACATTTTCTTGAATTTTGTTAGCTGCCCTAATCATGTGAAAACGACTTCATAGCTTAAAAGGACATTAAAGGGAAATGTGAAGCTTCTCAAGGCCAAAATAATGACATATCAATTTTAACAATCGGAGTCAAATTAGCAAGTTACAAAAAATATTTTCGGCTGTATTTCGAAGGATCAAAAAAAAATAAAAAAAATTTTTCTGAAACCCTCTCAACATAATCTTCAAATTTAGGGGCGGACATTAGCAACTTTTTTTTTGTATGGGGACCAACCCAGTCTAATGTACATATGTAAAGATGAAACATTTGGGCAACGCGACAATGCAACTTTTGGAATTTCGAATTCAGGGGGATTTGTGAACAAAATGGGTCCTATAGATGGCAATTTCGATATTTGCACAGATTTTCGAATTTACAAAAAACTTTTTCTATTAATTATAAACAAATAGAGTAATATTTGTTAACAAAAATAGGCCTATGCACTGCGGCTGATCCATACGAATCGATTCATATAACTTTTAAATGATTTTACGTACGCTAACTATGCGAAACAGCCTGTCAATTGATTGTATGGAAATTTTGTTAGCGTATTAATATATAGATGCTTATGCTGATGACATTTAATTGTATTTATCTAGTCGTGTTGGCCTTGATGATTTGTGTTATAAAATAAACAGCGACTTGTCTGCTATCGCGAAATGGGCTTGTGAAAACGGTCTGTGCTTGAATGCCAAAAAGTCATATGTTCTACCTATTGGCAATAGTGTTGTGCATACTGAAGATATTCCAAAACTGTTCGTTGGTGAAAACGTGCTTTCGTTTACTAGCAAAATAAAAAATCTGGGCTTTGTGATTAACTAAAAACTAAACTGTGTCGACTATGTAAATAAAGTTGTGAGTAATGTTTATTCTGTTTTGCGTAGATTGAGAATATCTGCTTCGTTTACTCCCCTAGAGACTAGGAAAAAACTAGCTATACAGCTGATCCTTCCACACATAACATACTCAGAGCTCGTTTCCAGTCAACTTGACTCTGCTTTATCCCATAAAATTGATGTTACTTTTAACAACGTCACACGTTATGTTTACGGCCTACAAAAATATGATCATATATCTCCATGGAAGCGCAAAGTTCTCGGATGCAGTATTTTTGAGTATATAGCAGCGCGAAATTGTATATACATTTACAAACTCATTGAATTTTAAACACCAAAGTATCTTTTTGATAAACTTAAATTTTCCAAGTCTGGTAGACACCGCAAACTGATCATTCCCAGATATTTATATTTGTACTCTTCTAGGCTATTCTTTATACATGCTGTAGGGCTCTGGAATTCCATCCCAAATTCTCTTAAGGGTGTGTAGTGTAGGAACAACTACAAAAAAGTGATTCATGACCACTTCAGTTCAGTGAGCTTAATGTGGTTGTGATAAAATTTCACAATCTTCCTTGTATTTCCACTTTTCTTTCTTTTACCAACAAAACTTTCTATTCGTTAAATTTATGGTTATTGTTAGTATTTGTCTTATAAGGATTTAGGCTTAATTGTTAATTATTTTGCAATGTATAATCGCTGATGTGCTATAAAAGACTCGGTCTTACAGTCACAACCACTTTTTTTTAAATAAATTGATATTGAAATTGAAATGGAAATTGAAATTGAAATTGTCTCCAAAGCTCTCAGCTGAGTAGGTAATGTTCGGTTACACACGAACTTAGCCTTCCTTACTTGTTTATTTTATATTTATCTTAAAAATCGTTTAGATATGTTCAAATTTCACCAAATGCTTACGTGTATAGCATATATTGATGTCTGAAAAAATCATAGAGTTTGGTGGTATATATATTATATACCCCATATAAACTGTAATTTTTACCCCTTTTTTACGGCTAGAAGCTTCAAAATTCATCAAATTTAATCAAACAGTTACGTTTACGTCATATATTGTTGAAATACTTGATTCGTAGACATAGTTTTTACATGCAGACCACAAACAACGTGAAGCTTTGCATCCTCACACAAAGTACCTACCTATTTTTTTACCTTTCATGAACATGAAATGGTATATTAACTTTGCTCCGATGTTTGTAACGTTGAGAAATATAGAAGATAAACTCACCATTAAGTATACCGAATTGATCAGGGCGACGAACTGAGTTGATATAGCCAGGTCCGTCTGTCCGTCCGTCTGTCTGGTTGAACACAAACTAGTCCCTCAAATTTTGAGATATCTCAATGAAATTTGGGACAAGGGTGTATTTTTGTATTATATTAGACATTTGTCGCATCCGGTAGGATCGGACCACTATAACATATATCTCCCATACAACCGATCGTTCAGATAAGACGATTTTGGTCATTCCTGCCGCAATTTAGAAAGTATAAACGTGAAATTCGGTGATATATATTCTAATATATCATAGAAGATATTCTGAAAAAATCACTTTGACCGGAGCTATATATAATATATATCCCATACAACCGATCCTTCAGATAGAAAGATTTTTGGCCATTTCTCCTTTAATTTAAAAAGTATAAACGTGAAACTCAGTGATATATATTTTAATACATCATAGAAGATTTTATGAAAAAATCACTTTGATCGGAGCTATATATAATATATATCCCATACAATTGATCATTCAGATAGAAA
The DNA here is from genome assembly GCF_040869045.1 of Eurosta solidaginis. NCBI lineage: Eukaryota > Metazoa > Arthropoda > Insecta > Diptera > Tephritidae > Eurosta > Eurosta solidaginis. The sequence goes on along the minus strand of NC_090323.1, from coordinate 150,826,238 downwards.
GATTTTTAGCCATTTCTCCCTTAATTTCCATATAAAAACGTTAAACTTGGTGATATTTATTCTAATATATCATAGAAGATTTCCTGAAAAAATCACCTTGATCGGGGCTATATGTATATATTATATACCTCTCCCTTACAACCGATCGTTCAGATAGAAATATTTTTGGCCATTTCTCCCTTAGTCTCCAATACAAAAACGTGAAACTTGGTGAAATATATTCTAATATATCAAGAAGATTTCCTATAAAAATCATTTCGATCGGAGCTATATATAATATATATCCCATACAACCGATCGTTCAGGCAAGGTTTTTTATTTTATATTTATCTTAAAAATCGTTTATGTACATCTGTTCACTATATATTTCTTATATTATACATCCGATTATTGGGAGATTACGAACGGGATAAGATTATTGTTCAGCCCCATTCATGAAAGGTATGAAGTCTTCGGCACAGCCGAAGACAGTCCCGTCGTTACTTTTTTATACTCAGTTGAGCAGTGCTCACAGAGTATATTAAGTTTGATTGGATAACGGTTGGTTGTACATATATAAAGGAATCGAGATAGATATAGACTTCCATATATCAAAATAATCAGGATCGAAAAAAAATTTGATTGAGCCATGTCCGTCCGTCCGTCCGTCCGTTAACACGATAACTTGAGTAAATTTTGAGGTATCTTGATGAAATTTGGTATGTAGGTTCCTGAGTACTCATCTCAGATCGCTATTTAAAATGAACGGTATCGGACTATAACCACGCCCACTTTTTCGATATAGAATATTTCGAAAAACCGAAAAAGTGCGATAATTCATTACAAAAGACAGATAAAGCGACGAAACTTGGTAGATGAGTTGAACTTATGACGCAGAATAGAAAATTGGTAAAATTTTGTACAATGGGCGTGGCACCGCCCACTTTTAAAAGAAGGTAATTTAAAATTTTTGCAAGCTGTAATTTGGCAGTCGCTGAAGATATCATGATGAAATTTGGCAGGAACGTTACTCCTATTACTGTATGTACGCTTAATAAAAATTAGCAAAATCTGAGAAGGACCACGCCCACTTTTAAAAAAAATTTTTTTTAAATTAAAATTTTAACAAAAAATTTAATATCTTTACAGTTTATAAGCAAATTATGTCAACATTCAACTCCAGTAATTATATGGTGCAAAAAAATACAAAAATAAAAGAAAATTTCAAAATGGGCGTGGCTCCGCCCTTTTTCATTTAATTTGTCTAGGATACTTTTAACGCCATAAGTCGAACAAAAATTTACCAATCCTTGTGAAATTTGGTAGAGGCTTAGATTCAAGGACGATAACTGTTTTCTGCGAAAAAGGGCAAAATCGGTTGAAGCCACGTCCAGTTTTTATACACAGTCGTCCGTCTGTCCTTCCGCATGGCCGTTAACACGATATCTTGAGCAAAAATCGACATATCTTTAATGAACTTAGTTCACGTGCTTACTGTAACCCACTTTATCTTGGTATGAAAAATGAACGAAATCCGACTATGGCCACGCCCACTTTTTTGATATCGAAAATTACGAAAAATGCCATAATTCTATACCAAATACGAAAAAAGGGATGAAACGTGGTAAGGTAATTGGATTGTTTTATTGACGCGAAATATAACTTTAGAAAAAACTTTATAAAATGGTTGTGACACCTACCATATTAAGTAGCATGATAATGAAAAAGTTCTGCAGGGCGAAATAAAAAACCCTTAAAATCTTGGCAGGTATTACATATATAAATAAATTAGCGGTATCCAACAGATGATGTTCTGGGTCACCCTGGTCCACATTTTGGTCGATATCTGGAAAACGCCTTCACATATACAACTACCACCACTCAGTTTTAGAACTCTCATTAATACCTTTAATTTGATACCCATATCGTACAAACTCATTCTAGAGTCACCCCTGGTCCACCTTTAAGGCGATATCTCGAAATGGCGTCCACCTATAGAATTAAGCCCCAGGCCCTTTTAAAATACTCATTAACACCTTTCATTTGATACCCATATCGTACAAACATATTCTAAAGTCACCCCTGGTCCACCTTTATGGCGATATCTCGAAAAGGCGAACACCTATAGAACGAAGGCCCACTCCCTTTTAAAAATACTCAATAACACCTTTCATTTGGTACCCATATCGTACAAACAAAGTCTAGAGTCACCCCTGGTCCACCTTTATTGCGATACCTCGAAAAGGCGTCCACCTATAGAACTAAGGCCAACTCCCTTTTAAAATACTCATTAACTACTTTCGTTTGATGCCAATATTGTACAAACAAATTCTAGGGTCACCCCTGGTCCACCTTTAAGGCGATATCTCGAAATGGCGTCCACCTATAGAATTAAGCCCCAGGCCCTTTTAAAATACTCATTAACACCTTTCATTTGATACCCATATCGTACAAACAAAGTCTAGAGTCACCCCTGGTCCACCTTTATTGCGATACCTCGAAAAGGCGTCCACCTATAGAACCAAGGCCCACTCCCTTTTAAAATACTCATTAACACCTTTTTTTTTGATGCCGATATTGTACAAACAAATTCTAGGGTCACCCCTGGTCCACCTTTATGGCGATATATCGAAACGGCGTCCACCTATGGAACTAAGGATTACTCTCTTTTAAAATACTCATTAACACCTTTCTTTTGATACCCATATTGTAAAAACAAATTCTAGGGTCATCCCTGGTCCACCTTTATGGCGATATCTCGAAACGGCGTCCACCTTAGAAACTAAGGATTACTCCCTTTTAAAATACTCATTAACACCTTTCTTTTGATACCCATATTGTACAAACAAATTCTAGGGTCACCCCTGGTCCACCTTTATGGCGATATCTCGAAAAGGCGACCACCTATACAACAACCACCACCCCTTTTAAAACCCTCATTAATACCTTTAATTTGATACCCATATCGTACAAGCACATTCTAGAGTCACCCCTGGTCGACTTTTATGGCGATATTTCGAAACGGCATCCACCTATAGAACTAAGGCCCACTCCCTTTTAAAATACTCATTAACACCATTCGTTTGATGCGCATATTGTACAAACAAATTCTAGAGTCAGGCCTGGTCCACATTTATGGCGATATCCCTAAATGGCGTCCATCTATAGAACTATGGCCCACTCCCTCATAAAATACTCTTTAATACCTTCCATTTTATACACATGTCATACAAACTCATTCCAGGGTTACCCTAGGTTCTTTTTACAACTTGGTGATTTTCCCTTACTTTGTCTCCACAGCTCTCAACTGAGTATGTAATGTTCGGTTACACACGAACTTAGCCTTCCTTACTTGTTTTTTTTACACTCAACCCATTTAACCTTGCGTAAATTTCTGGTAGAAGTGCGTAATTAAAATGTCAATACTCTTAATGATGAAAAATAAAAAATATTTATACAAATTTTTAAAATGGCATTTCTGTAGAAATTATTAGCTTTATAGTTTTATGAAAAGAAAAAAGCGTACCCTTAATTTTGTTTATTTGTTTCCAAACTACTAATATGTTGTATAGTATACTGTCACATGACCAGAGTTGGAAGAAGTGGAATAAATTTTGAGTAAAAACACTGCTCGAACTTAAGCGGGATGACAAAATCAAGATCTTGAGACCTTAATTTGTAATGAATTTAAGCATCTTTCCGTCTTTCTTATCTTCGCTTCGAGGGAGATCTTAAGGCCCCAATAGAGGTGGATGGTTGGCGCAAGGGTGCTCAAATGGCGGAAGAGGCAACACATGTGTACACGGATGGTTCCAAAGTAGTGGAAGAAGTAGGGTCTGCGGTAAGCTGTGCTGATCAGGAAATAAACAGATCCTACAAGCCGACTACTGTAGCGTTTTCCAAGCGGATATATTAGCCGTAACCAAAGCAGTAGAAACAGTGGAAGAGAATAGCTTAAACTGCAATCATGTTAAATTTTATATCGACATCCAAGCAGCAATTAAAGCAATAATCTCGCATTGAACAGCATCTAAAATTGTGTTAGAGTGAGGGCAATATCTGGAAAAAATCGGGACAGGGAGAAACACTCATTGGGCCCGAGGGCATATGGGAATAGATGAGAATGAAAAAGCAGATGAACTAGCAAAAAGGGAGCATCCCTCGAAGCTTGCTCAGTAGACGGCCCAACTAGATTGGGCGAAATTAAGAGAAGGCGAGAGGTGCACTGTGCACATGATCGACCAAATGGGAAAGGCGTGGGTTCAAACACAGGGCTGTAAAGTATTGAATATTATGTTTAGGTCTTACAAGCTTAAACTAGCAAAGTTACTTCTATCATTGAAAAGAGAGAACTGTGTACTCATGACGGGTATTATGACTGGACACTGACTTATGTTGTCACATGCCTCAAAATTAGGCTTGGTCAGTCATAGCAGATGTAGGAAGTGCGGTTTGGAGGAGAAAACGATCGAGCACGTTTGGTGTTCGTGCCCTGCGCTGCCAGGCTGAGACCCCAGCTATTAGGAGTGATACTGCTGTCAGATCTAGAAGCAGCGAGTGGATCAAAGTATGGCTTAAAGTTTTGGCTTTCTATTTTCGTTTCGTTCTAATTTGGCTTTGGTTCAGTTTTAGTCCTACCAACGCTCTTGTCATGTCCGACCAGTTTATATCTTCTAAGCTCTTTAATAAAAGCGTTCCGAGTCCATCTGCTTTGCGAGGACTCCTTTGTTTTATTTCGAGGATTACTCTTCTGTTACCATAGCTCATGTTGTGTAAAAAGCTAAGAGGTACTTCGTCTTCCAAAACACCTTTCTCTCGATAACTTCATCCCATCTTCTCCCTGCACCATGCTCTACCACACCGAGCCATACACATGGACATGTATTATGTCAAACTTATAAGAAGGATATGCTTACACTTTGCTTAAAAAGCGCTTAAAGTAAATTAGATCTCGGGTACTCCAAAAAGAAAAACAGGGCGTCGAATTTTTTTAAGCATTTTTCCAAAGCTTTTTTCGATCTCGAAATAAGTTCATAAGCAGTTTTTTTTTAAGTAGGCAACATTTTATAGAAAATCATCTTAAACTTTGCTTTGACTCATTGGGATACATTCTCAAAGGTTTCCACTTCTAATCCAATGTAATGTATATAAACTATGTTATTTTTGCAAAATCAATAGATATAGCCATTCCACTAATATCAATTTTCTTTTTCCACAAAATAAGAAAGAGTTTGGATTTCCATTACCTGCATGGACATCGCATTATTATCCAGAAAAATTGCAATTTTTAGCGGAACAAAGTTATATTTACAACGCTTGTACAAAAGAAATGCAAAAGATCAAAGGTGGTCCCTTCCTCAAGAAGACGTTTGCCGAGATGATACAGAAAAGCAATGATCAACTGAGTCCCAACGATTGTAAACTACTTATTTATATGGGTCATGATTGGACCGTGGGTAATATACCCTCTGCCTTGGGTGTTTGGAAGCGACAGATGCCGCGTTTTGCTGTTATGACCATTTTTGAATTGCATCAAAATTTGCAAACTGATGAATATTATGTGCAGGTGAGCAATACTTTCACTACTTGTAAATGCTTAAGTGTAATCTGATTAAATTATTTAATTTCAGATTCATTTACGAAATAATGAAAAGGGTTGTGCGGAATTGCTGAAAGTGCCAAATTGTAGTGCTAAATGCCCATTGGACAAATTAATTACATTAAGCTCGGATGTTATACCAAATGAATCATATGAAGAGCGTTGTAAGGCGAAAAATGCTCACTATAAAGAGTCACCACCGCGTCAGGTGGAAAGGCAAGAACCGGCAGGAAACTAAAACCTGATGATTTACATAAACACAAAAGGAATTGCAGAAGCTAACTCTAGAAAGTATTAATAATTTACAAAGGAATTGAAGGGATCAGCGAAAACAACTTTAGTTGATACGTTGCAAACATATTTCAATCACTTGAGTGGTAACAATTTCGAGTTATGAGCGAATAATTGAGCCAACTGCAAAACTAAATAGTTAATCTTAAACATTAAAGAAAAGGGCTTCTTAAGTTATTTTCACACTTCATTATAATAATAAGGGCAGTTTTCACTGTCTCTAGTTAAGTAAGAAATAATATGGAGGACAACAATCCTTCATTTCATTTTATTTTCATTTATTATTTATACACAAGTAAGACTGTGTCTTTTATAGTATTTTGCATAGAAATTGATACACTAACTTAACATTGTTTAATCAATTGATAACATTAGCAGCATTTTTAAGTCAATTATAAAATAAAATATTTAGATGCTCACATAGAAGATTAGAGATCATTGTTGTAGTAACAGGTGAAAAGACTTTGGAAGAAAATATAGAGAAAACAGCCAATTTGAAGTGTTTAAGATTAGATTCCATTTTTAATTTATTGGATTAAGAATTCCACAACTGTACAGCTCTGACGAAAAACATTCTTGACGTTGTAGAATACTTAAAGTATGGTACAATTATGATGCAGGTACGGCCAGATTGTGCAAATTTTAGTTTAGAATAAAGGTAATTCGGACAACGGCTATAGTTAAACATAAACCAAATATAACGACGACCAAAAATGAGGCTAAGCTGCAACCAAGAATATTATTTGAAACTTGTGAAATGTGATCAAATTTTTTCTTTGAATATACATATCATGCGGCGTTATTAATTAAGAGCTGCAATTTACCAATCGAATCTTTATCAGGGCAGCCATATATCAATTAGAGCCTACGAATTCTCGAACTTGTTCGAGAAGAGATTTCTCGCGAGATTGTCGAATAATGAATGACTCGTAAGGCTCCTAAGGCTCGCGAGCTTCTCAACATTGAATTTAGTCGATTAATCGGCTGTTTTATATAGAGCTAATGATTTCTTCTGTAGCACAAGCGAAAATTTCCACAAAACCACAACTAAACACCGAAATGTATAGAATACTGCCAATGCAGCGACTTAATTGAAAGCCGAGAAGATCGCGAGTATTACGAGTATGTCGAGATTCGAGAATCTCGCGAGAATTGAAAGTCGAGAAGCTCGCGAGTATTACGAATATTTCGAGATTCGAAAATCTCGCGAGAAGCCTTGTTCTCGATGTCTCGTTAAAAAAATAAAATATTGTGAACAAAATAATATCTTAATATATAAAAATCACGTGTCACTATGTTTGTTCCCGATGGACTCCTAAGCTACTGAACAGATTTTGAATTTGTTTTGCACTCCGTATGTAGTTCGATCTAGCTTGAAATATAGGGCAGTCTTCAGTCGCAATATTATTTTATTGCAAATTTTTTTATTAAGCTATTGCATAGATTTTATCGCGGGCTTGGCGACTAAATCAAAAAAAACCGTAACGGAAATTTGTCAAAAAAGATCCGAAAAGGCTCGAAAACGTTCGTAAAGGTTCGGTGTTAACAAAAGGCCAAATATATAAAATAGGATCTCTATCATAATCAGCGGTAGGCAGGTTACCACATTGAGAATGTGTTAGTAAACACGAACACGCAGCGAGCACGAAAGCAAAATCAATTATTTATTTAGTTTGATTTCAATGCTTGAACGGTGAACATGTGTCACACGCACTCTTTGGTTTTAAGCGCGCGTGCGACACTTCCTCACCGTACAACCATCGAAATCAAACTAAAAGAGCTGTCGTTGATTTTCACGAAGTAGTCATTATGCTATCGCTTATCCATGGTGCAACGATACAAGGTGGCAGCATGGAACAGCTGATTATAAACTTTTTTTAATTGATTTGATACATCAACCTCCGGTGCCGTACGATTTTGACATTTGTCCATCGAATTTACAAAAATAAAATACATGGAATTTTTATTTATGTTTGTAGGTATGTCACCATGCTGCCACCTTGTATTATTCCGCTATGCGCTTATCGTATACATATATGGTCGCTTAAAAGCCAACCTAATAAAACCCCACTGCGTTTTTTTAGCGCACGCAAACAACCGGCGTTTTTTGCCCTAACCCAAATAAGCATGCATTGCGACAATATAAAGCATGTGTGCAAACGTCAAATCTAAATGTCACGCAGAACAAAAATTGGAAATCGAGTTAGGTTTTCACGCAGCAAGTTCAACTTGAGTTGCTCTCACACAAGTTGTATGTGCATGAGACATTTTTGACAGAAAATGACTTGCGTGCGTTTATATTAGGCTAAGCTCACGCCCACCACGGATCATAAAGTTAAAGTTAAAGTGAATGTTAAAGTTAAAGCGAAAGTTAAAGTTAACAAGTAAGGAAGGCTAAGTTCGGGTGTAACCGAACATTACATACTCAGATGAGAGCTATGGAGACAAAATAAGGAAAATCACCATGTAGGAAAATGAACCTAGCGTAACCCTGGAATGTGGTTGTATGACATGTGTATCAAATGGAAGGTATTAAAGAGTATTTTAAGAGAGAGTAGGCCATAGTTCTATGGATGGACGTCATTTAGGGATATCGCCATAAAGGTGGACCAGGGCTGACTCTAGAATGTGTGTGTACGATATGGGTATCAAATGAAAGGTGATAATGAGTATTTTAAAAGGGAATGGGCTTTAGTTCTATAGGTGAACGCCTTTTCGAGAAATCCCCATAAAGGTGGACCAGGGGTGACTCTAGAATATGTTTGTACGATATGGGTATCAAATGAAAGCTGTTAATGAGTATTTTGAAAAGGAGTGATCCTTAGTTCCCTAGGTGGACGCCGTTTCGAGATATCGCCATAAAGGTGGACCAGGGGTGTCTCTAGTTGTACGATATGGGAATCAAATGAAAGGTGTTACTGAGCGTTTTAAGAGGGAGTGGGCATTAGGTCTATAGGTGGACGCCTTTTCGAAATGTCGCCATTAGGGTGGGCCAGGGGTGACTCTAGAATGTGTTTGTACGATATGGGTATCAAACGAAAGGTGTTACTGAGCATTTTAAGAGGGAGTGGGCATTAGGTCCATAGGTGGCCGCCTTTTCGAGATATCGCCATTAGGGTGGGCCAGGGGTGACTCTGGAATGTGTTTGTACGATATGGGTATCAAATGAAAGGTGGTAATGAGTATTTTAAAAGGGAGCAATCCTTAGTTCTATAGGTGGACGCCTTTTCGAGATATCGCCATAAAGGTGGACCAAGGGTGACTCTAGAATGTTTTTACGATATGGGTATCAAACGAAAGGTGTTACTGAGCATTTTAAGAGAGAGTGGGCACTAGGTCTATAGGTGGACGCCTTTTCGAGATATCGCCATTAGGGTGGGCCAGGGGTGACTCTAGAATGTTTGTACGATATGGGTATCAAACGAAAGGTGTTACTGAGCATTTTAAGAGAAAGTGGGCATTAGGTCTATAGGTGGGCGCCTTTTCGAGATATCGCCATTAGGGTGGGCCAGGGGTGACTCTAGAATGTGTTTGTACGATATGGGTATCAAACGAAAGGTGTTACTGAGCATTTTAAGAGGGAGTGGACATTAGGTCTATAGGTGGACGCCTTTTCGAGATATCGCCATTAGGGTGGGCCAGGGTGACTCTAGAATGAGTTTGTACGATATGGGTATCAAATGAAAGGTGGTAATGAGTATTTTAAAAGGGAGTAATCCTCAGTTCTATAGGTGGACGCCTTTTCGAGATATCGCCATAAAGGTTGACCAAGGGTGACTCTAGAATGTTTGTACCATATGGGTATCAAACGAAAGGTGTTACTGAGCATTTTAAGAGGGAGTGGGCATTAGGTCTATAGGTGGACGCCTTTTCGAGATATCGCCATTAGGGTGGGCCAGGGGTGACTCTAGAATGTTTGTACGATATGGGTATCAAACGAAAGGTGTTACTGAGCATTTTAAGAGGGAGTGGGCATTAGGTCTATAGGTGGACGCCTTTTCGAGATATCGCCATTAGGGTGGGCCAGGCGTGACTCTAGAATGTTTGTACGATATGGGTATCAAAGGAAAGGTTTTACTGAGCATTTTAAGAGGGAGTGGACATTAGGTCTATAGGTGGACGCCTTTTCGAGATATCGCCATTAGGGTGGGCCAGGGGTGACTCTAGAATGTTTTTACGATATGGGTATCAAACGAAAGGTGTTACTGAGCATTTTAAGAGGGAGTGGGCATTAGGTCTATAGGTGCACGCCTTTTCGAGATATCGCCATTAGGGTGGACCAGGGTTGACTCTAGAATGTGTTTGTACGATATGGATATCAAATTAAAGGTATTGATGAGGGTTTTAAAAGCGAGTGGCCCTTAGATGTATATGTGAAGGCGTTCTCGCGATATCGACCAAATGTGGATCAGGTGATCCAGAAAATCATCTGTCGGGTACTGCTAATTTATTTATATATTCAATAACACTAACAGTATTCCTGGCAAGATTCCAAGGGCTGTTGATTTCGCCTTGTAGAACTTTTTCATTTTCTTCTACTTAATATGGTAGGTGTCACACCCATTTTACAAAGTTTTTTCCAAAGTTATATTTTGCGTCAATATACCAATCCAGTTACCATGCTTCATCCCTTTTTTCGTATTTGGTATAGAATTATGGCATTTTTTTAATTTTTCGTAATTTTCGATATCGATAAAGTGGGCGTGGTTATGGTCGGATTTCGGCCATTTTTTATACCAAGATAAAGTGAGTTCAGATAAGTACGTGGGCTAAGTTTAGTAAAGATATATCGGTTTTTGCTCAAGTTATTGTGTTAACGGCCGAGCGGAAGGACAGACGGAGGACTGTGTATAAAAACTGGGCGTGGCTTCCACCGATTTCGCCCATTTTCACAGAGAACAGTTAACGTCATAGAATCTATGCTCCTACCAAATTTCAAAAGGATTGGTAAATTTTTGTTCGACTTATGGCATTAAAAGTATTCTAGACACACTAAATGAAAATGGGCGGAGCCACGCCCATTTTGAAATTTTATTTTATTTTTGTATTTTGTTGCATCATATCATTACTGGAGTTGAATTTTGACTTAATTTACTTATATACAGTAAAGATATTAAATTTTTTGTTAAAATTTGAATTAAAAAAAAATTTTTTTTAAAAAGTGGGCGTGTTCTTCATCCAATTTTGCTAATTTTTATTTAGCACATATAAAGTAATAGTAGTAACGTTCCTGCCAAATTTCATCATGATATCTTCAACGACTGCCAAATTACAGCTTGCAAAACTTTTAAATTACCTTCTTGTAAAAGTGGGCGGTGCCACGCCCATTGTCCAAAATCTTACTAATTTTCTATTCTGCGTCATAACGTCAACCCATCTACCAAGTTTCATCGCTTTAACCGCCTTTGGCAATGAATTATCGCATTTTTTCGGTTTTTCGAAATTTTCGATATCGAAAAAGTGGGCGTGGTTATAGTCCGATATCGTTCATTTTAAATAGCGATCTGAGATGAGGGCTCAGAAACCTACATACCAAATTTCATCAAGATACCTCAAAGTTTACTCAAGTTATCGTGTTAACGGACCGACGGACGGACGGACGGACGGACGGACATGGCTCAATCAAATTTTTTCTGGATCCTGATTATTTTGATATATGGAAGTCTATATCTATCTCGATTCCTTTATATATGTACAACCAACCGTTATCCAATCAAACTTAATATACTCTGTGAGCTCTGCTCAACTGAGTATAAAAATAAAGTTAAACTTAAAGTTAAAGTTAAAGCGAAAGTTAAGGTGAAAGTTAAAGTTGAAGTTAAAGTTAAAGTTAAAGTTAAAGATAAAGTTAAAGTCAAAGTTAAAGTTAAAGTTAAATTTAAAGTTAAAGTTAAAGTTAAATTTAAAGTTAAAGTTAAAGTTAAAGTGAATGTTAAAGTTAAAGCGAAAGTTAAAGTTAAAATTAAAAATAAAGTTAAAGTTAAAGTTAAAGTTAAAGTTAAAGTTAAAGTTAAAGTTAAAGTTAAAGATAAAGTTAAAGTTAAAGTTAAAGTCAAAGTTAAAGTTAAAGTTAAAGTTAAAGTTAAATTTAAAGTTAAAGTTAAAGTTAAATTTAAAGTTAAAGTTAAAGTTAAAGTTAAAGTTAAAGTTAAAGTTAAAGTGAATGTTAAAGTTAAAGCGGAAGTTAAAGTTAAAAATAAAGTTAAAGTTAAAGTGAAAGTTAAAGTTAAAGTTAAAGTTAAAGTTAAATTTAAAGTTAAAGTTAAAGTTAAAGATAAAGTTAAAGTTAAAGTCAAAGTTAAAGTTAAAGATAAAGTTAAATTTAAAGTTAAAGTTAAAGTTAAAGTTAAAGTTAAAGTTAAAGTTAAAGTTAAAGTTAAAGTTAAAGTTAAATTTAAAGTTAAAGTTAAAGCGAAAGTTAAAGTTAAAATTAAAAATAAAGTTAAAGCGAAAGTTAAAGTTAAAATTAAAAATAAAGTTAAAGTTAAAGTTAACGTTAAAGTTAAAGTTTTTTTTTTTTTTTTGTGTTTCGTGGAAGGAGGAAATGCTTTATGCACTGACCGGGATATTTAAGCCTCACTGCGAGACTCTCCGAGTGTAGGACTCCCTTCTGCCATGAAGGCCTACCCACTAAAACCTAACCTCCCACGGCCCGCGCAAATCCCCGTACCTGGGACCGCGTTTAGCATTACTTCGGGTACGGGTGCGAGCTACGTGAGCTCTATGGCTACTCTCACGCTAATGGGCTAGGCATCCGTCTTCTCGTTTACTGGTAAGTATATGCCTCACATATGTGCTGACCGTATCCCATCTGTCTCTTCGACAGGTCATGTTATTAATGACACTGCCCGGGGATAGGTCGCCAAGTACCTCTTCTACCCTCCTTCGCTGATGGGAGAAGTGCCTGCATTCGAAGAAGGTGTGGCGTACATCGTCTATTTCCCCACAGTACAGACAGCTCGGGCTATCAACCTTACCCATTCTGTGTAGGTATTTGCGGAAGTAACCATGTCCCGTTAGAAACTGGGTCAGGTAAAAGTCTACCTCTCCGTGCGGTCGCTTCAACCATGGATCAAGTTCAGGGATTAGTTCCCTAGTCCACTTTCCTACGATGCTGTTGCTCCACTGATCTTGCCAACGTCGGATCGATTCTTCTCGCGCCTGCATGGCAACAGCAGCTCTACTTGCTTGCGATCCGTTGTCATATATTGTTTTTCCTTCCTCAACGAGAAGATATATCGGTATGGTTCCCGCAACGACCAGGACAGCTTCAGCTGATACCGTGCGGTAAGCCGAAGATATTCGCAGCGCCCCTCTGCGTTGGACCGAGGTGAGGGCGACTCGGTTCTTCCGGTATTTCATTGCGTCCGCCCAGATTTCTGCACCATATAAGAGTATAGAATCCGAGGCTGATGCAAGCAACTTCCTTGTGCATGGCTTTGGGCCACCTGTGTTTGCCATTAATCTACTCAACTGCGCTATTATGCGCGTAGCTCTTTCGCAGGTCCCTCGTATGTGATCCGAGAAGTTGAGTTTGCTGTCTAACCTCACTCCCAGATATTTCGCTGAAGCGAGTGTTTCTATTGGCTGGTCCCCAACCATCATGTTCCTGGTAGTGGGAATACGTCTCTTTGTGAGGATGACGATCTCCGTTTTGGCTGTTGCTAACTGGAGACCGTGCTCAGCCATCCACCTATTTACATTACGCATGACCTGGTTTAATTTTAGCTGTGCCAGCTCGCAGCTTGGTGCTGTTATCACAGCTGCCACGTCGTCTGCAAATGCAACGAGGAAGGTGCTTTCTGGCATGTCTAATCGAAGAAGACTGTCGTAAGTTATATTCCAGAGATCGGGACCTAGTACCGAACCCTGGGCTGCTCCACCTGTTATTTTTACCTTTTTTTGACCGTGAGTACTTTCATATATTAGATACCTCTCTCTTAGGTAGTCCCTTAAAATTTCTAACAAATATTGCGGTACTTTGAAAGTGCTTTCTAGTGCCTCAAGCATGTCCTCCCACCTAGCTGAGTTAAAAGCGTTTTTGACGTCCAGCGTGACCAGCAACACTATAGGTCTTGCTCTGTGGCACGCTGTCTCGGCTTTCTTGACTGCGTCTATAACTTCTGCTATGGCATCCATTGTAGAGTGCCCCCTCCGAAAACCATGCTGTCTGGGCGACAGTCCTCCGGCGTCCTGTAACGCTCTGGTGAGGCGTTGCTTCAGGAGACTCTCCATCAATTTCCCTGCTGTGTCCAACATACATAGGGGACGGTAGGATGATGGAGAGTTGGGATCTCCTTTCCCTTTTGGAATGAGAACCAGTCGTGCTGTCTTCCATATGGTGGGGAAAATTCTTTCTTCGAGACATTTGTTGTACATGTGCAACATAAGTTCTGGGCAGTAGTTTGCAGCTAGTCTAATTGCCTCCGCGGGTATTCCGTCGGGCCCAGATGCTTTCCTAGGTTTCATAGTTCGCACGGCAGTTTTAAGCTCTTCTTCTTGGAATGGTTCCACGTTGCGATCTTCATGGGTAACGTACCCGCCCTCCCTAGGCAGTTGGGTGGGAAACAGGCCATCCACAATGTTCCTTATTTGGTTCTCGTCCATCAGCTCGTTTGGCGGACGGAACTTCTTCATTACTATCTTATATCCCTGCCCCCATGGGTCTCGATCCACTTCCTCGCAAAGCGCTTTCCAGCACTTAAGCTTGCTTTGCTTAATGGCAGCACTAAGAGCTTTCTTCGCTCCTTTGTACGCTTCCGACTTTTCTAGAGCCTCAGGCCTGCCGCGCGCGCGAGTTGCTAGCCTTCGCATCCTGTGGCATATTTTCCGCAGCTCCGCGATTTCGCTATTCCACCAGTATACCTGCTTTTTACCCCTCCACACTCCCCTCCGTGACATAGAGAGGTTGCAAGCGTGGCGAAGACAGCTCATTGTCTTTTCAACCGTCTCTTCCGTCGGACTGGAGTTGTTGATTATCCGTCGGGCATCCCCCAGTACTGATGCGGAGAACGTGGCAGAGTCGGCCTTGGATGCGTCCCATGCTTTTGTTCTGCGTGGCCCGTTCGGAATCTGCCTCTGACCGGGATCGTTTAGGTGGAAAGTGATGTAGTTGTGATCGCTGCCAGTCAGATCCTCTATGACTCTCCATCCAGCAGCGGTCAGCAGCAGGCTTTCTGACACTAGTGTTACATCGGGGATCGAGTATCCAAAGCCTGGCCGTCGGTATGTAGGGGTCGTACCAGTGTTAAGCACGTTCAAACCGAGCCTGGCTGCCATCTCAAGGACTAACCTTCCACGGGTGTTAGTCTGCGGCATTCCCCATTCGACGGCTCTTGCGTTAAAGTCTCCCGCCACAACCAGGTTACTAGTTAAGTCCCTCAGGTCGTCTTCAATAAGTTCAAGCTTCTCCCTGAACGTTTGAATGGGATCATTCGGGGACAAGTAGCAGCTTACTATTGTGGTATTATTCGTAGTTAGGCGGACGTAGCCTTGTCCGGCAACACGGTTCACAATATTGGCGTTTGCATCTGTCATCCAGATTGCGGCGGTGCCGGTGTTGTCTATATGCCAATCATTTCGGGCTCTATAGGGTTCGCTGATGATAACGCTGTTAGCTTTATGGTCTAAGATCAACTGTTGTAGTAGCTCATCAGCAAGTCTGCTCCGGTTTAGGTTGCCTTGGATAAAACTAATCACTATTGAATTGAGACTTTGGCCTTTGCAACAGCGAGTGACGCTCTGAAAATGCTGCATGCTCCAGATCCAGGGACATGATCGAGCTTCTGTGTATTACACAGGTAACATTTTGGAGCTGCGGTACAGGCCGAAGCTTTGTGGCCGCTTTGCCCACACTTCCAGCAGGCGTTACTCCTGTCTGGACCCTTGCATTTTGCCTTCCGGTGTCCGTAGCCGAGACACCTAAAGCAGCGTTGTACTTCTGCTCGCTGTCTGATTCGGCACTGTATCCATCCGATCGGAATTTTACCTTTTTTGAGTAGGGCGTTGCCAATATTCTCGTCCACTTCGACGACCGCCATTTTCTGTTCTCTTTGGTTTGCTGCGAACACAGAGACACGGAGAGGTCTAGTGATTTCTTCTTTTCCGACCTCCCTCCTTATTGCGTCTTGGATTTCTGTTTCAGTTGTGAGACAGTCCATGCCAAGTACTTCCAACTTCATCCGCTATCTTAAAGTTAAAGTTAAAGCGAAAGTTAAAGTTAAAGTTAAAAATAAAGTTAAAGTTAAAGTGAAAGTTAAAGTTAAAGTTAAATTTAAAGTTAAAGTTAAAGTTAAAGATAAAGTTAAAGTTAAAGTCAAAGTTAAAGTTAAAGTTAAAGTTAAAGTTAAATTTAAAGTTAAAGTTAAAGTTAAAGTTAACGTTAAAGGTAAAGTTAAAGTTAAATTTAAAGTTAAAGTTAAAGTTAAAGTTAAAGTTAAAGTCAAAGTTAAAGTTAAGTTAAAGTTAAAGTTAAAGTTAAAGTCAAAGTTAAAGTTAAAGTTAAAGTTAAGGTTAAGGTTAAAGTTAAAGTTAAAGTTAAATTTAAAGTTAAAGTTACAGTTAAAGTTATAGTTAAAGTTAAAGTTAAATTTAACGTTAAAGTTAAAGTTAACGTTAAAGTTAAAGTTAATGTTAAAGTTAAAGTTAAAGTTAAAGCGAAAGTTAAAGTTAAAAATAAAGTTAAAGTTAATGTTAAAGTGAAAGTTAAAGTTATAGTTAAAGTTAAAGTTAAAGTTAAAGTTAAAGCCAAAGTTAAAGTTAAAGTTAAGTTAAAGTTAAAGTTAAAGTTAAAGTTAAAGTTAAAGTTAAAGTCAAAGTTAAAGTTAAAGTTAAAGTTAAGGTTAAGGTTAAAGTTAAAGTTAAATTTAAAGTTAATGTTACAGTTAAAGTTAAAGTTATAGTTAAAGTTAAAGTTAAAGTTAAAGTCAAAGTTAAAGTTAAGGTTAAGGTTAAAGTTAAAGTTAAAGTTAAATTTAAAGTTAAAGTTACAGTTAAAGTTAAAATTATAGTTAAAGTTAAAGTTAAAATTAAAGTTAAAGTCAAAGTTAAAGTTAAAGTTAAAGTTAAAGTTAAAGTTAAAGTGAATGTTAAAGTTAAAGCGAAAGTTAAAGTTAAAGCTAAAAATAAAGTTAAAGTTAAAGTGAAAGTTAAAGTTAAAGTTATAGTTAAAGTTAAATCTAAAGTTAAAGTTAAAGTTAAAGTTAAAGTTAGTGTTAAAGTTAAAGTTAAAGCGAAAGTTAAAGTTAAAGTTAAAAATAAAGTTAAAGTTAAAGTGAAAGTTAAAGTTATAGTTATAGTTAAAGTTAAAGTTAAAGTTAAAGTTAAAGTTAAAGTTAAGTTAAAGTTAAAGTTAAAGTTAAAGTTAAAGTTAAAGTCAAAGTTTAAGTTAAAGTTAAGGTTAAGGTTAAAGTTAAAGTTAAAGTTAAATTTAAAGTTAAAGTTAAAGTTAAAGTTAAAGTTAAAGTTATAGTTAAAGTTAAAGTTAAAGTTAAAGTTAAAGTTAAAGTCAAAGTTAAAGTTAAGTTTAAGGTTAAAGTTAAAGTTAAATTTAAAGTTAAAGTTACAGTTAAAGTTAAAGTTAAAGTTATAGTTAAAGTTAAAGTTAAACTTAAATTTAAAGTTAAAGTTAAAGTTAAAGTTAAACTTAAACTTAAAGTTAAAGGTAAAGTTAAAGTTAAAGTTAAAGTTAAAATTAAAATTAAAGTTAAAGTTAAAGTTAAAGTTATAGTTAAAGTTAAAGTTAAAGTTAAAGTTAAAGTTAAAGTGAATGGTAAAGTTAAAGTTAAAGTTAAAAGTAAAGTTAAAGTTAAAGTTAAATTTAAAGTTAAAGTTAAAGTTACAGTTAAAGTTTAAGTTAAAGTTGAAGTTAAAGTTAAAGTTATAGTTAAAGTTAAAGTTAAACTTAAACTTAAAGTTAAAGTTAATGGTAAAGTTAAAGTTAAAGTTAAAGTTAATAATAAAGTTAAAGTTAAAGTGAATGTTAAAGTTTAAGTGTATGGTAAAGTTAAGTTTAAAGTTAAAGTTATAGTTAAAGTTAAAGCTAAAGTTAAAGTTAAAGTTATAGTTAAAGTTAAAGTTAAAGTTAAAGTTAAAGTTAAAGTTAAACTTAAAGTTAAAGTTAATGGTAAAGTTAAAGTTAAAGTTAAAGTTAATAATAAAGTTAAAGTTAAAGTGAATGTTAAAGTTTAAGTGTATGGTAAAGTTAAGTTTAAAGTTAAAGTTATAGTTAAAGTTAAAGCTAAAGTTAAAGTTAAAGTTAAAGTTAAAATTAAATTTAAAGTTAAAGTTACAGTTAAAGTTATAGTTAAAGTTAAAGTTAAAGTTAAAGTGAATGTTAAAGTTAAAGTGAATGGTAAAGTTAAAGTTAAATTTAAAGTTAAAGGTACAGTTAAAGTTAAAGTTATAGTTAAAGTTAAACTTAAAATTAAAGTTAAAGTTAAAGTTAAAGTTAAAGTTAAACTTAAAGTTAAAGTTAAAGTGAATGGTAAAGTTAAAGTTAAAGTGAATGGTAAATTTAATGTTAAAGTTAAAGTTAAAATTAAATTTAAAGTTAAATCTGCAGTTAAAGTTATAGTTAAAGTTAAAGTTAAAGTTAAAGTTAAAGTTAAAGTTAAAGTTAAAGTTAAAGTTAAAGTTAAAGTTAAAGTTATAGTTAAAGTTAAAGTTAAAGTGAATGTTAAAGTTAAAGTGAATGGTAAAGTTAAAGTTAAATTTTAAGTTAAAATTACAGTTAAAGTTAAAGTTAAAGTTAAAGTTATAGTTAAAGATAAAGTTAAGTTAAAGTTAAAGTTAAACTTAAAGTTAAAGTTAAATTTAAAGCTAAACTTAAAGTTAAAGTTAAAGTTAAAGTGAATGGTAAAGTTAAAGTTAAAGTTAAAGTTAAGCTTAAAGTTAAAGTTCAAGTTATAGTTAAAATTAAAGTTAAAGTTAAAGTTAAATTTAAAGTTAAAGTGAATGGTAAAGTTAAAGTCAAAGTTAAAGTTAAAAATAAAGTTAATGTTAAAGTTAAAGTGAATGTTAAAGTTAAAGTGAATGGTAAAGTTAAAGTTAAATATAATTTTAAAGTTACAGGTAAAGTTAAAGTTAAAGTTAAAGTTAAAGTTAAAGTTAAAGTTATAGTTAAAGTTAAAGTTAAAGTGAATGTTAAAGTTAAAGTGAATGGTAAAGTTAAAGTTAAATTTTAAGTTAAAATTACAGTTAAAGTTAAAGTTAAAGTTAAAGTTAAAGTTATAGTTAAAGATAAAGTTAAGTTAAAGTTAAAGTTAAACTTAAAGTTAAAGTTAAACTTAAAGTTAAAGTTAAAGTGAATGGTAAAGTTAAAGTTAAAGTTAAAGTTAAGCGTAAAGTTAAAGTTCAAGTTATAGTTAAAATTAAAGTTAAAGTTAAAGTTAAATTTAAAGTTAAAGTGAATGGTAAAGTTAAAGTTAAAGTTAAAGTTAAAAATAAAGTTAATGTTAAAGTTAAAGTGAATGTTAAAGTTAAAGTGAATGGTAAAGTTAAAGTTAAATTTAATTTTAAAGTTACAGTTAAAGTTAAAATTAGCCCCGGGTCCGCGGTTTCTGAGGGGGCCCGCGATTTAGAGGTATTATAACATTTTTATACTCAGTTGAGCAAAGCTCACAGAGTATATTAACTTTGATTGGATAACGGTTGGTTGTACAGGTATAAAGGAATCGAGATAGATATAGAATTCCATATATCAAAATCATCAGTATAGAAAAAAAATTTTACTGAGCCATGCCCGTCCGTCCGTCCGTTAACACGATAACTTGAGTGCATTTTGAGGTATCTTGATGAAAGTTGGTTTGTAGGTTCCTGGGCACTCATCTCAGATCACTATTTAAAATGAACGAAATCGGACTATAACCACGCCCACTTCTTCGATATCGAAAATTTCGAAAAACACAAAAAGTGCGATAATTCATTACCAAAGACGGATAAAGCGATGAAACTTGGTATGTACATAAGTTGAGCTTATGATGCAGAATAGAAAAATGGTAAAATTTTGCACAATGGGCGTGGCACCGCCCACTTTTAAAAGAAGGTAATTTAAAAGTTTTGAAAGCTGTAATTTGGCAGTCGGTGAAGATATCATGATGAAATTTGGTAGGCACGTTACTCCTATTACTATATGTGCGCTAAATAAAAATTAGCGAAATCGGATGACGAACACGCCCACTTTAAAAAAATAAAATTTTTTAGTCAAATTTTAACAAAAAATTTAATATCCTTACAGTATAAGAGTAAATTATGTCAACAATCGACTCCAGTAATGATATGGTGCAACAAAATACAAAGATAAAAGAAAATTTCAAAATGGGCGTAACTCCGCCCTTTTTCATTTAATTCGTCTAGAACACTTTTAATGCCATAATTCGAACAAAAATTTACCAATCCTTGTGAAATTTGGTAAGGACATAGATTCTAGGACGATAACTGTTTTCTGTGAAAATGGACAAAATCGATTGAATCCACGCCCAGTTTTTATACACAGTGTTCCGTCTGTCCTTCCGCTCGGCCGTTAACACGATAACTTGAGCAAAAACCAATTTATCTTTACTAAACTTAGTCCACGTACTTATCTGAACTCACTTTATCTTGGTATAAAAAATGGCCGAAATCCGACTATAACCACGCCCACTTTTTCGATATCGAATATTACGAAAAATGAAAAAAATGCCATAATTCTAAAAAAGGGAAGCACGAAAAAATGGATGAAACATGGTAATTTGATTGGTTTATTGATGCAAAATATAACTTTAGAAAAAACTTTGTAAAAGGGGTGTGACACCTACCATATTAAGTAGAAGGAAATGAAAAGGTTCTACAAGGCGAAATCAACAGCCTTGGAATCTTGGCAGGAATACTGTTAGTGGTATTGCATATATAAATAAATTAGCAGTACCCGACAGATGATCTTCTGGATCACTTGGTCCACATTTTGGTCGATATCGCGTGAACGCCTTCACATATATATCAAAGGGCCACTCGCTTTTAAAACCCTCATTAATACCTTTAGTTTGATATCCATATCGTACAAACACATTCTAGAGTCAGCCCGGCCCACCTTTATGGTTATATCTCGAAAAGGCGTCCACATATACAACTAAGGATTACTCCCTTTTAAAATACTCATTGCCACCTTTCGTGTGATACCCATATCGTACAAACACATTCTAGAGTCACCCCTGGCCCACCCTAATGGCGATATCTCGAAAAGGCGTCCACCTATAGACCTAATGCCCACTCCCTCTTAAAATGCTCAGTAACACCTTTCGTTTGATACCCATCTCGTACATACATTCTAGAGTCACCCTTGGTCCACCTTTATGGCGATATCTCGAAAAGGCGTCCACCTATAGAACTAAGGATTACTCCATTTAAAATACTCATTACCGCCTCTCATTTGATACCCATATCGTACAAACACATTCCAGAGTCACCCCTGGCCCACCTTTATGGCGATATCTCAAAAAGGCGTCCACCTATAAAACTAAGGATTACTCCCTTTTAAAATACTTATTACCAACTTTCATTTGATACCCATATCGTACAAACACATTCTAGAGTCACCCCTGGCCCACCCTAATGGCGATATCTCGAAAAGGCGTCCACCTATAGACCTAATGCCCACTCCCTCTTAAAATGCTCAGTAACACCTTTCATTTGATACCTATATCGTACAAACAAATTCTAGAGTCAGCCCTGGTCCACCTTTATGGCGATATCCCTAAATATCGTCCATCCATAGAACTATGGCCTACTCTCTCTTAAAATACTTTTTAATACCTTCCATTTGATACACATGTCATACAACCACATTCCAGGGTTACCCTAGGTTCATTTTGCTACATGGTGATTTTTCTTATTTTGTCTCCATAGCTCTTAACTGAGTATGTAATGTTCGGTTACACCCGAACTTAGCCTTCCTTAATTGTTTTTAATTCAGGAGAATCTTTAGTTGTTCCATGTGCAATTTTTATACTCAGTTGAGCAGAGCTCACAGAGTATATTAAGTTTGATTGGATAACGGTTGGTTGTACATATATAAAGGAATCGAGATAGATATAGACTTCCATATATCAAAATAATCAGGATCGAAAAAAAATTTGATTGAGCCATGTCCGTCCGTCCGTCCGTCCGTCCGTCCGTTAACACGATAACTTGAGTAAATTTTGAGGTATCTTGATGAAATTTGGTATGTAGCTTCCTGAGCACTCATCTCAGATCGCTATTTAAAATGAACGATATCGGACTATAACCACGCCCACTTTTTCGATATCGAAAATTTCGAAAAACCGAAAAAGTGCGATAACTCATTACAAAAGACAGATAAAGCGGCGAAGCTTGGTAGATGGGTTGACGTTATGACGCAGAATAGAAAATTAGTAAGATTTTGGACAATGGGCGTGGCCCCGCCCACTTTTACAAGAAGGTAATTTAAAAGTTTTGCAAGCTGTAATTTGGCAGTCGTTGAAGATATCATGATGAAATTTGGCAGGAACGTTACTACTATTACTCTATATGTGCTAAATAAAAATTAGCAAAATTGGATTAAGAACACGCCCACTTTTTAAAAAAAAATTTTTTTAAATTCAAATTTTAACAAAAAATTTAATATCTTTACTGTATATAAGTAAATTAAGTCAAAATTCAACTCCAGTAATGATATGATGCAACAAAATACAAAAATAAAAGAAAATTTCAAAATGGGCGTGGCTCCGCCCATTTTCATTTAGTTTGTCTAGAATACTTTTATTGCCATAAGTCGCACAAAAATTTACCAATCCTTCTCAAATTTGGTAGGAGCATAGATTCTATGACGGTAACTGTTCTCTGTGAAAATGGGCGAAATCGGTGGAAGCCACGCCCAGTTTTTATACACAGTCCACCGTCTGTCCTTCCGCTCGGCCATTAACACAATAACTTGAGCAAAATCCGATATATCTTTACTAAACTTAGCCCACGTACTTACCTGAGCTCACTTTTTCTTGGTATAAAAAAAATGGGCGAAATCTGACCATAACCACGCCCACTTTATCGATATCGAAAATTACGAAAAATGAAAAAAATGCCATAATTCTATACCAAATACGAAAAAAGGGATGAAACATGGTAACTGGATTGGTTTGTTGACGCAAAATATAACTTTGGAAAAATCTTTGTAAAATGGGTGTGACACCTACCATATTAAGTAGAAGAAAATGAAAAAGTTCTACAAGGCGAAATCAACAGCCCTTGGAATCTTGGCAGGAATACTGTTATTGGTATTGCATATATAAATAAATTAGCAGTACCCGACAGATGATTTTCTGGATCACCTGGTCCACATTTTGGTGGATATCACGAGAACGCCTTCACATATACATCTAAGGGCCAGTCGCTTTTAAAACCCTCATTAATACCTTTAATTTGATATCCATATCGTACAAAAACATACCAGAGTCACCCCTGTCCCACCCTAATGGCGATATCTCGAAAAGGCGTCCACCTATAGAACTAATGCCCCCTCTCTCTTAAAATGCTCAGTAACACCTTTCGTTTGATACCCATATCGTACAAACATTCTAGAGTAACCCCTGGCCCACCCTAATGGCGATATCTCGAAAAGGCGTCCACCTATAGACCTAGTGTCCACTCCCTCTTAAAATGCTCAGTAACACCTTTCGTTTGATACCCATATCGTACAAACATTCTAGAGTCACCCCTGGCCCACCCTAATGGCAATATCTCGAAAAGGCGTCCACCTATAGACCTAATGCCCACTCCCTCTTAAAATGCCCAGTAACAGCTTTCGTTTGATACCTATATCGTACAAACATTCTAGAGTCACACCTGGCCCACCCTAATGGCGATATTTCGAAAAGGCGTCCACCTATAGAACTAAGGATTACTCCCTTTTAAAATACTCATTACCACCTTTCATTTGATACCCATATCGTACAAACACATTCTAGAGTCACCCTGGCCCACCCTAATGGCGATATCTCGAAAAGGCGTCCACCTATAGACCTAATGTCCACTCCCTCTTAAAATGCTCAGTAACACCTTTCGTTTGATACCCATATCGTACAAACATTCTAGAGTCACCCCTGGCCCACCCTAATGGCGATATCTCGAAAAGGCGTCCACCTATAGACCTAATGTACACTCCCTCTTAAAATGCTCAGTAACACCTTTCGTTTGATACCCATATCGTACAAACATTCTAGAGTCACCCCTGTCCCACCCTAATGGCGATATCTCGAAAAGGCGTCCACCTATAGACCTAATGCCCACTCCCTCTTAAAATGCTCAGTAACACCTTTCGTTTGATACCCATATCGTACAAACATTCTAGAGTCACACCTGGCCCACCCTAATGGCGATATCTCGAAAAGGCGTCCACCTATAGAACTAAGGATTACTCCCTTTTAAAATACTCATTACCACCTTTCATTTGATACCCATATCGTACAAACACATTCTAGAGTCACCCTGGCCCACCCTAATGGCGATATCTCGAAAAGGCGTCCACCTATAGACCTAATGCCCACTCCCTCTTAAAATGCTCAGTAACACCTTTCGTTTGATACCCATACCGTACAAACATTCTAGAGTCACCCTTGGTCCAGCTTTATGGCGATATCTCGAAAAGGCATCCACCTATAGAACTAAGGATTACTCCCTTTTAAAATACTCATTACCACCTTTCATTTGATACCCATATCGTACAAACACATTCTAGAGTCACCCTGGCCCACCCTAATGGCGATATCTCGAAAGGCGTCCACCTATAGACCTAATGCCCACTCCCTCTTAAAATGCTCAGTAACACCTTTCGTTTGATACCCATATCGTACAAACATTCTAGTCACCCTTGGTCCACCTTTATGGCGATATCTCGAAAAGGCGTCCACCTATAGAACTAAGGATTACTCCCTTTTAAAATACTCCTTACCACCTTTCATTTGATACCCATATCGTACAAACACATTCTAGAGTCACCCCTGGCCCACCCTAATGGCGATATCTCGAAAAGGCGTTCACCTATAGACCTAATGCCCACTCCCTCTTAAAATGCTCAGTAACACCTTTCGTTTGATACCCATATCGTACAAACATTCTAGAGTCACCCCTGGCCCACCCTAATGGCGATATCTCGAAAGGGCGTCCACCTATAGACCTAATGCCCACTCCCTCTTAAAATGCTCAGTAACACCTTTCGTTTGATGCACATATCGTACAAACACATTCTAGAGTCACCCCTGGCCCACCCTAATGACGATATCTCGAAAAGGCGTCCACCTATAGACCTCATGCCCACTCCCTCTTAAAATGCTCAGTAACACCTTTCGTTTGATACCCATACCGTACAAACATTCTAGAGTCACCCCTGGCCCACCCTAATGGCGATATCTCGAAAAGGCGTCCACCTATAGACCTAATGCCCACTCCCTCTTAAAATGCTCAGTAACACCTTTCATTTGATTCCCATATCGTACAAACACATTCTAGAGACACCCCTGGTCCACCTTTATGGCGATATCTCGAAACGGCGTCCACCTATGGAACTAAGGATCACTCCTTTTCAAAATACTCATTAACAGCTTTCATTTGATACCCATATCGTACAAACACATTATAGAATCACCCCTGGTCCACCTTAATGGGGACATCTCGAAAAGGCGTCCACCGATAGACCTAAGGCCCACTCCCTCTTAAAATGCTCAGTAACACCTTTCATTTGATACCCATATCGTACAAACAAATTCTAGAGTCAGCCCTGGTCTACCTTTATGGCGATATCCCTAAATGGCGTTCATCCATAGAACTATGGCCTATTCTCTCTTAAAATACTCTTTAATACCTTTCATTTGATACACATGTTATACAACCACATTCCAGGGTTACCCCAGATTGATTTTCCTTATTTTGTCTCCATAGCTCTCAACTGAGTATGTTATGTTCGGTTACACCCGAACTTAGCCTTCCTTACTTGTTATAGATTGTGTTTATAGAATATGGACAACAAATGAAAGCTGTTGGTGAGTGCTTTAGTAGAGGGTAATTTTCATACCCCTGGATGACTAGGGCCTCGAGATATAGGCCAAAACGCGGGCCAGTGAATGCCTAGACAGTGTTTATACAATATGGATATCAAATGAAAGCTGTTGATGAGTGCTTTAGTACAGAGTAATATATTATTCAAAGACAGACTGGGATTGGGATTAGGACTAGGACTGGGACTGAGACTCGGAGTGGGACTGGGACTGGCAGTGGAATAAAATACATACCACCCTCTGGGACAGGCAATAAGGGATGCAGAAGAATGAGAAGAAATTGAGAGAAGAGAAAAGAGAGAAGGAGATGGAGAAAGAGATAGAATGAGACGAAGATGGAGATAGATGAAGCGAAAAAGACGGAGGGAGGAGTGAATAAAAGGATTACGAAAGAGTGAAGAGGCGGGGAGGGCAGAGTCAGACGGAAAAATCTTATTAAAATGTATGCAGATAGGCCAAATTTAGGGCAGAACAACGTCTGCCGGGTCTTCTAGTGTATAATAAATATGTTTTGAGTTAAATGTCATTGTAAAGCAAAATAATAAAAAAAAAAACATCACAAGTAAAAAAACCAAGTGTATAAATACTATCCATACAGCAATTAAGATGATGTCG
Source organism: Eurosta solidaginis (assembly GCF_040869045.1). NCBI lineage: Eukaryota > Metazoa > Arthropoda > Insecta > Diptera > Tephritidae > Eurosta > Eurosta solidaginis. Next base: position 150,799,712 of record NC_090323.1, on the reverse strand, counting down.
AGAAGTTCACGAGATTTACGAGTATTTCGAGGCACGATAATCTAGCGAGAAGTCGAGTTCTCGATTTCTCGGGTCTCGAAAATCTTGCTTGTGTTCGAGAAGAAATCGTAAGCTCTAATATCAATTCTTGATATGACAGTATTGGCACTAATAGAGTTTTAACAACTTGAGTTTAATTTCTTGAGGAATATAAGTTGAGGTTCTCTATAACTGCCTTAGCACAAAATACATTTTACAAATTAACATGATCAATACACGTGAAATTTGTATTCACTTTGAAGCTAAGAGTTTTAACAGCTTTCTCGTACTTAACAACACTCCCATTCAACATGACTGGCGGCAAATTATTTGCATTATGTGGCAAATAGGAGAGCATAATTGTCTGCGTTTTCGATACATTCAGATTAAGTCTATTAGACTTCGACCATAGAGATATTGACTCTATATCTTTTTTTGCTCTACAAATGAGGTCCTCAGAATGACCGAAAGGTGCAGAAAAATATATTTGTGCGTCGTCAGGATAGAGATGTAAAGACACGTTTTTATAACAACGTTCAAGATCGTTAACATATAGGGTGAATAAAACCGGACCGAAGATCGAGCCTTGCGGTACACCACACACTACTGGCAATAGTTTCGAGCAGTTTTCTTTAGATCCAACATTGAGGGTATTTGTTAAATAGCTACCTAATAATTTAATGGCATTTGCGCTGAATCCGAAATATGATTCCAGTTTCTGGAGAAGAGTTCTGTGCCTAACAATATCAAATGCTTTCGAGAATTCTAAAAGCGTTAGTACAGTGAGGTTACCTCTATCAAAGTATGGGCGTATGTCATTCATTACTTTAAGCATAGCAGTAGAACAGATATGCTCCCGACTGTATCCAGATTGGTTTTGGGAAATTAGAAACGTGTAAAAGATTAAAATATGCAAAAAGAAGGCAATTGGGAAAACCTTTACAACAACTTGACGTAGCTGAATGCGTTTGTAACCATTTCAACTATCGTAGGAGTGCGGGTTCGACTCCTACTCCCGGGAAAAAAGGCTTTGAAGAGATTTACAAGGTATAATCGAAACAGCTGTCGCCTTGTCCGTTCTGATGTCACGTTGTTTAAATTTTTCCCAAATTATTAAATAAATTATAAAATTAAAAAATTGCTTCAAATAAAGGTTTTCATATACTTAAAAAAGCAATACGGCCAATCCCCGATTATTAAAAAAAAATCATACATACAGACAAAATTGGTTAATTCGTTGTAGTTCTATAAATAGAACGAAAACAGCAACAAAACCAAAGTTTCTTTGAAAACCGCCGTACCAAGCATAGCTTTAACACATAATTGCATACGAAGTATGCAATGTGTAAAAGATTAAAATATGCAAAAAGAAGGCAATTGGGAAAGACTTCACAACAGGCATGACGTAGCTGAATGCGTTTACAACCATTTCAACTATCGTAGGGGTGCGAGTTCGACTCCCACTCCCGGGAGAAAAGGCTTTGAAGAGATTTACAAGGTATAATCGAAACAGCTGTCGCCTTGTCTGTCCTGATGTCACGTTGTTTAAATTTTTCCCAAATTATTAAATAAATTATAAAATTAAAAAATTGCTTCAAATAAATGTTTTCATACATTTAAAAAAAGCAATATGGGCAATCCCCGATTATTAAAAAAAAAATCATACATACAGACAAAATTGGTTAATTCGTTGTAGTTCTATAAATAGAACGAAAACAGCAACAAAACCAAAGTTTCTTTGAAAACCGCCGTACCAAGCATAGCTTTAACACATAATTGCATACGAAGTATGCAATGTGTAAAAGATTAAAATATGCAAAAAGAAGGCAATTGGGAAAGACTTCACAACAGGCATGACGTAGCTGAATGCGTTTACAACCATTTCAACTATCGTAGGGGTGCGAGTTCGACTCCCACTCCCGGGAGAAAAGGCTTTGAAGAGATTTACAAGGTATAATCGAAACAGCTGTCGCCTTGTCCGTCCTGATGTCACGTTGTTTAAATTTTTCCCAAATTATTAAATAAATTATAAAATTAAAAAATTGCTTCAAATAAATGTTTTCATACATTTAAAAAAAAGCAATATGGGCAATCCCCGATTATTAAAAAAAATCATACATACAGACAAAATTGGTTAATTCGTTGTAGTTCTATAAATAGAACGAAAACAGCAACAAAACCAAAGTTTCTTTGAAAACCGCCGTACCAAGCATAGCTTTAACACATAATTGCATACGAAGTATGCAATGTGTAAAAGATTAAAATATGCAAAAAGAAGGCAATTGGGAAAGACTTCACAACAGGCATGACGTAGCTGAATGCGTTTACAACCATTTCAACTATCGTAGGGGTGCGAGTTCGACTCCCACTCCCGGGAGAAAAGGCTTTGAAGAGATTTACAAGGTATAATCGAAACAGCTGTCGCCTTGTCCGTCCTGATGTCACGTTGTTTAAATTTTTCCCAAATTATTAAATAAATTATAAAATTAAAAAATTGCTTCAAATAAATGTTTTCATACATTTAAAAAAAAAAGCAATATGGGCAATCCCCGATTATTAAAAAAAATCATACATACAGACAAAATTGGTTAATTCGTTGTAGTTCTATAAATAGAACGAAAACAGCAACAAAACCAAAGTTTCTTTGAAAACCGCCGTACCAAGCATAGCTTTAACACATAATTGCATACGAAGTATGCAATGTGTAAAAGATTAAAATATGCAAAAAGAAGGCAATTGGGAAAGACTTCACAACAGGCATGACGTAGCTGAATGCGTTTACAACCATTTCAACTATCGTAGGGGTGCGAGTTCGACTCCCACTCCCGGGAGAAAAGGCTTTGAAGAGATTTACAAGGTATAATCGAAACAGCTGTCGCCTTGTCCGTCCTGATGTCACGTTGTTTAAATTTTTCCCAAATTATTAAATAAATTATAAAATTAAAAAATTGCTTCAAATAAATGTTTTCATACATTTAAAAAAAAGCAATATGGGCAATCCCGGATTATTAAAAAAAATCATACATACAGACAAAATTGGTTAATTCGTTGTAGTTCTATAAATAGAACGAAAACAGCAACAAAATCAAAGTTTCTTTGAAAACCGCCGTACCAAGCATAGCTTTAACACATAATTGCATACGAAGTATGCAATGTGTAAAAGATTAAAATATGCAAAAAGAAGGCAATTGGGAAAGACTTCACAACAGGCATGACGTAGCTGAATGCGTTTACAACCATTTCAACTATCGTAGGGGTGCGAGTTCGACTCCCACTCCCGGGAGAAAAGGCTTTGAAGAGATTTACAAGGTATAATCGAAACAGCTGTCGCCTTGTCCGTCCTGATGTCACGTTGTTTAAATTTTTCCCAAATTATTAAATAAATTATAAAATTAAAAAATTGCTTCAAATAAATGTTTTCATACATTTAAAAAAAAAAAGCAATATGGGCAATCCCCGATTATTAAAAAAAAATCATACATACAGACAAAATTGGTTAATTCGTTGTAGTTCTATAAATAGAACGAAAACAGCAACAAAACCAAAGTTTCTTTGAAAACCGCCGTACCAAGCATAGCTTTAACACATAATTGCATACGAAGTATGCAATGTGTAAAAGATTAAAATATGCAAAAAGAAGGCAATTGGGAAAGACTTCACAACAGGCATGACGTAGCTGAATGCGTTTACAACCATTTCAACTATCGTAGGGGTGCGAGTTCGACTCCCACTCCCGGGAGAAAAGGCTTTGAAGAGATTTACAAGGTATAATCGAAACAGCTGTCGCCTTGTCCGTCCTGATGTCACGTTGTTTAAATTTTTCCCAAATTATTAAATAAATTATAAAATTAAAAAATTGCTTCAAATAAATGTTTTCATACATTTAAAAAAAAGCAATATGGGCAATCCCCGATTATTAAAAAAAAATCATACATACAGACAAAATTGGTTAATTCGTTGTAGTTCTATAAATAGAACGAAAACAGCAACAAAACCAAAGTTTCTTTGAAAACCGCCGTACCAAGCATAGCTTTAACACATAATTGCATACAAAGTATGCAATGTGTAAAAGATTAAAATATGCAAAAAGAAGGCAATTGGGAAAGACTGCACAACAGGCATGACGTAGCTGAATGCATTTACAACCATTTCAACTATCGTAGGGGTGCGAGTTCGACTCCCACTCCCGGGAGAAAAGGCTTTGAAGAGATTTACAAGGTATAATCGAAACAGCTGTCGCCTTGTCCGTCCTGATGTCACGTTGTTTAAATTTTTCCCAAATTATTAAATAAATTATAAAATTAAAAAATTGCTTCAAATAAATGTTTTCATACATTTAAAAAAAAGCAATATGGGCAATCCCCGATTATTAAAAAAAAATCATACATACAGACAAAATTGGTTAATTCGTTGTAGTTCTATAAATAGAACGAAAACAGCAACAAAACCAAAGTTTCTTTGAAAACCGCCGTACCAAGCATAGCTTTAACACATAATTGCATACGAAGTATGCAATGTGTAAAAGATTAAAATATGCAAAAAGAAGGCAATTGGGAAAGACTTCACAACAGGCATGACGTAGCTGAATGCGTTTACAACCATTTCAACTATCGTAGGGGTGCGAGTTCGACTCCCACTCCCGGGAGAAAAGGCTTTGAAGAGATTTACAAGGTATAATCGAAACAGCTGTCGCCTTGTCCGTCCTGATGTCACGTTGTTTAAATTTTTCCCAAATTATTAAATAAATTATAAAATTAAAAAATTGCTTCAAATAAATGTTTTCATACATTTAAAAAAAAGCAATATGGGCAATCCCCGATTATTAAAAAAAATCATACATACAGACAAAATTGGTTAATTCGTTGTAGTTCTATAAATAGAACGAAAACAGCAACAAAACCAAAGTTTCTTTGAAAACCGCCGTACCAAGCATAGCTTTAACACATAATTGCATACGAAGTATGCAATGTGTAAAAGATTAAAATATGCAAAAAGAAGGCAATTGGGAAAGACTTCACAACAGGCATGACGTAGCTGAATGCGTTTACAACCATTTCAACTGTCGTAGGGGTGCGAGTTCGACTCCCACTCCCGGGAGAAAAGGCTTTGAAGAGATTTACAAGGTATAATCGAAACAGCTGTCGCCTTGTCCGTCCTGATGTCACGTTGTTTAAAAATTTTTCCCAAATTATTAAATAAATTATAAAATTAAAAAATTGCTTCAAATAAATGTTTTCATACATTTAAAAAAAAAGCAATATGGGCAATCCCCGATTATTAAAAAAAAAAAATCATACATACAGACAAAATTGGTTAATTCGTTGTAGTTCTATAAATAGAACGAAAACAGCAACAAAACCAAAGTTTCTTTGAAAACCGCCGTACCAAGCATAGCTTTAACACATAATTGCATACGAAGTATGCAATGTGTAAAAGATTAAAATATGCAAAAAGAAGGCAATTGGGAAAGACTTCACAACAGGCATGACGTAGCTGAATGCGTTTACAACCATTTCAACTATCGTAGGGGTGCGAGTTCGACTCCCACTCCCGGGAGAAAAGGCTTTGAAGAGATTTACAAGGTATAATCGAAACAGCTGTCGCCTTGTCCGTCCTGATGTCACGTTGTTTAAATTTTTCCCAAATTATTAAATAAATTATAAAATTAAAAAAATTGCTTCAAATAAATGTTTTCATACATTTAAAAAAAAGCAATATGGGCAATCCCCGATTATTAAAAAAAAATCATACATACAGACAAAATTGGTTAATTCGTTGTAGTTCTATAAATAGAACGAAAACAGCAACAAAACCAAAGTTTCTTTGAAAACCGCCGTACCAAGCATAGCTTTAACACATAATTGCATACGAAGTATGCAATGTGTAAAAGATTAAAATATGCAAAAAGAAGGCAATTGGGAAAGACTTCACAACAGGCATGACGTAGTTGAATGCGTTTACAACCATTTCAACTATCGTAGGGGTGCGAGTTCGACTCCCACTCCCGGGAGAAAAGGCTTTGAAGAGATTTACAAGGTATAATCGAAACAGCTGTCGCCTTGTCCGTCCTGATGTCACGTTGTTTAAATTTTTCCCAAATTATTAAATAAATTATAAAATTAAAAAATTGCTTCAAATAAATGTTTTCATACATTTAAAAAAAAGCAATATGGGCAATCCCCGATTATTAAAAAAAATCATACATACAGACAAAATTGGTTAATTCGTTGTAGTTCTATAAATAGAACGAAAACAGCAACAAAACCAAAGTTTCTTTGAAAACCGCCGTACCAAGCATAGCTTTAACACATAATTGCATACGAAGTATGCAATGTGTAAAAGATTAAAATATGCAAAAAGAAGGCAATTGGGAAAGACTTCACAACAGGCATGACGTAGCTGAATGCGTTTACAACCATTTCAACTATCGTAGGGGTGCGAGTTCGACTACCACTCCCGGGAGAAAAGGCTTTGAAGAGATTTACAAGGTATAATCGAAACAGCTGTCGCCTTGTCCGTCCTGATGTCACGTTGTTTAAATTTTTCCCAAATTATTAAATAAATTATAAAATTAAAAAATTGCTTCAAATAAATGTTTTCATACATTTAAAAAAAGCAATATGGGCAATCCCCGATTATTAAAAAAAATCATTTAGTAGAAAAAATCAGAAAAATCTCATGTGAATACACGATAACCCCCAAAACAGCTGACTTGTGCTTATACCTTTTCCTTGCACTTAACTGGCTGTCCATGATTTAGTTAGCACGGAAAATTGCGATAACTTATAGATAAGTGACTAACTGAAGAAGATCCAAAAAAAAGTATTTAAAAAAAAAAGGACGTGTGTTACTCGGGGACTGCCGCGGTAAAGCTATTGCATATTATCAACTTATGCAATTTTAATATTAATGCAACATTTTGTTTTCTTTGATATTATTTCAAGTTTTGTATTTGATATTAATTCAAGTTAACCTTTTTAAGCGTGGTGACCAATAAGAAAACAAATTTTTTACTTTTATTGAATAAATGAGAAGTTAATATTTAACTTTCACCTTAACTTTAACTTTAACTTTCACTTTAACTTTAACATTCACTTTAACTTTAACTTTAACTTTATTTTTAACTTTAACTTTAACATTCACTTTAACTTTAACTTCAACTTTAACTTTAACCTTAACTTTAATTTTAACTTTAACTTTAACTTTCACTTTAACCCTAGCCTTAACTTTTACTTTAACTTTAACCTTAACTTTAACTTTAATTTTAACTTTAAATTGAACTTTAACTTTAATTTTAACTTTAACTTTAACTTTAACTTAGCTTTAACTATAACTTTAACTTTAACTTTAACTTTAAATTTAACTTTAACTTTACCATTCACTTTAACTTTAACATTCACTTTAACTTTAACTTTAACTTTAACTTTAACTATAACTTTAACTATAACTTTAACTTTAACTGTAAATTTAACTTTAAATTTAATTTTAACTATAACTTTAACTTTAAATTTACCATTCACTTTAACTTTAACTTTACCTTTCACTTTAACTTTAACTTTAACTTTAACTTTAATTTTAAGTGTAACATTAACTTTAACTTTAACTATAACTTTAACTATAACTGTAACTTTAACTTTAAATTTAACTTTAACTTTACCATTCACTTTAACTTTAACTATAACTTTAACTTTAACTTTAACTGTAACTTTAACTTTAAATTTAATTTTAATTTTAACTTTAACTTTACCATTCACTTTAACTTTAACTTTAATTTTAACTTTAACTTTAACTTTAGCTTTAACTTTAACTTTAACTTTAACTATAACTTTAACTTTAACTGTAACTTTAACTTTAAACTTAACTTTAACTTTAAGTTTAACTTTAACTTTAACTTTAACTTCAACTTTAACTTTAACTTTAACCTTAACTTTAACTTTGACTTTGACTTTAACTTTAACTTTAACCTTAACTTTAATTTTAACTATAACTATAACTTTAACTTTAACTTTAACTTTAACTTTAACTTTAACTTTAATTTTAACTTTAACTTTAACTTTAACTTTCACTTTAACTTTAACTTCAACTTTATTTTTAACTTTAACTTTAACTTTCGCTTTAACTTTAACATTCACTTTAACTTTAACTTTAGCTTTAACTTTAACTTTAACTTTAACTTTAAATTTAACTTTAACTTTAATTTTAACTTTAACTTTAACTTTAACTTTAACTTCAACTTTAACTTTAACTTTGACTTTAACCTTAACTTTAACTTTAACTTTCACTTTAACTTTAACTTTAACTTTAACTTTAACCTTAACTTTAACTTTAACTTTCACTTTAACTTTAACTTTATTTTTAACTTTAATTTTCGCTTTAACTTTAACATTCACTTTAACTTTATTATCCGGGGTGGGCGTGAGCTTAGCACCTGCTAACAAGCCAACCTAATATAAACGCACGCAAGTAATTTTCTATCAAAAATGTCTCATGCACATACAACTTGTATGAGAGCAACTGAAATTGAATTTGCTGCGTGAAAACCTAACTCGATTTCCAATTTTTGTTCAGCGTGACATTTAGATTTGACGTTTGCACACATGCTTTACATTATCGCAACGCATGCTTATTTGGGTTATGGCAAAAAACGCCGGTTGTTTGCGTGCGCTAAAAAAACGCAGTGCGGTTTTATTAGGTTGGCTTGTAATCGACCATATATATATACGATAAGCGATAGCACAATGGCTACTTCGTGAAAATCAACGACAGCTCTTTTAGTTTGATCAATGATGACAGTTTGATTTCGATGGTCGTACGGTGAGGAAGTGTACCAAAGAATGCGTGTGACACCTGTTCATCGTTCAAGCAATGAAATCAAATTAAATAAATAATTGATTTTGCTTTCGTGCTCGCTACGCGTTCGTGTTTACTAACACATTCTCAATTTGGTAACCTGCCCACCGCTGATTATGATAGAGATCCAATTTTATGTATTTGGCCTGTTGCTAACACCGAACCTTTACGAACGTTTTCGAACCTTTTCGAGCCTTTTCGGATCTTTTTTGACAAATATCCGTTACGGTTTTTTTTTATTTAGTCGCCAAGCCCGCAATAAAATCTATGCAATAGCTTAAAAAGTTTTAAGTTAAACGGTTTTATTGAAAACAATACTTACATGAAATAATAATAATAAAAGCTAGAAAATAATTAGGTAGGTCCTAGGTAGAGTAACTTCGGGTATTGTGATATAGGTAATCCTTGTTCTGCTATTACTCCATAATTTAACACTTTTATTCAAATATTATTGCTTAATATAGTGTATTGATATATTGCGTAGTTAATTTTGAGTTATGAGTATTCTATTTTCAGCCAATCGGAAGATTTTCCACTGAAATCAAAAATAGTCGAAAAGAGGGCTTTGTAAAATTTGGCGGGTAATGTGATATACTCTATTGGGGTAAAGTGATATATATATATCACATTATACGCCCATACTCCCGGAAGAGTTTAGCCCCAGACAAACATGTATAAAAGTAAGACCCATGGAAATTTTATATATTTTCATTTATTATTCAAAACTTCAAACAAAACCAAACATTTTATTCATAGGTACATATGTATATCTTTAAAAATTCTTAAACTAAATTCAAAAAAAGTTCAAATAAAATACATTGATAGATAATTAGATATTGAAGAGATCTTGAGTCTCAATTTCTTAAGATGACTCACAAGACTCGCATACAAAAATAGCTTGCCGTTTAGGGAGGCATTTACTGTGTGCCCAAACCAAATCGCATTGTAAACACGACAACCATGTTGGGTTGCCTTCGTCAATCTCAAATACCTTATTACAAAAAGCACACACCGTATCGTTACTAGGTGGAGCCTCTATCCAAAGGTCTTCATCTGCAAACTTTCTTCAGATTCCTATTTGGCTTTTTGGGAGGGTTTTTACCACTACCGGATTTTTGTGCCTTCTTCTTTTGCTTCCCGGCATTTCTTATGCTATCCTCCAAAGATGATTTGTATGGTTATGTTGTTAATACCGTCGCAACTGATCGTTTACCTCTGGAGCTAGTAGATTGTTTTATTTTCCGTTGTGCTGAGATCTCCCAAGGTGTTACAAATTTGCTCATAGCTGCACTACTAGTGCTGGCGACTGGTTCTTCCAAGTTTGCTCGCATAGAAGCTTCTTCTTGAAAATGATCTTATTTTTCAGCGATAAGGTCGACTTCTTGAAATATATGTTTATCAAAAGGATACATTTCAGTACACTTAAACCCATTTATTGCGATCTGAGCTGTTTGAACCTTAAGATATGCTTTTGAGAACAACTCACAACGTCGAATTGGGTTATCTTTTGGCCTTGTTCCCGTCATTATAATACGTTTTAAGGGGCCCCATAAACAATTTATCGAGAGGTTGCATCTTGTTTGTACAATGAGGTGGTAAAGATATAATAACAACACCATTTTGACGAGCTTTGTCAAGAACCTCAATATTTCTGGTATGACTATAATGACCGTCTAAAATGAGCAGCATTGGGGTTTTCTTTTGAAGGGTTGGTGAACCGTAGGAAATGATCAATCACGCTTTCCTCATTAAAGCCTTTAGCCCTAGGCATTGAGGTTCCTGTCGCGCTTCGAAGGCTTATTTCGGACTTGTGCCTTTTTAGAAAGTCATACAACCAATCCTTGCCCTCACATTCCTTTATCTAAGAAAATGAGTTGTCAATATTGTTCCAGTTCCATTTCCATTACTTCTTTTGCATAATTTTCAACATTGTAAATTGGATCGTTTTGTTCCTTTTGGACTTCATTTGGTAGGGTAACATTTCTACCGAATACTAATTCGTATGGAGTAAATCCATTATCAAAAACTGTACTAGGAGTTGTATTATGCAAAAATGTAAAATATTTCAAATAAACGTCCCATTCTGGGAAGTTATCATTTAGAAAAGCTCGTAAATATTCATTAAACACCCAATGATTTCTTTCAATTGTACCTAGGGTTTCATGATGGTAAGCTGTAGAAAAATTATGTTCGATTTTTAGGAGTTTAGTTAAGAAAAAATTTCATTTCAGAGAAAATTTCATTTTTATATTCGGTTCCTAAATCGGTTTTAATTGATTTCATTATGCCATAAATGAGGATGAAGCCTTCAAAAATGGCTGTTGCAATTGTTTTTGCTGTCTTATCAGGGATTGATATTGTAACTAGGTATTTGCTTAAGTCGCACATAATGGTAACCACGAACCTATTCCCATTATTCGACTCAGGTAAAGGTCCTATTGTATCTATAACTACGACATCGAAAGGTTTGCAGGGTGTTGCTGTAAGCACCAAATTTTCTTGACTTTATTCAAAAGGCATTTTTTGCAATTTTTGACGTATGTGGCAATATCACGGTTCATACCTTTCCAATAGTATTTTGTACGTATTTTTGCGTAAAGCTTTTTATTTCCGCAGTGACCACCTGATATCGGGTCATTGTGGTAAATTTCCATTAGTTTAAGTTTCTTGTCGTTGTCTGTGACTGTTTCGACAGGTTCTATTAATAGTATTTTTAAATTTTTTAAAATTGAATGCCCTGTACTTTTAAAATTTGAAATAGAACAAGTAAGGAAGGCTAAGTTCGGGTGTAACCGAACATAACATACTCAGTTGAGAGCTATGGAGACAAAATAAGGAAAATCAATCTGGGGTAACCCTGGAATGTGGTTGTATAACATGTGTATCAAATGAAAGGTATTAAAGAGTATTTTAAGAGAGAATAGGCCATAGTTCTATGGATGAACGCCATTTAGGGATATCGCCATAAAGGTAGACCAGGGCTGACTCTAGAATTTGTTTGTACGATATGGGTATCAAATGAAAGGTGTTACTGAGCATTTTAAGAGGGAGTGGGCCTTAGGTCTATCGGTGGACGCCTTTTCGAGATGTCCCCATTAAGGTGGACCAGGGGTGATTCTATAATGTGTTTGTACGATATGGGTATCAAATGAAAGCTGTTAATGAGTATTTTGAAAAGGAGTGATCCTTAGTTCCATAGGTGGACGCCGTTTCGAGATATCGCCATAAAGGTGGACCAGGGGTGTCTCTAGAATGTGTTTGTACGATATGGGAATCAAATGAAAGGTGTTACTGAGCATTTTAAGAGGGAGTGGGCATTAGGTCTATAGGTGGACGCCTTTTCGAGATATCGCCATTAGGGTGGGCCAGGGGTGACTCTAGAATGTTTGTACGGTATGGGTATCAAACGAAAGGTGTTACTGAGCATTTTAAGAGGGAGTGGGCATGAGGTCTATAGGTGGACGCCTTTTCGAGATATCGTCATTAGGGTGGGCCAGGGGTGACTCTAGAATGTGTTTGTACGATATGTGCATCAAACGAAAGGTGTTACTGAGCATTTTAAGAGGGAGTGGGCATTAGGTCTATAGGTGGACGCCCTTTCGAGATATCGCCATTAGGGTGGGCCAGGGGTGACTCTAGAATGTTTGTACGATATGGGTATCAAACGAAAGGTGTTACTGAGCATTTAAAGAGGGAGTGGGCATTAGGTCTATAGGTGAACGCCTTTTCGAGATATCGCCATTAGGGTGGGCCAGGGGTGACTCTTGAATGTGTTTGTACGATATGGGTATCAAATGAAAGGTGGTAAGGAGTATTTTAAAAGGGAGTAATCCTTAGTTCTATAGGTGGACGCCTTTTCGAGATATCGCCATAAAGGTGGACCAAGGGTGACTCTAGAATGTTTGTACGATATGGGTATCAAACGAAAGGTGTTACTGAGCATTTTAAGAGGGAGTGGGCATTAGGTCTATAGGTGGACGCCTTTCGAGATATCGCCATTAGGGTGGGCCAGGGTGACTCTAGAATGTGTTTGTACGATATGGGTATCAAATGAAAGGTGGTAATGAGTATTTTAAAAGGGAGTAATCCTTAGTTCTATAGGTGGACGCCTTTTCGAGATATCGCCATAAAGCTGGACCAAGGGTGACTCTAGAATGTTTGTACGGTATGGGTATCAAACGAAAGGTGTTACTGAGCATTTTAAGAGGGAGTGGGCATTAGGTCTATAGGTGGACGCCTTTTCGAGATATCGCCATTAGGGTGGGCCAGGGTGACTCTAGAATGTGTTTGTACGATATGGGTATCAAATGAAAGGTGGTAATGAGTATTTTAAAAGGGAGTAATCCTTAGTTCTATAGGTGGACGCCTTTTCGAGATATCGCCATTAGGGTGGGCCAGGTGTGACTCTAGAATGTTTGTACGATATGGGTATCAAACGAAAGGTGTTACTGAGCATTTTAAGAGGGAGTGGGCATTAGGTCTATAGGTGGACGCCTTTTCGAGATATCGCCATTAGGGTGGGACAGGGGTGACTCTAGAATGTTTGTACGATATGGGTATCAAACGAAAGGTGTTACTGAGCATTTTAAGAGGGAGTGTACATTAGGTCTATAGGTGGACGCCTTTTCGAGATATCGCCATTAGGGTGGGCCAGGGGTGACTCTAGAATGTTTGTACGATATGGGTATCAAACGAAAGGTGTTACTGAGCATTTTAAGAGGGAGTGGACATTAGGTCTATAGGTGGACGTCTTTTCGAGATATCGCCATTAGGGTGGGCCAGGGTGACTCTAGAATGTGTTTGTACGATATGGGTATCAAATGAAAGGTGGTAATGAGTATTTTAAAAGGGAGTAATCCTTAGTTCTATAGGTGGACGCCTTTTCGAAATATCGCCATTAGGGTGGGCCAGGTGTGACTCTAGAATGTTTGTACGATATGGGTATCAAACGAAAGCTGTTACTGAGCATTTTAAGAGGGAGTGGGCACTAGGTCTATAGGTGGACGCCTTTTCGAGATATTGCCATTAGGGTGGGCCAGGGGTGACTCTAGAATGTTTGTACGATATGGGTATCAAACGAAAGGTGTTACTGAGCATTTTAAGAGGGAGTGGACACTAGGTCTATAGGTGGACGCCTTTTCGAGATATCGCCATTAGGGTGGGCCAGGGGTTACTCTAGAATGTTTGTATGATATGGGTATCAAACGAAAGTTGTTACTGAGCATTTTAAGAGAGAGGGGGCATTAGTTCTATAGGTGGACGCCTTTTCGAGATATCGCCATTAGGGTGGGACAGGGGTGACTCTGGTATGTTTTTGTACGATATGGATATCAAATTAAAGGTATTAATGAGGGTTTTAAAAGCGAGTGGCCCTTAGATGTATATGTGAAGGCGTTCTCGTGATATCCACCAAAATGTGGACCAGGTGATCCAGAAAATCATCTGTCGGGTACTGCTAATTTATTTATATATGCAATACCACTACCAGTATTCCTGCCAAGATTCCAAGGGCTGTTGATTTCGCCTTGTAGAACTTTTTCATTTTCTTCTACTTAATATGGTAGGTGTCACACCCATTTTACAAAGATTTTTCCAAAGTTATATTTTGCGTCAACAAACCAATCCAGTTACCATGTTTCATCCCTTTTTTCGTATTTGGTATAGAATTATGGCATTTTTTTCATTTTTCGTAATTCTCGATATCGATAAAGTGGGCGTGGTTATGGTCAGATTTCGCCCATTTTTTATACCAAGAAAAAGTGAGCTCAGGTAAGTACGTGGGCTAAGTTTAGTAAAGATATATCGGATTTTGCTCAAGTTATTGTGTTAATGGCTGAGCGGAAGGACAGACGGTGGACTGTGTATAAAAACTGGGCGTGGCTTCCACCGATTTCACCCATTTTCACAGAGAACAGTTACCGTCATAGAATCTATGCTCCTACCAAATTTGAGAAGGATTGGTAAATTTTTGTTCGATTTATGGCAATAAAAGTATTCTAGACAAACTAAATGAAAATGGGCGGAGCCACGCCCATTTTGAAATTTTCTTTTATTTTTGTATTTTGTTGCATCATATCATTACTGGAGTTGAATTTTGACTTAATTTACTTATATACAGTAAGGATATTAAATTTTTTGTTAAAATTTGAATTTAAAAAAATTTTTTTTTAAAAAGTGGGCGTGTTCTTAATCCAATTTTGCTAATTTTTATTTAGCACATATAGAGTAATAGTAGTAACGTTCCTGCCAAATTTCATCATGATATCTTCAACGACTGCCAAATTACAGCTTGCAAAACTTTTAAATTACCTTCTTGTAAAAGTGGGCGGGGCCACGCCCATTGTCCAAAATCTTACTAATTTTCTATTCTGCGTCATAACGTCAACCCACCTACCAAGCTTCGTCGCTTTATCTGTCTTTTGTAATGAGTTATCGCACTTTTTCGGTTTTTCGAAATTTTCGATATCGAAAAAGTGGGCGTGGTTATAGTCCGATATCGTTAATTTTAAATAGCGATCTGAGATGAGTGCTCAGGAACCTACATACCAAATTTCATCAAGATACCTCAAAATTTACTCAAGTTATCGTGTTAACGGACGGACGGACGGACGGACGGACGGACGGACATGGCTCAATCAAATTTTTTTTCGATCCTGATTATTTTGATATATGGAAGTCTATATCTATCTCGATTCCTTTATATATGTACAACCAACCGTTATCCAATCAAACTTAATATACTCTGTGAGCTCTGCTCAACTGAGTATAAAAATATTTAAATAACTGATCATCTTTTTGCCATTCTGCTTTGGCTTTTTATCCAATGAATTTTCTTGGAAAAATTATATGAAAATTTGTCGAATACCTGTAATTTGACATTTTCTTCGTTTATGTCTTCAGCCGATTGTTGTAATTGTTCGTGACGTTTCGTCATAGACCTCGTCTGTACTGCTAAAATTTGATTATTGGAATTTTCAAGTTCTTGAATTGAAATTCACGATAATGCGTCTGCACCTACGTTAGATATTCCTTTAATATATTCTATAGTAAAATTATATTCGGACAATTCCAAACGGATTCTGGAAAGTTTCGACGACGGATCTTTCATATTAAATAGATAAACTAGTGGACGATGATCTGATTTAACTTTGAAGTGAGTGCCATAAATATATGCGCGAAATTGCTTTATTGCAAAATATATTGCCAAAAGTTCTAATTCTATTATTGCTTTATTTTGTTCCGATTTGCTAAAGGATTTTGAAGCAAAACAAATTGGCAAGTCGTTACCATTATGATTTTGACTCAGTATCGCACCACAACCTAACTTTGAAGCATCAACCGTAATTAAAAATTCTTTGGTGCAATCTGGATATTGTAAAAGTTTTGGAGAAATCAGACTTTTTCTTAGTTTTTCGAAAGCTAACTCACATGCCGTATCCCAATTAATTTCAACCTTTTTTCTACTCAAATGATTCAGTGGAGCTGCTAAAGAAGCGAAATTTGGAATAAATCTCCTATAATAATTTGCAAATGCCACGAATCTTCGGACAGCATCTTTATCGCGTGGTTTAGGATACCTTTTAATTGCTTCAATTTTTGAATCGTCTGGTAGCAAACCATTTGCTGAGCATTTATGCCCTAAGAAAGTTACTTCAGGCCTAAGAAAATTACATTTTTTTGGGTTAAGTCGCAAGTTGAACTTCCTACAGGTTTCGAAAACTTTTTTAGATTATTGAGATGATGTGCTTCGCTACATCCAATTACTATTATATCGTCTACATACATAAAGGCTTGGTTGGGTGAAATACCAGAAAATGCAATTGACATCATTCTTGAAAATGAATTTGGAGCTACGTTTAGGCCAAATGGTAACACCTTCCATCGAAAAGCTCCGCGGTCAGTACTAAAAGATGTTATGTCTCTTGAATCTTTGTGAAGTGGGATTTGGTGAAAACCCGAAAAAAGATCTAAAGTAGAAAAGAATTTCGCACGGCCAAGGTTATCCAAAATATCGTCTACAGTGCCAAAGGAAATTTATCGGCAATTAATTTTTTATTCACAGCCCTAAAGTAAACGCACATTCTATACGATTTTTGGCCATTTAGGTCTTTTTTCGGTAGCAAAATCAAGGGACTGTTATAATTCGAACAACTATTTTCGATCAGATCGTTTTCCAATAATTTATTAACTTGTTTATTTATTTCTTCGCGTTGAGAATACGGTAGGCGATAATTTTTAATGTATACTGGCGTCGTATCGTTTAGTCTTAGTTTTTGTTCATAAAAATTGTTTATTGTCATTTTATCATTGTCTAGCGCAAAAATATCGGAATATTGTAAACATAAGTTAATAAGCTTATTTTCAGCATAATTAGGTATTTGTTTTTCTAAAATGCTTTTAAGTTCTTTAATACGACTATCTTGTTTTACTGGGTTATTGATTTTATAAACGTTATAATTAGAAAGTTTTTCGGTTTGAATGTTGCAGTTGTTTACGTATTTTACGCTATTTGTGGTGTTTATTACTTTAATGATCGGATTACTAGTATCAACTATACATTTCGCTATGGAAACACCGTCAGAAATCTCTTGAGAATTCACGAAAAGTGGTTCTGAGTCTTTTGCCAAGGCGAAAATTCTTGAATTTGAAAAGTGTAAGTTAGTTGTAAAAGTACCTAATGTAGAGACTGTATCTGTAGTTACTCCAGTAATATTAATTGTATCATTGCTATTAATTGACATATTTTTATTAAGAGATTAATTAACGAAATATCGGCTTGTGTATCGACTAGAAATGTACAAAATTTGTTAGAGCCAGTAATATTTATTTGTATAAAATCGGAATAATTTAAGTTAAGACAATAAACATTTTTAGAAGAAAAAATGTGAGCTGAATCAGTTAGCAATTTGTCTCGTCCTCCCTCAGTGTTCGCTCCTGAGGGGCTTCCCTGTTTAAAGCCCGAACACTTGCATTTCTACCTCTATTATTGGAAGTGTTAGAACCGTTATTATTGCTAGTACGACTATTGTTACTATTATTATTATTATTAGGCTGATTCCGATTTCCGCCGCTGGAACGGAAATTTTGCCTTTGATTGCCGCGATTGAAGTTGTTGCCATAGTTACTGTTACTAAAAGATGGTCTATTTTGGCTATAATTGTTAAAGTTACGACTTTGATTTTGAAAATTTCGACCTCGGTAATTACTTTGAAAATTTCTAAAATTGTTATTGTTCCGAGCTCTAAATGCTAGAACTTGACGTTTTTTTATTTCATTTGATTGTTCTACAATCAGTTTAGCTACTACGTCCTTGGAATCAGAAAAATTGGTTGAAGCAAGGATTGATTTGACTAAACTGGTTTTTGCGTTCAATCGACAAACGTTAACTGTTTGCTCGATGGCCATTTCACGGGCTTTGGTCTGAGTAATCCCTTCGATAATGAGTGAACGCTCTAAAGCATCAGACAATTCCTCGACGCGTTTTGCAAAATCGGTGTAATTATTATTATTAACTTGCAAAGCTGCAATTTTTCCGGCCACAACTTTGGAGTTGTCGGGTTTTATACGGTTACGTAGTGCTATTTTTATATCGTTAATTGAAAGTACTTGAGTTGGTATCGCTTCTCGAGCTTTACCATCGAGTTTGGATTTAATATATGAAATACAAATGGTAGTAAAATTTTCGTCGACAAATTGTTCGATTAACTCAATTTTAGTAATGAAAGATTCGAGACCTAGGGGCTCACCGCTATAATTTTCACGCATAATACCAGCACATATGCCGATAAACGTCCTTTTTTCTTCAGGAGTCGCCATATTTGTATCGGAATTAGGAGGATTTGAAATATTTGTTTCGGGCAATTCCTCAAATCCATGAAATTCTTCGGACAAAGAAAGTCTAACAACAAGGTTTTTGATTGTACTGGGCAAATATGTGGTTGAGCCTTCAGAAACTGGGCTTTCAAAATCAAAATTATCGGAATCGGAACTTTCGGAATTAAAATTTTTGGAATTGGAATCTGAATTTTTGGAATTTTCGGAATCTGAGTCTTGTTCTGAAATTCTGGGAACTACTTTTTGGTTTCTAAGGAACATATATAGTAGGAAGCAAAGAAGAAATATTTAAACTGATTAAAGTCGAATTTGTAGAAATTGTTTACGAAAATTTAACAGAAATTGAAATTGAATTGAATGTTGATGTGAAATTGAAAGAATTATCCGGCAATTTAATGAAAGACTGAATATTTAATGATAAATTGAATGTATATTGAAGTAATTTAGTTTAAATTGATTTCAAAGGAAAAATATTTTATTTTGGTAAAAGGACTTGGCTGTTGATAACGGACGCACCGCTTTATTAAAAAGATCTCAATGTGATTGTGCTTTTACGGACGCACCGTTTTTTATTAAAATTGTATGGTTTTATTTTTATAGATACGGGCGCACCGCATCTTTTCAAATTTGTAATATGAATATCCTCGGACGCACCGGGATTAAAAAAAATTTCATTGGTTGTTTACGGGACCACCGTTTACGCAAAAAAAATCATTTTGGTTAATTACGGAACCACCACTGTATGTCAAAAAAAATATTTTTCATGTTATTTTTCCTCTTTGATGGAGCCCACTGTAGTGCAGAGTGGGACTAAAACTAGAAAACTTTTAAAAATGTATTTAATTTCAGCAATTGTTATACAAGCCAAAAAGACCAACAACGCCATTAATGATGACTAAAAAAGTTTCTGTTTTTTTGTCCGACCCTGTCCTACAGTGCTTACCTTGACACATTTTGCACACATATACATATATATGTATGTATACGTCGGGAAATTGTATGTTTGTATTAAACGTTTTTTTTTTTTTGTTTAATGTAATTGAAAAAGTATGATAATACGTATGGTAATTTTGAAAATTTTAAGTATAATTTGAAATGTATTATTTTGTAATAGAAAAAGGTTAATATGAAATATTTTTTTTTGATAGAAAATATAAGAATATTCATAGGAAATTGACAAAAAAGATGTAAGTTTAATTTATTATAATGTAATTGTTGCCGTTATGTTGTTGCTGCTGCTGGACTGCTGCTTCGGTTGCTGTTTTGCTGCAGCTGCTGCGCTTGCTGTTCTGCCATGTACTGTTCTTATATACCATGAAAGGTGTTTGTTTGTTGCTTTTTGGGCTTACGGTGGTTTGCCGCTATGCTGGTAGTTTGGCTTGGGCCTTTATCAGTGGCATGGCTAGTGCCGTTTTTATAGAACAAATTTTTGGGTACAGTCTTGAAATTATGTGTTTTAATTTTGATATGTTTTGGCTTTTTAGATTTTTGTAAATTTTTTTGTAAGTTTTTTTTTTCAATTTTATAATTTTTTTTGTAATTTTTAAACGCTTTTTCTAAATTTTTGTAATTTTTTTTTTGTAGATTTTATAGTTTTTGTTTTTAAAGAACATGTTTTTTTTTTTTGTGTAGTTTTTAGTTTTTAAATTTTTTTGTAATATTTTTGCATTTTTATTATTTTTTATAAACACACGCTAAGAAAACTCTACAGCAATACAAAGGATAGAATTCCCAAACAAGAGGAGTCTGATGTAGTTTACAGGATTCCGTGTAATGGTGATGGGTCCCACTTATGCAAGAAGGTATCTATATGTGGGGACAACAAAAATTAAACTCAATACAAGGATTTCCGCTCACAGGTCAAATGTGAAATTAAGAAGCAGTTTTTCGGACAATAAGACGGCATTGTCATCACATTGCAAAGATACCGGGCTGTAAGGCAACCCTTATGATAAGTGTTGAGTGACCATAACATCAATCATTAAATATTAACCACGTCAATTTTTTTGACCACACCAATCACTCACAATGAGGGTTACCTTCATAAGCGTCACATTGAATGACGCCAATTAATTTCGCGCATTCAACTCGTCAAGAAGCAAAAGTTTTCAGCAGCTCACATATATATACATATATATATATATATATATTAAATTTCTAAGTTTGTGAACATTTTTATATTCAACAAATAAAATTACAAAAAGACTATATTTAAAGAGTAAAGTTCATCAGTTTCTTGTTTTGGTATTGAAAGCGGTGTGTGTGCGAGAAGTCTACGCAATTAATATTAGCCGTGTTTTTTAACACGCGCGTATACGTTTCGTTTGCGCGTGTTAAAAAACGCCTATCTTCGCTTAGATAATGCTTAGGAGACCCATCTAGCGGCTGTGGTAAAACAACTAGCTACAGCAACAGGGTGTACCGAAAAGCGGAGACGCAACGCTCTGATGGCCATAGGGTATAACATATAGCTGAATCAGTTGCGATGAATTGTGGACACACATATTATACATAGAATTAGTGTACAGGGTGAAACAAAGACACATATTTCAGTTATATCTGAGTATAATGCGTATTGAAATTTAGTAGGACAAAATTTATGCGCAGCAATTTCAGAGGTGTATTTATAGTTTGTCTCTTAGCAGTCAATATAAAGTTTAAGCGTAAACGGATATACGCGTGTTAAAAAACACGGCTATTGTGTGCCTTACTTAAGTTGCGTTAAAACGTTTGGGCGATAACCTGCGTCAACTACGACGCAAGAATAAAGATGACCACGATGGTCATCTTACATAGCGACCGTGACCATGCCTGCGGCAAAAACTGGCGTCGGGGAAGGAAAAAATTCCCCGTAGTACAAAATAAATTTAATAAAGATATTTAAAATAAAATATGTGCGTAATGGCTGTGATGCGGTGGTGGTTGTAATAAAAAAGAAAGTACATACATACAAAAAATTTTACATAAAATGATATAAATTACACAAAGCTGATTGCAGCAAATTCAAAAAATTACATGAAGTAATCTATAATTTAAAACAACAAAATCTAACTACAAAAATTACAAAATTTCAAAAAACATACAAAATTTCAAAAAAAAATTACAAAATTTCAAAAAATACAAAAATCTTAAAATTTCAAAGCCAACAAAAAAAAAAAAAAGATATAAAGTTTCAAAGAAAAAAAACTACAAATAAACATTTTTCACATAATTTTAAAACTACAAAATTACAAAAAATATATAAAATTCCAAAAAATACGAAAAAATACCTAAAATTTCAAACAAAAAGCCACAAATGGCAAAATGGACTATATAAAATATATACATTTTTTGGACAAATCTAAAAGAAATTTAAAAATACAATTTTTAATAAACATAAATTTGGAAATTCCACAAAACCTACGACATTTGGTAGTGTTACATACATACATACATACATACATATGGAAATATTAATTTTTGAACTGGCTGTACCACGCCATAACGGTGGAACTAAAAATACAACCACCAGTGACGCCTTTAATAAACACCGTTAATAGCGGTAAAACATCACCGACACGCCATTTACTTATCCTACTCATCATCCTAAAATTCATCAAAATTCCGAGAACAATTAGAAGGAGAGAAAGAGAGGCAAAAAGCGGAAAAGATTCACTTGGTAACGGCAGCAAAGGAAGACAACACCAACAACAACAAATTTCAGCAGTATACAAGCAAAGGCAGCAAGCAAAGCAGAAAAAGGGCGGTACAGTACCTTAATATATACGTATATAAAATTTTAACTTTGTACATACGTAGGTAGTTCGGCTTTCTCAATATATATACATGAATACTATAAACTTAGCAACAATTTTTCGTAATACACATGTAGCCTTCGCATGTAGCAACACAATTTGACACTTTTGATTATAAACATACTTTTCTTAAACATTTGTTTACTACGCATGTAGCAACATACTTTTTCTACTTTAAAGACAATAACATGTTAAACTAATTAAATTAAGAAATTGAATTTTTCAAATTACTTACATACATAAAATTATTATATTGCAATATAAACATTCAAATTTCGAAAAAATTCAAATGTACATTAAACATAGTAATTTTAAATATACGGCCATCACATGCAAATTATCACGCATATATTACTATATTCTTTCTTTTTCAAACATTAACATGGAACTTGAATTTTTTTATTTTAAATGCGAAAACTGCTTCGTAATAAATACAATCGGAAAACTATTTTTTCAAATTTAAACATTTTTTTAAAAACCTTTTTGAAACGCAAATTATACATCAATTTTATATGTATAATACCAGAAATATCAAACCTTTTCGCCAAAATTTTGCGATAATTATTCGAAGCTAATCAATTTTGAAATCTCTCATTGACTTCAAATATCAATATAGACAGGTTACAGTCACATAATGGTAATGGTGAAAATTTATTTTATCGGTGAAAGCTTACTTTTCCCTTTTTCCAATTATTTCTTCGGAAATTGAACATAGTGAATATCATAAACATTTACATATTTTTTTTTGCGACAAATACAGTGCCATTCAAATAGTTAACAATTCCTTCGAAGCATCACACGAATACAGTGTATTCTAAATATTTCAACATATCTTACATTTGCGACTCTTTTCAAACTGTGCATTATATACAGTGCCTTTCAAATATTCCAACAGTTTTTTTTTTTCTCTTGGCATTATTAAACGAATACAGTGCGGTTAAAATATTTCAACATTCACTTGCATTTACAAAATAAGTCTTAAATACAGTGCCTTTCGAATACGCGAATTTTTACCATTTACCAATTAACTCATCGATTTTGAATATTTCGAATATTCTCTCATTTTTAAACAAAAAAATTTTTTTTAAATTACAAACCACAATTACTGAGCGAATGAATAGTTTCAAATTCATTCTTGTATAAACAGTGCCTACAGCGTTAATCTTAACATTTTTCCGAATTTTTTTTATGAAACATTTTTTTTTTTGCCACGGAGGTAAACATTTGCAATAAATGTAATAAAGTTTTCAGATGTCAGTTGTCAAATGTCAGATTTTGATTCCAATTTCAAAAATTTACGCTCTAATTTCACTAAAGTTACTAAACGAGTTTTACATAACCGATCTATCTCAGCGAAAAAATCAATAGAATATGAAGATGCTTTAATTAAAAGCTATAACCAAATTATAATACAAGTAAATTCATATTTTGAAAATCGAGATAAGCCTAGTTCAATAATTGAAAGTTTGTCAAAGTGCAGAGAACAACTCACTAAATGTTTTTCTAGAATTAACTGCAATATAAAAATACCCAAAGATCTTTCTGAATTAATACAAGAAAGCGAATCAAGTTCTGATTTTGACACTGAGGAAGAATTATCTGACGCATCGACAACTTCAGCATACAAAGCTAGTATTATTAAAAAAAGTCACGTATCTTTTCTTGATGATTTCCCTGGATTTTCCAATTCACTCCACACTAATAATAATTTAGACACAATTAGCGAAGAACAACCAACAATGGCGACTCCAGAACAAAAGAAAACTTTTATTACTATGTGTGCATCCATAATTAGAGAAAACTACAGCGGCGATCCGCTTTCACTTGCATCCTTTATAGATAAAATAGTTTTGATAGAAGATTTGATGGAAGAAAATTTGACAAATACTTTCATTTCGTTTATAAAATCTAAGTTAGAAGGGAAAGCGCGTGAGGCAATTCCAAATGAAGTAACAACAATTCAATAAATAAAAGATGCATTAAAAGGTAGAATAAAACCTGACAACTCAAAAGTTGTCGCAGGAAAAATTGCATCGTTAAAAGTTTTTAATAAAAATCATACTGAATTCGCCAAACGTGTTGAGGAACTCTCCGATGCTTTAGAACGATCATTAGTTATAGAAGGAATGACTCAGGAAAAAGCGCACGAAATGGCAGTCGAACAAACCGTCAACGTTTGTCGGCTTAACACTCGCTCAGACCTAGTAAAATCAATTTTAGCGTCAACTACGTTTACTGATTCTAAGGATGTAGTTGCGAAAATGATCGTAGAACAAAATAACCAAACAAGTGAAAGGCAGGTACTAGCGTTTAGATCACGCTATAACAGGCAAAATAATAGTTTTCGAGGTAACTTCAGGTCAAATCAATATAACAGGAACAACTTTTCGAGGTACAACAACAATTTTAACAGAAACAACAATAGCAATTATAGGCATAATAACAACAATAATTATGGCTCGCGAAATAATGGTAATTTTCGAAATAACAATAGCAGGCCCGTAAACAGAAACAACAGCAATAACAACAGTAACAACAACATTCGACGTTCAAATACTACAAATAACGCTAGTGTACGCACTTTAAACGCCAACGGCCCTCAGGAGCGAACACTGGGGGACCAGAATCTGAATTAAATAACGTTTTTCAAAATAAATCAATTTATTGTTTAAACCTGAACTACTCAGATTTTATCGAACTGAATTGCAATGACTCTTTTAAAACATGCACTTTCTTAGTAGATACACAGGCTGATATATCAATTATAAAACTTTCAAGTTTAAAACAAAATGTTTCTATAAATAACAACAATATTATAAATATAACGGGTGTTACGACAGATACAGTTTCAACATTGGGTACCATTAAAACAGAACTTTTTTATTCAAATTTTTCAATTCCACATACTCTAAATGTAGTAGATGACAAATTCAACATACCGTCAGATGGTATTTTAGGCAAAGACTTTTTGAAAAAATACAATTGCATCATAGACTATGCAAACGAGAGCATAACAATTGGCATTGGCAAAAATATTCATACAATTTCAATTTTACATAATACAACCGATAGTACATTGGTAATTCCTCCTAGATGCGAAGTTTATCGCTTATTTAAGCTGAAAAAATCTAAACATCCAGTTTTTATAGACGCACAGGAAATTTGTAATGGTGTGTTCACCGCAAAGTGTATTGTTGACACTAACAATCCGATAATAAAGGTATTAAACGTCACTGACGAGGTAAAATACGTAAGAAATTGTAACATACTTACGGATGAAATCACCAACTATAACGTGTATAAAATCAATGATCTTTCAAAAGATTCGAAAAGGTCAGAGGAATTAAAATCAATTTTAGAAAAACAAATGCCAAACTATGCCAAACCAAAACTTCTCGATTTATGTCTGAGATATGATGATATTTTTGCACTAAAGACCGATCGTATGACACTTAACAACTTTTATGAACAGAAACTACGATTGACAGATAAAAATCCTGTTTACATAAAAAATTACCGTTTACCATATTGTCAGAGAGAGGAAATTAATAAACAAGTTGATAATTTATTGCAAAACGATCTTATAGAACACAGCTATTCCAACTATAATAGTCCATTGATACTTGTGCCAAAGAAAACCCCAAATGGACAGAAATCCTACAGGATGTGTGTTGACTTTAGAGCCGTAAACAAAAAATTTATAGCAGACAAATTCCCACTTGCACGAATAGACGATATTCTTGATAATCTAGGCAGAGCCAAATATTTCTCTACATTGGATCTGTATTCAGGTTTCCACCAAATCCCATTAAATAAAGATTCTAGAGACATCACTTCATTCAGCACTGATCGCGGTGCTTTTCGATGGAAAGTTTTACCATTCGGTTTAAACGTAGCTCCGAATTCATTCTCAAGAATGATGTCAATTGCCTTTTCAGGAATTTCTCCAAACCAAGCCTTTTTATATGTCGATGACCTTATAGTCATTGGGTGTAGCGAAGCTCACCATCTTAAAAATTTAGAACAAGTCTTTCAAACATGCAAAAAAATTTAATTTGCGTCTAAATCCCGAAAAATGCAACTTCATGCGTTCAGAAGTCACTTTCCTAGGACACAAATGTTCGTCAAAAGGTCTACTTCCAGACGATTCCAAAATAATTGCAATAAAAAAATATCCGAAACCTTGCGATAAAGATGCAGTAAGACGATTCGTAGCATTCGCCAATTATTACAGAAGGTTTATACCAAATTTTGCTTCCATAGCAGCACCTTTAAATAAACTTAGCAGGAAAAGAGTAGAATTTAAAAGGGATGAGTCATGTGATATAGCATTTGAAAAACTTCGAAAATCTTTAATTTCTCCTCAAATTCTCCAATACCCAGACTTCAAAAAGGAATTTATAATTACTGTCGACGCTTCAAAAATTGGTTGTGGTGCCATTTTAAGTCAAAATAAAGATGGCATTGACTTACCAATTTGTTTCGCGTCCAAATCATTTAATAATTCAGAACAAAAGAAATCAATAATTGAGTTAGAGCTTGTAGCTATATTTTTGCAATAAAACAGTTCAGACCATACGTATATGGCACACACTTTACAGTCAAGTCCGATCATCGTCCATTAGTTTACTTGTTCAATATGAAAGATCCCTCTTCAAAACTTTCACGTATTAGACTTGAACTGGCAGAGTACAACTTCACTATTGAATACATAAAAGGTAAAACGAACGTAGGAGCAGATGCACTCTCTCGCATCACAATAGAAGAAATAAAAAATTCAGGAACATCAATTTTAGCAGTACAGACAAGATCACAGACAAAACAAGAACAATTAATGCAACAAGAAATACTCAAAGAAGAAAAAGTAAAAGAAAAGATAAAATTACAAGTTTATGATAATTTTTCAAACAAATTTTCAAAGAAAATACCCAGAGCAAAATCCCAAATACGTTATGATAAAAGTGGTAAAATTACGAATTTTGAATTAAATGCGCATCTAAAACACAAAAAGATTGAGTTAATTAAGGTTGCGTGTGCTAACAAAATAATACATTTAGATGAATTACTTTTGAAGCTACAAAAAGAAGCTGGCAAGCGCAATATTAATATAATTGAATTGCAAAAAAATGATAACCTTTTTAAATATTTTTCGATATCAGATCTGAAAACCACTGGGAATAAAATTTTAAAACATTTAGTAATCGTCCTAACCGAACCCGTAGAAACTGTGACAGACGAAGACAAAAAACAACAATTAATAACAATTTACCATACCGACCCAATTTTAGGAGGACATTTCGGTAGCAAAAAAGTTTATGCAAAACTCAGAACCAAATATTATTGGAAAGGCATGACGCGCGATATAGCGAAATTTGTTAAAAACTGCGAAAAATATCTTTTGAATAAGGTTAAGCCAAAAACAAAAGAAAATTTAGTCCTAACCGAAACACCATGTAAGCCATTCGACATTGTTGTCATTGACACTATAGGACCTCTACCTCAATCCGATAATGGTAACAAGTTCGCTGTCACCATTATATGCGATCTCAGCAAATACTTAGTAACGATTGCGATACCTGACAAAAGTGCAAAAACGGTCGCATCAGCTATTTTTGAAAATTTCATACTAATATATGGCATTATGAAAACAATTAAAACTGATTTAGGTACCGAATACAAAAATGAAATTTTTTCAGAGTTAACAAAACTATTAAAAATAGAACATAAATTTTCCACAGCGTACCATCATGAAACTCTTGGCACAGTAGAGCGAAATCACAGAGTTTTCAATGAATATTTAAGATCTTTTCTAAATCCCAATTTTTCCGACTGGGATGTTTACTTGAAATATTTCACTTTTCTTCACAACACAACAACAAACACAGTATTCGATAATAAATTCTCACCATATGAATTAGTCTTTGGCAAAGCAGCTAATTTACCAAAGGAACTGCAAACCGATAAAATAGACCCGATTTACAACATAGAAAACTATTCGAAAGAAGTTAAATTTCGTTTTCAAAAAACTCACGAATTAGCGAATAAAACAGTTACAGAACACAAATTAAAAAATCAAACCGGATATAACAAAAGTTCACAACCAATATCTGTCAAGGTATTTGACAAGGTATTGCTTGAAAAAGAACCCCGCGACAAGCATAGTAGTATCTATATTGGTCCGTATACCGTAATAGGTATTGACGGCGTAAACGTCACGTTAATTGATGACGAAACGAAAAAGAAAAAAATAGTACATAAAAATAGAATAAGAAAAATTAATTAAATTAAATTTTTAAATTCAAAGATAATTTAAAGTTAATTTCTATTGTTAAATTAGAAATAATTTTTTTATTACAAATTTGAGAAAAAAAAAAGATAATGAAATCAAATAAATTTAAACAATCATTAAAAATTAAGAACTTAATTCATACAGTAGAATTAAAACACAAACAATTTTTTTTAATTATAAAAATTAAATTTAAGTCCTACTTTAGAATTAGACTTTAGAATTTCATTTTTAATTTAGATCTAAACATAGATGTAGATTTAAATTTAGTTTAACAGTCTTAAACTTTTATTAAGATAAAATACATCACGTTTGGGACAGAAGAATTTGGCCAATTCTTCTTTTCCAAAGGGGGATGATGTAAGGCAACCCTTATGATAAGTGTTGAGTGACCATAACATCAATCATTAAATATTAACCACGTCAATTTTTTTGACCACACCAATCACTCACAATGAGGGTTACCTTCATAAACGTCACTTTGAATGACGCCAATTAATTTCGCGCATTCAACTCGTCAAGAAGCAAAAGTTTTCAGCAGCTCACATATATATACATATATATATATATATATTAAATTTCTAAGTTTGTGAACATTTTTATATTCAACAAATAAAATTTCAAAAAGACTATATTTAAAGAGTAAAGTTCATCAGTTTCTTGTTTTGGTATTGAAAGCGGTGTGTGTGCGAGAAGTCTACGCAATTAATATTGTGTGCCTTACTTAAGTTGCGTTAAAGCGTTTGGGCGATAACCTGCGTCAACTACGACGCAAGAATAAAGATGACCACGATGGTCATCTTACAGGGCATTATCCCGATTTCGATAATGTATCCATTTTACACGAGGAGAAAAATTACGGCAAAAGATATACTTTAGAAATGCTGCACATAACGAACACCCCTAATGACACGAAAATGAATTATAAAATAGGCACTGATCAGCTGGCGCGCGTTTACCGCGACTTAGTTTTAAGACAACAACACTGTTCTAGTGGCTCTGGGATGTTAGCACCCCATTTCTGGAATTTTATAACAAAACATATGCCAAATAATTGGTCACTAATTGGTCATAATTGGTCAGCAGGTTTCAGTAATTGGTCAGCATTAGAAAAAATTTTATGAAAATTTTAAAATTTTCATGGTCGGGTGTGGGATGTTAGCACCCCATTTCTGGAATTTTATAACAAAACATATGCCAAATAATTGGTCACTAATTGGTCATAATTGGTCAGCGGGTCTCACTAATTGGTCAGCCATAGACAATTTTTTATGGCCATTTCAATTTTCCAAGGAAAACCAATTTTCCTGTCTAGACACCCTGTATACATAAATTTTCACAAAAAAATTATGCCAATTAATTGGTCACTAATTGGTCATAATTGGTCAGCAGGTTTCGTTAATTGGGCAGCCATAGGAACTTTTTAATTAATTTTTAAAGTTTTCTTTGTTATCGGATGTTATCGTGTTATCGGATGTTAGCACCCCATCGGTGGATTTTCGATTCGAAAGGTATGCCAAATAATTGGCCACTAATTGGTCATAATTGGTCAGCGGGTCCCACTAATTGGTCAGCCATAGAAAATTTTTTATGGCCATTTAAAATTTTCCAAGGGAAAAACAATTTTCCTGTCTAAACACCCTGTATACATAAATTTTCAAAAAAAAAGTATGCCAATTAATTGGCCACTAATTGGTCATAATTGGTCAGCAGGTTTCGTTAATTGGTCAGCCATAGGAACTTTTTAATTAATTTTAAAATTTTCTTTGTTATCGGATGTTACCCTGTTATCGGATGTTAGCACCCCATCGGTGGATTTTGAAATCGAAAAGCATGCCAAATAATTGGTCACTAATTGGTCATAATTGGTCAGTGGGTCCCACTAATTAGTCAACCATAGACAATTTTTTATGACCATTTAAAGTTTTGCAAGGAAAATAAATTTTCATGTCTAGACACCCTGTATACATACATTTTCAAAACAAAATTATGCCAATTAATTGGTCACTAATTGGTCAAAATTGGTCAGCAGGTTTCGTTAATTGGTCAGCCATAGGAACTTTTTAATTAATTTTTAAAGTTTTCTTTGTTATCGGATGTTATCGTGTTATCGGATGTTAGCGCCCCATCGGTGGATTTTCAAATCGAAAAGTATGCCAAATAATTGGTCACTAATTGGTCATAATTGGTCTGCGGGTCCCACTAATTGGCCAGCCATAGAAAATTTTTCATGGCCATTTAAAATTTTCCAAGGGAAAAACAATTTTCCTGTTTATACACCCTGTATACATAAATTTTCCAAAAAAAATTATGCCAATTAATTGGTCACTAATTGCTCATAATTGGTCAGCAGGTTTCGTTAATTGGTCAGACATAGGAACTTTTTAATAAATTTTTAAAGTTTTCTTTGTTATCGGATGTTAACCTGTTATCGGATGATAGCACCCCATCGGTGGATTTTTAAATCGAAAAGCATGGCAATTAGTTGGTCACTAATTGGTCATAATTGGTCAGTAGGTCCCACTAATTGGTCAGCCATAGACAATTTTTTATGACCATTTAAAGTTTTCCAAGGAAAATCAATTTTCCTGTCTAGACATCCTGTATACATAAATTTTCCAAAAAAAAATTATGCCAATTAATTGGTCACTAATTGGTCATAATTGGTCAGCCATAGGAACTTTTTAATTCATTTTTAAAGTTTTCTTTGTTATCGGATGTTACCCTGTTATCGGATGTTAGCACCCCATCGGTGGATTTTTAAATCGAAAAGCATGGCAATTAATTGGTCACTAATTGGTCATAATTGGTCAGTGGGTCCCACTAATTGGTCAGCCATAGACAATTTTTTATGACCATTTAAAGTTTTCCAAGGAAAATCAATTTTCCTGTCTAGACATCCTGTATACATAAATTTTCCAAAAAAAATTATGCCAATTAATTGGTCATAATTGGTCAGCAGGTTTCGTTAATTGGTCAGCCATAGGAACTTTTTAATTAATTTTAAAATTTTCTTTGTTATCGGATGTTACCCTGTTATCGGATGTTAGCACCCCATCGGTGGATTTTGAAATCGAAAAGCATGCCAAATAATTGGTCACTAATTGGTCATAATTGGTCAGTGGGTCCCACTAATTGGCCAGCCATAGACAATTTTTTATGACCATTTAAAGTTTTCCAAGGAAAATCAATTTTCCTGTCTAGACACCCTGTATACATACATTTTCCAAAAAAAATTTTGCCAATTAATTGGTCACTAATTGGCAATAATTGGTCAGCAGATTTCGTTAATTGGTCAGCCATAGGAACTTTTTAATTAATTTTTAAAATTTTCTTTGTTATCGGATGTTATCGTGTTATCGGATGTTAGCACCCCATCGGTGGATTTTCAAATCGAAAAGTATGCCAAATAATTGGTCACTAATTGGTCATAATTGGTCAGTGGGTCCCACTAATTGGTCAGCCATAGAAAACTTTAAATGGCCATAAAAATTGTCTATGGCTGACCAATTAGTGGGACCCACTGACCAATTATGACCAATTAGTGACCAATTATTTGGCATGCTTTTCGAATTCAAAATCCGCCGATGGGGTGCTAACATCCGATAACAGGGTAACATCCGATAACAAAGAAAACTTTAAAAATTAATTAAAAAGTTCCTATGGCTGACCACTTAACGAAACCTGGTGACCAATTATGACCAATTAGTGACCAATTAATTGACATAATTTTTTTTGGAAAGTTTATGTATACAGGGTGTTTAAACAGGAAAATTGTTTTTCCCTTGGAAAACTTTAAATGGCCATAAACAATTTTCTATGGCAGATCAATTAGTGGGACCCGCTGACCAATTATGACCAATTAGTGACCAATTATTTGGCATAGGTTTTGTTATAAAATTCCAGAAATGGGGTGCTAACATCCCACACCCGACCATGAAAATTTTAAAATTTCCATAAAATTTTTTCTAATGCTGACAAATTACTGAAACCTGCTGACCAATTTTGACCAATTAGTGACCAATTATTTGGCATATGTTTTGTTATAAAATTCCAGAAATGGGGTGCTAACATCCCAGAGCCTTAATTTGGGGCTGTAAGAAGGTTTGTGTTGTATACGTCTATAACATATGATTGTTATATTTAATTTGGAAGGAAAATAATATCTTTTAAATAAAAAAAAATACTTAAATAATAAAATTATTAATTAAAAAAATATGTTAAAAGAATTAAATGAAAAAAATAAATAAAATAAAATAGACGGATTCGAATCTGCGATCGAATCCATTTAGGCGCAAGTCGTATTATCTCTGCTATTGCTTCTTTTGTACAAATATAAGCAATGCTGTATTTAAGCTTTACGCCTTCTGCGCGCATTTTTCGACTGTGATGCCAGGTAAGATAAAAATAATTATTAAGAAAGCATTATGGAATAACCAAGTTTTTAGTGCAACCGGGAAAAGTTGTTGAAAACGCTAACCGCATTTTCTTTATGGTTAGGGGATAAATAATTGACCTACTACGGAGAAATTATAAAGAATAAGTGAACATTTAACTGGCATAATTTTTTTTGGAAATTCCATGTGTACAGGGTGTCTAGACGGGAAAATTTTATTTAACTTGAAAATTTCTAAATCGCCATAAAAAATTGTCTATGGCTGACCAATTAGTGGGACCTACTGACCAATTATATCCAATCAGTGACAAATTAATTAGCATAATTTATGGCTGACCAATTAACGAAACCTGCTGACCAATTAGGACCAGTTAGTGACCAATTAATTGGCATAACTTGTATTGGAAGATTTATGTATACAGGGTATCTAGGCAGGAAAAATATTTTTCCCTTGGAAAATTTTAAATGGCCATAAAAAATTTCCTATGGCTGACCAATTAGTGGGGGCTACTGATCAATTATGACCAATTAGTGAACAATTATTTGGCATACTTTTCGATATGAAAATCCGCCGATGGGTGCTAACATCCGATAACAGAGTAACATCCGATAACAAAGAAAACTTTAAAAATTAATTAAAAAGTTCCTATGGCTGACCGTTTAACGCAACCTGCTGACCAATTATGGCCAATTAGTGACCAATTAATTGGCATACTTTTTTTTGGAAAACTTATGTATACAGGGTGTTTAGACAGGAAAATTGTTTTTCCCTTGGAAAACTTTAAATGGCCATAAAAAATTGTCTATGGCTGAGCAATTAGTGGGACCCACTGACCAATTATGACCAATTAGTGACCAATTATTTGGCATGCTTTTCGATTTAAAAATCCACCGATGGGGTGCTAATATCCAATAACAGGGTAACATCCGATAACAAATAAAATTTTAAAAATTAATTAAAAAGTTCCTATGGCTGACCAATTAACGAAACCTGCTGAGCAATTATGACCAATTAATGACCAATTAATTGGCATAATTTTTTTTTAGAAAATTTATGTATACAGGGTGTCTAGACAGGAAAATTGATTTTCCTTGGAAAACTTTAAATGGTCATAAAAAATTTTCTATGGCTGACCAATTAGTGGGACCCACTGACCAATTATGACCAATTAGTGACCAATTATTTGACATGCTTTTCGATTTCAAAATCCACCGATGGAGTGCTAACATCCGATAACAGGGTAATATCCGATAACAAAGAAAACTTTAAAAATTAATTAAAAAGTTCCTATATCTGACCAATTAACGAAACCTGCTGACCAATTATGACCAATTAGTGACCAATTACCCCCCCCATGTGTACACTTTTAAATCATTTTCCACTTTTTTGTAAGTTATCTCGATATTAAAATTTAATACAAATATTTATTGGAATTGTTTCATTTTCAAGTAAAAATTAAAAACACAGATTTCCAAAAATTTCGTTCAAGCGGTTTCCTAAATAGGAAAGCAAACTTTTTCATGCCACATATTTTTTTCCGTCAAATTACAACCTAAAAAATTCAAATTTAATGCTTTGAAGTCAAAGTCAAATTTTTTGTTGACTCGCGTAATCAGTGTTGCTGCTGGGGAAGCTGCTCTGAGAAGTTTGGAATTGCACACGATATTTAGAGAGAAGCTAAAAGAAGTTGGAAATGTAGACTTGGAATGAAGGATAGATTGAGAAAGAGTGAGGGAGATGAAAAGGAAACGAGGGAAATAAAAGGATAGCGATATCGTAGGCGGAAGAGAAAGAGAAAGGGACAATATTATATACTGTTAAAATCGATCATTGCTTCTTTGAAATATTCACCCATAAATAACTTTTTGGAACCCTAAGACAAGTAGGTAGGTCCAGCTTATAGAGTTGTTAAGCAATGCATTATATGAAATAATTATTCCTTTGGTTGCAGCCCAGAGGATATCAATACTTTTTTTTAGACCGAACTATTGAAAAAAAGTTTAAGTCACTATTCCTCTTTGCGTTCCGGACTAATTATTCCTTTTTCTATACTCAGTTGAGCAGAGATCACAGAGTATATTAACTTTGATCGGATAACGGTTGGTTGTACAGGTATAAAGGAATCGAGATAGATATAGGCTTCCATATATCAAAATCATCAGGATCGAAAAAAAATTGATTTAGCCATGTCCGTCCGTCTGTCCGCTAACACGATAACTTGAGTAAATTTTGAGGTATCTTGATGATATTTGGTATGTAGGTTCCTGGGTACTCACCTCAGATCGCTATTTAAAATGAATCGGACTATAACCACGCCCACTTTTTCGGTATCGAAAATTTCGAAAAACCGAAAAAGTGTGATAATTCATTACCAAAGACGGATGAAGCGATGAAACTTGGTAGGTGAGTTGAACTTATGACGCAGAATAGAAAATTAGTAAAATTTTGGACAATGGGCGTGGCACCGCCCACTTTTAAAAGAAGGTAATTTAAAAGTTTTGCAAGCTGTAATTTGGCAGTCGTTCAAGATATCATGATGAAATTTGGCAGGAACGTTACTACTATTACTATATGTATGCTTAATAAAATTTGCTAAATCGGAGAACAACCACGCCCACTTAAAAAAATTTTTTTAAGTCAAATTTTAACAAAAAATTTAATATCTTTACAGTATACAAGTAAATTATGTCAACATTCGACTCAAGTAATGATATGATGCAATGAAATACAAAATTAAAAGTAAATTTCAAAATGGGCGTGGCTCCGTCCTTTTCATTTAATCTGTCTAGGATACTTTTAATGCCATAAGTCGAACAAAAATTTACCAATCCTTGCGAAATTTGGTAGGGGCTTAGACTCTAGGACGATAACTGTTTTCTGTGAAAAAGGGCGAAGTCGGTTGAAGCCACGCCCAGTTTTTATACACAGTCGACCATCTGTCCTTCTGCTCAGCAAAAATCAATATATCTTAACTAAACTCAGTTCACGTACTTATCTGAACTCACTTTGTATTGGTGTAAAAAATGACCGAAATCCGACTATGACCACGCCCACTTTTTCGATATCGAAAGTTACGAAAAATGAAAAAAATGCCATACTTCTATACCAAATATGAAAAAGGGATAAAACATGGTAATTGGATTGGTTTATTGACGCGAAATATAACTTTAGAAAAAAACTTTGCAAAATGGGTGTGACATCTACCATATTAAGAAGAAGAAAATGAAAAAGTTCTACAGGGAAATCAAAAGCCCTTGGAATCTTGGCAGGAATACTGTTCGTGGTATTACATATATAAATAAATTAGAGGTACCCGACAGATAATGTTCTGGGTCACCCTGGTCCACATTTTGGTCAATATCTCGAAAACGCCTTCACATATACAACTACCACCACTCCCTTTTAAAATACTCATTAACACCTTTAATTTGATACCCATACGGTACAAACGCATTCTAGAGTCACCCCTGGTCCACCTTTATGGCGATATCTCGAAAAGGCGTCCACCTATAGAACTAAGGCCCAGGTTCATTTTCCTACATGGTGATTTTCCCTTATTTTGTCTCCATAGCTTTCAGCTGAGTATGTAATGTTCGGTTACACCCGAACTTAGCTTTCCTTACTTGTTATTCCTCGTTTGCATTCATCGGACTGCAATACTTGGCGTAATGCTTTCTGCAATCCTTTGCGTTCCTTTGTATAAATAAATAAATAAATGTAAGGCTTGATAACCTCCGAAAGATCTAAGGCCGAGCTGCTCTTCCAATTTGCGTCGTGCTTCTCTTGATTTTCCCTACAAATTGGCCGGACGGGACCTACATGTTAGATAAGTTTTCACTGAGAGCTGTTCATGGCAGAAATACACCCGGAGCGCTTGCCAAACACTGCCGAGGGGCGACCCCGCTTAGAAAAATTGTCTTCTAATTTAAAAAGCTTATTTCTAAAATTTTAATTTTGCTTTGCTCGGGGTGTGAACCCAGGGCATACGGTGTGATAGGCGGAGCACGCTACCATCACACCGGTGGCCTTTGTATAGAAAATATATTTAAAAATTGTCAATTAAGTATACTTAAATTTTATTTTAGTGCACACTTCCATATACAGACGGACATCTTCCTTAGCCTGACAGTTTTTCCTGCGCCAAGTTTTAGGTACAATTTTTATAACAAATTGCTCTCCATTTGGCGGACACTCTCTTGGCGGGACACGTATGAAAACCTCTACTGAGATGAGATAAAATCCTCTACACGAAACTTTTATCGGAGTACATTGAGACCTGGTTTTGTAAAGCATCAATCAAAAACCTCTTTTGGACTTGAATACGTCGTACTAGTTGCGTACATATGTATTTGCCAAATGCAAAGGGACCCACTCTTGAGAAAAAAAAACAGTTTTGCGTTAGATAAATGTGTTGTTTAGGAAGTGTCTTAGATGCATATGAAGAATGAAGTTGTCTGATTTAAAAAGCTTACCACTTAATACTTATCAATGAAAAGTAAGGCTCCCGGATTCCCTGAAGTTAGGTCAGATTCAACTGGCCGGTCCTTTTGGACATCACATAAAGTGAATGGGGCCATTACCTACTTACTTAATTAGCGCTAAACAATTCAATTGTTATGTCCGTACAACAAGGTGCGCCAGTGATTTCTTCGCTCTGCAAACTGGCGCCAGTTGGTCACACCAAGGTAGCTTAAATCCTTTTCCACCTGGTCTTCCAGCGGAGCTGGGCCGCCCTCTTTTCTTTGCTTCCATATGCAGGTTCCGATAAAAATACTTTCTTAGATATAGCGTCATCTTTCATTCGCATAACATGGCCAAGCCAGCGTAGCCGCTACGTTTTAATTCGCTGGACTAGTTGATGTCTGCGTAAAGCTCGTACAGCTTATCATTGAATCTTCTTCGGTACCCGCCAGCGCGAAAAAGTGTGTAAATCTTTCTAAGAATTTTTCTCTCGAACACTCCCAGAGCCGCTTTATCTGAATGTTTCCATTACCAGAAGTTTATTCTCCACCAAACTGACCCCCTTAAGAACCATGGCGTATGGAATAACTACGTCCTGTTGAAAAATACAAGAAGTGTTTTCTAGGCCTAAAGAACTGACTTCACATGATTCAGTGATCTTCTAGTTTGTTCGATCGTCTTATTATCGAATTGGCACATTATACAAAACACCATCCCGGAGCCATTACTGTGGATGTTCCGGCTTACACGTACATACATACATATATATGATCTTCCGACATTACTGTTCTCCGATGGTAGTATTGACTTATGAAATTTTTATCGCAAGTCCATCTTCACCTCTACACAAAATTAGAGCAGAATGCGAGAGCCATATGACCCGTAATTCTCAGATCTTATGCACTTTAAAAGTTGGCATGAAACCTATCACTTGGTTACTCGTAAAAGATGATTACTTTTTAGATAATCGAAAGTTAAAAGCGATTTTAACAGCTCGGGAGCCTGGGCAATAACATTTATTTACTAAGATTTATTATATAGTAATTACTTCAAAATACCAAAAAACCGAAAATTAGTTTCTGGTAACAACGAAACAAATATCCTTTTTGATATTTATACCTTTTATGAAAATAATTAAGAAGCAGTGTAGACCCACTAATAAGTATGCCGACTGGATTAGTACGACGAGCTGAGTTGATTTAGAAATATCCGTATGACCGTCTGTCTGTTTCAACTAAATTTTTGAGATCTCTTTATGAAATTCGGCGAGTGGGTTTATTTTGGTGTTCGAATGATCATTTGTCGGAGCCGACCAGATCGGAGCGTGGAGCATGTGATAAATTTCGCAGGATGTTTACTTATAAAGACACCTTACGGTCTGATAAAATCGCCAAAATCGGTCATATATACATATATGTTATATACCCGATACAGCCGATTGGTGAGATAAGAGGGTTTTTGAAGGTTGAAATTTCAACAGATGCTTACTTATGCGGCAAATGTTATTATCTAATATACTAGCGGCCTGTGCATTTCACCCCACGTTTCTGTAAAAATATGCGAAATAAATAGAACAAATTTTAAACTATATTTAAAGTTGCGTGTTTGCGAATTTAGGTATTGCGAAAACCAACGATATCTTTTTCTAATAGTATCTTGAGTATGTATAAAAAGTTTTTTCAATTATATCGAGATTTTGTTAAAATTACCAAAGCTTGTACGGTAGCCATATTTCTAAAAAATCCCATTTGTATGGAATGCGCGGCGCCTCCTTTTCCCCGTTTTCACATTTTACTGGATGTGTTAGAACATAACGACATACAACTCCTTATTAATTTTCATAATTCTACCATCTACATCCAGATATATGCAATATAATATATTCCATTTATACTGGAGCTGCCGTGCCTACTTTTCCTCATCCCACATTTTGTTAGTGGTGTTAGGGATTGTTCTCATAGAACTCTTCACTGAATTTTAATGTTATAGCATGAACCATTCCACAGTTATACAGTATCAAAGACTCTATTTGTATGGGAGGTACCGCGCCCCTTTTTTATTTTTAAATTATTTAAGCCTATGACCGCCCTTCAAAGGTCTCACGTTGGTATTTTAAATTTGGTTGTCTATCCGTTTAGGACGTAACACGATCTATACATACACACATACCTACACGCATAATTTGAATTTTATAAATAATATAAATATCCTATACTACTGATTGTTCAGATTTTATGAATATTTGAAATTTCATAAGATAATTTGAAAGTATGAGGTCTTCAGCACAACTGGAGACGGTCCCGGCCTTATTTTGCTCTTTTTTTATCATATTATTTGCAGGCCTGATACGCACGTCACCTACATAAATTTGTCAGAAAATGTTTATTTCAATTAATAAGTTTTGCCGATTATTAATTTATCCAATTAAAAATTTTGAATTGATGGTCAACAAGGAAATATGGTGAAACTTTACAAATGAGAATGATAAAAAAAAAACAAGTAAAGAAGGCTAAGTTCGGGTGTAACCGAACATTACATACTCAGTTGCAAAATTACAGCTTGCAAAACTTTTAAATTACCTTCTTTTAAAAGTGGGAGGTGCCACGCCCATTGTCAAAAAATTTACAAATTTTCTATGCTGCGTCATAAGGTTAACCCACCTACAAAATTTCATCGCTTTATCCGTCTTTGGTAATGAATTATCGCACTTTTTCGGTTTTTCGAAATTTTCGATATCGAAAAGTGGGCGTGGTTATAGTCCGATTTCGTTCATTTTAAACAGCGATCTGAAATGAGTACCCAGGAACTTACATACCAAATTTCATCAAGATACCTCAAATTTACTCAACTTATCGTGCTTACGGATAGACGGACGCACGGATCCTACAGTGATAATCTACATATGTGTGTGATCTAAGTGATTTCAGAGTGCTTGTGATAAAGAAGGCATTTGATAGTTTTTCACGCTTTTTTCCTTCCTTTATATTAGGTCGGTTGAATGTTTGTCCGCTTTTCATACAAATCTTGCAATCTATTTTTAAGTAACTTCGCATTGAGCTACAAACGTGAAACTTTACACATAGGTTAGAACACCGTGACAATGCAACAAAAGGGAAAAAATCCGTTAAGTGGCGCACGGATCGAAATAATTAGATAAGAATTTGAAAATTTTCAAACCAGCTTTTAAGTAACTTCTCGACGAGCTAGAGACTTGAAATTTCAAACTCAATTCAGAGGTCGATGACAGCCGATGACACAATACAAAAAGTTTCGCTAGGGGGCGCACGGACTGAGATATTTAGAAAAATCAACGGAACGGAGGGACTTTTTTGATTGATTTTTATGTAAGTTCTCATTGAGCTACAAGCATAAAACTTAACAAATCAGATGGGAAATAGAAATGAAAGAAAAAATTTTAAGCACTTCCTTTATATAAATGGACAAATATCAGCGAAAAATGTTTCCTTATATAAACACAGATTCTTGCTAAACTTTGATTTTTAAATTTTGACATAGAAATTGAAAAAAAATATTTATGAGAAGTAAAAATATAAAAGTGGAGCACAATTGATTGACTAATAATATCTCCTTTCCCACCAACTTTCCAATTCAAGTAATGTGCGCTACACTTTTATATTTTTACTCCTCATAAATATTTTTGCAATTTCTATATCAAAATTTAAAAATCAAAGTTTAGCAAAAATAAGTCTTTATATAAGGAGACTTTTTTCGCTGATTTTTGTCCATTTATATAAAGGAAGTGCTTGAAATTTTTTTATTTTATATTTATTTGTATTTTTTTTTTGTCAGTTGATCGCAAATTATGACACGTTGAAAGCTATAACATTGCCGGAATTGAAATTT
The DNA here is from genome assembly GCF_040869045.1 of Eurosta solidaginis. Taxonomy (NCBI): domain Eukaryota; kingdom Metazoa; phylum Arthropoda; class Insecta; order Diptera; family Tephritidae; genus Eurosta; species Eurosta solidaginis. Next base: position 150,758,208 of record NC_090323.1, on the reverse strand, counting down.
GAGCAATACGGTAATCTGAAAGAATTCAGCTGCGTAAAAATTGGCGTTTACAACGTTTATTCGAGCCTCCCATTTAATTTTATAGTTTGGGAACAATTCGATAGGGTTTGTATTTTCTTTGCGCAGGCAGTAAGAAAATTAAAGAATCTGGGTTTTTTTCTGACAGCGACTACTTAGGTTAGGTTAGATGGTAGCTGCCTTGATAGGGGAATATCACTTGGACAGTATGAAGGTCCGTTGGGATACCACATAAAATAAAGATGACGTGCTATAGCTACTCAGAGAATACCGATCGCGTAGTAACGATATAGTTTCAAAAGAGACCGATCTCAACCTTGGATAAATCCTGAGATCCAAGTCAGTCGCTACCGAAATACTTTCGTCTAGTTCTGGCAAAAGCTGGGCAATCAAGCATAAATTGACTTGATGATTCCCCTCATTATCCTCCATACAGCTACAGAAGGATGGGGTTTCCAGTGTGTTGAAGCATACCGCATAGATTCCCATTGAACAGTGCGCTGTTAAAACCCCAATGACTATTGTAAGATGAGCCTTAGTGAATCCAATCATTTCGGATCCGCCTAACGCTTGCCGAGCTGACTCGAGGCCCATTTATGCAAGAGTAGACCATAGGTGAACAGAGGGGTTTCGAAGTCTCTAGTTCCCATTCCGCCAATTTCTATGAACAAAATTTAAAAAGAAGCACAAGGCAAATTGGAAGAGAACCTCAACCTTAATCTTCTCGGGGGTCTTTTTTTGTAATGTTTTAAGAATAATTTCGTGGAGCTTTGGGATTATTTTCGTTTTTATACCTTTCATGAAAATGAAATGGTATATTAATTTCGTCACGAAACCCAAAATTGTAAATAGTTAGGTTTACGTCATATATTTTTGAAATACGTGATTCGTAGTCATAGTTTTTACATGCAGACCACAAAAAACGTGAAGCTTTGCATCCTCACACAAAGTACCTACCTATTTTTATACCTTCATGAAAATGAAATGGTATATGAATTTCGTCACGAAACCCAAAATTGTAAGTCCTTAAAGGAAAATAGGTAGACCCACCATTAAGTATACCGAAATAATCAGGATGAAGAGCTGAGTTGATTTAGCCATGTCCGTCTGTCCGTCTTTCGTTTGTATGGAAACTAGTCCCTCAATTTTCGAAATATATAGCATATATCCCCTATACAACCGATTTTTCAGAAAAAGAGGATTTTTGTCATATCTTCCTCAATTTAACAGATTGAAGCTTCAAACTTCACCATATACTTTCGTATATTGCACATATTTTTGTTTAAAAAAATTTATGAGATCGGTCATATATATAGTATATATCCCCTACAACCGATTGTTCAGTTAAGAAACTTTTCGTAATTACTGCCCTATTTTAAGAGCTAGAGGCTTCAAATTTCAACGAATGCGAATATAGCATATATTGTTGTCTGAAAAAATCATAAAGTTCGGTGGTATATATAGTATTTATGGTGGTATATATAGTATATATATATAGTAGATATATATTTTCGCAATTTCAGCCCCACTTTAACAGCTAGAATGCTCACGTATATAGCATATATTGTTGTGTAAAAAATCATAGAGATCGGTGATATATATAATATATATGTGATGGTATATATAGTATATATATATTTTTTTTTGCAATTTCAGCCCCATTTTAAGAGCTAGAAGTTTCAAATTTCACCAAATTCTTACGTGTATAGCATGTATTGATGTCTGAAAAATCGTTGAGATCGGTGGTATACATAGTATATATCTCATACAACCGATTGTTCAGATAAGAAACTTTGCGCAATTTCTGCCCCATTTTAACAGCTAGAAGCTTCAAATTTCACCAAATGGTTACGTATATAGCATATATTTTTGTCTGAAAAAATCATAGAGATCGGTGTTATATATATTATGTACCCCATATAAACTGTCTTTTTTGCCCTTTTTTACGGCTAGAAGCTTCAAAACTCATCAAATTTCATCAATTAGTTACGATTACGTCATATATTTTTGAAATACGTGATTCGTAGTCATAGTTTTTACACGTAGATCACAAAAACCTGAAACTTTGCATCCTCACAGAAAGTACCTACCTATTTTTTATTTTATATTTATCTTAAAAATCGTTTAGGTATGTACATCTATTCACTATATATTTCTTATCTTATACATCCATTTATTTGGAGATTATGAACGGGATAAGATTATTTTTCAGCCCCATTCATGAAAAGTATGAAGTCTTCGGCACCCCCGAAGACAGTCCCGTCCTTACTTGTTTTAGAATCTCCTTGATACCGTTTTGTAACAAAATCGGAACCCGTTATCTCAACTTTACTAAAGGCTCCAATTTTCTGAGTTTCGGGATCATTTCAGAGCTACTTTAGCTATTTTCGAAATAATGTCTGGATGATTTACTTTATTGACTTGCTATTGGGAACAGCCAATACTGATGAGCTTCCGAGCTTGACGAGCTGCCGATAATACGATGATAGTATGCGGATAATATTTTGACAAAAAATCGATAAAAAACCCGTTTGCAAATCGATAACGCGCCGATGATTGTTTATTAAACTTTGATAACAAATTGAAAACAAACCGAGAATTCGTCATCAACAAGTCGATAACAGCCTTATTGGATAATGTTCATCGATAACATACCGACAATAGTTCAATAACAAATCGAAAACATTTCGATTAAAAATCTGTAGGTCGTCAATAATATGTCGATAACAAATTCTTAGCACTTCGATAACAAATCGATCACAGTCCCAAAATTCTTGGAAAATTTCCCAATGCATGATAGTTCGTCGGTAACGAACCGATAACAAGCCAATAAATTTTGAATACCTGTTGTTTTCGATAGCAAGTCAATGGAACTCTTCTCAAAAAGTCCCAAAACTTTACCAAAAACACACCAACATTTTCCCGACATGGTTCCGCGAAAGTCCCAAAGCAATACCGAAATGATCCAATGACCTTAGTTAGCATAGAATAAAAGGAATATCGCATCGCCTCGAAAAATATAAGATATAGGATAGTGGAAAGGGAGATCTATTTAGAAAACCGAAACAATAAACCGGAGTGAGAGCAGCTCAAAGATTGTGGTTGGTTACCTGTAAGCTAATATACAGAGCAATTATTAACGAGCTTTCCCCATCACTACCAAATATGTTTACTTTAAAAACAAATACTTTTTCGCATATCAACACCAACGCAGTAGCGGATTTAAGGGGGGGGGCGGCCATCGCCCCCTCCAGACCAGATTTTCTTCCAAAATTTATTCGGAGCAAAATTTGTTTCACGAAGTCCAGAAGCCTACTATTTATATGCAGTATTTGTATAAATATTATAAAGGATATTTGATCGTTACTTTTCTTAATCCAGTTTTTGTATGCATGCTTTAATTGAGTATCAATTTTCAAATAAAATTAGCGCCAAGAGTAAGAATGCTCATGCAAATCAGTCCAATGCTCAGAAATATTTGCGCTGTTGATACATACTGAGTCAAACCTTACTTTATTGAATAAACTTTATTCAAAATCTTCACTCTCACTCTACACATTTTCACCACTTTCTACTGGACATTTGTCATCTCTGTAGAAACTGCAGTGCACATTTTCAACTACAGTATAGAAAGTTAATCGCCAGTGTTCGGACTTCTACCACTAAATTGGGAGATCTACCACTATTTTTCTTTTATTTGCACCACCACGTAAGCTCGAAAAAAGGTGGAAGGTTTTTCATAGAAGTTGTTTGAAGAAACCTTTGCTTTTTCAAATTTTTTTGAGAAGATAGACAATATTATTTGTAGAAAAATAGTTTTATAAAACTCAAAATAACACCTAGCGATGCTTTGATCACCATTTAATCTCTTTTCCTTTGGATTTTTAGTACACAACTGCCACTTCCACCTACCTATGTATATATAGGAAAAGAAGTGAGTAATATTCACTACGAAAATATATTTCAAATATTACCTGCTACCTTTTTTTCATAAATCTAACCCTATTTTCTGAAAAATCTACCACTAAAAAAAATTTTTTAATTGGCACACGGTTAATCGCTCGGCTAAATTGACCGAGTATGAGCGTGGACGCTCTAAAAAATTAACTATGTATTGGTTAACTTTTCTCAGCTCATCAATTTTTTCAAATCTAACCGTTTTTTGTTTTTTGGCAATAAAAGCAAGCGCGGGTATTCCCCGAATTCCTGTGTGAAAAATTATTGTCGGTGTCGCGTGGCGCAAATGCAGTTAGTCATGGGCATTTAAACTTGTGAGTTGTGTACTTGTGTTAAAGCTTGTTTTTTGGTTGCCTTTTTAATTAACGTTTCCCTTGTGGTTTTGTCTTGCATATCCACGTATTAGTATCTTGATGTGAACTTTGTTCAAAACACATCAGCTATTGGGAGAAACAATTACTGACTGAAATCGCCCAACCCCCCTCAAAAAGCAGCCTGGATCCGCCACTGCACCAACGGCGGAGGTATAAAAATAACAAATTTAGTCTGATATAAAAACAAATAACTGGAAATGGTTATAGAGTATCTACTTTAAGCAATAAATTCAAGGTAGACTAGAAAATGCCATTAAATCATAAAATATGTATAAACAAATGTAAACAATTAACTTTGTGAGAAAATCTTATACTAATTTCACACAGACGGCTTATTGAATAATAAAGGCAATTTTCTACATTAAGACGCTTATTGAGCTCAATCTTCCCTACAAAATTCGAATCTATTATTATTTCATTAGTAGCTAATCGAATGCCTAATGAAGTCAAAAGCACAATGCAACTCTGTTGGCAGCGTTCCGCTTCCGTTTCCGCTTCTTAGTTTTCAAAGCAAATGTCATTGTCTGCATGGCGGAACGATACCTTGTCATCGAACAGCTGATTATAACCTTTTTTATTTGATTTGATACATCAACTACCGGCGCAGTACGATTTTGACATTTGTCCATCGAATTTACAAGTACATGGAATTTTGTTTGTTTGTAGGTATGTCACCATGCTCTCACCTTGTATCGTTCCGCCATGATTGTCTGTCTCATCCTTCATACTAATCGAGCAGTTACTTCTGTGTGAAAGCAAAAAATTTACGATTTCATTAGCAGGTGAAATGAGATCATTAAGTTTCTGTGTGAAAACAGTATTAACCTCTTTATTGTCGATTGTACAACTTAACACACAAGCAAATGCAAATATACAAAACAAACAGATAATATTGATACCGACTAGGTTATTTTTCTCTTCGCTGCTGTCCAGAAATTTGCTTAGTTATAAAAGGCGCAGTGCTACGCCCATTTTCAAAAAATTTCAATACTTTCTAATTTTTGTTATCTTTCCATTTAGAGATAAAAATACCTTGGCTATTAAGCTTTTTTCGAAAAGACATAGCATACTTTATTCGTCTACGAGCCTTTCTAGAGGCTTTTATATAAATGTGGGCGTGGTCCTTAACCGATCTCGTTCACTTAGAAATATTTTCTGCTACAAAGAAAATGTGTGTACCCAATCTTATTATATCCGTTGATTTTTCTTTGAGTTATGGCTCCCGAAACATAGATAATTGCTTGGTCATAAAGAGGGTGGTGCCACGCCGTGTTTCAAAAATCTAAATTTTTTTGTTTTCTTAGATAATTGCTTGATCATAAAGAGGGTGGTGCCACGCCGTGTTTCAAAAATTTTAATTTTTTCCTTTTCTTGTTACAATTCCACTTGGGAAATAAAAGAATGATATAAAGCTATGATTTGCAAATATATAGCTTATTTTATTCATTCACGACCATTTTAAAAATCTTTTATATAAAAGGGAGAGTGGTTCTTAACAGATTTTGTTAATTTTTCTTTCTTCGAAGCATTCCTTATAGTGAAGACACCCTCTCTGTCAAATTTTGTTGTGATAGGTTTAACGGTATTTGATTTATGATAAATAATATTTGTGAAGTTGAGTTCAATTAGGGCTTTAATGTAGAAAACTTGACTAATTATTTCATTAAGCCTCTATGTGAAATTGGCATTACGTTAACGCCCTTATTGAATTCACGTCTTCCATACAAAATACAATTTCGTAATTATCTCATAATTGCTTTAATAAATGCATAGTCGAATGAAAAATCCAGACGGTTTTGCTTGGTGCTTCTAATTTTATTATCAATGTAACAAATGACAGCCAAAATTAACTATTTTCAATAATTCACGAAAAATGAAAAAACATGAAAAAATTTGCATTTATTGCAAAAGATAATAAGGCTTTTTCGAAAATATGCACGTATTTGGTTAGGTGCAACATTCATGGATTTTATTTTGATTCTATTTATAGTTAAGAAGAAAACGCCTGCTTTCCATTTTAAGTATTTTTTGTAAAAACGAAATGTCTTTTTGAGGTTGCTGACAGATGTTCGCTTAATGAATAAAAGGCCCTGTATGAAAAGGGAAACTTAATTATTTCATTAAATATAATTGTGGTGCAATTAAGTTTCTGTGTGAGAACGGTATAAGCTGAGTTTAGGATAAAAAAAACTAGTTTGAATACGAAACGGGATCTTTTATCATTCACTGGGGTACTTCATATTATCAACAATATAAAATATAGTTTCCAAAACGGTTTTTTTGCTCTTCTCCTGAAAAACTGGGTTTTCGGTAATAGAGAGAATAAACTGATGATATGCACTAGTTGGTAGGAAACATAGTTCTTGATTGATGCTACAAACTTCACCATATACTTTCGTATATTGCACATATTTTTGTTTAAAAAAATTTATGAGATCGGTCATATATATAGTATATATCCCCTACAACCGATTGTTCAGTTAAGAAACTTTTCGTAATTACTGCCCTATTTTAAGAGCTAGAGGCTTCAAATTTCAACAAATGCGAATATAGCATATATTGTTGTCTGAAAAAATCATAAAGTTCGGTGGTATATGTAGTATATATGGTGGTATATATAGTATATATATATAGTAGATATATATTTTCGCAATTTCAGCCCCACTTTAACAGCTAGAATGCTCACGTATATAGCATATATGGTTGTGTAAAAAAATCATAGAGATCGGTGATATATATAATATATATGTGATGGTATATATAGTATATATATATTTTTTTTTGCAATTTCAGCCCCATTTTAAGAGCTAGAAGTTTCAAATTTCACCAAATTCTTACGTGTATAGCATGTATTGATGTCTGAAAAAATCGTTGAGATCGGTGGTATACATAGTATATATCTCATACAACCGATTGTTCAGATAAGAAACTTTGCGCAATTTCTGCCCCATTTTAACAGCTAGAAGCTTCAAATTTCACCAAATGGTTACGTATATAGCATATATTTTTGTCTGAAAAAATCATAGAGATCGGTGTTATATATATTATGTACCCCATATAAACTGTCTTTTTTGCCCTTTTTTACGGCTAGAAGCTTCAAAACTCATCAAATTTCATCAATTAGTTACGATTACGTCATATATTTTTGAAATACGTGATTCGTAGTCATAGTTTTTACACGTAGATCACAAAAACCTGAAACTTTGCATCCTCACAGAAAGTACCTACCTATTTTTTATTTTATATTTATCTTAAAAATCGTTTAGGTATGTACATCTATTCACTATATATTTCTTATCTTATACATCCATTTATTTGGAGATTATGAACGGGATAAGATTATTTTTCAGCCCCATTCATGAAAAGTATGAAGTCTTCGGCACCCCGAAGACAGTCCCGTCCTTACTTGTTATACTCAGTTGAGCAGAGCTCACAGAGTATATTAAGTTTGATTGGATAACGGTTGGTTGTACATATATAAAGGAATCGAGATAGATATCGACTTCTATATATCAAAATAATCAGGATCGAAAAAAAATTTGATTGAGCCATGTCCGTCCGTCCGTCCGTCCGTCCGTCCGTTAACACGATAACTTGAGTAAATTTTGAGGTATCTTGATGAAATTTGGTATGCAGGTTCCTGAGTGCACATCTCAGATCGCTATTTAAAATGAACGATATCGGACTATAACCACGCCCACTTTTTCGATATCGAAAATTTCGAAAAACCGAAAAAGTGCGATAATTCATTACAAAAGACAGCTAAAGCGACGAAACTTGGTATATGAGTTGAACTTATGACGCAGAATAGAAAATTAGTAAAATTTTGGACAATGGGTGTGGCACCGCCCACTTTTAAAAGAAGGTAATTTAAAAGTTTTGCAAGCTGTAATTTGGCAGTCGTTGAAGATATCTTGATGAAATTTGGCAGGAACGTTACTTCTATTACTATATGTACGCCTAATAAAAATTAGCAAAATCGGAGAAGGACGACGCCCACTTTTAAAAAAAAAATTTTTTTAAAGTAAAATTTTAACAAAAAATTTAATATCTTTACAGTATATAAGTAAATTATGTCAACATTCAACTCCAGTAATGATATGGTGCAACAAAATACAAAAATAAAAGAAAATTTCAAAATGGGCGTGGCTCCGCCCTTTTTCATTTAATTTGTCTAGGATACTTTTAACGCCATAAGTCGAACAAAAATTAACCAATCCTTTTGAAATTTGGTAGGGGCATAGATTTTATGACATTAACTGTTTTCTGTGAAAATGGGCGAAATCGGTTGATGCCACGCCCAGTTTTTATACACAGGCGTCCGTCTGTCCTTCCGCATGGCCGTTAACACGATAACTTGGGCAAAAATCGACATATCTTTAATGAACTTAGTTCACGTGCTTACTTGAACTCACTTTATCTTGGTATGAAAAATGAACGAAATCCGACTATGACCACGCCCACTTTTTCGATATCGAAAATTACGAAAAATGAAAAAATTCCATAATTCTATACCAAATACGAAAAAAAGCATGAAACATGGTAAGGTAATTGGATTGTTTTATTGACGCGAAATATAACTTTAGAAAAAACTTTATAAAATGGTTGTGACACCTACCATATTAAGTAGAAGAAAATGAAAAAGTTCTACAGGGCGAAATAAAAAACCCTTAAAATCTTGGCAGGTATTACATATATAAATAAATTAGCTGTATCCAACAGATGATGTTCTGGGTCACCCTGGTCCACATTTTGGTCGATATCTGGAAAACGCCTTCACACCACTCCCTTTTAAAACTCTCATTAATACCTTTAATTTGATACCCATATCGTACAAACTCATTCTAGAGTCACCCCTGGTCCACCTTTATGGCGATATCTCGAAAAGGCGTCCACCTATAGAACTAAGCCCCACGCCCTTTTAAAATACTCATTAACACCTTTCATTTGATACCCATATCGTAAAAACATATTTTAAAGTCACCCCTGGTCCACCTTTATGGCGATATCTCGAAAAGGCGAACACCTATAGAACGAAGGCCCACTCCCTTTTGAAATACTCATTAACACCTTTCTTTTGATACCCATATTGTACAAACAAATTCTAGGGTCACCCTGCTCCACCTTTATGGCGATATCTCGAAACGGCGTCCACGTATGGAACTAAGGATTACTCCCTTTTAAAATACTCATAAACACCTTTCTTTTGATACCCATATTGTACAAACAAATTCTAGGGTTACCCCTGGTCCACCTTTATGGCGATATATCGAAACCGCGTCCACCTATGGAACTAAGGATTACTCCCTTTTAAAATACTCATTAGCACCTTTCATTTGATACCCATATCGTGCAAACGCGTTCTATAGTCACCCCTGGTCCACCTTTATGGCGATATCTCGAAAAGGCGACCACCTATACAACAACCACCACTCCCTTTTAAAACCCTTATTAATACCTTTAATTTGATACCCATATCGTACAAACATATTCTAGAGTCACCCCTGGTCCACCTTTAGGACGATATTTCGAAACGGCGTCCACCTATAGAACTAAAGCCCACTCCCTTTTAAAATACTCATTAACACCTTTCCTTTGATGCCCATATTGTACAAACAAATTCTAGGGTCACCCCTGGTCCACCTTATGGCGATATCTCGAAACGGCGTCCACCTATGGAACTAAGGATTACTCCCTTTTAAAATACTCATTAACACCTTTTTTTTGATACCCATATTGTACAAACAAATTCTAGGGTCACCCCTGGTCCACCTTTGTGGCGATATCTCGAAATGGCGTCCACCTATGGAACTAAGGATTACTCATTAACACCTTTCATTTGAAACCCATATCGTACAAACGCATTCTAGAGTCAACCCTGATCCACCTTTATGGCTATATCCCTAAATGGCATCCACCTATAGAACTATGGCCCACTCCCTCATAAAATACTCTTTAACGCCTTTCATTTGATACACATTCCAGGGTTTCCCTCGGTTCATTTTCCTACATGGTTATTTTCCCTTATGTTGTCACCATAGCTCTCAACTGAGTATGTAATGTTCGGTTACACCCGAACTTAATCTTCCTTACTTGTTTTAGAATGTCCTTGATACCGTTTTGTAACAAAATCGGAACCCGTTATCTCAACTTTACTAAAGGCTCCAATTTTCTGAGTTTCGGGATCATTTCAGAGCTACTTTAGCTATTTTCGAAATAATGTCGGGATGATTTACTTTATTGACTTGCTATTGGGAACAGCCGACACTGACGAGCTTCCGAGCTTGACGAGCTGCCGATAATACGATGATAGTATGCGGATAATATTTTGACAAAAAATCGATAAAAAACCCGTTTGCAAATCGATAACGCGCCGATGATTGTTTATTAAACTTTGATAACAAATTGAAAACAAACCGAGAATTCGTCATCAACAAGTCGATAACAGCCTTATTGGATAATGTTCATCGATAACATACCGACAATAGTTCAATAACAAATCGAAAACACTTCGATTACAAATCTGTAGGTCGTCAATAATATGTCGATAACAAATTCTTAGCACTTCGATAACAAATCGATCACAGTCCCAAAATTCTTGGAAAATTTCCCAATGCATGATAGTTCGTCGGTAACGAACCGATAACAAGCCAATAAATTTTGAATACCTGTTGTTTTCGATAGCAAGTCAATGGAACTCTTCTCAAAAAGTCCCAAAACTTTACCAAAAACACACCAACATTTTTCCGACATGGTTCCGCGAAAGTCCCAAAGCAATACCGAAATGATCCAATGACCTTAGTTAGCATAGAATAAAAGGAATGTCGCATCGCCTCGAAAAGATAAGATATAGGATAGTGGAAAGGGAGATCTATTTAGAAAACCGAAACAATAAACCGGAGTGAGAGCAGCTCAAAGATTGTGGTTGGTTACCTGTAAGCTAACATACAGAGCAATTATTAACGAGCTTTCCCCATCACTACCAAATATGTTTACTTTAAAAACAAATACTTTTTCGCATATCAACACCAACGCAGTAACGGATTTAAGGGGGGGGGGGGGGCGGCCATCGCCCCCTCCAGACCAGATTTTCTTCCAAAATTTATTCGGAGCAAAATTTGTTTCACGAAGTCCAGAAGCCTACTATTTATATGCAGTATTTGTATAAATATTATAAAGGATATTTGATCGTTACTTTTCTTAATCCAGTTTTTGTATGCATGCTTTAATTGAGTATCAATTTTCAAATAAAATTAGCGCCAAGAGTAAGAATGCTCATGCAAATCAGTCCAATGCTCAGAAATATTTGCGCTGTTGATAACATACTGATTCAAACCTTACTTTATTGAATAAACTTTATTCAAAATCTTCACTCTCACTCTACACATTTTCACCACTTTCTACTGGACATTTGTCATCTCTGTAGAAACTGCAGTGCACATTTTCAACTACAGTATAGAAAGTTAATCGCCAGTGTTCGGACTTCTACCACTAAATTGGGAGATCTACCACTATTTTTCTTTTATTTGCACCACCACGTAAGCTCGAAAAAAGGTGGAAGGTTTTTCATAGAAGTTGTTTGAAGAAACCTTTGCTTTTCCAAATTTTTTTGAGAAGATAGACAATATTATTTGTAGAAAAATAGTTTTATAAAACTCAAAATAACACCTAGCGATGCTTTGATCACCATTTAATCTCTTTTCCTTTGGGTTTTTAGTACATAACTGCCACTTCCACCTACCTATGTATATATAGGAAAAGAAGTGAGTAATATTCACTACGAAAATATATTTCAAATATTACCTGCTACCTTTTTTTCATAAATCTAACCCTATTTTCTGAAAAATCTACCACTAAAAAAAATTTTTTAATTGGCACACGGTTAATCGCTCGGCTAAATTGACCGAGTATGAGCGTCCACGTCCCGCTCTAAAAAATTAACTATGTATTGGTTAACTTTTCTCAGCTCATCAATTTTTTCAAATCTAACCGTTTTTTGTTTTTTGGCAATAAAAGGTAGCGCGGGTATTCCCCGAATTCCTGTGTGAAAAATTATTGTCGGTGTCGCGTGGCGCAAATGCAGTTAGTCATGGGCATTTAAACTTGTGAGTTGTGTACTTGTGTTAAAGCTTGTTTTTTGGTTGCCTTTTTAATTAACGTTTCCCTTGTGGTTTTGTCTTGCATATCCACGTATTAGTATCTTGATGTGAACTTTGTTCAAAACACATCAGCTATTGGGAGAAACAATTACTGACTGAAATCGCCCAACCCCCCTCAAAAAGCAGCCTGGATCCGCCACTGCACCAACGGCGGAGGTATAAAAATAACAAATTTAGTCTGATATAAAAACAAATAACTGGAAATGGTTATAGAGTATCTACTTTAAGCAATAAATTCAAGGTAGACTAGAAAATGCCATTAAATCATAAAGTATGTATAAACAAATGTAAACAATTAACTTTGTGAGAAAATCTTATACTAATTTCACACAGACGGCTTATTGAATAATAAAGGCAATTTTCTACATTAAGACGCTTATTGAGCTCAATCTTCCCTACAAAATTCGAATCTATTATTATTTCATAAGTAGCTAATCGAATGCCTAATGAAGTCAAAAGCACAATGCAACTCTGTTGGCAGCGTTCCGCTTCCGTTTCCGCTTCTTAGTTTTCAAAGCAAATGTCATTGTCTGCATGGCGGAACGATACAAGGTGGCCGCATCGAACAGCTGATTATAACCTTTTTTATTTGATTTGATACATCAACTACCGGCGCAGTACGATTTTGACATTTGTCCATCGAATTTACAAGTACATGGAATTTTTTTTGTTTGTAGGTATGTCACCATGCTCTCACCTTGTATCGTTCCGCCATGATTGTCTGTCTCATCCTTCATACTAATCGAGCAGTTACTTCTGTGTGAAAGCAAAAAATTTACGATTTCATTAGCAGGTGAAATGAGATCATTAAGTTTCTGTGTGAAAACAGTATTAACCTCTTTATTGTCGATTGTACAACTTAACACACAAGCAAATGCAAATATACAAAACAAACAGATAATATTGATACCGACTAGGTTATTTTTCTCTTCGCTGCTGTCCAGAAATTTGCTTAGTTATAAAAGGCGCAGTGCTACGCCCATTTTCAAAAATTTCAATACTTTCTAATTTTTGTTATCTTTCCATTTAGAGATAAAAATACCTTGGCTATTAAGCTTTTTTCGAAAAGACATAGCATACTTTATTCGTCTACGAGCCTTTCTAGAGGCTTTTATATAAATGTGGGCGTGGTCCTTAACCGATCTCGTTCACTTAGAAATATTTTCTGCTACAAAGAAAATGTGTGTACCCAATCTTATTATATCCGTTGATTTTTCTTTGAGTTATGGCTCCCGAAACATAGATAATTGCTTGGTCATAAAGAGGGTGGTGCCACGCCGTGTTTCAAAAATCTAAATTTTTTTGTTTTCTTAGATAATTGCTTGATCATAAAGAGGGTGGTGCCACGCCGTGTTTCAAAAATTTTAATTTTTTCCTTTTCTTGTTACAATTCCACTTGGGAAATAAAAGAATGATATAAAGCTATGATTTGCAAATATATAGCTTATTTTATTCATTCACGACCATTTTAAAAATCTTTTATATAAAAGGGAGAGTGGTTCTTAACAGATTTTGTTAATTTTTCTTTCTTCGAAGCATTCCTTATAGTGAAGACACCCTCTCTGTCAAATTTTGTTGTGATAGGTTTAACGGTATTTGATTTATGATAAATAATATTTGTGAAGTTGAGTTCAATTAGGGCTTTAATGTAGAAAACTTGACTAATTATTTCATTAAGCCTCTATGTGAAATTGGCATTACGTTAACGCCCTTATTGAATTCACGTCTTCCATACAAAATACAATTTCGTAATTATCTCATAATTGCTTTAATAAATGCATAGTCGAATGAAAAATCCAGACGGTTTTGCTTGGTGCTTCTAATTTTATTATCAATGTAACAAATGACAGCCAAAATTAACTATTTTCAATAATTCACGAAAAATGAAAAAACATGAAAAAATTTGCATTTATTGCAAAAGATAATAAGGCTTTTTCGAAAATATGCACGTATTTGGTTAGGTGCAACATTCATGGATTTTATTTTGATTCTATTTATAGTTAAGAAGAAAACGCCTGCTTTCCATTTTAAGTATTTTTTGTAAAAACGAAATGTCTTTTTGAGGTTGCTGACAGATGTTCGCTTAATGAATAAAAGGCCCTGTATGAAAAGGGAAACTTAATTATTTCATTAAATATAATTGTGGTGCAATTAAGTTTCTGTGTGAGAACGGTATAAGCTGAGTTTAGGATAAAAAAAACTAGTTTGAATACGAAACGGGATCTTTTATCATTCACTGGGGTACTTCATATTATCAACAATATAAAATATAGTTTCCAAAACGGTTTTTTTGCTCTTCTCCTGAAAAACTGGGTTTTCGGTAATAGAGAGAATAAACTGATGATATGCACTAGTTGGTAGGAAACATAGTTCTTGATTGATGCTACAAACTTCACCATATACTTTCGTATATTGCACATATTTTTGTTTAAAAAAATTTATGAGATCGGTCATATATATAGTATATATCCCCTACAACCGATTGTTCAGTTAAGAAACTTTTCGTAATTACTGCCCTATTTTAAGAGCTAGAGGCTTCAAATTTCAACAAATGCGAATATAGCATATATTGTTGTCTGAAAAAATCATAAAGTTCGGTGGTATATGTAGTATATATGGTGGTATATATAGTATATATATATAGTAGATATATATTTTCGCAATTTCAGCCCCACTTTAACAGCTAGAATGCTCACGTATATAGCATATATGGTTGTGTAAAAAAATCATAGAGATCGGTGATATATA
Organism: Eurosta solidaginis; assembly: GCF_040869045.1. Taxonomy (NCBI): domain Eukaryota; kingdom Metazoa; phylum Arthropoda; class Insecta; order Diptera; family Tephritidae; genus Eurosta; species Eurosta solidaginis. The sequence continues at coordinate 150,742,952 of NC_090323.1, read as the reverse complement.
TAATATATATGTGATGGTATATATAGTATATATATATTTTTTTTTGCAATTTCAGCCCCATTTTAAGAGCTAGAAGTTTCAAATTTCACCAAATTCTTACGTGTATAGCATGTATTGATGTCTGAAAAAATCGTTGAGATCGGTGGTATACATAGTATATATCTCATACAACCGATTGTTCAGATAAGAAACTTTGCGCAATTTCTGCCCCATTTTAACAGCTAGAAGCTTCAAATTTCACCAAATGGTTACGTATATAGCATATATTTTTGTCTGAAAAAATCATAGAGATCGGTGTTATATATATTATGTACCCCATATAAACTGTCTTTTTTGCCCTTTTTTACGGCTAGAAGCTTCAAAACTCATCAAATTTCATCAATTAGTTACGATTACGTCATATATTTTTGAAATACGTGATTCGTAGTCATAGTTTTTACACGTAGATCACAAAAACCTGAAACTTTGCATCCTCACAGAAAGTACCTACCTATTTTTTATTTTATATTTATCTTAAAAATCGTTTAGGTATGTACATCTATTCACTATATATTTCTTATCTTATACATCCATTTATTTGGAGATTATGAACGGGATAAGATTATTTTTCAGCCCCATTCATGAAAAGTATGAAGTCTTCGGCACCCCCGAAGACAGTCCCGTCCTTACTTGTTATACTCAGTTGAGCAGAGCTCACAGAGTATATTAAGTTTGATTGGATAACGGTTGGTTGTACATATATAAAGGAATCGAGATAGATATCGACTTCTATATATCAAAATAATCAGGATCGAAAAAAAATTTGATTGAGCCATGTCCGTCCGTCCGTCCGTCCGTCCGTCCGTTAACACGATAACTTGAGTAAATTTTGAGGTATCTTGATGAAATTTGGTATGCAGGTTCCTGAGTACACATCTCAGATCGCTATTTAAAATGAACGATATCGGACTATAACCACGCCCACTTTTTCGATATCGAAAATTTCGAAAAACCGAAAAAGTGCGATAATTCATTATAAAAGACAGCTAAAGCGACGAAACTTGGTATATGAGTTGAACTTATGACGCAGAATAGAAAATTAGTAAAATTTTGGACAATGGGTGTGGCACCGCCCACTTTTAAAAGAAGGTAATTTAAAAGTTTTGCAAGCTGTAATTTGGCAGTCGTTGAAGATATCTTGATGAAATTTGGCAGGAACGTTACTTCTATTACTATATGTACGCCTAATAAAAATTAGCAAAATCGGAGAAGGACGACGCCCACTTTTAAAAAAAAAATTTTTTTAAAGTAAAATTTTAACAAAAAATTTAATATCTTTACAGTATATAAGTAAATTATGTCAACATTCAACTCCAGTAATGATATGGTGCAACAAAATACAAAAATAAAAGAAAATTTCAAAATGGGCGTGGCTCCGCCCTTTTTCATTTAATTTGTCTAGGATACTTTTAACGCCATAAGTCGAACAAAAATTAACCAATCCTTTTGAAATTTGGTAGGGGCATAGATTTTATGACATTAACTGTTTTCTGTGAAAATGGGCGAAATCGGTTGATGCCACGCCCAGTTTTTATACACAGGCGTCCGTCTGTCCTTCCGCATGGCCGTTAACACGATAACTTGGGCAAAAATCGACATATCTTTAATGAACTTAGTTCACGTGCTTACTTGAACTCACTTTATCTTGGTATGAAAAATGAACGAAATCCGACTATGACCACGCCCACTTTTTCGATATCGAAAATTACGAAAAATGAAAAAATTCCATAATTCTATACCAAATACGAAAAAAAGCATGAAACATGGTAAGGTAATTGGATTGTTTTATTGACGCGAAATATAACTTTAGAAAAAACTTTATAAAATGGTTGTGACACCTACCATATTAAGTAGAAGAAAATGAAAAAGTTCTACAGGGCGAAATAAAAAACCCTTAAAATCTTGGCAGGTATTACATATATAAATAAATTAGCTGTATCCAACAGATGATGTTCTGGGTCACCCTGGTCCACATTTTGGTCGATATCTGGAAAACGCCTTCACACCACTCCCTTTTAAAACTCTCATTAATACCTTTAATTTGATACCCATATCGTACAAACTCATTCTAGAGTCACCCCTGGTCCACCTTTATGGCGATATCTCGAAAAGGCGTCCACCTATAGAACTAAGCCCCACGCCCTTTTAAAATACTCATTAACACCTTTCATTTGATACCCATATCGTAAAAACATATTTTAAAGTCACCCCTGGTCCACCTTTATGGCGATATCTCGAAAAGGCGAACACCTATAGAACGAAGGCCCACTCCCTTTTGAAATACTCATTAACACCTTTCTTTTGATACCCATATTGTACAAACAAATTCTAGGGTCACCCCTGCTCCACCTTTATGGCGATATCTCGAAACGGCGTCCACGTATGGAACTAAGGATTACTCCCTTTTAAAATACTCATAAACACCTTTCTTTTGATACCCATATTGTACAAACAAATTCTAGGGTTACCCCTGGTCCACCTTTATGGCGATATATCGAAACCGCGTCCACCTATGGAACTAAGGATTACTCCCTTTTAAAATACTCATTAGCACCTTTCATTTGATACCCATATCGTGCAAACGCGTTCTATAGTCACCCCTGGTCCACCTTTATGGCGATATCTCGAAAAGGCGACCACCTATACAACAACCACCACTCCCTTTTAAAACCCTTATTAATACCTTTAATTTGATACCCATATCGTACAAACATATTCTAGAGTCACCCCTGGTCCACCTTTAGGACGATATTTCGAAACGGCGTCCACCTATAGAACTAAAGCCCACTCCCTTTTAAAATACTCATTAACACCTTTCCTTTGATGCCCATATTGTACAAACAAATTCTAGGGTCACCCCTGGTCCACCTTATGGCGATATCTCGAAACGGCGTCCACCTATGGAACTAAGGATTACTCCCTTTTAAAATACTCATTAACACCTTTTTTTTGATACCCATATTGTACAAACAAATTCTAGGGTCACCCCTGGTCCACCTTTGTGGCGATATCTCGAAATGGCGTCCACCTATGGAACTAAGGATTACTCATTAACACCTTTCATTTGAAACCCATATCGTACAAACGCATTCTAGAGTCAACCCTGATCCACCTTTATGGCTATATCCCTAAATGGCATCCACCTATAGAACTATGGCCCACTCCCTCATAAAATACTCTTTAACGCCTTTCATTTGATACACATTCCAGGGTTTCCCTCGGTTCATTTTCCTACATGGTTATTTTCCCTTATGTTGTCACCATAGCTCTCAACTGAGTATGTAATGTTCGGTTACACCCGAACTTAATCTTCCTTACTTGTTTTAGAATGTCCTTGATACCGTTTTGTAACAAAATCGGAACCCGTTATCTCAACTTTACTAAAGGCTCCAATTTTCTGAGTTTCGGGATCATTTCAGAGCTACTTTAGCTATTTTCGAAATAATGTCGGGATGATTTACTTTATTGACTTGCTATTGGGAACAGCCGACACTGACGAGCTTCCGAGCTTGACGAGCTGCCGATAATACGATGATAGTATGCGGATAATATTTTGACAAAAAATCGATAAAAAACCCGTTTGCAAATCGATAACGCGCCGATGATTGTTTATTAAACTTTGATAACAAATTGAAAACAAACCGAGAATTCGTCATCAACAAGTCGATAACAGCCTTATTGGATAATGTTCATCGATAACATACCGACAATAGTTCAATAACAAATCGAAAACACTTCGATTACAAATCTGTAGGTCGTCAATAATATGTCGATAACAAATTCTTAGCACTTCGATAACAAATCGATCACAGTCCCAAAATTCTTGGAAAATTTCCCAATGCATGATAGTTCGTCGGTAACGAACCGATAACAAGCCAATAAATTTTGAATACCTGTTGTTTTCGATAGCAAGTCAATGGAACTCTTCTCAAAAAGTCCCAAAACTTTACCAAAAACACACCAACATTTTCCCGACATGGTTCCGCGAAAGTCCCAAAGCAATACCGAAATGATCCAATGACCTTAGTTAGCATAGAATAAAAGGAATGTCGCATCGCCTCGAAAAAGATAAGATATAGGATAGTGGAAAGGGAGATCTATTTAGAAAACCGAAACAATAAACCGGAGTGAGAGCAGCTCAAAGATTGTGGTTGGTTACCTGTAAGCTAACATACAGAGCAATTATTAACGAGCTTTCCCCATCACTACCAAATATGTTTACTTTAAAAACAAATACTTTTTCGCATATCAACACCAACGCAGTAACGGATTTAAGGGGGGGGGGGGGCGGCCATCGCCCCCTCCAGACCAGATTTTCTTCCAAAATTTATTCGGAGCAAAATTTGTTTCACGAAGTCCAGAAGCCTACTATTTATATGCAGTATTTGTATAAATATTATAAAGGATATTTGATCGTTACTTTTCTTAATCCAGTTTTTGTATGCATGCTTTAATTGAGTATCAATTTTCAAATAAAATTAGCGCCAAGAGTAAGAATGCTCATGCAAATCAGTCCAATGCTCAGAAATATTTGCGCTGTTGATAACATACTGATTCAAACCTTACTTTATTGAATAAACTTTATTCAAAATCTTCACTCTCACTCTACACATTTTCACCACTTTCTACTGGACATTTGTCATCTCTGTAGAAACTGCAGTGCACATTTTCAACTACAGTATAGAAAGTTAATCGCCAGTGTTCGGACTTCTACCACTAAATTGGGAGATCTACCACTATTTTTCTTTTATTTGCACCACCACGTAAGCTCGAAAAAAGGTGGAAGGTTTTTCATAGAAGTTGTTTGAAGAAACCTTTGCTTTTCCAAATTTTTTTGAGAAGATAGACAATATTATTTGTAGAAAAATAGTTTTATAAAACTCAAAATAACACCTAGCGATGCTTTGATCACCATTTAATCTCTTTTCCTTTGGGTTTTTAGTACATAACTGCCACTTCCACCTACCTATGTATATATAGGAAAAGAAGTGAGTAATATTCACTACGAAAATATATTTCAAATATTACCTGCTACCTTTTTTTCATAAATCTAACCCTATTTTCTGAAAAATCTACCACTAAAAAAAATTTTTTAATTGGCACACGGTTAATCGCTCGGCTAAATTGACCGAGTATGAGCGTCCACGTCCCGCTCTAAAAAATTAACTATGTATTGGTTAACTTTTCTCAGCTCATCAATTTTTTCAAATCTAACCGTTTTTTGTTTTTTGGCAATAAAAGGTAGCGCGGGTATTCCCCGAATTCCTGTGTGAAAAATTATTGTCGGTGTCGCGTGGCGCAAATGCAGTTAGTCATGGGCATTTAAACTTGTGAGTTGTGTACTTGTGTTAAAGCTTGTTTTTTGGTTGCCTTTTTAATTAACGTTTCCCTTGTGGTTTTGTCTTGCATATCCACGTATTAGTATCTTGATGTGAACTTTGTTCAAAACACATCAGCTATTGGGAGAAACAATTACTGACTGAAATCGCCCAACCCCCCTCAAAAAGCAGCCTGGATCCGCCACTGCACCAACGGCGGAGGTATAAAAATAACAAATTTAGTCTGATATAAAAACAAATAACTGGAAATGGTTATAGAGTATCTACTTTAAGCAATAAATTCAAGGTAGACTAGAAAATGCCATTAAATCATAAAGTATGTATAAACAAATGTAAACAATTAACTTTGTGAGAAAATCTTATACTAATTTCACACAGACGGCTTATTGAATAATAAAGGCAATTTTCTACATTAAGACGCTTATTGAGCTCAATCTTCCCTACAAAATTCGAATCTATTATTATTTCATTAGTAGCTAATCGAATGCCTAATGAAGTCAAAAGCACAATGCAACTCTGTTGGCAGCGTTCCGCTTCCGTTTCCGCTTCTTAGTTTTCAAAGCAAATGTCATTGTCTGCATGGCGGAACGATACAAGGTGGCCGCATCGAACAGCTGATTATAACCTTTTTTATTTGATTTGATACATCAACTACCGGCGCAGTACGATTTTGACATTTGTCCATCGAATTTACAAGTACATGGAATTTTTTTTGTTTGTAGGTATGTCACCATGCTCTCACCTTGTATCGTTCCGCCATGATTGTCTGTCTCATCCTTCATACTAATCGAGCAGTTACTTCTGTGTGAAAGCAAAAAATTTACGATTTCATTAGCAGGTGAAATGAGATCATTAAGTTTCTGTGTGAAAACAGTATTAACCTCTTTATTGTCGATTGTACAACTTAACGCACAAGCAAATGCAAATATACAAAACAAACAGATAATATTGATACCGACTAGGTTATTTTTCTCTTCGCTGCTGTCCAGAAATTTGCTTAGTTATAAAAGGCGCAGTGCTACGCCCATTTTCAAAAATTTCAATACTTTCTAATTTTTGTTATCTTTCCATTTAGAGATAAAAATACCTTGGCTATTAAGCTTTTTTCGAAAAGACATAGCATACTTTATTCGTCTACGAGCCTTTCTAGAGGCTTTTATATAAATGTGGGCGTGGTCCTTAACCGATCTCGTTCACTTAGAAATATTTTCTGCTACAAAGAAAATGTGTGTACCCAATCTTATTATATCCGTTGATTTTTCTTTGAGTTATGGCTCCCGAAACATAGATAATTGCTTGGTCATAAAGAGGGTGGTGCCACGCCGTGTTTCAAAAATCTAAATTTTTTTGTTTTCTTAGATAATTGCTTGGTCATAAAGAGGGTGGTGCCACGCCGTGTTTCAAAAATTTTAATTTTTTCCTTTTCTTGTTACAATTCCACTTGGGAAATAAAAGAATGATATAAAGCTATGATTTGCAAATATATAGCTTATTTTATTCATTCACGACCATTTTAAAAATCTTTTATATAAAAGGGAGAGTGGTTCTTAACAGATTTTGTTAATTTTTCTTTCTTCGAAGCATTCCTTATAGTGAAGACACCCTCTCTGTCAAATTTTGTTGTGATAGGTTTAACGGTATTTGATTTATGATAAATAATATTTGTGAAGTTGAGTTCAATTAGGGCTTTAATGTAGAAAACTTGACTAATTATTTCATTAAGCCTCTATGTGAAATTGGCATTACGTTAACGCCCTTATTGAATTCACGTCTTCCATACAAAATACAATTTCGTAATTATCTCATAATTGCTTTATTAAATGCATAGTCGAATGAAAAATCCAGACGGTTTTGCTTGGTGCTTCTAATTTTATTATCAATGTAACAAATGACAGCCAAAATTAACTATTTTCAATAATTCACGAAAAATGAAAAAACATGAAAAAATTTGCATTTATTGCAAAAGATAATAAGGCTTTTTCGAAAATATGCACGTATTTGGTTAGGTGCAACATTCATGGATTTTATTTTGATTCTATTTATAGTTAAGAAGAAAACGCCTGCTTTCCATTTTAAGTATTTTTTGTAAAAACGAAATGTCTTTTTGAGGTTGCTGACAGATGTTCGCTTAATGAATAAAAGGCCCTGTATGAAAAGGGAAACTTAATTATTTCATTAAATATAATTGTGGTGCAATTAAGTTTCTGTGTGAGAACGGTATAAGCTGAGTTTAGGATAAAAAAAACTAGTTTGAATACGAAACGGGATCTTTTATCATTCACTGGGGTACTTCATATTATCAACAATATAAAATATAGTTTCCAAAACGGTTTTTTTGCTTTTCTCCTGAAAAACTGGGTTTTCGGTAATAGAGAGAATAAACTGGTGATATGCACTAGTTGGTAGGAAACATAGTTCTTCAGTGCATAGGTGGAGATAAGTGGGAAGAATTGGAAAAGAGGGTGTGGTACATCCCACACAAATGTTCCTTTCCGTATCACATATCTCCTGAACCGCGTAAGTCACATTACTGAAACTTAGCATGGCTCTTAATATTTCATTTTTCATATTTATTTATTCAGTCTATGATTTACAATAATCTTACAGACTAGATTAACAAAAATTTCTTATATATAAGTACAAAGTGTTAAAAAATTAACATAATATAGAGAATAACACATTTTTAAAACAAAAGCGTGATACGGAAAAATCAATAAAATGATCATTGTTTAATGAGTTGATGGCAATTAGAGCGCATGTGATCGGCTCATTTAGAGCATAATTAGACTTAAACTGATCAATAGAAAACATGTTATGTTGCCGCAAATTCCGTGATGGAACGTAAAAGTTCAAAGACTTCAAAAGAATGGGACAATCGATATTGCCATTAATAATGCCGTAGATAAATATTATCGATGAGATAACCCTTCTACTCTCTAACGTATGCAGATTTATTAGCCTACACCTTGAGATATATGAGGGGAGGGGCAAATCAAATCTTATATCAGATAAACAGTATTTCATAAATATTTTTTGTACACGTTCAATCCTTTTCTTATGTACCTCGTAATAGTGCCTCCATATTATGGAACCATATTCAAGTCTAGATTGTACAAAGGCATTGTACAATAGCTTTTTAGTATATGGATCCTTAAACTCAGATGCATTTCTCTTAATAAAGGCTAATAGGGAATATGCCTTGGGGATTATAAAATTTAGATGCTCAGTAAATGCTAACGATGAGTCGAATACAATACCCAGATCTCGGATTTTTTTCACCCTAACTAAAGGCATATCACTGACGTAATAAGTTGAAATCAATTTATTATATAATTTTGAATACGTTACGCAGTAACACGGGGGCTAAGATACTTGGCTTGGATATCATAAGTGGTTCCAGGCTCTGGGTCAGGGACTGTTATCAGTCTTAGACCGGCCATAGTGACGAATGTCACGCGTGATTAGTTATCACGTCCTGCACGAGGTGCCCCTGCTTCCACTGATAATGGCGGATCTAGAGAGGACAACTCGATAAAACCCGCACCCCTGAGTCATTGTGCCGAGCTCAGGGGAGGGAGGACCCTGTTAAGGGTCAAGATCGGTACACAACTGTAACGAACTGGATTGTTAGGGACTTTGATTTTGACTATGTTTAGGAATTTATGACTTTGGGCTGGTAGGTGCGGTATTCTGCCACCTTAGTAGGTCGGGGTGAAATCCTGGTAGGCTAATGCTGCACCTGCCCACGTCCCGTTAAAACCGTGGCGGGCCTCAAGGTACGTTTCCGCTCCGTCGCCGTTAAGTTGGTGGTGTAGGTGCGGTTGAAGATTTTCCCGCTTTGCTTCCGGTCTGGCTCTAAACGCATTACTCATAAGGTAATGCGTCAACCCTCGCGTGGCCTCCCTGCGTACCATAGATAACCACGAGACCGTTGAAGGGCGACTACACAATCGGCTCCGGATAGCGGCCTTGAGGGGGGACTTTTTAGAATGGACACGACTAACACGAATCCGCCAAGGATGGGGTGCGTAAGAAGAGCGGTTTTGAAGGAAAACCGTCAAATGAATCTTCAGCACTCTAAGGCGGCTTCCGCAAATTTGGTGCTCTGCCTTGAAAAAGGCGGAGTGGATATAGTCCTTGTCCAGGAGCCGTGGCTTAGTAGTAATGGCAGCAAGATTTCTGGATTAAGAACTGGAAAATTCAACACCTTGGTGCATGGGGAGGCAAGTAGGCCTAGATCGTGTGTGCTTGTTAAAAAAGAGATTAAAGCCTTTATTCTCTCTAATTTCAGCAATGCTGACGTAACCACGGTCTGCCTCGAGCGAGGAAGTAATGAAATGTGGGTGGTCTCAGCGTACATGCCCCCACGGGGACGTAGCGGGACCACCACCTGCGATACGGGTGAAATCACCGCTGAAGCAAGGCGGAGAGGTGTTGGCGTGATCATCGGGGCCGATGCTAATGCCCATCATAGCATCTGGGGAAGCTCTGATACCAACACTAGAGGTGAGTCTTTATTTACTTTTATAGTAGATGAAGGACTTTGTATATGTAATAGGGGGAATGACCCACTTTTATTACTGCGGTAAGGGAGGAGGTCCTGGGCCTCACCCTGGTTAGTAGAGAACTGGAAGGTCGGATATCTGGCTGGAGGGTTCTCAACGAGCACTCCTTCTCTGATCACCGATATATTCAGTTCTCGGTGAACGAAGAACGTCCCGGTAAAATATCTTTTAGGAACCCTAAAAGTACTGACTGGGACTTGTATTGTAGGAAGCTGGGAGAGCTATTGCCTGCGGCGCTTACTGTTACTTCGGACCTGTCCGAATCTGAGACAGACGTTCTGGTGGAAAACTTCACCTCGGCAGGCAATAGCGCCTTTCAGCTGTCCTGCCAATTGAAAATTTACAGGGGACTAGTGGGGACTGGTCGATGAGTAGCGAGGAATCCCTAAAGCTTTTACTGGAGAATCATTTTCCCGATGTCCCAGTTGCGCAGGGATCTTCGCCTGCATGGTCGGCGGTCGTTGGCCATGCAGAAGTGCCTGCCATTCCAATACGGGAAAGTCAAATAACCTGGGCTATAGGGTCGTTCAAGCCCTATAAGGCTCCGGGCCCAGATGGAATCATTCCTGCGCAACTTCAAAAGTCTTTGAAGATTTCCTGCCGCTGGTTGGCCATCATCTATACTAACTGCCTCAGGCTTAACTATATCCCGAAGTTTTGGCACACGGTTAGGGTTATTTTCATTCCGAAGGCCGGCAGAAGCTCTCATGTATCACCTAAGAATTTCAGGCCAATCAGTCTCTCGTCGTTTCTTCTTAAGACGTTTGAGCGGTTGATTGAACTATACCTACGGGAAAGGATACCTCGGGGGTTACTGTCGGCTTCACAGCATACGTACTGCAAGGGCAGATCGACGGAAACGGCTCTCCATTCGATTGTAAAGCAAATAGAGGGGTCCCTAGAACACAAGGAGTATGCTCTGGGTGTCTTTCTAGACATCGAGGGGGCTTTTAACAATGTCTTACCGGAGGCAATCGAAAGAGCTCTGGTGGGTTTAGGAGTCGAGGCGGCTCTGGTCGAATTTATTAGCAAACTTCTATGCGGCAAAATTGTCGCAGCGGAGTGGGGAGGGGCCATGATTAAGAGGAAGGTGTGCAGGGGTACGCCACAGGGAGGTGTCCTATCCCTCTCCTCTGGGTTGTGGTAGTCAACGAGCTTCTTGTGGAGCTGGAAGCCAATGGTTGCCAGGTGGTTGCCTATGCAGATGACCTCGCAATCCTAGTCAGAGGCAAATTTCTGGGCACCGTGCGCAATGTTCTGCAGAGCTACCTGGATACTGTGGCTAGGTGGGCTGAATCACGTGGATTGGCGTTCAACCCGGGAAAAACTGAATTGGTTCTTTTGACAAGGAGATATAAGTTGCCCGATTTCAGAACTCCCTCGATTGGAGGGGTACCGTTGGTACTTTCTGATAGGGTTAAATATTTGGGGATTGTTTTGGACAAGAAACTGTCCTGGAGACCCAATGTGGAAGATCGGGCCAGGAAGGCCGCCATTGCCTTGTACTGCTGCAGAGGGGCTATCGGAAAGTAAACTGGCTTTATGAGATGGTGGTCAAACCGAATTTGCTATATGGGTTGCTGGTCTGGTGGAAATCACTGGACACGGCGAGCACCTCCAAAATATTAGTGTCAGTGCAACGGACGGCGCTGATCGGTATCAGGGGCGCTCTCAGAACAACACCTGCCTTGGCACTGAACGTCATGCTGAACATATACCCAGTAGATATTATGGGAAAGGCGGCCGCGGCAAGGTCTTTGGTCAGGCTTCGTGATATGGGATATGGACTTTCTGACCGCTGACACTCTAGCCTTCTTACCAGTTTCGACTTTATCCCGGACAGAACGGACTATTGTATGCCGATAACTGCTCCCTATACAACCTTCACCCCATTCCAGAGAGAGAGGAGTGGAGAAGAGGAATTTTCTGGGGCATGGGACCGGTTAACTTGTACACGGATGGGTCGAAGTTGGATGGAAAGGTTGGTGGGGGGGTCTTTTGTCAAGAGCTAAATTTAAGCCGCAAGTTTAAGTTGGCCAAGCCGCTATCAAGGCCTTGAGCTGAACTACAGTGCGATCGAGGGTGGTCTGGGAGTGCCTGACCTCGCTTGCGATTGCATCGAATTATTTTACAGTTAAGATTATCTGGGTCCTGGGCCATAGTGATATCCCGGGTAACTGTCAAGCGGATCTCTTAGCCCGCATAGGTACAAATGAACCGGATGAAGATGGCTGTAGGGATTTCGGGATCCCTCTGGCCACCTGTGGATTGCTCCTCCATAGCTGGGTCTCGAGTCAGATCAGCAAACGTTGGGCGGACACCACGTCTTATAGGGTAGCAAGATCTTTCTGGCCGAAAGTGGATGGCAGGAGGTCTGCTTAAATAATTGGGTTCACTAAGGCTCACCTATCAATGGTCATTGGGGTTTTGACAGGGCACTGTCCCAAGGGTATCCATGCGGTACGTCTCAATATATTGGAAACTCCATCCTGCTGCAGCTGTATGGAGGATGATGAGGTGGAATCACTAAATCACTTTATGCTTGATTGCCCAGCTTTTGCCAGAACTAGGCGAACGTACTTCGGTCGTGACTCACTTGGATCTCCCGAGGATTTATCCAAAGTTGAGATCGGTATCATTCGGAGCTTTATCGTTGATACCCAACGATTCTCTAAGTAGCTAAATCTAAGTCACCGTTATTTTTGGTGTATGTGGTATCACAACGGACCTTCGTGTTGTCCAAGTGAGCTATCCTTATCAGGGCAGCTACCACCTAACCTATCCTATGCTACCTATCCTACGCAGTAACACTTGTTGGCATTAAGTGCAAGCATATTTTTACAGCACCAGCCATTAAAATTATTTAACTCTGATTGAAGAGTGATAGCATCGGACTCATTTTTAATTTTGAAAAAATTTTTAAGTCATCAGCGTAGAGGGGATAACTGCATTGCTTGAAACAAACACTCACGTCATTTGTAAAAAGAATAAAAAGAAGAGGACCTAGGATACCTCAGTGAGGCACACCTGAGGTTGCTACGTATGGTGATGATCTTACATTATCAATGACAACAAAATTTACTCTGTTAGGTAAATAGGAATATACCCACTGCAAAAATGCGGAATGGAAACCCAATTTTTGTAATTTTGCCAATAGAGCTCTGTAAGATACTCTATCAAAAGCTTTAGATTTGTCTGTATAGATGCAGTCAACTTGACAGCCATCTGTGAAAGCCGAGATACAATAATTTGAAAAAAAGCAAAATTGGTAACTGTCGAACGTCCTGGAATGAAACCATGCTGATATGGGCAGATATAATGCTTAACCAATGGTAATAATTTACTCATCATTTAGGTATGTACATTTATTCACTATATATTTCTTATCTTATACATCCGATTATTTGGAGATTATGAACGGGATAAGATTATTTTTCAGCCCCATTCATGAAAAGTATGAAGTCTTCGGCACCCCCGAAGAAAGTCCCGTCCTTACTTGTTTTAGAATGTCCTTGATACCGTTTTGTAACAATTCCGGAACCCGTTATCTCAACTTTACTAAAGGCTCCAATTTTCTGAGTTTCGGGATCATTTCAGAGCTACTTTAGCTATTTTCGAAATAATGTCGGGATGATTTACTTTATTGACTTGCTATTGGGAACAGCCCATACTGACGAGCTTCCGAGCTTGACGAGCTGCCGATAATACGAAGATAGTATGCGGATAATATTTTGACAAAAAATCGATAACGCGCCGATGATTGTTTATTAAACTTTGATAACAAATTGAAAACAACCCGAGAATTCGTCATCAACAAGTCGATAACAGCCCTATTGGATAATGTTCATCGATAACATACCGACAATAGTTCAATAACAAATCGAAAACACTTCGATTACAAATCTGTAGGTCGTCAATAATATGTCGATAACAAATTCTTAGCACTTCGATAACAAATCGATCACAGTCCCAAAATTATTGGAAAATTTCCCAATGCATGATAGTTCGTCGGTAACGAACCGATAACAAGCCAATAAATTTTGAATACCTGTTGTTTTCGATAGCAAGTCAATGGAACTCTTCTCAAAAAGTCCCAAAACTTTACCAAAAACACACCAACATTATCCCGACATGGTTCCGCGAAAGTCCCAAAGCAATACCGAAATGATCCAATGACCTTAGTTAGCATAGAATAAAAGGAATGTCGCATCGCCTCGAAAAAGATAAGATATAGGATAGTGGAAAGGGAGATCTATTTAGAAAACCGAAACAATAAACCGGAGTGAGAGCAGCTCAAAGATTGTGGTTGGTTACCTGTAAGCTAACATACAGAGCAATTATTAACGAGCTTTCCCCATCACTACCAAATATGTTTACTTTAAAAACAAATACTTTTTCGCATATCAACACCAACGCAGTAACGGATTTAAGGGGGGGGGGGGGCGGCCATCGCCCCCTCCAGACCAGATTTTCTTCCAAAATTTATTCGAAGCAAAATTTGTTTCACGAAGTCCAGAAGCCTACTATTTATATGCAGTATTTGTATAAATATTATAAAGGATATTTGATCGTTACTTTTCTTAATCCAGTTTTTGTATGCATGCTTTAATTGAGTATCAATTTTCAAATAAAATTAGCGCCAAGAGTAAGAATGCTCATGCAAATCAGTCCAATGCTCAGAAATATTTGCGCTGTTGATAACATACTGAATCAAACCTTACTTTATTGAATAAACTTTATTCAAAATCTTCACTCTCACTCTACACATTTTCACCACTTTCTACTGGACATTTGTCATCTCTGTAGAAACTGCAGTGCACATTTTCAACTACAGTATAGAAAGTTAATCGCCAGTTTTCGGACTTCTACCACTAAATTGGGAGATCTACCACTATTTTTCTTTTATTTGCACCACCACGTAAGCTCGAAAAAAGGTGGAAGGTTTTTCATAGAAGTTGTTTGAAGAAACCTTTGCTTTTCCAAATTTTTTTGAGAAGATAGACAATATTATTTGTAGAAAAATAGTTTTATAAAACTCAAAATAACACCTAGCGATGCTTTGATCACCATTTAATCTCTTTTCCTTTGGGTTTTTAGTACATAACTGCCACTTCCACCTACCTATGTATATATAGGAAAAGAAGTGAGTAATATTCACTACGAAAATATATTTCAAATATAACCTGCTACCTTTTTTTCATAAATCTAACACTATTTTCTGAAAAATCTACCACTAAAAAAAATTTTTAAATTGGCACACGGTTAATCGCTCGGCTAAATTGACCGAGTATGAGCGTCCACGTCCCGCTCTAAAAAATTAACTATGTATTGGTTAACTTTTCTCAGCTCATCAATTTTTTCAAATCTAACCGTTTTTTGTTTTTTTGGCAATAAAAGCAAGCGCGGGTATTCCCCGAATTCCCCGAATGTGAAAAATTATTGTCGGTGTCGCGTGGCGCAAATGCAGTTAGTCATGGGCATTTAAACTTGTGAGTTGTGTACTTGTGTTAAAGCTTGTTTTTTGGTTGCCTTTTTAATTAACGTTTCCCTTGTGGTTTTGTCTTGCATATCCACGTATTAGTATCTTGATGTGAACTTTGTTCAAAACACATCAGCTATTGGGAGAAACAATTACTGACTGAAATCGCCCAACCCCCCTCAAAAAGCAGCCTGGATCCGCCACTGCACCAACGGCGGAGGTATACAAATAACAAATTTAGTCTGATATAAAAACAAATAACTGGAAATGGTTATAGAGTATCTACTTTAAGCAATAAATTCAAGGTAGACTAGAAAATGCCATTAAATCATAAAGTATGTATAAACAAATGTAAACAATTAACTTTGTGAGAAAATCTTATACTAATTTCACACAGACGGCTTATTGAATAATAAAGGCAATTTTCTACATTAAGACGCTTATTGAGCTCAATCTTCCCTACAAAATTCGAATCTATTATTATTTCATTAGTAGCTAATCGAATGCCTAATGAAGTCAAAAGCACAATGCAACTCTGTTGGCAGCGTTCCGCTTCCGTTTCCGCTTCTTAGTTTTCAAAGCAAATGTCATTGTCTGCATGGCGGAACGATACAAGGTGGCTGCATCGAACAGCTGATTATAACCTTTTTTATTTGATTTGATACATCGACTAACGGCGCAGTACGATTTTGACATTTGTCCATCGAATTTACAAGTACATGGAATTTTTTTTGTTTGTAGGTATGTCACCATGCTCCCACCTTGTATCGTTCCGCCATGATTGTCTGTCTCATCCTTCATACTAATCGAGCAGTTACTTCTGTGTGAAAGCAAAAAATTAGAGGTGAAATGAGATCATTAAGTTTCTGTGTGAAAACAGTATTAACCTCTTTATTGTCGATTGTACAACTTAACGCACAAGCAAATGCAAATATACAAAACAAACAGATAATATTGATACCGACTAGGTTATTTTTCTCTTCGCTGCTGTCCAGAAATTTGCTTAGTTATAAAAGGCGCAGTGCTACGCCCATTTTCAAAAATTTCAATACTTTCTAATTTTTGTTATCTTTCCATTTAGAGATAAAAATACCTTGGCTATTAAGCTTTTTTCGAAAAGACATAGCATACTTTATTCGTCTACGAGCCTTTCTAGAGGCTTTTATATAAATGTGGGCGTGGTCCTTAACCGATCTCGTTCACTTAGAAATATTTTCTGCTACAAAGAAAATGTGTGTACCCAATCTTATTATATCCGTTGATTTTTCTTTGAGTTATGGCTCCCGAAACATAGATAATTGCTTGGTCATAAAGAGGGTGGTGCCACGCCGTGTTTCAAAAATCTAAATTTTTTTCTTTTCTTAGATAATTGCTTGGTCATAAAGAGGGTGGTGCCACGCCGTGTTTCAAAAATTGTAATTTTTTCCTTTTCTTGTTACAATTCCTCTTGGGAAATAAAATAATGATATTTATGACAAAACTTTTAAATGGATCAATTTCGAGCCCACTCCTTCTGAATGAAGTGAACTTTTGCGTTCCCTCTCGGACATCGAGACACTTCAAACCTCTTCTGCTGAAACAATGTAGAACGAATTTCGAACAAAATGAACCTTTTCGGCGTTTATGCCAAGATTATAACTCTCACACAAACACATTTGATAGCTCGGACTCCCTTTTTTCTATAAAAAAGATTGTTCTCACCTCTCTAAATTAATGTATAATACGTTTGCTTCTGTTCTCTTTAAGTATTACGCTTGGCTGATGAAATTTCTTCTGTAGCTGAGCAGTCTCAGATCGTGACGCTTGACAAACCGCTGCCCATCAAAGACTCGGCAAAATAAAAAAAAAAAAAAAAAAAAAGTTATTATTATATATATATATAAATCGATCGCGTGAACAGGATTTGCCTGGTTTCATTGGGCCACTTGAGGGCAGCGCGCTGCCACAACGTCCATTAAAAAAAAAAAAAAAAAAAAAAAAAAAAAAAAAAAAAAAAAAAAAAAAGCTATTATTTGCAAATATATAGCTTATTTTATTCATTCACGACCATTTTAAAAATCTTTTATATAAAAGGGAGAGTGGTTCTTAACAGATTTTGTTAATTTTTCTTTCTTCGAAGCATTCCTTATAGTGAAGACACCCTCTCTGTCAAATTTTGTTGTGATAGGTTTAACGGTATTTGATTTATGATAAAAAATATTTGTGAAGTTGAGTTCAATTATTTCATTAAGCCTCTATGTGAAATTGGCATTACGTTAACGCCCTTATTGAATTCACGTCTTCCATACAAAATACAATTTCTTAATTATCTCATAATTGCTTTATTAAATGCATAGTCGAATGAAAAATCCAGACGGTTTTGCTTGGTGCTTCTAATTTTATTATCAATGTAGCAAATGACAGCCAAAATTAACTATTTTCAATAATTCACGAAAAATGAAAAAACATGAAAAAATTTGCATTTGTTGCAAAAGATAATAAGGCTTTTTCGAAAATATGCACGTATTTGGTTAGGTGCAACATCCATGGATTTTATTTTGATTCTATTTATAGTTAAGAAGAAAACGCCTGCTTTCCATTTTAAGTATTTTTTGTAAAAACGAAATGTTTTTTTGAGGTTGCTGACAGATGTTCGCTTAATGAATAAAAGGCCCTGTATGAAAAGGGAAACTTAATTGTTTCATTAAATATAATTGTGGTGCAATTAAGTTTCTGTGTGAGAACGGTATAAGCTGAGTTTAGGATAAAAAAAACTAGTTTGAATACGAAACGGGATCTTTTATCATTCACTGGGGTACTTCATATTATCAACAATATAAAATATAGTTTCCAATCCGGTTTTTTTGCTTTTCTCCTGAAAAACTGGGTTTTCGGTAATAGAGAGAATAAACTGGTGATATGCACTAGTTGGTAGGAAACATAGTTCTTCAGTGCATAGGTGGAGATAAGTGGGAAGAATTGGAAAAGAGGGTGTGGTACATCCCACACAAATGTTCCTTTCCGTATCACATATCTCCTGAACCGCGTAAGTCACATTACTGAAACTTAGCATGGCTCTTAATATTTCATATTTCATATTTATTTATTCAGTCTATGATTTACAATAATCTTACAGACTAGATTAACAAAAATTTCTTATATATAAGTACAAAGTGTTAAAAAATTAACATAATATAAGGAATAACACATTTTTAAAACAAAAGCGTGATACGGAAAAATCAATAAAATGATCATTGTTTAATGAGTTGATGGCAATTAGAGCGCGTGTGATCGGCTCATTTAGAGCATAATTAGACTTAAACTGATCAATAGAAAACATGTTATGTTGCCGCAAATTCCGTGATGGAACGTAAAAGTTCAAAGACTTCAAAATAATGGGACAATCGATATTGCCATTAATAATGTCGTAGATAAATATTATCGATGAGATAACCCTTCTACTCTCTAACGTATGCAGATTTATTAGCCTACACCTTGAGATATATGAGGGGAGGGGCAAATCAAATCTTATATCAGATAAACAGTATTTCATAAATATTTTTTGTACACGTTCAATCCTTTTCTTATGTACCTCGTAATAGTGCCTCCATATTATGGAACCATATTCAAGTCTAGATTGTACATAGGCATTGTACAATAGCTTTTTAGTATATGGATCCTTAAACTCAGATCCATTTCTCTTAATAAAGGCCAATAGGGAATATGCCTTGGGGATTATAAAATTTAGATGCTCAGTAAATGTTAACGATGAGTCGAATACAATACCCAGATCTCGGATTTTGTTCACCCTAACTAAAGGCATATCACTGACGTAATAAATTGAAATCAATTTATTATATAATTTTGAATATGTTACGCAGTAACACGGGGGCTAAGATACTTGGCTTGGATATCATAAGTGGTTCCAGGCTCTGGGTCAGGGACTGTTATCAGTCTTAGACCGGCCATAGTGACGAATGTCACGCGTGATTAGTTATCACGTCCTGCACGAGGTGCCCCTGCTTCCACTGATAATGGCGGATCTAGAGAGGACAACTCGATAAAACCCGCACCCCTGAGTCATTGTGCCGAGCTCAGGGGAGGGAGGACCCTGTTAAGGGTCAAGATCGGTACACAACTGTAACGAACTGGATTGTTAGGGACTTTGATTTTGACTATTTAGGAATTGATGACTTTGGGCTGGTAGGTGCGGTATTCTGCCACCTTAGTAGGTCTGGGTGAAATCCTGGTAGGCTAATGCTGCACCTGCCCACGTCCCGCTAAAACCGTGGCGGGCCTCAAGGTACGTTTCGGCTCCGTCGCCGTTAAGTTGGTGGTGTAGGTGCGGTTGAAGATTTTCCCGCTTTGCTTCCGGTCTGGCTCTAAACGCATTACTCATAAGGTAATGCGTCAACCCTCGCGTGGCCTCCCTGCGTACCATAGATAACCACGAGACCGTTGAAGGGCGACTACACAATCGGCTCCGGATAGCGGCCTTGAGGGGGGACTTTTTAGAATGGACACGACTAACACGAATCCGCCAAGGATGGGGTGCGGAAGAAGAGCGGTTTTGAAGGAAAACCGTCAAATGAATCTTCAGCACTCTAAGGCGGCTTCCGCAAATTTGTTGCTCTGCCTTGAAAAAGGCGGAGCCGTGGCTTAGTAGTAATGGCAGCAAGATTTCTGGATTAAGAACTGGAAAATTCAACACCTTGGTGCATGGGGAGGCAAGTAGGCCTAGATCCTGTGTGCTTATTAAAAAAGAGATTAAAGCCTTTATTCTCTCTAATTTCAGCAATGCTGACGTAACCACGGTCTGCCTCGAGCGAGGAAGTAAAGAAATGTGGGTGGTCTCAGCGTACATGCCCCACGGGGACGTAGCGGGACCACCACCTGCGATACGGTTGAAATCACCGCTGAAGCAAGGCGGAGAGGTGTTGGCGTGATAATCGGTGCCGATGCTAATGCCCATCATAGCATCTGGGGAAGCTCGGATACCAACACTAGAGGTGAGTCTTTATTTACTTTTATAGTAGATGAAGGACTTTGTATATGTAATAGGGGGAATGACCCGACTTTTATTACTGCGGTAAGGGAGGAGGTCCTGGGCCTCACCCTGGTTAGTAGAGAACTGGAAGGTCGGATATCTGGCTGGAGGGTTCTCAACGAGCACTCCTTCTCTGATCACCGATATATTCAGTTCTCGGTGAACGAAGAACGTCCCGGTAAAATATCTTTTAGGAATCCTAAAAGTACTGACTGGGACTTGTATTGTAGGAAGCTGGGAGAGCTATTGCCTGCGGCGCTTACTGTTACTTCGGACCTGTCCGAATCTGAGACAGACGTTCTGGTGGAAAACTTCACCTCGGCAGGCAATATCGCCTTTCAGCTGTCCTGCCAATTGAAAATTTACAGGGGACTAGTGGGGACTGGTCGATGAGTAGCGAGGAGTCCCTAAAGCTTTTACTGGAGAATCATTTTCCCGATGTCCCAGTTGCGCAGGGATCTACGCCTGCATGGTCGGCGGTCGTTGGCCATGCAGAAGTGCCTGCCATTCCAATACGGGAAAGTCAAATAACCTGGGATATAGGGTCGTTCAAGCCCTATAAGTCTCCGGGCCCAGATGGAATCATTCCTGCGCAACTTCAAAAGTCTTTGAAGATTTCCTGCCGCTGGTTGGCCTCAGGCTTAACTTTATCCCGAAGTCTTGGCACACGGTTAGGGTTATTTTCATTCCGAAGGCCGGCGAAAGCTCTCATGTGTCACCTAAGAATTTCAGGCCAATCAGTCTCTCGTCGTTTCTTCTTAAGACGTTTGAGCGGTTGATTGAACTATACCTACGGGAAAGGATACCTCAGGGGTTACTGTCGGCTTCACAGCATACGTACTGCAAGGGCAGATCGACGGAAACGGCTCTCCATTCGATTGTAAAGCAAATAGAGGGGTCCCTAGAACACACGGAGTATGCTCTGGGTGTCTTTCTAGACATCGAGGAGGCTTTTAACAATGTCTTACCGGAGGCAATCGAAAGAGCTCTGGTGGGTTTAGGAGTCGAGGCGGCTCTGGTCGAATTTATTAGCAAACTTCTATGCGGCAAAATTGTCGCAGCGGAGTGGGGAGGGGCCATGATTAAGAGGAAGGTGTGCAGGGGTACGCCACAGGGAGGTGTCCTATCCCTCTCCTCTGGGTTGTGGTAGTCAACGAGCTTCTTGTGGAGCTGGAAGCCAATGGTTGCCGGGTGGTTGCCTTTGCAGATGACCTCGCAATCCTAGTCAGAGGCAAATTTCTGGGCACCGTGCGCAATGTTCTGCAGGGCTACCTGGATACTGTGGCTAGGTGGGCTGAATCACGTGGATTGGCGTTCAACCCGGGAAAAACTGAATTGGTTCTTTTGACAAGGAGATATAAGTTGCCCGATTTCAGAACTCCCTCGATTGGAGGGGTACCGTTGGTACTTTCTGATAGGGTTAAATATTTGGGGATTGTTTTGGACAAGAAACTGTTCTGGAGACCCAATGTGGAAGATCGGGCCAGGAAGGCCGCCATTGCCTTGTACTGCTGCAGAGGGGCTATCGGAAAGTACACTGGCTTTATGAGATGGTGGTCAAACCGAATTTGCTATATGGGTTGCTGGTCTGGTGGAAATCACTGGACACGGCGAGCACCTCCAAAATGTTAGTGTCAGTGCAACGGACGGCGCTGATCGGTATCAGTGGCGCTCTCAGAACAACACCTGCCTTGGCACTGAACGTCATGCTGAACATATACCCAGTAGATATTATGGGAAAGGCGGCCGCGGCAAGGTCTTTGGTCAGGCTTCGTGATATGGGATATGGACTTTCTGACCGCTGACACTCTAGCCTTCTTACCAGTTTCGACTTTATCCCGGACAGAACGGACTATTGTATGCCGATAACTGCTCCCTATACAACCT
Organism: Eurosta solidaginis; assembly: GCF_040869045.1. Classification (NCBI taxonomy): domain Eukaryota; kingdom Metazoa; phylum Arthropoda; class Insecta; order Diptera; family Tephritidae; genus Eurosta; species Eurosta solidaginis. The sequence goes on along the minus strand of NC_090323.1, from coordinate 150,720,617 downwards.
TCACCCCATTCCAGAGAGAGAGGAGTGGAGAAGAGGAATTTTCTGGGGCATGGGACCGGTTAACTTGTACACGGATGGGTCGAAGTTGGATGGAAAGGTTGGTGGGGGGGTCTTTTGTCAAGAGCTAAATTTAAGCCGCAAGCTTAAGTTGGCCAAGCCGCTATCAAGGCCTTGAGCTGAACTACAGTGCGATCGAGGGTGGTCTGGGGGTGCCTGACCTCGCTTGCGATTGCATCGAATTATTTTACAGTTAAGATTATCTGGGTCCTGGGCCATAGTGATATCCCGGGTAACTGTCAAGCGGATCTCTTATCCCGCATAGGTACAAATGAACCGGATGAAGATGGCTGTAGGGATTTCGGGATCCCTCTGGCCACCTGTGGATTGCTCCTCCATAGCTGGGTCTCGAGTCAGATCAGCAAACGTTGGGCGGACACCACGTCTTGCAGGGTAGCAAGATCTTTCTGGCCGAAAGTGGATGGCAGGGGGTCTGCTTAAATAATTGGGTTCACTAAGGCTCACCTATCAATGGTCATTGGGGTTTTGACAGGGCACTGTCCCATGGGTATCCATGCGGTACGTCTCAATATACTGGAAACTCCATCCTGCTGCAGCTGTATGGAGGATGATGAGGTGGAATCACTAAATCACTTTATGCTTGATTGCCCAGCTTTTGCCAGAACTAGGCGAACGTACTTCGGTCGTGACTCACTTGGATCTCCCGAGGATTTATCCAAAGTTGACATCGGTATCATTCGGAGCTTTATCGTTGATACCCAACGATTCTCTAAGTAGCTAAATCTAAGTCACCGTTATTTTTGGTGTATGTGGTATCACAACGGACCTTCGTGTTGTCCAAGTGAGCTATCCTTATCAGGGCAGCTACCACCTAACCTATCCTATGCTACCTATCCTACGCAGTAACACTTGTTGGCATTAAGTGCAAGCATATTTTTACAGCACCAGCCATTAAAATTATTTAACTCTGATTGAAGAGTGATAGCATCGGACTCATTTTTAATTTTGAAAAAATTTTTAAGTCATCAGCGTAGAGGGGATAACTGCATTGCTTGAAACAAACACTCACGTCATTTATAAAAAGAATAAAAAGAAGAGGACCTAGGATACCTCAGTGAGGCACACCTGAGGTTGCTACGTATGGTGATGATCTTACATTATCAATGACAACAAAATTTACTCTGTTAGGTAAATAGGAATATACCCACTGCAAAAATGCGGAATGGAAACCCAATTTTTGTAATTTTGCCAATAGAGCTCTGTAAGATACTCTATCAAAAGCTTTAGATTTGTCTGTATAGATGCAGTCAACTTGACAGCCATCTGTGAAAGCCGAGATACAATAATTTGAAAAAAAGCAAGATTGGTAACTGTCGAACGTCCTGGAATGAAACCATGCTGATATGGGCAGATATAATGCTTAACCAATGGTAATAATTTACTCATCACCGTTTTCTCAAAAAGTTTAGAAATAACCGGAATCTTCGATATTGGACGATAGTTGGTAACATCATTTTTACTACCACTCTTATGAATAGGATGGATAAAAGTAGTTTTCCATTCATCTAAGAAAATTCCCGACCTTAACGATAAGTTGAATAAATGCAACAACGGCTCAGCAATGGAACCAACACATTGCTTTAGAAAGAACGATGAGAATTGTTGAAAATCACATTCCTTTGAATTTTTGATAGTCTGAATACTTAGCGTAATGTCGAACTAACGAAGAGAAGTTAAAGGAAGAGATTATCCCATTCAACATGGCGCCATCGTCAGTCCACGAATTATCAGTGGCAAAGTTTGCTTTAAAAAATTCCACAAATAAATCAGCAGATTCACTAGGTGATGACGAAATCTTATAGGTCACAGACAATGGAATTACTGAAACGGACTGCTTGGAATGAATAAAGTTCCAAAACGATTTAGGATTCGATTTAATATTGTTACGAATATTAGCAAAACTAAGGGGTGCTGCTATCTCTAAGCCGATGCTAAACAGCGATATCATGCACATCGATAGATCAATCATTATGTATCTACATAAACGAATCAATAATTGCGTCTACACATATGTACCATGTACGTATACGAGCAGCGGAAAATCAATGCATATATCTGAGATACTCCTGAAAGTATGCAATGAGAGAAGCTATAAAATCGTGCAATTGTAGTTACAGCTGAGAAATTTGAGAGCTGATGGCAACTAGTAGATTCTGGAAATGGAAACGCCTAGAAGATGCGATCGTTGAAATTAGAGAGTATAAAAGGCAGCAAATGTAGAGGCGCTGGAATTCAGTTTGATTTGAGCTATCAAGCAGTTATTGATTAAGCACGCAATCTGTCGTAGAAGAACAGAAAACGTATATGTCATCACAGATGGAATCCCAAGAGACACGAATGACATCGAAGATTGAAGCACAAGAAACGCGTATGTCAGAAATGTCGACAAAGATTACATCCAAGATGGAAACTCAACTAGAAGAACAGAAGACATATGTGGCATCTCGACTGGAATCGCAGGAGACACGCATAACATCCAAGATGGAAGAACAAGAGGAGCGCTTATCATTGCAGGTGGCACAAATGTCTTCACAGTTAGAAGCACAGGAAGCAAGGGTAACATGAAAGCTGGAAGCGCAGGATGGAAAAATCGCTCAATGTTAGGCAGAAGTCGATGATTTGAAGGGTCGTATGGAGCAGTTACAACAAAATCGCCTGCTGTGCCAGCGAGCAATCCGAAGGTAAAAACACCATCTTTTGACTGCTCTGTTCCTTTCCAGGTGTTTAAGATTCAGTTTAAGAAGACCGCAGCAGTGAACAACTGGAGTGCTGAAGATAAAGTTGCTGCACTATTCGTGGCATTGAAAGGATCTGCTGCTAAAATCCTACGGACTATTCCCGAGAGAGAGCGGGACAACTACGAAACATTGATGAGCGCTCTAGAGAGGCGATACGGAAGCGAACACAGGAAGCAGATACACCAAATAGAGTTGCAAAACCACTACCAAAAAGCTAATGAGACTTTGCATGAGTTTGCGTCAGATGTCGAAAGGCTTTCACATTTGGCGAATGCCGACGCACCCGTGGAATACACCGGAAGAGTAAAAATGCAGAGCTTTACAAATGGCATACGGGACGTCGAATCGAAGCGAGACACATACGCAAACCCAAAGCCAACATTTGCAGAGACGGTATCACATGCATTGACTCAGGAAACTGTCTCACTATTGAGTAAACCAGCATACAAAGGTCATCGTGTGGAAGTGGAAAGACCAGATTGGGTAGACGCAATATTGGAGGCGCTGAAAAGATCGCAAAAGCAGAGTGAAAGAGTTATCAAATGCTTCAAATGCGGGAAGCCCGGTCACATTGCACGTCATTGCGATCTTGGTCCTAATAGTTCCAACAATGTGGGTGGCCGTAAACGAAAAGCTGGAGGAGATGAGCAAGAGCGTGTCGGATGTAAAGAACGAAAACTTGCCCTGGCTATTGAATGTCCTGTGATATCTGTGTAGCAAATTGGAAGGAAATCAAGCAGTCTTACCGTCAGGGGGAATGTGGATGGCAAGGAGCGTGTACTGACTGTAGGTACGGGCGCATCTCATTCCTTGATCCGATCTGACTTGGTCAACAGTAGAGTAAAACCGTTACCTGGAGCAAGGTTGCGTACGGTCACTGGCGTGTATAACCAAGTCCAGGGAGAAGTGATATGTGAAGTCTTGATTGGAAAGGTCACGGTTCTACATAAATTCGTTGTGGCGAAGATCATTGAGGAAGTCATATTGGGAGTGGACTTCTTGGTTGACCATGACATCAAGATCGATATGCAGAGAAGGGTGATGCGTTATGAGAACCAGGATATGCCACTTAACTTCAAGTTGAAGAAAGGGTTCAGTAGTAATCGAGTAATGGTGGAGAAGACTCGACAAAGGCCACGAAAGTCGAAAGAAAAGGTTGATGGATCGAATGGGCCAAATAAAGCGAAATTAACAGTACCTGCGAGAAAAAGACCGGCATCGACAAACCTTAATCGACGCACTAAAACGACTGAAAGAATTTTTCAGAAAGAATGCAAGGGTGGTTTCAAGCCAGCGTGCACTACTGTTGTGAAACGTGCAGACGATAATGATGATGCAAAGTCAATCTGTCAAGTGCAAGCTCTGCGAAGAAGTTCATTGGCCAAACAACAGAGTGCGAGGGAACGATCAAGAATAATGAGTAATAAGATGAAACGTAGGTACAATGAGAACAAACATTCGGAAGGTTTCTTGGAGGGAGATTTGGTACTGTTAAACAACCCTCACTGACGGAAAGGTGTTCCAGCCAAATTTCGGTGCAGTTGGGAAGGCCCGTACAAAGTTCTGAAGAAGATCAGTGATACCATCTCCCGCATACAAACCACTGGGAAACCACGGATTAGAAGAGTGGTACATTTAGAGATGCTAGCGGCGTTTAGATTTATGTTATACCATAGCAATTTGTAAACCCTAGCGGGAAAACGAAGGATATTGTTGATAACTATTTCCAAAATAACATTTTTAAATAAATCAAAGCAGATAGCGAGATCACAGTCACGGAAAAGAGACTGCCAATCTATATTTGAGATTAACCAAAATCACAATCATAATTGAAACCAACATCATTATTGTATTCCATACGTCCAAACTCATAAAATTTAAGTTCCAAGATCAATGGTACATGATGTTTATCAGTATTAGATAACGGGCAACAAGCATGAATCAAATTATAATTAAGATCATTACTAACAACTATGAGATCTAGGATTCTATCAAGTGAATTCACAAAATTATTGATTTGTATTAATTGTAAGCTATAAAAACCATCAACTACATACATTTCATTAGCTTGATTTATATTCGTAGGTATGAGAGTATTCTCACCCGGAAGATAACTCCAGATAATTTTATTTAGATTATAGTCTCCTAAAATACAGAGTTTGGACTCCAAGTTTGTCCTAGAAACATACAATATATTATCGACATGAGCTTCGTATACCCTATCTGGACTATTAGGTGGAATATAAGATGCCCTAAAAATTAAACTCTCTTTGCCTCTTACACAGACTATGACCTGATTAAGAGATATTTCAGCAATATTAAGAGCACCAACGGAGGATTGTAGCTCTTTTCTCACAGCAATCAGTACTCCTCCTCCTCGGGAGAGTCCCGTACTTACACTATCACGATCTTTGCGAAAAACATTGTATGAAGTGGGTTTTGTCTAAGGCTGGGGTAACGCACAGTCAATCCAGAGTCAAGTAAAGGTCCCACAAACCCCTACTGAATAAATACACGATATTTATGTGTTACGAACACATGCACACACGGCTGGAGATATAAGGCGGGCAGCAGCTTTCCGTCGCAAGATGGCGAGGGGGCGGAGCGGCGGCTAACGGTCGTTGGAGTAGAGGAGGTTCGGTAGGGCGGTTGAACGGTCGGGTAACGGACGGACTGGTACGGCGGTATAGAAGCAGCTTGACGGCGGTAGGATGGCAGGCGGCCAACGGTCGTCATAGCAGGGGCGGGACGGATGCAGCGGCTTAACGGCGGAAGGGTGGCGAACGGCCAACGGTCGTCGTAGCAGCGGCGGGACGGATGCAGCGGCTTAACGGCGGTAGGATGGCAAGCGGCCAACGGTCGCCGTAGCGGCGGCGTGAGGGATGCAGCAGCTTAACGGCGGTAGGATTGCGAACGCCCAGCGGTCGTCGTAGCAGCGGTGGGACGGATGCAGTGGCTTAACTACGTTAGGGTGGCGAACGGCCAACGGTCGTCGTAGCAGCGGCGGGACGGATGCAGTGGCTTAACGGCGGTAGGATGGCAGACGGCCAACTCTCGTCGTAGCAGCGGCGTGACGGATGCAAATGCGGTGGGCTACGGGGCGTGTACCAGGGCCGGGGTGAGAGGGGAGATAGGCTGGCGACGGGGTTTACCTGGACAGCGGCTGCGTGTTCCGCGGAGGGGAAGTGCACCTTAACGGCACAGCGATAGCCCCTGTGCGCACGCATCGGCTCACGGCTGAAACCAGAGCTATGGAGAGGGGTCGTGCGGTCGTTCTGGCAGCGGGTTATTGCTTACCAGACCAGAGCGACGGAGGAAAAGGTAGCCCGAAGACACCACTCTCGTCGTTCTGGTGCAGCAAGGGTTGACTCACGCCACGGCCGCACCCTCTTCTCCCTAGCTAACTAGTGGGACTGGTCCCACCGCTCCGGCCTGCCTATTAATCCCGAGATAGGGGGGGGGGGGTGCTTTGGGTCATTGAGGCAGCGGGCCGCTCAACACCAGGGTGGGCGACGGAGGGAAAAGTAGTCCGAAGACACCGCTCTCGTCGTCCAGCCCTGGTGGAGGATGACCCGCGTCATGACGGCGCCCCTGCCACGCAACCCGAGCTGAGGGGGAAGGGGGTATGCGGGCCGCTCAAGCACCAGGGTGGGCGACGGAGGGAAAAATAGTCCGAAGACACCGCTCTCGTCGTCCAGTCCTCGTGGAGGGTGACCCGCGCCATGGCGGCACCCCTGCCACGCAACCCGAACTGAGGGGGTAGGGGTATGTGGTCAGTGAGGCAGCGGGCCACTCAAGCAGCAAGGTGGGCGACGGAGGGAAAAATAGTCCGAAGAAACCGCTCTCGTCGTCCAGCCCTGAAGGAGGGTGACCCGCGCCATGACGGCGCCCCTGCCACGCAACCCGAGCTGAGGGGAAAGGGGGTATGAGGTAATTGAGGCAGCGGGCCGCTCAAGCACCAAGGTGGGCGACGGAGGGAAAAATAGTCCGAAGACACCGCTCTCGTCGTCCAGTCCTCGTGGAGGGTGACCCGCGCCATGACGGCGCCCCTGCCACGCACCCCGAACTGAGGGGGTAGGGGTATGTGGTCAGTGAGGCAGCGGGCCACTCAAGCAGCAAGGTGGGCGACGGAGGGAAAAATAGTCCGAAGACACCGCTCTCGTCGTCCAGCCTTGAAAGAGGGTGACCCGCGCCATGACGGCGCCCCTGCCACGCAACCCGAACTGAGGGGGTAGGGGTATGTGGTCAGTGAGGCAGCGGGCCACTCAAGCAGCAAGGTGGGCGACGGAGGGAAAAATAGTCCGAAGACACCGCTCTCGTCGTCCAGCCCTGGTGGGGGGTGACCCGCGCCATGACGGCACCCCTGCCACGCAACCCGAACTGAGGGGGTAGGGGTATGTGGTCAGTGAGGCAGCGGGCCACTCAAGTAGCAAGGTGGGCGACGGAGGGAAAAATAGTCCGAAGACACCGCTCTCGTCGTCCAGCCCTGAAGGAGGGTGACCCGCGCCATGACGGCGCCCCTGCCACGCAACCCGAGCTGAGGGGAAAGGGGGTATGAGGTAATTGAGGCAGCGGGCCGCTCAAGCACCAAGGTGGGCGACGGAGGGAAAAATAGTCCGAAGACACCGCTCTCGTCGTCCAGCCCTGGGTGGTGGAGGGTGACGCGCGCCAGGACAGCGCCCCTTCCACTCAGCAAGCTAGCCGGAGTGGTTATTTTGTCTTTAACAAGACAACCCCCCCGCTGGCTCACCTGCGAGGACTGAATTGTAAAAATGCAAATTCGATGTTTATATGGGTGGTGCCGCAAACTGGTTGAGAAGTCAATGCACCATTATTGTGCTTTTCATTGGTTTGCTATCAGTGGTTGTTGACTATGCTATGCAAGTGGTTTTTGGCTATGCTATAGAAACTGGTTGAGAAGTCAACGCACCATTGTGCTTTTTCATTGGTTTGCTATTAGTGGTTGTTGACTATGCTATACAAGCATAAGTACAAGGAGGTTCAGGTTTAAGTGAATAAGGAAATACAGGGGGTGGTTATGTTATTGTAACGCTACGACGTTACAATTGTATACATTTTTATCAAAAAATTCATTATCAAAGAAATCTTTGGTTAACCACGTCTCTACAAGAACTATCAGGTCATAATCCTCACTCGAGGTAGCAGAATATACAGCTGAGGCTTTAGTTCTCATGCCTGATATATTTTGAAAATATATTTTCCACGACTTTGAAAAAAACGAAAAGGCCTAATTTTTACGTCCGATGGCCAAATTGACGCATCAAGCAGTTTGTTATAGTTGGAAGGGGAGACACCAAGTTTAAAATTAACATTAATTAAAGACTTAACATCTACGTCCTTTTTTACCAATCTTTGGCATCGAATCAATGAAGGCGATATGTTCACAGCTTTTGAGACATAGTCAACAATTGCTTCCTCACTTACAGTTGACTTAAATGACGATAAATGCAGCCATTTGTACCGTACACAAACATCCAAATTAGTATTCGGGTTACTACCAACAACTAAAGGTCGCGCTTTTTGGTTGTTCTTGATCATATTTTCAGAATTTTTCTTCTTTTGTTTACTGGGATGCGCAATAACTGAAGATGCAGAAGTAAGAGAAGCGGCCGGCTCAGCAACGTCAGAAGCAGCGGCAGCGATACTAGCATAACTAGAACACCCATCGACAGCAGTAACTGAAGAAGCAGAAGTAAGGGCAGAGGCCGGATCAGAAACACCAGCAGTGTTGCCAGGTGATGACAAAACAAGAGGCTAGATTGGCAAAAAAAAAAGGTTAGAAAAAGCTAAATTTAGAAAAAAAAAGAAGCTAAAAAACGGCCAGAAATTGTTTTGGTTAATTCATAAATTGCTAGAAAAAAGTCACGAAGCTAAACCCAAAATTTCGAGGCTAAAGGAAAAAAAAGGCAAAATCTAGCCTCGAAAAGGCTAACCTGGCAACACTGAATCCCAGAAGCAGCGGCAGCGATACTAGCATAAGGAGAACACCCATCGACAGCAGCAGCTACACCATCAGCATGACTCGTACTTACAGCAACAACATCAATAGCATTCGGAACTGTACGCGTGGGAGATTTTAATGCTTTTTGTTGGCATTTCGTTTTATTTATTGCACTTTGGGCTTGTTTCTCACTTGGTTCAACAACTTTGGTTTTTGGCCGCGTTTGACGAACATTGTGTGTATCTTTAGATTTACTTTGCTGAATATCACTATTCAAAGTTTTTATAAAGCTACTGAGAGCACTAAGACTTTTTTGAGTCTCCGCAATTTTCGACTGCATAATTGACGGGAGACCAACAACACAATTGTCATATCTGTAAAACAGATTATTGTGTTTTTTTTAAATGTTTATTATGTTTTCACTAATATTCGCACATTTAATATGCATTTTACAATTACAAGAGCCACAAATTAGGTAATCAACATCACCACACGAACATGTGCACTTAACACAGATTTTCATTGCGTTAAAATAGTGAAATACACAGAGCGAGTTTAAACACGTCTGTTTGAGCGACTGTCGTAGTCGCCAACAGCCAACCCTTCTATTTAATAGAAATTAGGCTTAAGAAAGCCCAAATATGAATTTAAATGAATTTATTTGAATTATTGAATTTATATGTACCTTTTATTTGTAAGCTACATACATGTAAAAATGTATATTAGAATTATTTATGCAGTGAATATGTATAGCCATCATAATCCTTAATAGTCATCACTTATACTCATCAGTTGAGGTAAGTTTTATACCAATTTGTATTTCGCCCCTCTGGCAACCCCAACTGATGAGTTGACAGTTCACATGAACGTACATATATATACAATGTTTGACATTTTGCATTTTGTTTATTCATTCGAAACTCTTTACCATCCCGTGTGTGACACAAAAAATTTGTAAAGTCTCTTTAAAGGATATGTAATATATATTAAAAGCAATAGTTTCATTTTTGAAATTTATAAAGTGCCTTTCCTTTGAGAAACATTCGCCTTGGTGAAATCGCTATAGAAGCGTGCATAAAGTCTCTGCATTCAGCAACGACGGTTTTTGTATGCGCAATTTTCGGTCTAGTGCATCGGCACCTTCCCGGTTATGAAGCCCATTTTGTATTCCGAGCCAGATAAATATTCTCCACCGTTAGTGTGCCGCGATTATTCTCAAATTTAGGGACGCACTCCCGCCGATTCGCAGAGGTCACCGCCGCTATATCACCATATTTAGCCAGCATCTCCATCATCATCACATCACCACCACGTCCACATCATCGCTATCACCGCAGCAGCCGCAGCCACAACAGCCACATCCCACGGTAAAAAGGAAGGTAAATTTTAGATTGTGCCCCCCTAAACAGTGGTCCTTCAACGCCTCTAGGGAAACCAGCGCAGGAAAAACAATAAATACCCATTTGCCAAAAACCGTGAGTATTAAATCAAATTTAATACCCACTTCCCGGTGCGGCGAAAAACATAAACGAGAAAATTAAAGAAAAAATTTACTCTCGAGGGTTGGTGATTCCCGCCAATAATCCTCATTTCCCGCCAAATCTTCTCAAGTTCCCACCAAATTTGCACATACCATTTCGTATATATATATATATATATATACATATAGTAATAACCCCATATTGCAAAACTCAGTACGGTATATGTGCAAAGCAAAATAAGAAAAACTCAGTAGTTAGCTACAGTGGGCACACTTGCTAAAAGCACCCCTTATATTTTAATGCGACAAATCTCTTAATAATTTAAAATTTTCTCATTTTAAATTAAAATATCTCTTGTCGTTAATTAAATATATTGCACAACCTCTGCTAACTTCTGATTTCTCCCCATTTAAATTAATATAAAACGCAAAAAACATTTGTAAATCTCCATACTTGCGTATACTTAGGGGCAGTGCGTGTAATAGCACGTTTCTCGCATTAAATTTGCACGCTATAAATTATCAATCCCCATTAAGAATTTCTCAAAGCCCCTACAGTCCAGCAAATCGAAGCTAAATAAGACTCCTCTAAGTCACACCAAAAAAAAAAAAGAAATACACCTTTTTAGATAATCTCATACGAATTAATTTCACGTATCAAAATTATTATAATTTACCCCCGAGATACTTTTAATACGTAAATATACATATATTTCACATAATTTTTCCCACGTATATTTAAACTACCCTCATATATATATATTAAATATAGTGCAAACGCAGCACAGCGGTAAAATTTTCTCAGTCTCACCCCCAAATAAATTTAACTTAAAAACTTTTTTTTTGGTTTTGAAAATTATTATCTCTTGCTATTTAACGTGAATATTTAAACGTAACTCCCTCACATAGTTAAAAGCAAATACTCTCTACTCAAAAAAAAAAAAAGTTTTTCTCTCTCTTTATTAACTCTCGACTCTAAGCGTCATAAAACTAAGTTCAAAATGAGTGACGATGAAACCAAAAAAGGTGGCTCCAAAACTCAAGGAGTTAAAAGATTTAAAATCTCGTCTGCCCCCAAAAAATTTACATCCGAAACGGACAATTTTATGGAATATTGTGCACGGTTTAGGTCGATGTCCCTCCAAGACAACACTGAGTCTTCTCTCAAAATATAAAACTCGAATATAGAAAAATTCTGGAATAGAGTCCAACACGTTTTCGATAAAATTGTCGAAACCCCAGATGAGGACCTGCCCGAAGATTTTCCAACATCTGCTAATAGCAAATACAGGTCCTGTCTCATAGCATACGAAGACACAAAAGCCCAGATCGAAGACCAGCTTCAGTTGCTTAAACAAGCAAATGCCCACGCTCCCCCTACCGTCACACCAGGTCCATCCGACAACTCCGGTGTTTCGCTAAAGATCCCTCCCTGCGATACCGAAATATTTTATGGTGGTTATGAAAAATGGCCCTCATTTGTGACATGTTCACAGCCGTTTATATTAACCACCCGAAACTCTCCCAAGCGCAAAAATTGTATCACCTCAGATACAAAACCCAGGGAAAGGCAGCTCAAATAGTCAACCAATTTCCCTTGACTGATGACAACTTTGCCTTAGCGTGGGAAACCCTAAAATCCAGATACGAGAACAGACGAGTTCTCGTCGATAACCAAATACGGGCGCTGATGAACTTAAAAACTATCACTACAGAAAACAGTGAGGACATTCAAAGGTTGCAATCGTCGGCAAATAATTGCCTTCAAATTCTCGCCACGCAACAGGTGTCCACAGATAATTGGGACCCCATACTTATTTATCTCGTGACCTCTAAACTCCCTGAAAATACAGTGACGTTATGGGAGCAGTCTCTGACTTCAAGAAAAGAACTTCCTAACTGGTCCCAAATGGTCCAGTTCCTCACAACTCGATATGAAGTTGTAGAGCGAGTCGATCAATGGCGACCAAATAAATTTGAAGCCACCCCACAAGCTAGGCCATCATTTAAACCCCTGCAGTCGCATCCCTTTCAAAATAGATCGACCTCCCACACCCAGTCTCATATGACAGAGCAGCGGACAATGTACAAGTGCGCTATGTGTAAAACCTCATCTCACCCCCTTATAGGTTGCTTCAAATTTAAGAAGCTGTCGACCTCTGATCGCAGAAGGTTTGTGAGAGAAAACAATATGTGTTTCATAATTTATTTAATAATTTGGGAAAAATTTAAACAACGTGACATCAGGACGGACAAGGCGACAGCTGTTTCGATTATACCTTGTAAATCTCTTCAAAGCCTTTTCTCCCGGGAGTGGGAGTCGAACTCGCACTCCTACGATAGTTGAAATGGTTGTAAACGCATTCAGCTACGTCATGCCTGTTGTAAATTTCTTCCTAATTGCCTTCTTTTTTTGCATATTTTAATCTTTTACACATTGCATACTTCGTATGCAATTATGTGTTAAAGCTATGCTTGGTACGGCGGTTTTCAAAGAAACTTTGGTTTTTGTTGCTGTTTTCGTTCTATTTATAGAACTACAACAAATTAACCAATTTTGTCTGTTTGTATGATTTTAATAATCGGGGATTGCCCATATTGCTTTTCTAAATGTATGAAAACATTTATTTGAAGCAATTTTTTTTTTAATTTTATAATTTATTTAATAATTTGGGAAAAATTTAAACAACGTGACATCAGGACGGACAAGGCGACAGCTGTTTCGATTATACCTTGTAAATCTCTTCAAAGCCTTTTCTCCCGGGAGTGGGAGTCGAACTCGCTCTCCTACGATAGTTGAAATGGTTGTAAACGCATTCAGCTACGTCATGCCTGTTGTAAATTTCTTCCCAATTGCCTTCTTTTTTTGCATATTTTAATCTTTTACACATTGCATACTTCGTATGCAATTATGTGTTAAAGCTATGCTTGGTACGGCGGTTTTCAAAGAAACTTTGGTTTTTGTTGCTGTTTTCGTTCTATTTATAGAACTACAACGAATTAACCAATTTTGTCTGTTTGTATGATTTTAATAATCGGGGATTGCCCATATTGCTTTTCTAAATGTATGAAAACATTTATTTGAAGCAATTTTTTTTTTAATTTTATAATTTATTTAATAATTTTGGAAAAATTTAAACAACGTGACATCAGGACGGACAAGGCGACAGCTGTTTCGATTATACCTTGTAAATCTCTTCAAAGCCTTTTCTCCCGGGAGTGGGAGTCGAACTCGCACTCCTACGATAGTTGAAATGGTTGTAAACGCATTCAGCTACGTCATGCCTGTTGTAAATTTCTTCCCAATTGCCTTCTTTTTTTGCATATTTTAATCTTTTACACATTGCATACTTCGTATGCAATTATGTGTTAAAGCTATGCTTGGTACGGCGGTTTTCAAAGAAACTTTGGTTTTTGTTGCTGTTTTCGTTCTATTTATAGAACTACAACGAATTAACCAATTTTGTCTGTTTGTATGATTTTAATAATCGGGGATTGCCCATATTGCTTTTCTAAATGTATGAAAACATTTATTTGAAGCAATTTTTTTTTTTAATTTTATAATTTATTTAATAATTTGGGAAAAATTTAAACAACGTGACATCAGGACGGACAAGGCGTGTTTCAATTGCGTCTCCCAGTCACACATATTGAAAGATTGTTCCAGTACTCAAACTTGCAATCAATGTCAAGATCGGCACAACTCAGTTCTTCACGAAGACACATCTCAAGTGCCGAAAAGACAACTCTCACGATTGCAAAGGACAGCCTCACAAGCCACGACCACGAATTCCACAACCTCCTCCGGTAATACTCCCGATCAAGCCAATGCCCTGGATGAAAGCCCTTCATGCTCGCAGAAAAGCCAAGTCCAATCGTTTTATTCCGAAAACGATTGTGAAATAATTTTACCCACGGCTATTGTACCCGTAGAGCATAAACGAGAAATTTTCAAACTCAGAGCTCTTGTGGATCAGGGATCTGAACGAACCTTTATCTCTACCAGAGCCCAAGATAGACTCAAGCTCCCATTCAAACCCTCTAGATTTTAAATATCAGGGATGGGCGGCAAGGTAGTTCAGACCTCAAACAAATTGTGCTCTCTGACTTTGGTATCCCCCGATTTTAAAACCAGAATAAGTGCAGAGGCAATAGTATTACTCCGGCTAACAAAAATGCTCCCCTCGCTTAAGCTCACTAGCGAGCTTCAAGCAAAATGGGCACACCTCAACCTCGCAGACTCGAACTGTCACTCCCCCTCGCAAATATATCTCGTCCTAGGCAGTGATGTAATACCGCAAATCATCCAAATGGCGTTGAGAAACTTTCCCCCCATCTTCTAGCGCAGAAAACCATTTTTGGATGGATTCTGAGCGGTAGAGCCCCTGTGATGGTCAACTCTTTCTGCATGCAAGTGTCAGAAGTGACGAACGAAGATCTTAACTCTCTATTGCGAAAATTCTGGGAATTGGAGGAAGTTCCCACCAAACCCCAAATAACCCCAGAAGACGAGTTTTGCGAGAATTTCTACGCAGCCACAACCTCACGCGATGATAACGGTCGTTATATCGTAAGGCTGCCGTTTAAACCCAGCTTCCCAGAGTCACTCTCATTATCCCACTCTCGGTCTTCAGCTCTAAGCCAGTTTCTTGGAATGGAGAGAAGTCTGCAGAAGAAAGGGGACTTAAAGACTCAATATGATAGTGTCCTAGAAGAATACCTCACCCTCGATCATATGGAGGAAACCGGCTCCTATGAAAAATTTGACGGGGGAAAATGCCTCTCATTTTATCTTCCTCATCACGCAGTTGTCAAACCCGATAATAAGACATCAAAGGTGCGGGTCGTGTTGAACGCCTCAAAAAAGTCGGCATCTGGACATGCGCTCAACGACGTTCTTTACACCGGCTCTACCCTCCAACCCGATCTGATGCTTCTGATTCTCAAATGGAGGGCATATCAGTTTGTTTTCAACGGAGACGTAGAAAAAATATATCGTCAAATTATAATGCACGAAGACGATAGAGACTATCAGAGGATCGTTTTCGCTCATCTCCGAGCGACCCCATAAAAGACTATCGTCTGAAAACAGTCACATTTGGTGTGAACTGTGCCCCCTACCTCGCCATACGTACTCTTCACCAACTGGCCAAAGATGTAGAAGAAACTTTCCCCAAAGCCGTCCCTGTTTTGACGAAAGAAACATATGTAGATGACATTCTCTCTGGCAGCCATGAAATTCTCTTTGCTGAAACATATCTCTCCCAAGTCATCCAAGTGTTATCGTCAGCAGGATTTTCATTACGGAAAATAACGGCCAATCACCCCAGTATTATAAAAAACATCAAAGAAAAGGACTTGCTAGATACCAATCTTTTGGAATTCGAGAAAGCAAGCAACACCAAAACTCTCGGCATACAGTGGAACGCTCTGACCGACACGTTTTCGTATACAGTGAACTCAATACCCCTCTCGTCCGCTAGCACAAAACAACAAATTCTCTCCTCGGTCGCAAAACTTTTTGACCCCGCAGGGTGGCTTACGCTGATTATGATTCAGGCCAAGATTTTACTCCAAGAGCTATGGATAGACGGAACTGGATGGGACGAACAAGCGAAGCCCCTCCGCTTCATTAAATGGACGCAGTTCGCAAAAAATTTACCCAACATCTCAAATATAAAGATACCTCGATAGGTTGACTACATCCCGAACCAGCAGGTTGAACTGCACGGTTTCTGCGATGCGTCAGAAAAGGCATATTGCGCCACCATATATCTGCGAACAACCCACAGTGCCACCACGTCATCTCACCTTCTAGTCGCTAAAGGCAAGGTTGCCCCTCTTCGCACTACCAGTCTTCCAAGACTAGAACTATGTGCAGCTCTACTCCTTGCCCGACTAATCGCCGTCGTACAATCCCATCTCGAGCTCTCTCTTAAAAATCTTTACCTGTGGTCTGACTCGGAAATTGTGTTAGCATGGCTCGAAAAGCCTCCCCACGCTTGGAAAACCTTCGTACAACAGCTGAAATTATGGATCTCGTCGGAAGCGCCTCCTGGAAGCATGTAGGCAGTCGCGACAATCCAGCAGATATGGGCACAAGAGAATGCAAGCCCATGGACTTGGCAAATTCTTCGCTGTGGTGGAATGGCCCTGCGTGGCTGACCCAGCCCCCCGAAGCTTGGCCAAACCCATCTACCCGCAGCATCAACCCGCCTGAAATGCGCTGAGTCGAAGCACTATACTCAGCTGAAGATGACCCCGATGTATTGGATCGATTTTCCTCTTTTCCTCGCGCCCTCAGGGTTATGGCATATGCCTTAAGGTTCATTAATAATCTCAAGGACTGAATTCGAGGCATTAAACCCGCTTGCACTCCCTCTCTGTCTCATGAAAATCTCCGCAAAACGAAAAATAAACTTGTGACATTAACGCAAACCCGATATTTTCCTCGCGAAAGAGTATGCTTAGGAAATGCAAAACCCATTGATAAAATAAGCTCTCTACTAACCCTCAACCCATACCTCGATGAAAACGGGCTCCTCAGGGTTCATGGTAGGCTAGTTCATTCGACGTTGACTTACAATGAAAAACACCCAGTTATTATATCGGAGAAATCTAGATTCGCTGTCCTCTATATACAGTACCTCCACGAACTTCTCCTCCACGCCGAAATACGTCTAATGCAGCAATGCCTCAGACGGGATCTCTATATTCCACGCCTAAAACCCCTCATAAAGAGATGCATTCATCAGTGCAAAACTTGTACCCTCCACAAGCAGCAAATGCGATCGCAAATCATGGCGGCCTTGCCCCCGGAACGATGCACATACGCTCCGACTTTTACCACTACCGGTGTCGACTTTGCGGGGCCTTTTCAAATAAAAGCCTCCTTGCTAAGGTCTCACACCTTACTGAAAGGCTACGTGGCCGTTTTTGTCTGTTTCGTGACAAAAGCTGTCCACCTTGAGCTGTGCTCAGACCTACCAACAAATGCCTTTCTCGCAGCATTCGCTCGCTTCGTCGGACGTCGTGAATATCCGGCAAAACGTTTATTGGAGCTAAAAGAGCGACGGAAAAAGAGTTCGTTGACCTCATGAAAACTGTCTCTCAAGAAGTAATCGCAAAATACTCTTCCCAAGGCATCAATTGGAAATTCATTCCGCCCGGAGCTCCCCACGTGGGCGGCTTGTGGGAGTCTGCAGTGAAGAGTTTCAAACTGCACTTCAAGAGGACTGCAGGAGCCCACCAGTTCACATTTGAAGAATTTACCACCCTCTTGGTAAGAATTGAAGCCGTATTAAACAATCGTCCTATCTCACCTTTATCCCAAGATCCCACAGAGTTTACCGCGCTGACCTTCGGCCACTTTCTCCGAGGTAGCCCCCTCCTCGCTATCCCTGAAGTGGATCACGCGGATTTATTTCTTATAAACCGATGGGACAGGGTAAAAAGCTTACATCATCAATTCAGCAAAAGGTGGAAGGAAGACTACCTAAAGGATCTCCAAACAAGGCAGAAGTGGAAAAATCCACAACCCGAACCCAAGGTCGGTGAGTGTGTCTGCATTCATGACGACTCACTTCCCCCCACTGAATGGCGCCTTGGACGAATTGAAAAATTACATGCAGGACCTGACGGCCATACACGTGTTGTTGACGTTCATACTCAAACCGGCACCCTCACACGGCCACTTGTCAAGCTCTGTTTCCTCCCTCAGACTGAAAGCCCACCCTCTCGGGCAACCCCGGAGAATTCGTAGCTACTCTCAAACCACCTTTGTCCACTCTTACCACATCACCGTCACTAATAGTCGTATTTCGCAACATAATGCCAACCGAAACTCCCTGCCTTAACATTTCTCTCACCTAAAAGGCATTTACAACTATACTTTCAGATTGTCATGAATCGCGATCAGCAACGGGCACCCCGAAACTCCTTGCGGTCAGCAGTGGTCGCGCGCAGCCCGCGGCTGCAAATCGACTACCGACGATGCCGCCTATGTATGCAAACCCACGCTCTTCGCAATTGCAGAGTCTTCAAGAAACTGAAGCCGCCACAACGATGGATTCTCGCGAGGGCGCATAAATTCTGCCTAAATTGCTTAGCGCTATCGCACGCCACAGATGAATGCAGCTCACATGATCGCTGCTGAACTTGCGGCTTACGACATTACTCTCTGCTGCATCGACGGGATGCAACCCCGAGCATCCCACGTCATACCCAGGCACCCTGGCCCGGTCGCCAAGTATTCCACCTCAGGTACCCTCTGCCCCCCGTGCGACCCCGTTCTCGCCCAGCTATCTCTCGGTCTCATCCAGCTACCCAAGCACAACCGCCAGCATCTACTGCCGCTCGACGTACCGCTCAAGGGCTGCAAACTGCCACTTTCAGGGGAAAGGTGTCTGACCTCCTCGTACGAGATGCGCTCCGGACTCTTCAAGAGCTGCAAGAGGCTCTAGCCGCTGAACGCGCCTAGGGCGGGGACGATGTTTGAGCGACTGTCGTAGTCGCCAACAGCCAACCCTTCTATTTAATAGAAATTAGGCTTAAGAAAACCTAAATATGAATTTACCTGAATTTTAATTGAATTATTGAATTTATATGTACCTTTTATTTGTAAGCTACATACATGTAAAAATGTATATTAGAATTATTTATACAGTGAATATTTATAGCCATCATAATCCTTAACAGTCATCACTTATACTCATCAGTTGAGGTAAGTTTTATACCAATTTGTATTTCGCCCCTCTGGCAACCCCAACTGATGAGTTGACAGTTCACATGAACGTACATATATATACAATGTTTGACATTTTGCATTTTGTTTATTCATTGGAAACTCTTTACCACCCCGTGTGTGACACAAAAAATTTGTAAAGTCTCTTTAAAGGATATGTAATATATATTAAAAGCAATAGTTTCATTTTTGAAATTTATAAAGTGCCTTTCCTTTGAGAAACATTCGCCTTGGTGAAATCGCTATAGAAGCGTTCATAAAGTCTCTGCATTCAGCAACGACGGTTTTTGTATGCGCAATTTTCGGTCTAGTGCATCGGCACCTTCCCGGTTTTGAAGCCCATTTTGTATTCCGAGCCAGAGAAATATTCTCCACCTTTAGTGTGCCGCGATTATGCTCAAATTTAGGAACGCACTCCCGCCGATTCGCAGAGGTCACCGCCGCTATATCACCATATTTAGACAGCATCTCCATCTTCATCACATCACCACCACGTCCACATCATCGCTATCACCGCAGCAGCCGCAGCCACAACAGCCACATCCCACGGTAAAAAGGAAGGTCAATTTTAGATTGTGCCCCCTAAACAACGTCTACTACCGACGACTCTTTTGACTATTGTAACGAATTTAGTGAAAATTAAGCTTATTCCAACCCTTCTGCCAACGTTCGAATAGCTAAAGTGTTGAATAAATAACTCCAATATTCAATAATGCAAATTGGTTTTTATTATACTACTTTGAAAGTACTTAACAATAACACTTATACTTCACAACCAATAGCGTGCTTAAATCAAAACTGCGTAGACATGCCTCAGCTTGCGCTGCTTTTATACTCTCTGCTTCCTCGTTCATCCATTTCTCCTAAGGTCTAGTAATCTCGTGAACTTCATGCTTGGTTACCAGCCATATACATGTATATGTGAGTACTATTTCGACTGATGACATGCGTTGTATATTAGAGATATACGCCGCCGATTTTGGTCGTTTTTTGCACGCCGCCGCCGAATGTCAAAAATATCGGCGCGTCGGCGCGGCGTCCGGCGCGTTACTATATTTTCTACTCGTTTAAGATTCTTTAGGCCATTTATTCTTCATCAACGGATGCGCACACTGCCAGTTATAAGAAACTAATTGCGAAATTTAACTCTTTATAACTATTCAAAAGTTATTTAAAATAACAGGCGCTTTCGATGTCAGCTTAACACGGACTTTGCATCACCCAATTCAGCAAGTTATTAAAACAAAACACTAAAAGAAAAGTTATATAATAAATTTATATGCTCACTTTGCATTTTTGAAAAAATTAATAATGAGGAATTAATTCAAATAAAATGACCCAAGGCGAACATGTTTTTAAATTGTCCTCAAGAATAAGCGAAATCAGTGATGCAAAATCCTTTAGTTTCTAGGGGCATAAACGCTCCTTTGAAATTATTCTTACCTCATACTTAAGTTGAGGATATATGTATGTACTTATGAGAAGGGTTTGAAAAATCACTAAGTCTTGCATTCAAACATCTCTTGTTTATTTGCGAAACTATACAATAGCGTCTGAAATGTTAATTTTGATTTTCACACTTTGTCCTTCAACACCCAAGTCTCCCGGTTTGACATTTCCTAAAGTTGGCGGCCCTATCCAAAATAGTCCCTTGGAGTGAATCACATTGATTATAGCCTATCAACCAAGTTTAATTATCACCTACACGTTACGGCTCCTTTTACAAATGTGAATACGTAGGCACATATATTTACCAGGTGAGGGGTTGTCCTTTGCAAGAACACTCAAAGTGGTGAAGCAAAAGCTTTCCCAAGACAGTCGAACTAATGACCGTGTTTGCTACTACCCTAACGTAGTGGACAGTCGAACTTCTCTGAAAACTGAAGCTACGCGGTCATCCATAATGAGCTCCTATATCGTAAGGCCGGAAAACAGTAGTTAACAACTTTCAACTAAAATCCGTCGACTTTCATTCTAAATTTGATTTAACGAAGACTATTGAAGTCACTGTTGTGAACACAAACGTCTGTAGTCTTTGGTCTACATTTTAAAGATTTTATCCAGGGTCCTTGTAAAATTTTAATTATATTATAATTATAGTAGATGCGCCGAGGATTATACGATTTTCACCCATGATGCAATGACACCCACTTAGACTGCTTATGATTTCGAGGGCGGCATCCTTGGCCGAATAGTCACTCCCTAACGTTTCAAGGTGTTTCTCCGGTGTAGCTCGGCAGCATAGCGCGACAAAAGCATCTGTTGGAAAGTCTTCGGAACTACACCTAGAGCTTCTAGGAAAGTGACGTCGACGTAGGTATGAGTTCGAAGTCGCAGTCCTATAGCTTCTGTACTGGCATATGGTGTAAGGCTCAGGAGGCGTGGTAGCGACTGGAGGCTACCTGTGCCACGAGAGTCATGAGTATTAAAAGACCATTAATAGCAACCGTAAGTCGCCTTTGTGCATGACCGCCAAGGAGCCACAATTGATTTAAAGAAATTCGCGACGATTATTAGGAGTTAACCCTAGGTGAAACTACGCTTTGCACGAGATATACAGGCAAAAGTGTGACTACTTTATGTATCTCTATTTCTTTTCAGCAGATGCAGCAGTACCAATTCCAAAGACCGGGGTTAGGTTCGAAGCCTCTCTGGAGCAAGCGAACGAGGGACAATCCCTTCGCAAGGAGCTACTCCTGAAAAATTTTGAACGGTCTTTTGATGCAAAAACCCCGGAACTTTCCTTAAATACATATAAACAAAACCTTTCCTAAATATTATTTTTTTAAATAGAAAAATCAAGCTTTTAAAGTAAAAACACCGGCGTACGCCGGCGCGCCGCCTACGCCGCCGCCGCCGGTATAAAATAGAGCTTACGCCGCCGCCGCCGATAAAGTGATCGGCGTAAACCTCTATTGTATATATATGTGTGCATGATGATTGATTTGTTTACATTCATATGAGTGGCTTCTTAGTATCGGCTTGGTGATGATAGTATCGCTTAGGGATGCTAATATTCGTTACAGTATTGTTAAGGCCCAAGGTTTAACGAAAATTGGAGTATATTGGAAGAGGGGGAATGGCACCTTCTCAAAAACTAGAACTTTCGTTACACACGTATTTGAATTACTGCAGACATATCACTGTAATTTGAATCCAATGCATTTATTGATTATGCAAAAATGTTTCATGGGGCGTGGTGTCTATATATATAGCAATAAAAAAAAATAAATATATTTAAGGGTAGCTTTACTAACGTTTTTTGAATTCCATATCACATATCTCCTGTATCGGTTAATTCACATTCCTGAAACATGGCAAAGCTGTTGATATTGATATTGTCAAAGTTTTCACGAAATTGTGGTATTTTTAAAACAGGGGTGTGGCATCCCCCAGGCTTGTGTAGCGCAACCCTTTCAAGGTGTTGCCAGCGCAACATATAGCTTCTCCAACCCAATTGTCAATGTCAACTGCCCTTGGCGAATCATGTTACTTTAACAGCGGAGGCTCTGGTGACCCCAATTTCCTCATGGGGTGGATAATGCTTATATTGGGAGTCTTGCAAAAGAAAAGTTTGCACTCACAGAATTATTATAATATTATCATATTTTCTGTTTTGTGTGTAAAACTGCTAATTACCCTTTTAAAAAAATGGCGTTTTGGTACAATTTGATAGAACATCAACCAGACAAAAGAGTAACCTCAAATATTAACCAAACCCAAAGAAAACCCCCTCTGAATAGTTTACTTCATATTGTTACGAATATTAGCAACACTAAGGGGTACTGTCATCTCTAAGCCGATGCTAAGAGTGACTTGTATGCACATCCATAAATCAATCATTATGTATCTACATAAATGAATCAATCATTATATCTACACATCTGTACGTACACGCAGCGGAGAAGCAACGCACAAACACATGCAGATATCTTATCTGAGATGCTCCCAAAAGTATGTAATTGTAATTGTCACATTGTCACATATTTTTGCTTTGAAATCGTACATGTTGTCAGAGGTTCGTTCATTCTTTTACCTAAAAAGGCTGTGTTCAAATCGAATGTTAGCATTAATATATCATGGGCTAGTCCACTCAAAATTACAATATGGAATCAGTTGCTTGGGTGGAGCGTATGCTAGTAAGCTAAATGCGATTTTAATCCTACAGAAGTGCTTTATCCGAAAAATGTGTAACGCAGACCGTTTATCCCACTCTATGGACCTTTTCAAAAAATTAAACATACTTCCCATTCGACACTTGTACTATTACAAAGTTTTGAAAATTTTTTTTATAAGGAGTGGGTATTCACAAAGCCCTATATAAAACCCTTACAGCCTAAGAAGTAGACCGTTATCAAGTGTAAAAATTCGTCGTTTTCGGACCACACTTTTCCGTAACTTTTACACAATCGTGTCATGTAAACTGTATAATAAATTACCTGCTGTAATACAACTCATTAGAAAACTTTCTAAGTTTATGAGGGAAGTGAAACGGTGGCTACTTGGTTTCAATCATGAGGGTGTAGAAATTCTGTTGCGACCCATTGTATAAATTCCGCTATGTAATATTTATGAAGTTTTTAGCTTTATATGTAAGTACTTTGTTATTTATAGTATTTCTTTTTATTTAATATAGTAATTTTTTTTTAATTTAAAATAGTTATTCTCTGGTCGTTACTTTAACTAGAGATTGTAGCAATTATATTTTGTGATTATTATGCGCCCCACAAGCATTTGTAATTATATTTAAAGGAAATGACATTTCCACTGCTTTTATAATTACCATTTAATGTCATTAACTATTTTCTTATTTGAATTTGTTACTTTTTATATTGTACTACTTGGAAAATTGTACGTATTTATAAGAAAATAAAGAATATACAATAAAATACAATACAATACAATACAATACAAAGTGTCGCTCACAAATACACGCGCATATGAGAAGCTACACACGTGCATCTGTAGTTATAATTATATGGCAGTAACTAAGTAAATTCTGGAAGCGCCTAGAAGATGCAACGAGGAAATCACAGAGTATAAAAGCACCAACAGTAGAAGCGCTAGAGTCAGTTTCGATTAAGCACGCTATCTGTCGAGCAATAGAAGTGTTATTTTGAAAGTACTTGAATAAAGGCCATTTTGCATTATTAAATATTGGAGTTGTTTATTCAACAGTTTAGTTATTCGAACTTAGCAGAAGGTTGCAAAGAAGGGGATTTGCAGTAAATTCGTTACAATATGTTTCCATGAAAAAATTCAATATAGCCCAGCAAATATTCGGCCTCAAAAAAGATACAGAAAGGAGCCCTCATTCGGAATATTTACGCTCATTATGAGCTCATTTATGAGTCCGGAATGAATGTATTTCCCTTCTTGCAATGGTCGTTCGATATGAGCCGTTATTCATACATATATTATGTGAGCCTAAATAGGAGTCCGATCAGTTTCCCATTAAGCTCATAAACAGCTCATAAATTGCTTCTTACATTACTCTTTTGTGAGTCATTTATGTGCTTTATATTAGTGATTAGACTGGGCCAGTTCAGGGAGGATTTTCGACGCATGGCATTGAAAATGGGGAAGCATATCCTCAATATTGGTTGGGAAGGAGGAATTCCGAAGGAAAACCATAAAAGTAGGGCATATAGAGGTCAGCTCTTCAAACATACATATATCATTACGGAGATGAAAGGACTGCTGCGTCCATACTTATTTAAATCGGGAATTGCAAGACACGTTATAAATTATGATTTTATTGAAATTGAATATGAAAAAAAAAATGTTTTCAAAATAAAATATGAACATTTGTTCCAAATTTGCCTTGTTTGCTGAACACTCTTGGCATAGAACTTTTAGTTTTCGTCATATCGGAGTAATAAAAGACTCTTATATGATCATATTTCTAAGGCTTATATTTTTCAGATATTTGGGACTCATATCGAATTCCTACATTATGAGCGCTCCGAGAGTGTTTGAGGGGATATATTTTTGTCTTGTATATAAAATACGTTTATGTTAGTTAGCAGGTTTACACTCAAATGTCCTCTTGCAGAACGGCAAGTTATTTTTTTAACTCAGAGTTAATTTGAAAAATTCGTCAAAAATGTTTAAGCTTAATCCCTCATGCAGGTTAGCTCTGAGTTAAAAAAATAATTTGTCGTTCTGCAAGTGGACCTAAGCTGACGATATATTTGAATACGTAGTCGGAAAAATATTTCAACTTCACTGAAATTTATACCATTCGCATAGCTTACACGATTTTAATAAGTTATTCGGTAATTCCAATACAATCGCGTAGATTGAAAACTTTGTACAAAGAGCTGAAATACCTGTATATGACATGTATACAAATTTCCATAAAGACTTTATTGTTGATATCCCTTATCTTGTAGCTGATCTAGTGCTACTTAAAAAGCCAAACAAAATAAACTAAACTAAACATTTTTCTTATGAAAATAAAGGTTTTAAACCAAAAGTAAACAAGTAAGGAAGGCTAAGTTCGGGTGTAACTGAACATTACATACTCAGCTGAGAGCTTCGGGACAAAATAAGGGAAAATCACCATATAGGAAAATGAACCTAGGATAACCTAGGACTCGCTACCTACTAGTCTTCGACTCTTAAGTAATGCTCTGCACTTCAGAAAAGAGCTAACATCATTTTTTAACGACTCTTAAACTGGATCTCAAATTGTTGTTGTTAAAATGTTCATTTCTAAGTCCTTTTCCTTTCTCTGTGTCTTTCTTTATTTGTTAAATACTATTCAATCTATAACCAGCCAAAGGTTATCATCACTACTGCTGTCTTTTAATATTTATTAACTACTTTTCTTTAGTTTTAAGATTTACATTTACATACATAAATATTTCACTATTGTCCGCTATATTTGGTTTAATTTGATTAATCTAGTTTATTATTATGAATGTTCAATTTTTATAGCTCATGCTATTCATGACTAGCACTGTTAAATAATTTGTCAAAATTGTTGTGCTAGGAACAAATTTTCAAATAAATACATACATACATAACCCTGGAATGTGTTTGTATGACATGGGTATCAAATGGAAGATATTAAAGAGTATTTTTAAAGGGAGTGGGCCGTAGATCTATAGATGGACGCCATTTAGGGATATCGCCATAAAGGTGGACCAGGGCTGACTCTAGAATTTGTTTGTACGATATGGGTATCAAATGAAAGGTGTTAATGAGTTTTTTAAAAGGGAGTGGGCCTTAGTTCTAGATGTGGACGCTTTTTCGAGATATCGTCATTAAGGTGGACCAGGGGTGACTCTAGAATGTGTTTGTACGATATGGGTATCAAACTAAAGGTATTTAATGAAGGATTTGAAAGGTAGTGGCCCTTAGTTGTATATGTGAAGGCGTCAATATACCAATCCAATCACCATGTTTCAGGTAGAGAATTATGACATTTTTTTCATTTTTCGAAATTTTCGATATCGAAAAAGTGGGCGTGGTCATAGTCGGAAATCGGACCAAGATAAAGGGAGTTCAATTAAGTACGTGAACTGAGTTTAGTAAATATATATAAATTTTTGCTCAAGTTATCGTGTTAACGGCCGAGCGGAAGGTCAGACGGTCGACTGTGCATAAAAACTGGGCGTGGCATCAACCGATTTCGCTCGTTTTCACAGAAAACTGTTATCGGCATAGAAGCTTTGCTCTTACCAAATTTCATGAGGATTGGTGAATTTTTGTTCGACTTATGCCATTAAAAGTATTATAGACAAATTAAATGAAAAGGGCGGAGCCACGACCATTTTGAAAATTTCTTTTATTTTTGTATTTTGTTGCACCATATCATTACTGGGTTGAATGTTGACATAATTTACTTAAACGTACTTTTAAAATTTTTTTTTTTAAAGTGGGCGTGTTCTGCATCCGATTGTGCTAATTTTTATTAAGCTCACATATAATAATAGGAGTAATGTTTCTGCCAAATTTCATCATAATATCTTCAACGACTGCCAAATTACAGCTTGCAAACTTTGAAATTACCTTCTTTTAAATGTGGGCAGTGCCACGCCCATTGTCCAAAACTTTACTAATTTTCTATTCTGCGTCATAAGTTCAACTCACCTACCAAGTTTCATCGCTTTATCCGACTTTGGTAAAGAATTATCGCGCTGTATCGATTTTTCGAAATTTTCGATATCGAAAAATTGGGTGTGGTTATAGTCCGATATCGTTCATTTTAAATAGAGATCTGAGATGAGTTCCCAGAACCTACATACCAAATTTCATCAAGATACCTAAAAATTTACTCAAGTTATCGTGTTAACGGACAGACGGACGGACGGACGGACATGGCTCAATCAATTTTTTTTTTCGATACTGTTGATTTTGATATATGGAAGTCTATATTTATCTCGATTCCTTTATACCTGTACAACCAACCGTTATACACTCAAAGTTAATATACTCTGTGAGCTCTGCTCAACTAAGTATAAAAATTCTAAAATTTACAATTATTTTACGAACGTAATTAAAACTCTTATTTTTAACTGTTATTTTCAGAGCGGAATAAAAATACTCAAAAAAGAACTGCTATTAATCGGGAAAAATAAATAACTGTTATTTTTGGAGCAATATTTAAAACTTATAAAATACCAGTTATTTTCCGAGCGAAATAGAAACCTCAACAAATAACCATTTAAAAGCGATCATAAACCATAATGTCTACATCTTTCTAGGTTATGCGTCATGGAGCACGCACACCGGTGACGACCTATCCAAATGATCCGTATGTTAAAAATGCTTTCGAGCCCATTGGCTGGGGCCATGTCACAAATGTGAGTACCAAACAAAGACAACAACCACCAAATCACCAAATCTTTCTTAGAAATTATGAGAAAAAAATTACAAAAACTTGTTTTCTTATAAACAGAAAGGCAAGCTCGAGCTCTACGATATTGGATTATGGTTAAACAGGCGTTATGGGAACTTTTTACAGCCGTACTATTCTCCGGATGTAAGTTTTGTTTTAAATTTGTTGCTGTTGTTGTTGTTGTAGCGATAAAGTTACTCCGCAAAGAGTTTGGGGAGTGTTATCGATCCAGTCCGCTCCGGTAAAACAGCACCATTAAGATGCTAGCCCAACAACCTCGGGAATGATTTATATGGCCACATTAAACCTTCAGGCCATCCCTCCCTCCCCACCCCCAAGTTCCATGAGGAGCTTGGGGTCGCCAGAGCCTCGTCTGTTAGTGAAACAGGATTCGCCACGGAGAGGTGAGGTTGACAATTGGGTTTGGAGAAGCTATATATTGCGCTGGCAACCTGAAAGGGTTGCGTTACACAGCCCTTGAATCTTGTATTTTAGTCGCCTCTTACGACAGGCATACCTACCGCGTGTATATTCTGCCCCTAACCCGCTGGGGGGTTTAAATTTGTATTTTTCTCGTTTATATAATTTTTAAAACTCTTTCAGCGCGTTCATGCTCAAGCCACAGCATCACCACGTGCTTTGATGTCGCTTTCACCTGTGCTTGCTAGCTTTTTTGCGCCGCAAAATACAAAAATGGAATGGAAGCCCGATTATAATTGGCAACAAATACCAATTTATTCAGAGCCATTGGAGCAAGATTCAGTAAGATATAGTACTTATGAATTAAGTACTCATTGTTATGGCAAATAAATTTATTTCCACAAAAAAAATTCTAGCTGCTCCTGGTAGGTACGTACGCCTTGTCCGCGTTATTTTGAAGCACGAGATGAAGTTTTGCAACGGCCCGAGGTCAAGCTTGAGCTATCGCTTAATGAAGCGCTTTTTAATAATTTGACCAAACTATCAGGGATGCCCATTCAAAATGCCGAAGATATGAACTCCCTTTATATAACTTTATTGTCAGAGGTAAGTAGAAAGAGCAGCCTCGCCCACTTTACACATGTTATAGTAGAGAAAACACCTGGTCATATTTTTCTCTCGTTGTTGTTACTTAAGCTTAAGCCTTACAACTTTTATATTTCTTATCACATTTCCTCACATCAACATCGCTTTTATCCGCAGACCCTGAGAGAGCAAGATATAGGTTACGTCATTCGATAAAACCTTGATATGTATGACCTGGGAATCAATGGGTTAAGCTGTAAACCCCAGATACAGTCCCCAAGACTTCAATACCATCGACTCAAATTTTATGACTCCCACTACTCAGCACGAGTTTTTAAATAGCCTTAGATACATCTCTTCCCCAAATGAAAAATATTTTAAATTCCAAAAAGAAAATCTTAGACTTAGTGTTTACAGATGACTCTGCGGGTATTACTCTAACCCGAACTCCCCCATTATCCCTTCCTAAAGACCCTTTTCATCCTACGTGTGAGATAGTACTGGACGTTGTTCAACCTGTGATGCTCTATGTTTCTCAGCCGAATTCCCGACTCCGTTCGAGATGTTTTTCAAAGACGAATTTTAGTGAGCTCAATAAATTGTTTTCTGCCCATGACTGGTCGAGTCTTTATGCGTGTACAGACGTTGAAGCAGCGACATACTTGTTTTATAGCTCTCTGGATGCTTTCTTTGAAAGCTGTGTTCCTCTTCGTTATTCCAGTACCACGACGGGTAAACCACCTTGGTTCTCAAAGCAACTATTAAGACTTGATAATATTAAATCTAGACTCTATAAGCGTTTCACAAGATCTGGAAAAGCTATTGATTTTTCTAAATATTTAGTGGCGCGCTCCAATTTTCATCGTCTTAACCAGCAGTGTTATAAAGGTTACTTATCGTACTGCAAATTCCAATTTATTAATAACCCGCAACGTTTCTACAGATGTGTTAATTCCAAAAGGAAAACTTCTGGTTTTCCATCTACTTTTATTTATGGGTGCAAAAACGCAAATTCTGATCACGAAATCGCAGACTTATTTGCTGAATTCTTTAAACCAACCTATTCATCCCAATGTGTCCAGTCTGATATTTATCCAGATTGCTTGGAAAGTTCTAATAATATTTTAAACCCATTTATTGACAAATGAGCCGTTTATTTTGAAAGTGGCATAAGTCATTTCCAACTCGTGGTCTTAAATGCATTGTAATTTTAGAACGAATGCATATATAAATGGTTCTACAATTATAAAATAATAATAAGAATTTCATCTTTTGGATATTGGACTCCAAAAAACTGGAGGCGAGGAGAGATACAAACAAATTACCACTGAACCTAAACGACATGAAATGACTTATGCCACTTTCAAAATAAACGGCTCAAATATACTGTTCTTAATAGTCTTCTTGCATTGAAACCGATATCTTCACCGGGTCCAGATGGTGTTCCTAGTTGTGTACTTAAGTACTGTGCTGTTAGCTTTTCTGAGCCTATCTTTAAATTATTTAAACTGTCTCTGGAATCCGCATCATTCCCATATATTTGGAAACAATCGCTTATTATACCTTTGCATAAAAAAGGTAGTAGGTCTAATATTGAGAACTACAGAGGCATATCTAAGCTCTCAGCTATCCCTAAAACTTTTGACCAGATAATTACATCCCAGCTTCAATACCTGTGTAGCTCTTTAATATCACCTTGTCAACATGGTTTTGTGCATCGATCAACAACTACCAACTTGCTTGAATTTATGTCTTTTGTTATGAATGGTTTTTTAGATTGCAAACAAACAGATATAATTTACACCGACTTTAGTAAAGAATTTGACTCTGTTAATCACGAGCTCTTAGTTCACAAACTTGATCTTCTGGGCTTTCCAGCGCCTTTATTAAGTTGGATTTCAAGTTATCTTGAAAATAGGACTCAGCGAGTTTTCTTCAACAACAATCTTTCAAAGTCGTTTGATGTAACTTCTGGCGTGCCCAGATAGCCATTTGGGTACATTACTTTTTACCCTGTTCATTAATGACTAACCAAAAGTTATCTTACATTCTAGAGTTTTTATGTACGCAGTTGATATAAAACTTTGTTAACCATATCTACATTCAAACTTGTTCTCTTTTAATCAGCTTCAGTCCGATCTTGTCTCATTTCAAAGCTGGTGTACTGCAAATTTACTTTTTTTGAATTGCTCTAAATATAAGCAAATGACTTTTCACCGTGTGAAGCCGGTCCTGACATCTTATATGCTTAACGGCAACCCTTTGGGGCGGATATCTGTTGTAACTGATCTAGGTGTAATTTTTGATCCGAAATTAAGTTCACCATAAATATTTCGACCACTATAAACAAAAAACTGGTGTATTAGGTTTCATCAAATGTTGGGCTAAAGAGTTTGATGCCCTTTATTTCACAAAGATCCTTTATACCTCGCTGGTACTTCCTGTTCTCGAGTACTGTTCATGTGTTTGGTCTCCAATCTATCAAATCCATATAGATCGGACTGAGTCGGTCCAGAGACAGTTTTAAATTTTTGCATTACGAGGTCTCAACTGGGAATCAAGTACTCATGTTCCACCATACAGGACTAGGCGTCTTCTAATTAATTTGCCATCTCTAGAGAATCGTAGAGTATTACTCGGCGTTATGTTCATTCACAAGCTCTTCATTGGCATGATTGACTCCCCTGACCTAATCAGTCAACTAAATTTTGCTGTTCCTGCTAGGGCCTCCAGAGATTTTGTGCCTTTTCATTTACCCCTATGCCGGCAAAATTTTGCTAGAAATAGTCCCCTGCGTCATTGGTGCTCGCGTCACAATGATTTGTATAACTGCATTGGCTTTGAATGTTCGTTTGCCGCTTTACATACTGCTATATTCTTGGGTTTTGTCTAATATTTTAATCAGTTGAGCAGAGCTCACAGAGTATAATAATGGATAACGGTTGGTTGTACAGGTATAAAGGAATCGAGATAGATATAGACTTCCATATATCAAAATCATCAGTATCGAAAAAAAATTTGATTGAGCCATGTCGGTCCGTCCGTCCGTCTGTCCATTAACACGATAACTTGAGTAAATTTTAAGGCATCTTGATGAAATTTGATATGTAGGTTCCTGGGCACTCATCTCAGATCGCTATTTAAAATGAACGATATCGGACAATAACCACGCCCACTTTTTCGATATTGAAAATTTCGAAAAATCCAAAAAGTGCGATAATTCATTACCAAAGACAGATAAAGCGATGAAACTTGTTAGGTGAGTTGAACCTATGACGTGGAATAGAAAATTAGTAGTAGTAATTTTGGACAAAGGGCGTGGCACCGCCCACTTTTAAAAGAAGGTAATTTAAAAGTTCTGCAAGCTGTAATTTGTCAGTCGTTGAAGAAATCATGATTAAATTTGGCAGGAACGTTACTCCTATTACTATATGTATGCATAATAAAATTTAGCAAAATCGGA
The DNA here is from genome assembly GCF_040869045.1 of Eurosta solidaginis. Taxonomy (NCBI): domain Eukaryota; kingdom Metazoa; phylum Arthropoda; class Insecta; order Diptera; family Tephritidae; genus Eurosta; species Eurosta solidaginis. The sequence continues at coordinate 150,688,300 of NC_090323.1, read as the reverse complement.
GAACGACCACGCCCACTTAAAAAAAAGTTTTTAAGTCAAATTTTAACAAAAAATTTAATATCTTTAAAGTATATAAGTAAAATGGAAGACCCGGAAGACGTTGTACTGCCCTAAATTTGGCCAATCTGCATACATTTTAATAAGCTTTTTCCGTCTGACACTGCCCTCCCCCCTTCTTAACTTTTTCCTAATCCTTTTATTCATTCCTCCCTCCGCCATTTTCGCTTCATCTATCTCCATCACCGTCTCATTCTATCTCTTTCTAAATCTCCTTCTCTCTTTTCTCTTCTCTCAATTCCTTCTCATTCTTCTGCATCCCTTATTGCCTGTCCCAGAAGGTGGTATGTATTTTATTCCAGTCCCAGTCCCAGTCCCATTCCGAGTCTCAGTCCCAGTCCTAGTCCTAATCCCTTTCCCAGTCCGTCTCTGGATAATATATTACTCTGTACTAAAGCACTCTTCAACAGCTTTCATTTGATATCCATATTGTATAAACAATCACTAGGCATTCACTGGCCCACGTTCTGGCCTATACCTCGAGACCCTAGTCACCCAGGGGTATGAGAATTACCCCCTACTAAAGCACTCATCAACAGCTTTCATTTGATATCAATATTTTATAAACACATTCTAGGGGTACCCGGGTCCACTTTTTGGCCTATAGTTCGGGACCCTAGTCACCCAGGGGTATCAAAATTACCCCCTACTAAAACACTCATTAACAGCTTTCATTTGATATCCATATTCTATACACACATTCTAGGGTTACCCATATGTCAACATTCAACTCCAGTAATGATATGGTGCAACAAAATACAAAAATAAAAGAAAATTTCAAAATGGACGTGGTTCCGCTCTTTTTCATTTAATTTGTCTAGGATACCTTTAATGCCATAAGTCGAACAAAAATTTACCAATCAATTTGGTAGGGGCTTACATTCTAGGACGATAACTTTTTTCTGTGAAAAGGGCGAAATCGGTTGAAGCCACGCCCTGTTTTTATACACAGTCGACCGTCTGTCCTTCCGCTCGGCCGTTAACACGATAACTTGAGCAAAAATCTTTACTAAACTCAGTTCACATACTTATCTGAACTCACTTTGTATTGGTATAAAAAATAGCCGAAATCCGACTATGGCCACGCCCACTTTTTCGATTTCGAAAATTACGAAAAAAAAAATGCCATAATTCTATACCAAATACGAAAAAAGGGATGAAACATTGTAATTGGATTGGTTTATTGACGCAATATATAACTTCTGAAACTTTGGAAAATGGGTGTGACACCTACCATATTAAGTAGAACAAAATGAAAAAGTTCTGCAGGGCGTGGTATTACATATATAAATAAATTATCGGTACCCGACAGATGATGTTCTGGGTCACCCTGGTCCACATTTTGGTCGATATCTTGAAAACGCCTTCACATATACAACTACCACTACTCCCTTTTAAAACCCCATTAATACCCATATCGTACAAACACATTACAGAGTCACCCCTGGTCCACCTTTATGGCGATATCTCGAAAAGGCGTCCACCCATAGAACTAACGCCCTCCTTTCGTTTTTCGTTAGAGATTCCCTCACCTTCTCCAAATGTTCATGCAATAGGGGGTTATAATTGCTAATCAGTTCCAAAATTCCAAGAAAGTTTCAATTATTTGGATATCCGATCAATGAATTATCCCCTATAAATGCCAATCCTTTTTCTCCAAGAAATAAAACAACATCAAGAATTCTGCGAAGTATCTCTCTCCAGCGAGCTGCTTAATTTTTAAGGGTTTCCGCTAAGAGAAAATCCACTGAACTTGCTTTTCGAATTCTCATTTCATATTGGCGCCACTCTATATAGCAAGTTTTATGATTTTGACTATTTTCTTGTTCAGGAATTTTGTCGTGTAACCTCTTCCAACCTTTTTCTTTATAATAACCTGAAAATTTTGTCAAATCCGATTGGGTATTTTCGGATATTTTGCTAAAATGCCGGCATGGAAAACAAAAAAGCGCTTCTTTTGTTGCACTCCAAACGAGCCAATCACCCTTTACTTTTTCTCCGTTTTTTTAGAGTAGTATGGAGTATGATTTGAAGGAAATGGCGACCACTTAAGTCCTTGGGAAGTCGAAATAAAATGTGATTTTAAGTTAGTTGAAGCATTTTTGACAGATAGCGCTTATAAAATTGTGCCAAAAACGTTTATCTAACTTAAAATCACATTTTGTTTCGACTATGATTATGCCCCATAGTATTTGATCGGATGCTTATGATTTTAGTTAAGTGATTTTCAATTTTAAAACAATTTTTTGTTTCTATGAAATCCTAGTTAGAGTACTGTCAATACTTGCCCTGGCTGCCCCCCTCTCCGCGGCCCTGAAATTATTAAAAAACAGAATACATACATACTTTCGAAAATACTTTGAAATCGAAAGCTTACATTTTGGTATTATTAAGCGCTGTACGCAGATCAAAAGCAAATGTTCAAGAAAAATTTTGCATTTTTTTTGAGCATGAAAATAGCAGTAGGCACAAAATTTTGGCATTTCACGATGCATGGCAATTTATATATGAATACCGCTTTTATAAAAATAAAACAAAATTTATGAAACTTGTTGACACAATTTCCCTCCCCCCCTCCCCACCACACAACAAAGCTCACGATCCGCCACTGCTTAAGGGTGGTAACAAAAATGATATCGAAAATTGTAAGGGCGACATCCAAACTTACCACTGTGTCAAAGCTATTTGAGTGCATAGTTAAGAATACAATTTTCTTCTCCGTAAAATATCTACTATGTCCTCAGCAGCACGGGTTCATTGTGGGTAGGGGGGGGGGGGGGGGGGGGGACCTTTACTTTACTTATCTTTACTGAGTCATATTTATTTATCAGTAACTTACAACGTGTCAAAAAAATATATTTTGTGCTGAATTATGACAATTATGTTTTTGTTTTGTATTATGTTACCGTACAGAAAACCATAGAGTATAAAAATGGCAGGTCATGGGCTATCAGAACAAAATATTTTGATGCAAGACTTGAACTAGATTCTGAGGAAGAAGACAATTTGGAGTTGAAGCTTTGTAACTTTGATGAGGATTCTTGGGACAGTGTTGCAGATACGGAATACCAACCAGAAACGGAAGAATTAAATGATGTCGAAGAAAATTTGATACACGGGATCATAAATGCAGAAGAAGCTGAAAAGGAGGAAGCACCTGGAAGCAGCAAACGTAAATAACAGAAACTTAGTGAGGGGAGAGGAAATTAAAGATCAGCTGCTCAAGAAATTCGTGAAAAAGAAGAGGTAATTACAAGTATTACACCTAGTACCAACAGTCTGGTCGGAAAAGATGGAAATTTTATTTGGAGTAAGGAACCTGTGGCTGTGCTAGGTCAAAAAGCTCCCTCAAAAAATATTGTTCACATTCGCCCTGGCCCAACAGCAAATGCAAAAAATTCGTTGTGTCCTGCCAGCTGATTCAAACTGTTTTTTACCGCAGACATATTGGAAGAGATTTTGATTTATACAAATAAAGAAATAATCATTCAAAGGGAGAACTATAACGATAAATCTCACGCGGTTTTGTCAAATTTGGAAATGGACGAACTTAAAGCATTTCTTGGTTTGTTAGTCTTGTCCGCTGCTCTCAAAGACAATCACTTGGCAACACATATGACGTTTGAAAGGGGAAAGGTACAAGGCAACCATGCCTGAGAGAAGGTTCAAATTTATCCTAAATTGTCTGAGATTCGATGATAAAGAAACAAGAACTGCTAGAACAGAAATGACCAAACTAGCTCCAGTTTCTTCTCTCTGGGACAAACTTCTAAACAATTGCAGAGTGAACTATAAACCTGGAAGCTATATAACCATTGATGAGCAACTAGTTGGATTTAGAGGCAAATGTCCATTTAGGATGTATATTCCCTCTAAAGCCAACAAGTTTGGGATCAAAATTGTCATGCCTTGTTATAGCGGTACAAAGTATATGTTGGATGACATTGTTTACCTTGGAAAAGGAAGTGTACCTCCTGCAATGGCTGCTGGTGAATATTATGTTCTTCAACTGCTGAAAAATGTAAAGGGCACCAATTGAAATGTCACGATAGATAATTGGTTTACGAGTTTACCACTCATTCAACGTCTCTGTCATGAATATATATTATTTTTTACTTTTTAGTTAATTTTATTAACCAATAATAAAAGCTTAATTTTAAAAAGTTTTTTTTTTCTTTAATTTTATTGTTCATTTTGTTCCCACGAGAATAGGACAAAAACGGTCCATCCCCCCAGAGGTCCATTGTAAAGGGATAAGGGCTTCAGTACAACAGGGTTCACCCTGGTACCCTGAGGCGCAACGTTAGCGATATGAAATTTGTATACACCCTCATATCATTCAGCCCTCGGCACGTGCTCACCTTGGAATTGGGTCATAATTACTAATAATAAATCAGAAAAAATCCGCATTCATAACCAACAAATTTTCTCTGTGGCAGAGATCGGCATCAGGTAACTTTTTTGATACTCTAATTTATCCGCAGCAATTTGAGTATGAGTACGTATAAAACAACCAAGCGTAGCTAGCCTGATCTATTATTTTACATACAAAAATTATTGTGTAAATATAAGCTATGATGCATATAGATACAAGCTACAACGGTCTCTCACGAACTATTCTCGTGTTTGGTTTGTTTTCGTATGAAATTTTAATTGAAATACGAAGCAAAAGTTTGCTTCGAAGGGTGAATTTCAAAGCGCAACTGCTTGCTCAGCTAATCAGTTATCGGCTGAGTGAAAGAAATTGTGCTTTTCAAACGATACGTTGAGCCAACTGTCAACAACCCATCGATAAAAACGTTGAGTGAATGGAGCGGAAAATTTTTAATGTCACTAATTTGCCGTAAAGTTGCATCTCTGCGTTCCAAGAAGTTATCACTAATCAACTTCGCCAGCAGTGTTGCTTTTGGAATGCGCCCTATGCTTTGTTCAACTCATTCAAATGGATTTGTATATATGTGCATACACATGTTCACGTGTTCTTGCTACAACAAAACGTAATATACATTCATACATACATATGCATAAACAGATTTTCGAGAAAACATATCGTATGTGTTTGTCAAAAGTAGCTTCACTTCGGATATCAGTATCTTCGGTTGTCAGAACTTTCGCGTTCAACGCTAACGCGGTGTCAGGATGAAAAAGACTCTCAACCAAATTACTGATACGAATCGCTACGTTTGAATAACCCTGACTGAGTATGAGTACACGATTTTTTATATCATGATCCGAAAATATTGGGGCATATTCATAATCGAAATAAAATGTGACTAAGTTAGTTGAAGCATTTTTGACAGAGAACACATATAAAATTGTGTCAAACAGTGTTAACTAAGTTAAAATCATATTTTATTGTGACTTTGCCTATGTCGCGTTCAGTTTACAACTACTGATTGCTGATCTCTGCTATGTGGGTTAAATCTGTTTTTAAATATTAGCCGTGTTTTTTTTTACACGTAAACGTCTATACGCTTATACTTTATATGGACTGGTAAGCGTCAAACTTTAAATACACCTCTGAAGTTGCTGCGCATAAAATGTGTAATACTAAATATCAATACGCATTATACTCAGATGTAACTGAAATATGTAATTTTGTTTCACCCTTTACACTAATTCTATGTGTGTCCAGAATTCATCGCAACTGATTTAGCTATATTTTATACACAGGCATACAACAGAGGGTCGTGTCTCCGCTTTTCGGTACGCCCTGTAGCTGTAGCTAGTTGTTTAACCACTGCCGCTAGATGGGTCTCCTAAGCATTATCTAAGCGAGGATAGGCGCTTTTTTCACGCGCAAACGTAAACGTATATTCGTGTATAAAAAAACGGCTAATATTCCAACTTCGCTTAGCTAAAATTCCATCGCCAAAAATCTGTAAAACAAAATCAAGTGCGCAGAAAAGTATGCAACACTTACCGAAAACAGCCTAACCGCGTTAGCGTTCGTGGTATCACAGAATTTTTACACTTCGAAAATGACGGCTGTTGTTACTTTGAGTCTTCGTTTTCACCATCTGGATTAACAAAGTCATGAGCTTGGGCATTCGCGCAATTTTAGTGATGTAAATTTCATGGCGCCAGCGCCAATGCGGTGCCAGCTCAATGGTAGCTAATTGACGAAATGACTCCAAACGAATTTTTGACGCTACTTAGTAGTGAGTGCGTAGTACATTTCACTTGCGCTATTGAGTGAAACGACTTTTTTGTGTCAGGCACGAGTTTGGTGTTATTGGCGCTACTGGCAATGATGACACTGAGCTGATGACGGTAGCGCTGCTAGTTCAGCTTTTGAATCAGAGAAAAAATTTATGACCCGTGTAAATTATTATGGCTTTGGCCGTGTAAATTATTATGGTGTATTTACACCAAATAAATGCTGCAGTCATAACAACCGGAGTCATTTTTGAGCTGTATATTTTAGATTTAATGCACAATTAATATGGGTGTGTTTGAGCGGCCAAATAATAACAATAGTATTGCTAAAGTGCTGCTAAGTTGATGGAATATCGCTAATTTCCTAGCGATGATCAATAGATTGTCAATATTTCGTTCAACTGACGCGCGAATTGCCACATCTGCTCAAATTTTCCAAGATTTTCCATTCTTGTATTAACTTAAGCTGTTATGCCAATATTTTTCAGCCAGCTTTTTTCAAATAGGTAATTTTTCCAAAAGCAAAATAAATTACAGAAAAGATTACAGAGTTAAACAGCCTTAAAAATTCAGTTAGGTTGGTTATACACAGAAATACAATAGAGGGTTGTGTCTCCGCTTTTCGCAAGCGTTGAGATTCACCATGCGTATTGAAGCACAAGAAACGCGTATTTCAGAAATGTCGGCACAAATTTCAGCACAGATATCATCTCAGATGTCCACACAACTAGAAGAGCAGGAAGTCCATATATCATCTAAACTGGAAGCGCATATGGAAGAAAAATTAACCCAGTTTCATGAAGGCTTCAGTGGTCGACAGGATAAAATCGACGCCGAGGTGGATGCTTTGAGAGGACATATCGAGCAGTTACAACTAAATCGTCCAGCAGTTTCAGCGAGTAATCCAAAGGTAAAAACACCATCCTTTGACGGTTCTGTTCCTTTCCAGGTCTTTAAGCTACAGTTTGAGAAGACCGCAGCAGTGAACAACTGGAATGCGGAAGATAAAGTTGCTGCACTGTTCGTGGCATTGAAGGGGCCACCAGGGGAATTCTACAGACGATTCCCGAAGGAGAGCGGAACAATTATGAATCATTGATGGCTGCTGTAGAACGACGTTATGGAAGCGAGCATAGAAAACAGATATTCCAAATTGAGTTGCAAAACCGCTACCAAAAAGCAAATGAGACATTGCAGGAGTTTGCTTCAGATATTGAAAGATTGCCACATCTTGCAAATGCGGACGCTCCCGTGGAATACATTGAAAGGGTAAAAATCCAGAGTTTCATAAATGGCATACGGGACGTGGAAACGAAGCGAGCTACATACGCAAACCCAAAGCTGACATTTGCTGAAACGGTATCACATGCATTGACTCAGGAAACGGCCTCACTATTGAGTAAACCAGCATACAAAGCTCAACGGGTGGAAGTGGAAAGACCAGATTGGGTAGACACAATTTTGGAAGCACTGAAGGAATCACAACAGAAAAATGCCGGAGTTATTAAATGTTTCAAGTGTGGCAACCCAGGTCATATTGCACGACATTGCAGCAGCGGTCCCAATAGCGCCAACAATGTGGGTGGTCGTAAACGCAGAGTAGAAGGTGATGAGCAAATCTCCAAGACCACTCAATCTTTAAACTAAATCGAGTCAGCCGCAAGGGGCGACAGCTGGCTCCCGCAATTGAATGCCCCATAATCTCTATCTCGCAGATTAGAAGAAGATCGAGCAATCTTACTGTTGGAGGACATGTGGACGGAAAAGAACGTTTACTGACTGTAGATACGGGTGCATCTCATTCCATCATTAGAGCGGATTTAGTCAACAAAAAGATAAGACCATTGCTTGGAGCAAGATTACGTACAGCCACGGGAGAGGACACCCAGGTAATTGGAGAAGTAGAATGTGAAGTCGCAATTGGGAACGTTACGGTAGTACACAATTTTATAGTGGCAGAAATTGTTGATGAAATCATAATTGGAGTGGACTTCTTAATCGACCAGGGCATCAAGATCGACATGCAAAGCAAGACGATGCGATATAAAAACATGGATGTACCACTTAATTTCGGCTGGGAGAGAGGCTACAGCAGTAAACGAGTGCTGGTGGAAGAGAGTCAGCAAATACTACCAAAATCCGAAGCAGTCATCTGGGCAAAGGTTGATGGACATTGTGGGACAAACAAATTGTGGGTTGTCGAAGCAGCAAACAAATCAGCACTAAACATACTTGTGGGAAAAACCCTGGCTATGACAAAACAAGATGGACGTATTCCGGTAAGAGTACTCAATGAGTTCAAGTCACCACTTAAACTGACTAAAGGAGCTATTTTGGGAAGATGCCAAGAGGCTAAAGTAGTTATTAACTGTGAACAGCTCCAGGAACACGTTTCAGCTAGTAATACTGATCTTTCAAATGACATCACGGCATGGACGCAGGGGCTAGAGGAAGAATATTAGAGTAAGGCAAAACAACTGCTCCTAAAGTACGCGAACATATTTGACCAGGATGATTCTAAACCAGGCCGCACCAACGTTGTGAAACATCAAATTGACACTGGAGATGGGAGGCCGATCCGTCAAGCTCCACGTAGTGTTCCACTGGCGAAGCGGGAAGTTGTGAGTCAAATCATTCAAGAAATGAGCGACAGCGGCGTCATCGAACCATCAGCTAGTCCATGGAGCTCACCGGTAGTACTTGTAAAAAAGAAGGATGGAAAAATGAGGTTTTGCATGGACTACCGGAAGTTGAATGACGTAACGAAAAGGGATAGCTACCCATTGCCAAGAATTGACGACACTCTGGACTCGCTATCTGGTACGAAATGGTTTTCCACGCTGGACTTGAAAAGCGGCTACTGCCAAGTGGAGGTGAAGGAGGAAGATAAAGAGAAAACAGCCTTCAGTGTCGGTGATGGTCTTTGGCAATTTACAGTGATGCCTTTTGGACTTTTTAATGCACCAGCGACTTTTGAGAGACTCATGGACCAGGTACTGAAAGGACTACATTGGAAAACATGCTTGGTGTACCTAGCCGACATCATCGTATTGGGCAAGAACTTTCATGAACATCTTAGGAACTTGGAGGAAGTTTTCCAAAGAATAGCTGGCGCTGGTCTGAAGTTAAGTCACAAAAAGTGTGCGCTGTTTAAAAAGGAAGTAAATTATTTGGGTCACAAGGTAACGACAGAGGGCATCTGCACTGCGAACGAAAAGATAGAGGCTGTAAAGGATTGGCCAAGACCACAGAACCTACATGAATTAAGAAGTTTCCTTGGCCTGTGCACATATTACCGCCGATTTGTACCAAATTTTTCCAGCGTAGCCCATAACCTCCATGAGCTTACAAGAAAAAAAAAGCTTTTGAATGGAAGAAAGAGCAAGAAGTGGCTTTCCAAACATTGAAGGAGCGTTTGTGCACTGCCCCAATGTTAGCATATCCGATTTCAGGAGCAACATTTATTTTAGATACAGATGCGAGTGGATATGCTATAGGAGGCGTTTTATCACAACTGGTCGATGGACAGGAGAAGGTAGTTGCATATTACAGCCGTTCGATTGGAAAACCAGAGAGGAACTACTGTGTTACGCGGAGAAAGCTGTTGCAATTGGTAGAGTGCATTAAACATTTTCACAAATACCTCTACGGCCAGCGATTCCGTGTCAGGGCAGATCACGCAGCGTTGAAATGGCTTCTGCAGTTCCGTAATCCGGAAGAACAATTGGCACGGTGGATCGAGCGACTACAAAGCTATGACTTTTCCATTGAGCATCGGAAAGGTAGTACCCATGGAAATGCCGATGCAATGTCACGAAGGCCATGTAGTTTGGAATGAAAGCACTGTTCAAATGACGAGGCTAAAGAAGACATTATAGATGTTCGGCTAATGACTATAACGTGTACGGATGAATGGGACAAGGAACAAATAAGAAAGTAGCAGCTAGAAGATACAGATCTGTCACACGTTATGCAAGGGCTCGAACGAAACGAAAGACCAAGCAGAGAGGAGATGTCAGCAGAGAGTCCCTTTGCGAAGTCATATTGGTCACAGTGGAACAGTTTAGAGTTGATATCCGGTTGCATTCATCGAGTATGGGAGAGTGAGGATGGTCAATGCAAGAAGAAACTGATAGTTGTTCCCAGAAACAGGATTTCTGACGTGCTCAGCGAGCTGCACAATGGTACAAGTGGAGGTCATCTTGGAATCACGAAGACACTCGAGAAAATTAAGTAGAGATTCTATTGGGTTGGTTGCGGTCAGTCGGTCACCGAGTGGATTGCCAATTGCGAGGTATGCAACAAAGCGAAAGGGCCCAAAACCCGAAGTCATGGCCAGATGAAGTAGTATATTTCAGGTGGACCATTTGAACGGATCGCCATGGAAGTCGCAGGTCCATTTCCTACTAGCAACCGCGGAAACAAATACGGACTGGTGGTTATGGATTATTTCAGTAAATGGCCAGAAGTATACCCAGTCCCAAACCAAGAAGCAGAAACAGTAGCAGAAGTGGTTAAAAACGAATGGGTTGCAAGGTATGGTGTACTAATGGAGTTACATTCTGACCAAGGCAGGAATTTTGAATCAGCTGTGTTCCAAGAAATGTGCAAGAAGTTGGGCATTCGAAAAACACGGACAACTGCATTGCATCCTCAGTCCGATGGTATGGTGGAACGCTACCGATCGGCAGTACATGACGCAACGGGCCAAACTCCCGCAAAGGGAATTTTTGGCAATGACCTTCGACTGCCAGCTGATTTGAAGTATGGGATAGATGCCGATGCGGAGAGGAATGACAAGAAATCCACTGGTGTCTTGGAAGAAGAGCTGAGAGAGATACACGATCTGGTAAGGCAAATAGCAAAGATTATGAGTGACAAGATGAAAGCGAGGTACGATAAAGCAATTAATTCGGAAGGGTTTCAGGAAGGAGATTTGGTGCTGCTATACAACCCACAACGAAAAAAAGGTTTATCCCCGAAATTGCAGTGTAACTGGGAAGGCCCATACAGAGTTGTAAAACGGATCAACGATGTAGTATACCGCATACAAACCACGAACCAAAATGAAAGTGGTTCATTTAGAGATTAGCAGCGTTTAGATCCAGAGATTTATCTGATCGGGACGTTCAGACTTAGGTGGAGGGCAGTGTCACGGATATTAGCATCACTAAGCTATACCATCACTAAGGCGATGCTAAAGCCATGCTAAGCGATATTTACGTCAATAATCAAATCATGTATACACATATATAAGGCAGCCGAGAGATGTCACACACAGATGCATTTACTTATACGCCTATGTGTGCGCGAGAGACTGTAAACTACAAACATTCACATCAATAATTCAATCATTATGTATCTACATAAACGAATAAATAATGCGCCTACATATATGTACCATGTACGAATACGAGCAGCGGAGAGTAAATGCGCAAACACATGCATATATCTGAGATACTCCTATAAGTATGCAATGAGAAAAACTATAAAATTGTGCAATTGTAGTTACAGCTGAGAAGTTTGAGAGCTACTGGACTAGTAGATTCTGGAAGCGCCTAGAAGATGTACATATAAAATTGTGCAATTGTAGTTACAGCTGAGAAGTTTGAGAGCTGCTGGACTAGTAGATTTTCGAAGCTTCTAGAAGATGCGAATGTTAAAATCAAAGAGTATAAAAGGCGACATATGTACATGCGCTGTAATTCAGTTTGATTTGAGCTGTTAAGCAGTTACGACTAAGACGATATCTAGCGAGCAATAGCAGTATTATTTTGAAAGTCAGTTTCATTTAAGCTATCAGTTTGGTTATTAAGCTATTCGTTGCACAGTTTGAGTGTTATTGTGAAGAATTTTAAAAAAAGGCCATTTTTCCATTATTCAATATTGGAGTTATTTATTCAACAGTTTAGCGATACGAACCTAGCAAAAGGGCAAATAAGAGGATTTGCAGCAAATTCGTTACAATATTTATGCAACATTTTGTTTTCTTTAATATTAATTCAAGTTATGTCTTTGATATTAATTCAAGTTACACTTTTTAAGCGTGGTGACCGATAAGAAAACAAATTTTTTACTTTTATTGAATAAATGAGAAGTTAATATTGCCTTTAACTTTAACTTTAAATTTAACTTTAACTTTAACTTTAACTCTAACTTTAACTTTAACTTTAACTTTGACTTTAAGTTTAACTTTAACTTTAACTTTGACTTTAACTTTAACTTTACCTTTGACTATAACTTTAACTTTAACTTTAACTTTGACTTTAACTTTAACTTTAACTTTAATTTTAACTTTAACTTTAACTTTAACTTTAACTTTACCTTTAACTTTAACTTTAACTTTCCCTTTAACTTTAACTTTAACTTTAACTTTACCTTTAACTTTAACTTTAACTTTACCTTTAACTTTAACTTTAACTTTAACTTTAACTTTAACTTTAACTTTACCGTTAACTTTAACTTTAACTTTAACTTAGACTTTAACTTTAACTTTAACTTTAACTTTAACTTTGACTTTGACTTTAACTTTAACTTTAACTTTAACTTTAATTTTAACTTTAACTTTGACTTTAACTTTAACTTTAACTTTAACTTTAACTTTAACTTTAACTTTAACTTTAACTTTAACTTTAACTTAAACTTTAACTTTAACTTTAACTTAAACTTTAACTTTAACTTTATTTTTAACTTTAACTTTAACTTTAACTTTTACTTTAACTTTATCTTTAACTTTAACTTTAACTCTAACTTTAACTTGAACTTTAACTTTGACTTTAACTTTAACTTTAACTTTAACTTTAACTTTAACTTTAACTCAACTTTAACTTTAACTTTAACTTTGACTTTGACTTTAACTTTGACTTTAACTTTACCTTTAACTTTAACTTTATGATAGAGATCAAATTTTATGTATTTGGCCTGTTGCTAACACCGAACCTTTTTCGAACCTTTTTTGACAAATATCCGTTACGGTTCTTTTTGATTTAGTCGCCAAGCCCGGGATAAAATCTATGCAATATCTTAATGAATATAAAATAACAACTGTTGGCACAATAAAAAAAACAAAAAATAAACCACAATTGCCTATTGAAGCTACAGATATAACTGGAAAACGAGAAATAGTGCACGTGTACAACTCAACAAAAAGAGGATTTGACAGTTTTAATCAGATGTGCCAAAACATGAACCATGGCAGGAAACCCAGACGGTTCTGTTCCTTTCCAGGTCTTTAAGCTACAGTTTGAGAAGACCGCAGCAGTGAACAACTGGAATGCGGAAGATAAAGTTGCTGCACTGTTCGTGCCATTGAAGGGGCCAGCAGCGGAAGTCCTATAGACGATTCCCGAAAGAGAGCGGAACAATTATGAAGCATTGATGGCTGCTGTAGAACGACGTTATGGAAGCGAGCATAGAAAACAGATATTCCAAATTGAGTTGCAAAACCGCTACCAAAAAACTTTAACTTTAACTTTGACTTTAACTTTAACTTTAACTTTGACTTTAACTTTAACTTTACCTTTAACTTGAACTTTAACTTTATGATAGAGATCCAATTTTATGTATTTGGCCTGTTGCTAACACCGAACCTTTTTCGATCCTTTTTTTGACAAATATCCGTTACGGTTCTTTTTGATTTAGTCGCCAAGCCCGGGATAAAATCTATGCAATATCTTAATAAATATAAAATAACAACTGTTGGCACAAAAAAAAAAAAAAAAATAAACCACAATTGCCTATTGAAGCTACAGATATAAATGCAAAACGAGAAATAGTGCACGTGTACAACTCAATAAAAAGAGGATTTGACAGTTTTGATCAGATGTGCCAAAACATGAACCATGGTAGGAAAACCAGAAGGTGGCCTCTAGCATTTTTCCAAAATATGATGAACATAGCTGCAATAAATGCATACATCGTTTACGCGCACAACATGTGTAGCCGTGGGCAAAAGCCAGAATCCCGACTTAATTTTATGTTATCTCTACACAAGGAGTTAACGGAAGGATTTCAAAGGAAAAGCATAGCAACTAATACAAACATGAACCTGGCGTTGAAAAAATCCATTCAAAATATTGTAGGCACAAGCCAACAGGCCCATAGTGCAGGAGAAAACCAAAAGGGGCCAAGGAAGTACTGTATTATGTATTATACCAAACGTAGATACACCACCACTTATTGCAATTGCGGTGCCCTTACTGTGCTTGAAAAACAATTTGTATTGATTCATAATCATAAAAGTCAATAATAGAGTATTATTTTTGCTTATTTTATTTATATTATAATAAAAAATTACTCTTATATTATATCCTGCCTTTAAATTTTTTTCATTTTAAACTACTACTTTACAAAATAAATCAGATAATAAAGTAAAATTTACTCATCGGTACCTATAAGCGCCTACAATTTAACCGTACCCTTCTAGGGTTAACCTATATCGCGCCATAGATTTTTCGATAGGATTTGTGCTCAGGAAAAAAGTTCCACTACACATACCCAAAATAAGTAATTTTTGGGCTTGCAAAATTTCAACGATTTTTTTCGATTTTTTATGCATTTTTTCGTTTTCAAGGCTCCAAATCATTTTTTATGTATTGTTTTTCGTGTCAATTGGCAAATGCAAAATTGGTAAATCCAATTTTTTGAAAAAACCAAAAAAAAAAATTCTTTTATGGAGATTTAGAAGAATTTTGGTCGAAAAATCGATTTTTTTTGCAGGCTCAGAATTTATTTTTTGGGTATGCGTAGTGGAACTTTTTTTCCTGAGCCCAAATCCTATCGAAAAATCGATGGCGCGATATAGGTTAACTTTCGTCCATACAAATCGACCCAGGTTAATGCTTGGGCTTTCACTCTGAGTTTTTGAAGTGGATCTCTTTTTACTTAGAGAACGGAAGTTGTGCCGTTCGGGTAGATAATGTGTCGTCTTTTCTATTCGCGGCAACTTCTGGTATCCCCCAGGGCAGCGATTTTGGTCCGCTACTATATGTCATATTTATTAACGACATATCATATTGCTTTTCAAGGTGTAAGTTTTTCTTTATGCGGACGACTTAAAAGTTTACCATGAAATTAAGTGTTTGGATGATTCTTTAATCTTACAAAGTGAGCTTGGAAACTTATAAATTTAGTATGTCCGTAATCTTCTATTAGTAAATATTGATAAGTACCATTTTACCAACTATGCTAAAGGTTCTGGTTTAGTTCCTATATCTTAGACGTTCAATTAAAAAAGTTAACTAAAATTACAGATTTGGGTGTGTATTTTGGTACCAAGCTTACCTTTACCACTCACATAAGATATTTAGTTTTTAAAGCGTGCGCGATATTGGCTTTGACCCGCCGTTCCTGCTCATCATTTTCAGATCCTTATACTCTAACTATACTCTCAAACTATTGTACGCATAATAGTGATATCGAGGTTGGAGTATGCGGTATTTGCTTGGAGACCTTTTCATGCTGTTTATGTCAAGAAGTTGGAGTCTGTTCAGAGAGCTTTTGTGCGCTTTGCGTTGCGGTCGATGAACTTTGTAGACCCTGTACCATCATATCACTCTCGCTGTTTACTGATAAATCTTATGTCACTAGACTACAGGCGAACTCGGTTGTCAATGTGCGTTGTCTTTGATATCGTTTCGGGCTCAATTGACTGTTCTTACCTCCTCATGAAAATTTGTTTTAACGTCCCCTATCGTATCCTACGTTGTAACGATTTGTTTTATATGGGTGTTGCTAGAACGGTTTATGCAATGAATGGTCACCTTAGGAAGACACTTTCTCAATTTAATGCTTATTCCTATTCCTTGGCGTTTGATTTTAGTTGTAGTAAATTTACATTTAAGAACCTTATTATTAGACACTTGTCATAAAGTAACTATTGTTTTTATGTAAGCTATGTAAACTTGAAGTTTTGTATATTAACAGTCTGTAAACACCTTGTTTGTTGATTAAATAAATAAATTAACAGTATGCACATTCCAGAGGTAGACCTTACAATCCCTACTTTTAAAATTAGGATAATACACAATCCATAATAAACATGCTCCGCTTCATCGCCGTTTATATACCCTTCGAATATTTGCACGTAATTTTTCCTTCAAATGTCCATATCATTCCTGTAGTACATTCCCAAATATGATCGAGATATATGTCATTTTTCTGTTCCTCATTTGCAGGTCCTTTCTCGTCTCACCGTGACTGTGCTGTCGTTGCCGTTAGAGCACATTTCACGATTAAAATGCTAACAGCCAGTCTATTGTCCAACAGATGGAAACCAATCACCATTCTTGCACACCAGTTTAAAGACCTGCTAATTCTTCAGTTGGTAAAAATCTCGGATGGTATTCAAACCAAGGAATTATTTTCATACACCACAAGCAATGCTGAAATAATTACACATACATACATGGCTAATCGCATAAAAGGTGGAATAAATTAGGACAGGAAGATACATGGCTACATATATAATCGCATAAAAGGTGGAATAAATTAGGACAGCAAGATACATGGCTACATATATAATCGCTTAAAAGGTGGAATAACTTGAGACCGGAAATACATTAGCAATCGACGGAGTACCGGTTGAGACGACAACAAAACTGGCAGCTATATAAATATAAGTAGGTACAAAATTTAGAAACAAATTGGGCGGCCTTTATTGATGCTAAACAATGAGCAAAAACGAACGTTTTTGCTTAGGATTTTTTTTTGTCCTCTTTAAGTAGGAATTGAGATATGAAAGAAAATTAGTTAAAAAAAAAATTTTAGAAACACATTTGTATTAAACATTGAACAAATTAAAAAAAAAAAAAAATATATATAATTTACCTTGTTAAAATTTAAAGTAAAATTTCTTTATAGAAAAAGGAAGTAGCAAGAAAATTAAAATTTCTTAAATTCAAAAAAAAAACTTTACTTATATTTTTTAAATGTTAAAGTAAATTGGAATGTTTAGGACACTTCTTTAAAATAGTCATTTAACTTCAGACAGTTTCACCTTTCCTTTGGTGAAAGCCTATAGGACATTTTTATAGATTTAAAAATAAAATTGCTATGTTAATAACAAATAAAAATGCAAAGAGACTCCTCGGACATTCCTCTCTATTGGTGGGACGAAAATACCCGACACACTAGGGACCTACCAAAAGAATTAGAAGGTTTAAAGAAATTATGGAAGATAATAGGTATGGAAAGGGAACCCACAATTGAGGACATTATAAACCCCACTACCAGGGTGGAAGAAATAATGCGTATGATGAGGAGAGTGTTCCCCAACAATGCCAAATGTTGAGTAGCATCCGAAAAAAAAGTATATAAAAAATATTGTTTAATACGAATATATAAAAATATTTTCAAATATATTATAAACTACACTAAGTTAGTATAAAATTTTGAAAAAAAAAAGAAAAAATTTTTTTTTTGGAGTAACAATTTTGACAAAATAAAAAGTTATAAAACAAAATATCTATCATCTTATTAACTTTCAAAATGTCTTGGTGGACAAAAATAGCCCAAGGCATTATGATAGCCATAGCTGGCTACGAGGTAGGAAAAGGAAACTCTGAAACATCAGAGAACAGGATAGTAAAATATGAACCACCAGCTGAACAAGAAACAAAGGCTGCTCCAAACATTCCAGATGTTTGGCTAGCGGTTTTAATATGCATTATCGTGCTGTTAATCATAGCGATAGCCGCTATACTTAAAACCTATACGAAATTTAAATATAGGCAAACGAATAACGTGCAACAGCGCGTCTAATATCCTTTGTGTCTCATACCCAAGTTTCCAAATTCAACACTGAGGAAGAGTAATAAACAATTGAAATAAAATCTCAAATAGAAAATCTTAAAATATCATAATAGACGGTAAAGGCAGCCCTGCCTAAAGCGAACAACAAACCAAAAACTTGCATAACACCTCTAAATGCTCTTGACAAAATTAGTCAATGAATAATGAAGAATAGTCACAAAGGGAACATATAAACATATTAAAGCGCTATTTACAATAAAAGACTAGTCGCGCTCGTTTTTCATCTTAAGACAGAAAAATAGTAGCGTAGAAAATTTTCAAGTAACCAGATTGTTGAGGAAGTTATTGACTTAGGACAATATTCGACCAAGCATATAAGAAATGGCGGCAATCCAGGACTTGAAAATTATAAGAAAATACACAGTTGTCCTGAGAGACAAATTGGTGATTAAGAATTGAGCATTTACTGCAGTAGGCGAATTTATAAAATAATAATTGTTAACAAAGTTCTCTAAGACAAAACAATAGCACTAACCAAAGAGGTTGTGCGTGTGACAATCCCGGTATAAAAATAAAAATATTCTTCATAAATGTTATAACGATTCTGTCTTGGTGGCCGCCGCAGAAATCGCATGACAGATAAGATCAAATAAATTGCTGGAAAAATAAGAAAAACAAATTAAAAGATAGGATAATTTTTACATCCACTGTACCTTTTTTCCATTAACCAGCTAAACTACTACAACAAATATAAATTACCTCGCTCTTCCACCAACTACAGCTACTAAATAATTAGCTATACAAATTTTATTGATTTTAAGTTTAATGTAACCCTAATAAAATAATATAACAATGAAAAGGTGTTAAGAAATATATATAAGTATGAGGTGTTTCAGCTATAAAAACTCGCTTTTATAGAAACCATAATTTTAGGAAAAAAAAATATTTTTTTCTTTAACTCCGATAAAATAGAATAGGAAATAGTAATAGGAAATATGTTTTACGCTAAATAGAATTGGATAGTAGTAAGAAATATTCTTACTTCAAATTCCTCAATAGATTAGAAAATATTAATAGGAAAATATTTCGATAGGAAAATAGGTTGCATGATTAAAATGGTAGGAACAATAAAAATAATTAATAGTCCATCTAAAATATCTCTTAGAAAGAATCTAAAAAGAAATATTCCAATTTGCTCAATTGTTTAATAATAATTTATATCTAAACAATTGAAAACAATTTTTTTCCTGCTTCATATTTCCATACAAATATTAAAAATAAATTCTAAAAACAAGCGGATTTTAGATGGGTCGACACATTTAAAATCCGGCAATAAAATAATAAAATAAACAAGATAAATAAAATAAGTAAAATTTAAGAATTCTATATCTAAAAATTTAAAATTTTGAAAAAAGGACGCATACAAAAACTAAAAAAAAAAATATATATATAAAATGTAAACATTTTTGAAAAAAAGGGATATGCATTAAAGTATAAACAATAAAAACATCAAGGTCAGCAGATCAAAAGCAAAGCAAACAACCTCTTTCACTACAATATCAAGTAACAATAAAATATAAAAATCATTGAAAATACGACAAAGAGCCTTATACAATTGTCCACAAAACAATTATATAACACTCTCTTTTCTAAGGCGGATGGTGTAGCATTATACGTCATACCCACTGTAATGTAGCATTATGCTTCATACCCACTGTAACACACTTGCAATAATACGTATCATGAACTCCAAATATATTTTAGTAATAATCATATTACAATATTTTCCAACATAAATTATTGAACTAACCCAGACGGTTAACTAACATCAATGGAATGCCGAATATGAAACCCTTATCTGTTCACAGCTAATAAATTACTTATTACATACAACCCATTATGGGAACTAACTAAAATACTCACATCGATATTCCAACGTTGCGAACAGGCATACAAACTTACAAACTTACGTGTATGCATAGCATTAACCAAAGTACTCACATTGATCTGCTGACGTAGCTAAATAACATATACAAAACTACATGTATAGAGTCATGAATAAAAAACTACATGTATACAAACTGGGTTATTCTTTGTACTTGACAAATTGTCAATAATACGAACTGGATAAGATTATTGTTCAGCCCCATTCATGAAAGGTATGAAGTCTTCGGCATAGCCGAAGACAGTCCCGTCCTTACTTGTTTATTTTATATTTATCTTAAAAATCGTTTAGATATGTTCAAATTTCACCAAATGGCTTTTTTCCCCTTTTTTACGGCTAGACGCTTCAACATTCATAACATTTCATCAAATAGTTACGTTTACGTTACATATTGTTGAAATACGTGATTCGTAGTCATAGTTTTTACACGCAGACCACAAACAACCTGAAATTTTTCATCCTCACACATAGTACCTACCTAATTTTATACCTTTCATGAAAATGAAATGGTATATTAATTTCGTCACGAAACCCAAAATTGTAAGTCCTCAAAGGAAAATAGATAGACCCACCATTAAGTATACCGAAATAATCAGGTTGAAGAGCTGAGTTGATTTAGCCATGTCCGTCTGTCCATCTGTCCGTCTGTCTATTTGTATGCAAACTAGTCCCTCAATTTTTGAGATATCTTGATAAAATTTGGTGAGCGGGTGTATTTTGGTGTCCAATTAGACATTTGTCGGAACCGGCCGGATCGGACCACTATAGCATATATCCTCCATACAACCGATTTTTCAGAAAAAGAGGATTTTTGTAATATCTTACTCAATTTAACAGGTTGAAGCTTCAAACTTCATCATGTACTTTCGTATATTGCAAGTATTGTTGCCTGAAAAAATTGATGAGATCGGTCGTATATATAGTATATATCCCCCACAACCGATTGTTCAGAAAGAAACTTTTCGTAATTACTGCCCTATTTCAAGAGCTAGAGGCTTCAAATTTCAACGAATGCTTACGTATATAGCATATATTGTTGTCTGAAAAAATCATACAGATCGGTGGTATATATAGTATATATATTTAGATTTAGATTTAGATTTATTTATTAAGTCTATGGTTTAGTAACTTTACAGACTAAGACGTACATAGGTTATTAATTATATTGAAAATAGTACATACAAAGTTTTTCTTTAAATTCATTGCGATTTAAAAATATATCTAATTTTATTTCTCTACATAACAAATTAAATTCCGATAGCAGTCTGATAATTGGTTCATTTTGAGCATACCTGGTTTTGCAGAGGTCAATAGCAAATAAATCATGATGTCGTAAGTTTCTGGCTGGAACATTGAGTTTAATACAACGCAATAAAAACGGACACTCAATAGTCCCATTGAGAACATCACGAATAATAACTAAACCAGATATCAATCGCCTACTGGCAAGAGTATGCAGACTGATCAGTCTGCACCGCGGAACATAAGATGGAATAAGCATATTAAACCTAATACTGGATAATGCAAATTTTAGAAGCTTTTTTTGTATACGTTCAAGTCTATTGGAATGCACATCATAAAACGGATTCCAGATTATAGAAGCATATTCCAATTTGGACCTTACAAATGTATTAAACAGCAATTTTTTAGTATAAGGATCCTTAAATTCAGAACTATTCCGTCTAATGAAAGCTAGAGAGGAATATGCTTTAGGTATAATGTAATTCAAGTGATCAATAAACGTGAAATTCGAGTCAAAAACAACCCCAAGGTCTTTGATTTTGTAACTAGAACTGAGGACAGAGCCAGAAATAGAGTACGAAGTTATGAGTGGCAATCTAATTTTGTTGAAGGTGACCGAGCAGCATTTTTCGATATTGATCATTAGCATATTTCGATCACACCATTCCTGGAATTTGTTAACCTCATTTTGCATAATTTGAATATCAGAGAAGCTTGTTATTTTTTTTTAAATTTTTAAATCATCGGCATAAAGTAGATGTTCACACAAGGAAAAACACTCTGAGCAATCGTTGATGAAAATAACAAAAAATAGAGGACCAAGGATACTACCTTGAGGAACCCCAGAGGTAGCTCTATATGAAAATGATTTTACGCCATCAACAACAACATAGTTAATTCTACATATTAGATATGATTTTACCCATGACAAGAAAGTAGAATGAAAGCCAAAATTTTCAAGTTTTTTAATTAATAAGTCGTGAGACACTCTATCAAAAGCTTTTGACAAATCAGTATAGATTGTATCTACCTGAAAGCCCTCAACAAAGGCTGAAAACAAAAATTAGAGAAAACAGTTAGATTAGTGACCGTAGATCTGCCCGGTATAAAACCATGTTGAGTATACGAAATATAGGGCTTGATAGCAAATGACAATTTAGAGCTAATGATTATTTCAAATAATTTAGCAATAGTAGTAATTTTAGAGATGGGACGATAGTTCAAAACCAGATTCTTACTCCCACTCTTAAAAACTGGAGTAACAGAAGTCACTTTCCATTCATCTAAAAAATGACCTGACCTAAGAGACAAATTAAACAACAAAAGTAGCGGATACACTATAGATGACGTGTATTGTTTGAGAAAAAAAGCAGAGATATTATGAGTATCTAATTGCTTGGAGCATTTTAGGTATTTTATAGCTGCGAAAATATCATCCTCAGTTAAAACTAGGGAGCCAAAATCAAGCGAAGGAGGTAATTGCCCAGCACTAGAAGTATCAATCTGAACACAATTATCAACAAAATTAGACTTAAAAAATTCAGCAAACAGATTTGCCCTTTCATTAGCGGTGCTTGCACTCATGCCATTGTGAGGCACTATGGACGGAATAACTGACGAAGAACGTTTTGAATTTACAAAACTCCAAAAAGCCTTGGGATTAGATTTAATATTCCTTTCAAACCCGAGTAAATAATTTTTATAAAGAAATTTATTTAGACAGTTAAACTCAGTCAAGTATTTCTCATACATTACTCTGTGCTGCAAATTACCAGAACATTTATAAAGCTTATGAAATTTATTGCGAAGATTCTTTAATTTTTTAAGCTCCGATTATGCCAGGGTAGTTTATGGACCCTTGGCGGTAAACGTGGAATATTTCCGAAAGATATACTACTTATTTTACTCTTAAAAATGTCAAAACAATCAGTTAGAGACCGATCTGCGAATAGGGTTGGCCAATCCTCACTTAATATTAGATCATTAACAAGATCAAAATTACACCGCGAGTAATCGAATTTAAGCATCGAGTCAGTGCAAAGATTTGGATATTTATAAAACTCAAGTTCCAATATAAGTGGAATGTGGTGTTTATCAGTCACCGATAAAGGAACCTCAGACTTATACAATTGAAATTTCAAATCAGGACTAATGAAAATAAGATCCAAAAGCCTGCTCAACTCATTTAGAAAACCATTAATTTGCATTAATTGTATACCAAATAACCCATCAATTACGCATATTTCACTACACCTATTCACATTACTTGGAATAAGCATATCTTCATCAGCAATAGTAGACCACGCAATTTTATTTAAATTAAAATCACCCAATACACAGAGTTGTGCATTATCATTGGGGAGATTTAAATTTAAAATATTATCAATATGATCAAAATACAAATCAGAGCTATTAGGAGGAATATAAGAAACACAAATGAAAAGCAAATCATCACCATTCGAAATTGACACACACAATTGTTCAATACAGGAATCAATATTACTTAAAGTTACTTCAGCAGCATATATAATGAACTTTACTGCTATCAAAACACCTCCTCCACGCATAGTATTCGTTGCCACACAATCTCTGTCTCTTCGAAAAACAGAATAAAAGCTCCTATTAAAAAACTCCTCACTGCAGAAATTAGCATTAAGCCATGTCTCTACCAACACGATGACGCCATAATCACATTGAGATGTAGCAGCATAAATAGAATTGGCTTTTGTTCTGATACCAGACATATTTTGGTAATAAATTTTGAGATTTTGATTAAGATGAATATTACGAATTCGCTTATTATGACTAACTTGTAGGGTCTCAATTGTATCTATGTTTCCTGCATATTTTGGTCTCGCTTTGGAAAAAACCTAAAAGGTCTAACAGACACATTTGTTGGCCACAGAGAAGCATCAAAAACTTTGCTATAGTCAGTAGATAAAACACGTAATTTGAAAGAAACTCTTACGAGAGAGTTATAGTCAGCATCTCTTTTGATCAGTTTAAAGCAAGCAATTCTTGATGGATCGATGTTGGTATGTTGAGAAATATATTGAATAATGTTATCCTCTTTAATGGACGGCTTAAAAGAAGATAAGTGAAGCCATCTATATCGCACGAAAACATCCAAATCAGCATTCACATTAGTACCACTAACAACATTATATGGCTTATCAGCGTTTGATTTAAACGAAATTTTTCTCTGTCCCTGTATACCAACTTCATTCGATGGAAAACGATCAGCAGCAGAGGCAGCGGCACCAGCAAATGTTTTAGAGATAACACAAATAGTTAGCAGCATCATTATTTGTAGTAACACAAGCAGAATTATTATTAACACCCTCAAGTAGAGTAGGTAATTTATTTGTCTCAGCGATCTCAGCAGAATGCACAGGTTCATTGTTTGCAGTCTACAATTAATATTATCATTTGCACCCACAGGTAGAGTAGATAGTGAACTTCTCTCAGCGCTGTCAGCAGAATGCACAAGCTGAGCAGCAGGCGATGGCAGAGGAGATGATTGTTTTTGCATTGACTTAGGTGCGCCAACCTTAGTTTGTGAGCGCGTACGGATTGCATTGTTGGAATCGACAGTAAGCTCAGATTGCCTCTCACTTGCTGTGAGAATTTTAAAGAAATCTTGTAGCATATCAACATTTTTGAGAGCTTTGAATATTTTGGCGCGTGAAAATAAAGCAACACACTTGTCACATTTATACACAATATTTTTGTTGTTTTTGAGCAAATTAATTGCATTACCCATAATATTAGAGCAATTCACATGAACTTTGTTAGAACAAATGCCACATATTATAGTCATTTGGTAAACATTGATTATTGCATTTAAAGCAGTTATCCATTTTTCTCCCCAAAAAGGCGAATGAATTTAGCAAACTGATATGGTGGTATGGTGGTATATATGGATATAGTATATATATATATTTTCGCAATTTTAGCCCCATTTTAACAGCTAGAAGCTTCAAATTTCACCGAACGCTTACGTATATGGCATATATTGATGTCTGAAAAAATCATTGAGATCGGTGGTATACATAGTATATATCTCATACAACCGATTGTTCAGATAAGAAACTTTGCGCAATTTCTGCCCCGTTTTAACAGCTAGAAGCTTCAAATTTCACCGAACGCTTACGTATATGGCATATATTGATGTCTGAAAAAATCATTGAGATCGGTGGTATACATAGTATATATCTCATACAATCGATTGTTCAGATAAGAAACTTTGCGCAATTTCTGCCCCGTTTTAACAGCTAGAAGCTTCAAATTTCACCAAATGCTTACGTATATAGCATATATTGTTGTCTGAAAAAATCATAGAGATCGGTGATATATATATTATATTCTTCATTTTTGCCCCTTTTTTACGGATAGAAGCTTCAAAATTCATCAAATTTCATCAAATAGTTACGTTTACTTCATATGTTTTTGAAATACGTGATTCGTAGTCATAGTTTTTACATGCAGACCACAAAATACGTGAAGCTTTGCATCCTCACACAAAGTACCTACCTATTTTTATACTCAGTTGAGCAGAGCTCACAGAGTATATTAAGTTTGATTGGATAACGGTTGGTTGTACATATATAAAGGAATCGAGATAGATATAGACTTCCATATATCAAAATAATCAGGACCGAAAAAAAATTTGATTGAGCCATGTCCGTCCGTCCGTCCGTCCGTCCGTCCGTCCGTTAACACGATAACTTGAGTAAATTTTGAGGTATCTTGATGAAATTTGGTATGCAGGTTCCTGAGTACACATCTCAGATCGCTATTTAAAATGAACGATATCGGACTATAACCACGCCCACTTTTTCGATATCGAAAATTTCAAAAAACCGAAAAAGTGCGATAATTCATTACAAAAGACAGCTAAAGCGACGAAACTTGGTAGATGAGTTGAACTTATGACGCAGAATAGAAAATTAGTAAAATTTTGGACAATGGGCGTGGCACCGCCCACTTTTAAAAGAAGGTAATTTAAAAGTTTTGCAAGCTGTAATTTGGCAGTCGTTGAAGATATCTTGATGAAATTTGGCAGGAACGTTACTTCTATTACTATATGTACGCCTAATAAAAATTAGCAAAATCGGAGAAGGACCACGCCCACTTTTAAAAAAAAAATTTTTTTAAAGTAAAATTTTAACAAAAAATTTAATATCTTTACAGTATATAAGTAAATTATGTCAACATTCAACTGTAGTAATGATATGGTGCAACAAAATACAAAAATAAAAGAAAATTTCAAAATGGGCGTGGCTCCGCCCTTTTTCATTTAATTTGTCTAGGATACTTTTAACGCCATGAGTCGAACAAAAATTAACCAATCCTTTTGAAATTTGGTAGGGGCATAGATTTTATTACATTAACTGTTTTCTGTGAAAATGGGCGAAATCGGTTGATGCCACGCCCAGTTTTTATACACAGGCGTCCGTCTGTCCTTCCGCATGGCCGTTAACACGATAACTTGGGCAAAAATCGACATATCTTTAATGAACTTAGTTCACGTGCTTACTTGAACTCACCTTATCTTGGTATGAAAAATGAACGAAATCCGACTATGACCACGGCCACTTTTTCGATATCGAAAATTACGAAAAATGAAAAAATCCCATAATTCTATACCAAATACGAAAAAAAGCATGAAACATGGTAAAGTAATTGGATTGTTTTATTGACGCGAAATATAACTTTAGAAAAAACTTTATAAAATGGTTGTGACACCTACCATATTAAGTAGAAGAAAATGAAAAAGTTCTACAGGGCGAAATAAAAAACCCTTAAAATCTTGGCAGGTATTACATATATAAATAAATTAGCTGTATCCAACAGATGATGTTCTGGGTCACCCTGGTCCACATTTTGGTCTATATCTGGAAAACGCCTTCACACCACTCCCTTTTAAAACTCTCATTAATACGTTTAATTTGATACCCATATCGTACAAACTCATTATAGAGTCACCCCTGGTCCACCTTTATGGCGATATCTCGAAAAGGCGTCCACCTATAGAACTAAGCCCCACGCCCTTTTAAAATACTTATTAACACCTTTCATTTGATACCCATACCGTAAAAACATATTCTAAAGTCACCCCTGGTCCACCTTTATGGCGATATATCGAAAAGGCTAACACCTATAGAACAAAGGCCCACTCCCTTTTAAAATACTCATTAACACCTTTCTTTTGATACCCATATTGTACAAACAAATTCTAGGGTCACCCCTGCTCCACCTTTATGGCGATATCTCGAAACGGCGTCCACATATGGAACTAAGGATTACTCTCTTTTAAAATACTCATAAACACCTTTCTTTTGATACCCATATTGTGCAAACAAATTCTAGGGTTACCACTGGTCCACCTTTATGGCGATATATCGAAACCGCGTTCACCTATGGAACTAAGGATTACTCCCTTTTAAAATACTCATTAGCACCTTTCATTTGATACCCATATCGTGCAAACGCATTCTATAGTCACCCCTGGTCCACCTTTATGGCGATATCTCGAAAAGGCGACCACCTATACAACAACCACCACTCCCTTTTAAAACCCTTATTAATACCTTTAATTTGATACCCATATCGTACAAACATATTCTAGAGTCACCCCTGGTCCACCTTTAGGGCGATATTTCGAAACGGCGTCCACCTATAGAACTAAGGCCCACTCCCTTTTAAAATACTCATTAACGCCTTTCGTTTGATGCCCATATTGTACAAACAAATTCTAGGGTCACCCCTGGTCACCTTATGGTGATATCTCGAAACGGCGTGCACCTATGGAACTAAGGATTACTCCCTTTTAAAATGCTCATTAACACCTTTTTTTTGATACCCATATTGTACAAACAAATTCTAGGGTCACCCCTGGTCCACCTTTGTGGCGATATCTCGAAATGGCGTCCACCTATGGAACTAAGGATTACTCCCTTTTAAAATACTCATTAACACCTTTCATTTGAAACCCATATCGTACAAACGCATTCTAGAGTCAACCCTTATCCACCTTTATGGCTATATCCCTAAATGGCATCCACCTATAGAACTATGGCCCACTCCCTCATAAAATACTCTTTAACGCCTTTCATTTGATACACAGTCCAGGGTTTCCCTCGGTTCATTTACCTACATGGTTATTTTCCCTTATGTTGTCACCATAGCTCTCAACTGAGTATGTAATGTTCGGTTACACCCGAACTTAACCTTCCTTACTTGTTTATTTTATATTTATCTTAAAAATCGTTTAGATATGTTCAAATTTCACCAAATGTTTACGTGTATAGCGTATATTGTTGTCTGAAAAAATCATAGAGATCGGTTGTATATATAGTATATATCTCATACAACCGATTGTTCAGATAAGAAACTTTTCGCAATTTCTACCCCATTTTAACAGCTATAAGCTTCAAATTTCACTGATTTCTTACGTATATAGTATATATTGTTGTGTCAAAAAATCATAGAGATCGGTGATATATATAATATATATATCATGGTATATATAGTATATATATATTTTTTTTGCGATTTCGGCCCCATTTTAACAGCTAGAAGCTTCAAATTTCACCAAATGCTTACGTGGATAGCATATATTGATGTCTGGAAAAATCATTGAGATCGGTGGTATACATAGTATATATCTCATACAACCGATTGTTCAGATAAGAAACTTTGCGCAATTTCTTCCCCGTTTTAACAGCTAGAAGCTTCAAATTTCACCAAATGCTTACGTATATAGCATATATTGTTGTCTGAAAAAATCATAGAGATCGGTGGTACATATATTATATACCCCATATAAACTGTATATATCCCCCTTTTTTACGGCTAGAAGCTTCAAAATTCATAACATTTCATCAAATAGTTACGTTTACGTCATATATTGTTGAAATACGTGATTCGTAATCATAGTTTTTACACGCAGACCACAAAAAACCTGAAACTTTGCATCCTAACACAAAGTACCTACCTATTTTTATACCTTTCATGAAAATGAAATGGTATATTAATTTCGTCACGAAACCGAATATTGTAAGTCCTTAAAGGAAAATAGATAGACCCACCATTAAGTATACCGAAATAATCAGGTTGAAGAGCTGAATTGATTTAGCCATGTCCGTCTGTCCGTCTGTCTGTTTGTATACAAACTAGTCCCTCAATTTTTGAGATATCTTGATAAAATTTTGTGGGCGGGTGTATTTGGGTGTCCGATTAGACATTTGTCGGAACCGACCGGATCGGACCACTATAGCATATATCCTCCATACAACCGATTTTTCAGAAAAAGAGGATTTTTGCAATATCTTACCCAATTTAACAGATTGAAGCTTCAAACTTCACCATATACTTTCGTATATTGCACATATTGTTGCCTGAAAAAATTTATGAGATCGGTCATATATATAGTATATATCCCCCACAACCGATTGTTCAGATAAGGAACTTTTCGTAATTACTGCCCTATTTTAAGAGCTAGAGGCCTCAAATTTCAACGAATGCTTACGTATATAACATATATTGTTGTCTGAAAAAATCATAAAGATCGGTGGTATATATAGTATATATATGGTGGTATATATAGTATATATATATATATTTTCGCAAATTTTAGCCACATTTTAACAGCTAGAAGCTTAAAATTTCACCGAATACTTACGTATATAGCATATATTGTTGTCTGAAAAAATCATAGAGATCGGTTGTATATATAGTATATATCTCATACAACCGATTGTTCAGATAAGAAACTTTTCGCAATTTCTACCCCATTTTAATAGCTATAAGCTTCAAATTTCACCGATTGCTTACATATATAGCATATATTGTTGTCTGAAAAAATCATAAAGATCGGTTGTATATATAGCATATATCTCATACAACCGATTGTTCAGATAAGAAACTTTTCGCAATCTCTACCCCATTTTAACAGCTATAAGCTTCAAATTGGCGGCCACCGTGGTGTGATGGTAACGTGCTCCGCCTATCACACCGTATGCCCTGGGTTCAACTCCCGGGCAAAGCAACATCAAAATTTTAGAAATAAGATTTTTCAATTAGAAGAAAATTTTTCTAAGCGGGGTCGCCCCTCGGCAGTGTCTGGCAAGCGCTCCGATTGTATTTCTGCCATGAAAAGCTCTTAGTGAAAACTCATCTGCCTTGCAGATGCCGTTCGGAGTCGGCATAAAACATGTAGGTCCCGTCCGGCCAATTTGTAGGGAAAAATCAAGAGGAGCACGACGAAAATTGGAAGAGAAGCTCGGCCTTAGATCTCTTCGGAGGTTATCGCGCCTTACATTTATTTTTTTTTTTTTAAGCTTCAAATTTCACCGATTGCTTACGTATATGGCATATATTGTTGTATGAAAAAATCATAGAGATCGGTTGTATATATAGTATATATCTCATACAACCGATTGTTCAGATAAGAAACTTTTCGCAATTTTTACCCCATTTTAACAGCTAAAAACTTCAAATTTCACCGATTGCTTACGTATATAGCATATATTGTTGTCTGAAAAAATTATAGGGATCGGTTGTATATATAGTATATATCTCATACAACCGATTGTTCAGATAAGAAACTTTTCGCAATTTCTACCCCATTTTAACAGCTATAAGCTTCAAATTTCACCGATTGCTTACGTATATAGTATGTATTGTTGTGCCAAAAAATCATAGAGGTCGGTGATATATATAATATATATATGATGGTATATATAGTATATATATATAGTATATATATATTTTTTTTTGCGATTTCGGCCCCATTTTAACAGCTAGAAGCTTCAAATTTCACCAAATGCTTACGTGTATAGCATATATTGATGTCTGAAAAAATCATTGAGATCGGTGGTATACATAGTATATATCTCATACAACCGATTGTTCAGATAAGAAACTTTGCGCAATTTCTGCCCCGTTTTAACAGCTAGAAGCTTCAAATTTCACAAAATGCTTACGTATATAGCATATATTGTTGTCTGAAATAATCATAGAGATCGGTGGTATATATATTATATACTTCATATAAACTGTCAGTGTTGCCCCTTTTTTACGGCTAGAAGCTTCAAAATTCATCAAATTTCATCAAATAGTTACGTTTACGTCATATATTTTTGAAATACGTGATTCGTAGTCATAGTTTTTACATGCAGACCACAAAAAACGTGAAGCTTTGCATCCTCACACAAAGAACCTACCTATTTTTTATTTTATATTTATCTTAAAAATCGTTTAGGTATTTAGATCTGTTCACTAGATATTTCTTATCTTATACATCCGATTATTCAGAGATTACGAACGGGATAAGATTATTGTTCAGCCCCATTCATGAAAGGTATGAAGTCTTCGACACAGCCGAAGACAGTCACGTTCTTACTTGTTTATTTTATATTTATCTTAAAAATTGTTTAGGTATGTAATCTGTTCACTAGATATTTCTTATCTTATACATCCGATTATTCGGAGATTACGAACTGGATAAGATTATTGTTCAGCCCCATTCATGAAAGGTATGAAGTCTTCGGTATAGCCGAAGACAGTCCCGTCCTTACTTGTTTTTAATTTGAATTTGTCCAACTTCTTCTGATCGTGCGGGAATTGAAATACTATTGATTGTTGTTTGTTAGTCATCTGGATTATTATGTTTTCTGGGTAGTCATATGGTCTCAATATTAGAGTGTCTCCTTCTATTTGGTAATCCAAAATGCAATTATATTTTTTAATGAAATCTAATCCTAATATTCCATTGCATGGGATTGGGAAATTGGCTTCTACGAAATTGTGAATTGTGAAATTTGTGTCTAATTAGTAGGTAATCATCTTTTAAGTCCGCTTTAACCGTGCCAATAGTGCTTGTTATCCCTTGACCAATTCCTCTTACATCTGTTTTTTGAGAATTATTTATCGTGACATTACTGTCAATTTGACCCTTTTTTATTATTGAAATATCCGCTCCCGTATCGATTAGGAGGGTTGATATTGGATCAATCAGAGTTGTTCTGGAAGATATGTAGCTATTAACGTGTAAATATATAATTTTTTATTTATTGAGGTGGAGTTTGTTGGTTTTCCTGTTGTATAACATTTCGGAAATTTCTGGTGTTATTGCGGGTATTTCCTCGCGATCCGAAATTTCGAACAGATCTTTGGTTATTTTGTCTGTTATTATTATTATTGTTATAGGTATTGAAAGAACGTATATAATTTCCTCTATAATTGTTGTTTTGGTAACTCCTGCGGAAGTTACCTCGGAACTGATTTTGTTGGCGAATATGTATTTGTATTTCCAGTTTTGATATGGCTTCGTTCATTGTTGTGAACGTTCCAGCTTGCATAATTGTTTTTACTTTATCGCTGGAGCAGTTTTTACACATAGCTTTCACAGCTGATTGTGTGGCATACTTGGTTGCTAAGTCTGGTGTTAGTCCGTCAGATATGTAAGCGCCTTCCAACGATTTTGTGAGCCTTTCAATTTCAGCAGTGTATTGGTTTGCCGTTTTACTGCGTTGTTGGATGTTCAGGAGCTTTGCTGTCAAAACTTCAACTGATTCACCTTTAATTGCTGTTTTTAATTTTTTTTATCGCTTCAAATGAGCTTTCAGTGCTTAACAGGTTTCTGGCTGTTCCTTTCAGCTTGGTTTTTATCATCGAAACCGCTACAGCTTCATGGGTATCCTTAATTTGTTCTAGGATATCCAAAACATCCAAGAAGCTATTCTAGTTCTCAGCTTTACCATCGAATTCTGGCAGAACTGACGAAGCAATCTTTAAACATTCGACTATTGGTTGTGGCATTTTGTCGCTTTCTGTTTGCGAATCTTTATCAAGAATTTAAATTTTTAGGACTTCCCCTAAATTGGGTTGATTCTCTGGCAATAGGACAGCAAAATTTATTTCTTTTTCCTTTTCAAATTATGTTGGGACCAATGCTTCAACGTTGTGTCTACTCAGTCTGGATACCAATTTATCCCTGACAGTGTAAAAAATTTGTTGTGCTTCTAGCTGCTGTTTAGCTGTTAAATTTCTATATACTCTTTGTATGATTTTTCCTATATTGTTCAACTACTGTAATATTGTCGTGAGGTGTTTCAACACAGTAAATCTTAGTATGGTTGTATTTTTGTTAATACACTTATACGCTTTTTCCGCCAAGGTCTTCTCTTCCACAAGCGTGTTCAGAATGGTTTCCCATTTGTCCCTTAGAATTAGACTTTGTATATACCATCTGCCCGGCTCATGTATTTTTTTTTTAATTTATTATGAGCTGGGTATAATTTAAGAAACAAATTGAGTCAAGTGCAAAGTGTTAATATTATCAACAATATTTTGATAAATTCTAATGCCTCACTATGGTCAACGACCTGAATGGAATTAATTACATTTGCATTGGGATCTTCTACTTTGGATTATTTACCTCCCATTTCAAAATAATAATCGCAAAAATTTTCTTTTATTATTTATTTATTTATTTATTTATGCTTTATACTGATATGGGTCGATTCGTCCCATAAATTTAACTTCGTACCTCCACATTTCTTCACCTGTGGTTAGTATTGGTACTAGTACATTTTGTAAGGTGGGTTCCCTAGGCATGTCTATCAGTTTCCACCATTTCTTAAGCGAAACTAATGACTTCTCTGCTTCTTGGAATTTCCTTAATGATATAATGCCTTTCTTAAAACTCCTACTCTCGCATTCTAAATTATCAACAGCGCGGTTGATAGCCTCGTAATCAAGGTCATTAAGCAATGCACTCTCCATAAAAAAAACTTACTATATATGCCTTTAATTTTTCTTATTTCGGTTTTCAAACCAATTTTTTTCTCCGTGTTTGAAGTTAAATTAATTTTCTGATACAAAATTGCTACTGTTTTTCTAAGGTTGAATCTTTTACCTCCTCTCTTTCTTTTGATTTTGGTTGGTTTTGAAATCTTTGGTTCCTCTATTTTTTGTTGCTGATTTCTACGCCTGTATTCTTCTATGGTAATTGCCTCAGGGCCCTGTTTAATTATTTCTACTGTTTGTTGTACAGGTATAAAGGAATCGAGATAGATATAGACTTCCATACATCAAAATCATCATGATCGAAAAAAAATTTATTGAGCCATGTCCGTCCGTCCATTAACACGATAACTTGAGTAAATTTTGAGGTATCTTAATGAAATTTGGTATGTAGGTTCCTGAGCACTTATCTCAGATCGCTATTTAAACTGAACAATATCGGACTATAAATACGCCCACTTTTTCGATATTGAAAATTTCGAAAAACCGAAAAAGTGCGATAATTCATTACCAAAGACGAATAAAGCGATGGAACTTGGTAGGTAAGTTGAACTTATGGCGCAGAATAGAAAATTAGTAAAATTTTGGACAATGGGCGTTACACCGCCGACTTTTAAAAGAAGGTAATTTAAAATTTTGCAAGCTGTAATTTGGCAGTCGTTGAAGGTATCATGATGAAATCTGACAGGAACGTTACTCCTATTACTATATGCATGCTTAATAAAAATTTGCAAAATCGGATAACGACCACGCCCACTTTTAAAAAAATTTTTTTTTAAAGTCAAATATTTACAAAAAATTTAATATCTTTACAGTATATGAGTAAATTATGTCAAAATTCAACTCCAGTAATGATATGGTGTAACAAAATGCAAAAATAAAAGAAAATTTCAAAATGGGCATGGCTCCGCCCTTTTTCATTTAATTTGTCTAGGATACTTTTAATGCCACAAGTCGAACAAAAATTTACCAATCCTTGTGAAATTTTGTAGGGGCTTAGATTCTGGGACGATAACTTATTTCTGTGAAAAAAGGGCGAAATCGGTTGAAGCCACGCCCAGATTTTATACACAGTCTACCGTCTGTCCTTCCGCTAGGCTCTTAACACGATAACTTGAGCAAAAATCGATATATCTTTATTAAACTCAGTTCACGTACTTATCTGAACTCACTTTGTATTGGTATAAAAAATCGCCGAAATCGGACTATGACCACGCCCACTTTTTCGATTTCGAAAATTAAGAAAAACGAAAAAAATGCCATAATTCTATACCAAATACGAAAAAAGGGATGAAACATGGTATTTGGATTAGTTTATTGACGCAAAATATAACTTAAAAAAAAAAACTTTGTCAAATGGGTGTGACACCTACCAAATTAAGTAGAATGAAATGAAAAAGTTCTGCAGGGCGAAATAAAAAACCCTTGAAATCTTGGCAGGAATACTGTTCGTGGTATTATATATATAAATAAATTAGCGGTATCCAACAGATGATGTTCTGGGTCACCCTGGTCCACATTTTGGTCGATATCTGGAAAATGCCTTCACATATACAACTACCACCACGCCCTTTTAAAATACTCATTAACACCTTTCATTTGATACCCATTTCATACAAACATATTCTAGAGTCACCCCTGGTCCATCTTTATGGCTATATCTCGAAAAGGCGTCCACCTATAGAACTAAGCCCCACGCCCTTTTGAAATACTCATTAACACCTTTCGTTTGATAGCCATATTGTACAAACGCATTCTAGAGTCACCCCTGGTCCACCTTTATGGCGATATCTCGAAAAGGCGACCACCTATACAACTACCACCACTCCCTTTTAAAACCTTCATTAAGCCCTTTCATTTGATACCCATATCGTACAAACAAATTCTAGGGTCACCCCTGGTCCACCTTTATGGCGATGTCTCGAAACGGCGTCCACTTATGAAACTAAGGATCACTCCCTTTTAAAATACTCATTAAAACCTTTCATTTTATTCCCATATCGTACAAACAAATTCTAGAGTCAACCCTGGTCCACCTTTATGGCGATATCCCTAAATGGTGTCCACCTATAGAACTATGGCCCACTCCCTCTTAAAATACTCTTTAATACTGTCACGGATATTAGCATCACTAAATTATCCCATCACTAAGGCGATGCTAAGGCCATGCCAAGCAGTATTTACGTTAATAATTAAATCAAGTATACACATATATAAGGCAGCCCAGAGAGATGTCACACACAGATGCATTTACTTATATGCGTATGTGCGCAAACTACAAACATTCACATCAATAATTCAATCTTTATGTATCTACATAAACGAATAAATAATTGCGTCTACACATATGTACGTATACGAGCAGCGGAGCGGCAATGCACAAACACGTGCATATATCTTATCTGAGTTGTCACAAGAGAGAGCAATAATTTGTGCACGTAGTTGTGGCTGGCGATTTTGTAGCCGAAACAACTAGTAAGTTCTGGAAATCGAAGAGCCTAGAAGTATGCAGCGTAAACTATAAAAGCGGGGCAAGCGAGTAAGAAGTAATTCAGTTTCATTTGAGTTATCAATCAGTTTGGTTATTAAGCCAGCGAGTAGCAAAGTATAAGTGTTATTGTGAAGTACTTAATAAAGTCCATTTTTCCATCATTCAATATTGGAGTTATTTATTCAACAGTTTAGTGATTCGAACTTAGCAGAGGATTGCAAATAAGAGGATTTGCAGCAACTTCGTCACAATTGGTGTCAGAAGAGGAATTGTTGAATAAATTCCAAAGGACAACAAGGACATGGCAAAGTTCAGTGAATTGAAGATCCAGCAACTAAAGAAGGAGTTGGAGACCCGTGGATTGAATACAAGCGGTGTTAAATTTGAACTTCAGGCACGGCTACGAGAGGCAATGGAAGCAGAAGGAATTGATGTGGAAGAGCATGTCTTTCATCTTGATGGCGAGGAGACAACAAAAATTGAAGAGAAAAACGGAACATCGCAAACGGTTACCAGCACAGACTTGAACGTGATATTGGCTGCAATATCTGCACAAACGTCGACAGTAACATCGAAAATTGAAGCACAAGAAACGCGAATGTCAGAAATGTCGACACAGATTACATCCAAGGTGGAAACGCAATTTGAAGAACAGAAGACATATATGGCATCCCAACTGGAATCGCAGGAGACACGCATAACATCAAAGATGGAAGAACAGAAGACATATATGGCATCCCAACTGGAATCGCAGGAGACACGCATAACATCAAAGATGGAAGAACAAGAAGAGCGCTTATCATTACAGGTGGCACAAATGTCTTCACAGTTAGAAGAACAGGAAGCAAGGGTAACATCAAAGCTGGAAGCGCAGGATGCAAAAATCGCTCAATTTCAGGCAGAAGTCGATGATTTGAAGGGTCGTATGGAGCAGTTACAATTAAATCGTCCAGCAGTTTCAGCGAGTAATCCAAAGGTAAAAACACCATCCTTTGACGGTTCTGTTCCTTTCCAGGTCTTTAAGCTACACTTTGAGAAGACCGCAGCAGTGAACAACTGGAATGTGGAAGATAAAGTTGCCGCGCTCTTCGTAGCATTGAAAGGACCAGCTGCCGAAATCTTACAGACTATTCCAGAGTACGAAAGGAACAGTTAAGACGCATTGATGGCTGCTGTAGAACGGCGATACGGAAGCGAACACAGGAAACAGATATTTCAAATAGAATTGCAAAACCGCTACCAAAAAGCTAACGAGACTTTGCAGGAGTTTGCTTCTGACATTGAAAGATTGGCTCATCTTGCAAATGCGGATGCACCCGTGGAATACACGGAAAGAGTGAAGATTCAGAGCTTTATAAATGGCATACGGGACGTCGATACGAAGCGAGCCACATACGCGAACCCAAAGCAAACATTTTCTGAAACGGTATCCCATGCATTGACTCAGGAAACGGCGTCATTATTGAGTAAACCAGCATAAAAAGCTCATCGTGTGGAAGTAGAAAGGCCAGAGTGGGTAGATACAATTTTGGAAGCTCTGAAGGGATCACAACAGAAAAACGCCGGAGTTATGAAATGTTTCAAGTGCGGTAACCCAGGTCACATTGCACGTCATTGCAGTAGCAATTCCAATAGTTCCAACAATGTGGGTGGCTGTAAACGCAGAGCTGAAGGAGACGAGCAAATCTCCAAATCCACTCAATCGTTAAACTAAAGCGAGTCAGCAGCAAGGGGCGACAGCTGAATCCCTCAATTGAATGCCCCATAATCTCTATCTCACAAATTGGAAGAAGGTCGAGCAATCTTACTGTCGGAGGACATGCGGATGGAAAGGAACGTTTACTGACTGTAGATACGGGTGCATCTCATTCCATCATTCGAGCGGATTTAGTCAACAAGAAGATAAGACCATTGCATGGAGCAATATTGCGTACAGCCACTGGAGAAGACACCCAGGTAATTGGAGAAGTAGAATGTGAAGTAGCAGTTGGGAACATCACGGTACTACACAATTTTATAGTGGCAGGTATTGTTGATGAAATCATAATTGGAGTGGACTTCTTAATCAACCAAGGCATCAAAATCGATATGCAAAGCAAGACGATGCGATATAAGAACATGGATGTGCCACTTAATTTCGGCTACGAGAGAGGCTACAGCAGTAAACGAGTGCTGGTGGAAGAGAGTCAGCGAATACCACCAAAATCCGAAGCAGTCATCTGGGCAAAGGTTGATGGAGATTGTGGGACAAACAAATTGTGGGTTGTCGAAGCAGCAAACAAATCAGCACTGAACATACTTGTAGGAAAAACCCTGGCTATGACAAAACAAGATGGACGTGTTCCAGTAAGAGTACTCAATGAGTTCAATTCACCACTCAAACTGACTAAAGGAGCTATTTTGGGAAGATGCCAAGAGGCTGAAGTAGTTATTAACTGTGAACAGCTCCAGGAACACGTTTCAGCTAGTAATACTAATCTTTCAAATGACATCACGGCATGGACGCAGGGGTTAGAGGAAGCATATCAGAGTAAGGCAAAACAACTGCTCCTAAAGTACGCGAACATATTTGACCAGGATGGTTCTAAACCAGGCCGCACCAACGTTGTGAAACATCAAATTGACACTGGAGATGCGAGGCCGATCCGTCAAGCTCCACGTAGTGTTCCACTGGCGAAGCGGCAAGTTGTGAGTCAAATTATACAAGAAATGAGCGACAGCGGCGTCATCGAACCATCAGCTATTCCATGGAGCTCATCGGTAGTACTTGTAAAGAAGAAGGATCGAAAAATGAGGTTTTGCGTGGACTACCGGAAGTTGAATGACGTTACGAAAAAGGATAGCTACCCATTGCCAAGAATTGACGACACTCTGGACTCGCTCTCTGGTACGAAATGTTTTTCCACACTGGACTTGAAAAGCGGCTACTGGCAAGTGGAGGTAAAGGAGGAAGACAAAGAGAAAACAGCCTTCACCGTCGGAGATGGTCTTTGGCAATTTACAGTAATGCCCTTTGGACTATGTAATGCACCAGCTACTTTCGAGAGACTCATGGATCAGGTATTGAAAGGACTACATTGGAAAACATGCTTGGTGTACCTGGACGACATCATCGTATTGGGCAAGAATTTCGATGAACATCTTAAGAACTTGGAGGAAGTTTTCCAAAGAATAGCTGGCGCTGGTCTGAAGTTAAGTCCCAAAAAGTGTGCGCTGTTTAAAAAGGAAGTAAATTATTTGGGTCACAAGGTAACGACAGAGGGCATCTGCACTGCGAACGAAAAGATAGAGGCTGTAAAGGATTGGCCAAGACCCCAGAACCTACATGAATTAAGAAGTTTCCTTGGGCTGTGCACATATTACCGCCGATTTGTACAAAATTTTTCCAGCGTAGCCCATAGCCTCCATGAGCTTACAAGAAAAAATAAAGCTTTTGAATGGAAGAAGGAGCAAGAAGTGGCTTTCCAAACATTGAAGGAACGTTTGTGCACTGCCCCAATGTTAACATATCCGATTCCAGGAGCAACATTTATTCTAGATACATATGCGAGTGGATATGCTATAGGAGGCGTTTTATCACAACTGGTCGATGGACAGGAGACGGCAGTTGCATATTACAGCCGTTCGATTGGAAAACCAGAGAGGAACTACTGCGTTACGCGGAGAGAGCTGTTGGCATTGGTAGAGTGCGTTAAACATTTTCACAAATACCTCTACGGCCAGCGATTCCGTGTCAGGACAGATCACGCAGCTTTAGAATGGCTACTGCAGTTCCGTAATCCGGAAGGACAATTGGCACGGTGGATCGAGCGACTACAAAGCTATGACTTTTCCATTGAGCATCGAAAAGGTAGTACCCATGGAAATGCCGATGCAATGTCACGAAGACCATGTAGTTTGGAATGCAAGCACTGTTCAAAAGCCGAGGCTAAAGAAGACATTATAGATGTCCGGCTAATGACTATAACATGTACAGATGAATGGGACAAGGAACAGCTAAGAAAGTGCCAGCTAGAAGATGCAGATCTGTCACGTGTTATGCAAGGGCTCGAACGAAATAAAAGACCAAACAGAGGAGAGATGTCAGCAGAGAGTCCCATTGCGAAGTCATATTGGGCACAGTGGAACAGTTTGGAATTGATATCCGGTTGCCTTCATCGAGTATGGGAGAGTGAGGATGGTAAATACAAGAATAAACTGATAGTTGTTCCCAGAAAGAGGATTCCTGATGTGCTCAGCGAGCTGCATAATGGTCCAAGCGGAGGTCATCTTGGAATCACGAAGACGCTCGAGAAGATTAAACAGAGATTCTATTGGGTTGGTTGTCGTCAGTCGGTCACTGAGTGGATTGCGAATTGCGAGGTTTGCAGCAGAGCGAAAGGGCCCAGAACACGAAGTCATGGCCAGATGAAGCAATATAACTCAGGTGCGCCATTTGAAAGGATCGCTATGGATGTCGCCGGCCCATTTCCTACTAGCAACGGCGGAAACAAATATGTACTGGTAGTTATGGATTATTTCAGCAAATGGCCAGAGGTATACCCAATCCCAAATCAAGAAGCGGAAACGGTAGCAGAAGTTTTTATAAACAATTGGGTTACAAGTTATGGTGTACCAATGGAGTTACATTCTGACCAAGGCAGGAATTTCGAATCAGCTGTGTTCCAGGAAATGTGTAAGTCATTGGGCATTCGAAAAACACGGACAACTGCATTGCATCCTCAATCCGATGGTATGGTAGAACGATTCAATAGAACATTGGAGGAGCACTTAAGGAAAGTAGTGGACAAGTACCTTAAAGAATGGGATACCCGCATACCATTATTCTTGATGGCTTACCGATCAGCAGTGCATGAGACAACGGGCCAAACCCCTGCAAAAGTAATTTTTGGCAATGACCTTAGACTGCCAGCTGATTTGAAGTTTGGGATAGATGTCAATGCGGAGAGAAATGTCAGGAAATCCACTAGTGATTTGGAAGAAGAGCTAAGAGAAATACATGATCTGATAAGGCAACGAACAAAGATTATGAGTGACAAGATGAAAGCCAGATATGATAAAGCAATTAATTCAGAAGGTTTTCAGGAAGGAGATTTGGTGCTGTTATAAAACCCATAACGTAAAAAAGGTTTGTCCCCGAAATTGCAGTGTAATTGGGAAGGCCCATACAAAGTTGTAAAACGGATCAACGATGTAGTGTACCGCATACAAACCATCGGTAAACCACGAACCAAAATGAAGGTGGTCCATTTGGAAAGGCTAGCAACGTTTAGAACGAGAGATTTGTCTGATCGGGACGATCAGACTTAGGTGGAGGGCAGTGTCACGGATATTAGCATCACTAAATTATCCCATCACTAAGGCGATGCTAAGGCCATGCCAAGCAGTATTTACGTTAATAATTAAATCAAGTATACACATATATAAGAGATGTCACACACAGATGCATTTACTTATATGCCTATGTGCGCAAACTACAAACATTCACATCAATAATTCAATCTTTATGTATCTACATAAACGAATAAATAATTGCGTCTACACATATGTACGTATACGAGCAGCGGAGCGGCAATGCACAAACACGTGCATATATCTTATCTGAGTTGTCACAAGAGAGAGCAATAATTTGTGCACGTAGTTGTGGCTGGCGATTTTGTAGCCGAAACAACTAGTAAGTTCTGCAAATCGAAGAGCCTAGAAGTATGCAGCGTAAACTATAAAAGCGGGGCAAGTGAGTAAGAAGTAATTCAGTTTCATTTGGTTATCAATCAGTTTGGTTATTAAGCCAGCGAGTAGCAAAGTATAAGTGTTATTGTGAAGTACTTAATAAAGGCCATTTTTCCATCATTCAATATTGGAGTTATTTATTCAACAGTTTAGTGATTCGAACTTAGCAGAGGATTGCAAATAAGAGGATTTGCAGCAACTTCGTCACAATACCTTTCATTTGATACACAAGTCATACAAAAACATTCCAGGGTTACCCTCGGTCCATTTTCCTACATGTTTATTTTCCCTTATGTTTCCACCATAGCTCTCAACTGAGTATGTAATGTTCGGTTACACCCGAACTTAACCTTCCTTGCTTGTTAAAATTTGAATTGCACCCTTGTTGTCACTGTTGCTATGATGCGCCCCTTTGCATTGACTATACCATTCGCCGTTGCAAAGTTGATGCCTTGAACTCCTTTGCAGAAAGTAAACTTTTTCCAAAAATATTTTGTATCTGTAGTCTGCCTATACTTCAAGTAGCAGACGGGGGAGACTGCCGGTTTAATTCAGCAGTGTGGCAGGTTCGCCCTGTAGGTAAGGCGTATCCTTCTTGGTATAAAAGTTACTCCTAAAACAGTCCTTCTAAATATCTTAAGTAGACCACTTTTTAAACAGCAGTCTGTTTATTATTAAGCCGAGCTGGCAGGATCGCCCTGTAGGATGCCAATTTAATTCAGGCAGTATGGCAGGACCGCCATGTAGGATGACATTAAAAGAAGTTAAATTTGGGAAGTGCCATTTAAGCGGCACCACGATTGGATTGATTTTATTCAGTAAATTTTCGGCTTATTTATACTAAAATATTCTAAACAAATTCTTATGTATTAAAGTTCCTATATACTAATCATACGTACATACATATTGCACGGT
This sequence comes from Eurosta solidaginis, assembly GCF_040869045.1. NCBI lineage: Eukaryota > Metazoa > Arthropoda > Insecta > Diptera > Tephritidae > Eurosta > Eurosta solidaginis. The sequence continues at coordinate 150,645,197 of NC_090323.1, read as the reverse complement.
CGCTGGTGCATAAGCGTGGCTCATACATATATCGCACGCGCTTCGCTTGCTTGCCTGCCTGTGGGAACATAATTATGTTGATATTGCTTATTATAAACACATTCATACTTACGACATAAGCATAGTGTCGAATGCACTGCAGCGTGAGAAATGTTTAGAATGCATGCGAGATATATGTATGTAACAGGACACATTGCAAGCGGGGCATACATTTAGTATGTCGGGTTGATTCTGGATAGGCAAAAGTTTAACCTGTTACAGTATCCAGATCGAAGTTGAGCTAGAGTGACTCGCGTTTCCCTGGGGAGTGTGCGTTCCTCTTCCACATGTTTTGGGTACTGTTTTTTGAGTACTGGATTCACCGGGCAATTCCTGGCATAACGGTCCGACGCCTGCTTGTGGAGTTCACTGAGGACCTGCCTGCGTTTTTTTGCTTCATACGGCTGAGTTCTCAGTTGCAATATTTCCTCATAATACTTATGAAGATGACTCCTGGGCAGTGTTGGCTCATCAATCAGATGTCTGTTGGGATGCCCAGGTTTCTGGGTATTCAACAGGAACTGTTTCGTTAGCATTTCAATTCTCTCCCTAATGGGGAGTATTCTCGTCTCAATAAGTAGATGGTGTTCTGGGGACATAACAAGACAGCCCGTGGCGGTTCTGAGAGTAGTATTTTGGCAGGCCTGCAGCTTTTTCCAGTGGGTGGTTTTTAGGTTTGGCGACCATATAGGGGACTCGTAGCATGCAGTCTGCTGGCCAATTGCTTTGTAAGTGGTAATGAGCGTTTCTTTGTCTTTTCCCTAGGTACTGGCAGCAAGAGATTTGAGGATTTTGTTACGGCTCTCGATTTTCGGTACAATTGCGGCTGCATGCTCACCAAAATGTAGATCCTGATCAAACGTCACACCCAAGATTTTGAGGTGTAGGACAGTCGGCAGCGTAGTGCCATCGACGTAGATGTTCAAAATGATCGACATATGGGATGTCCATGTTGTAAATAGGGTCGCGGAGGATTTAGTCGGCGATAATGCCAGTTCTTGCGAGGCGAAAAAACTGGAGAAATCAGGGAGGAAGCCGTTTATTCGGCTGCAAAGCTCATCTGTGGGCCTGGGCCTGTGGCCATTATTGTGCAGTCAGCGGCGTAGGAAACGACAGTAACTCCTTCTGGTGGCGAAGGTAGTTTTGATATGTAGAAGTTAAACAAAACTGGGGATGGGACATCACCCTGTGTCACACCATGTTTAATTTTTCTTGGTTTTGATGTTTTGTTTCGAAATTGCACCGATGACTGCTGACCACCCAGATAATTGGCTTCAAGCGTCTTGGCTACTGGCGATAGGAGAGATATCGGGCGATATGACTCTCCTATGTTAGCTGGTTTCTCATGCTTTAGTAGCGGGACCACCTTGGCCATTTTCCATTTTTCGGAAGGTGGAAAGAGACAGGTTGAAGACATGCACTAATATTTGAAACCCCCTTTCCCTAGGCTTTTAAACATCGGCATGGCTATGCCGTCTGGGCCCACTCTTTTAGATGGTTTAATATGACCGATGGCATCCTCAACTTTTTGGCGGTGATGGTAATTGGAGACGTGATGAATTTATGTTTATGTGCGTGTCTGTTGGCCCTCCTTCTATCTTTGTCGACCGTAGAATGTGTTATATATTGTCGGCAGAAAGCGCTTGGCCATTTTTTCGCATCCGACAGCACTTTATCGCTAAAGGCGATGGAAATTTTGTCATTGTGCTTAGACGGATTCAATAGGGGCTTAACGGTGGACCAAAGCTTACCTACACCGGCAGAGAGGTTACAACCGCTTAGGTGCTCCTCCCATTTCGCCCGCTTGGGTTCATCCACAAGCAATCTGATGCGTTGGTTTATATCCCTTATTTGGGGGTCGCCGTGATCGAGCTGTCTTATAAGGTCACGTTCTCTCGCTAAATTTGCGGTCTCTGCCGGAAAGTGAGGACGAATTTCGGGAATTCTCCGGCGGGAATGAAGCGGTCCCAGGCGGATTCAATGACCTTGCGGAAAGCATGCACCCCTTGACGAGCATCAGTCGGGATAGGGAGGGCAGCAAAGCTGTTATCTGTAAAGGATTTGTATTGGTCCAACTTCCTTTTTTAAAGTTTATGAAAGGGGCGTTTTCCTGTGACGACGAAGTCGGCGGTACGCTCGGGCGAAATAAGTTAGGCAGGTGGTCGGATGCCAATGTTACCATTGGCTGCCAGTTGGCGCAGTTTACGAGTCCTGCGCTTATGATTGATATATCCGGCGAACTGTGACAGCTTCCTACCATACATGTCGGGGCGTCTCCGTTTATTGTGCAGAACGTTGTTTCTTCTATTTGATCCGCCAACATCTCACCCCTACTCTCTGACTGCAAGTTTGAATGCCATAGATCGTGATGGGCATTGAAATCGCCCAAGATAATGCGATTATTGCCAGTGAGTAAGACGCTGATATTAGGGCAGTATCCACTGGGGCAACAGGTGGCAGGACGGATGTAGATGTTGATGATTTCTAGGTTTGCATCGCCTGACCGGACAGATAAGCCTAGGCGTTCTAAGACACATTCCCTGCGGCCGATGTCGGGATAAAATATATGATATTGCAGAGAGTGGTGTATGATAAACGCGAGACCACCTCCATTTCCGCTCTCGCGATCTTTTATGTGGGCATTATACCCAGAACAAGTCTGCAGAGCAGATCTTGCTGCGAGTTTTTTAGTCTCTTGAATCGCACCAATGCGGATGTTGTGCCGCTTCATGAAATCGACTATCTCCGTGATCATCGCAGTTAATCCATTACAGTTTAACTGCAGAATTCTGAAGTGTAACGGTGGAGAAGTCGTCACACTGGGAGTAAGTGACGGGTGATTATGCCTGGGTTGTGAAAGCCTAGAACGCAACTACTGTTATGGCCCTGGGACTGGACGTCCTTGGGTAAGCATTGGGGTACCCGGGGTACTTGGGTTTGCGGCCTGACAACATGGCGCTATGAAACCCGTCGGGGGGTTGCCGTCGCGGAGACCAGAAAATCTAGGAAAGTGGTACCGTCCAAAGCGGGAGCTGCATTGGGCGGATGTCGCAAACATGTATATTCTTTGCTGGCAAACGGTGCAAAAGGAGGTAGGGACTAAGAGTCTGTTTCCCTGACCTACACGATTGCTGCCGGAAAAGACGGAAGAAGATGGGGGCAGGGGCTGATGCTCGGCATTGCTCCCGACTCTACCACGGAGGTTGTAGGTATGAGTTGGAGCGCCCGTATGAGTTGGTGGTGCTGTGAGGCGCGAGCAACAACGCGTACTTATTGTGGCTTGCTGAGCAGCGAGGCTGCTGGAAGGTAGGAGGGTAGGTAGGGGGGTACTACGGGACACCCTTGCACGTGAACAGTCAAGAGCCTCAAAAGATATATAAAAGTTACGCGGACGTCGGGTTTTGGGATCTAGCCCAGAACAAACTGTCCGATGCAACCATCCCTTGCAGGAGACACACTGACAAGAGTATGACCGTCTTAAAAATATTCTTTTCCGGCAGACGAAGCAAAATCATTTCTGAAGACCGAGGTCAGGAGACGGACCCGGATTGGATTCGAAACATTCTCGGAGCAAGAGAATATGGAGCACTCCCGCTGCAAGGAGCTGCTGGGAGGATGACAATTTGTGGGAGCGACGCTACAAATTAAATAGGGTTTCACAGAAATGACGATCCTTGATCGGGAAAAATCCCTAGTAGCTCCGATATATAGAACCGACTGCCTTGGGAAGCGGCCCCCTCACACTATAGACAAGGTGGCTGCTATAGTGAGGGAGTGAAGTTTCGTAAAGAGTAGTAAATTTATTCCTTGTAATCAAGACGTTCACTGCCGATATCTTTTTCTGAAATTTGCATGGATTCTTTGAATTACATCTCCATCCTGTTCTACATCGAATCGAACAGCATTTTTTGAATAATAATAGCACAAAAATGAAAAATCGAACAAATAACATGGTGAACTAGTCACCACAACACGATAGTTTACTACATTAACAATTTGCTATCAATTCCATAGTTTCATATATTTTTATTGATCGTTTGAATCAAAATCACTTTCGGTTCTTGTTAAATGGGGTTACAATGAAATAACAGCCCTGGATCTATAAAAATCTCGAGCCGCTCGGGTACATAAAACCTGCTACAGTGTTCGTATGGAACGATACTGCTTCAGCTTTTCAAAGCTTTTTTCTTCATAAACAAATTTTAAAAGCAGCAAATATTCCAAACATCTTTTAATGTTTCCCCTATTTCAAGCGCTTTATTGAGTTTTGAAAGAAATGAATTATTTATTGGTGAACTGCTGGCTAGGCTCAGCTATGTACTTCAACCTACGGTTTGGTTATCACTAAGGCGTTATGCTATGGTTCAATAACAAAATACATACATTTCCATAAGGTTGATTGCATCAGCTGTTTCATGCGGAGTTTGCCAGGGCCTTAAAATACTTACTCCGTAATTTTTTTATCTCACGTTCTATTAATAAAAGAGGGAATTTTAAAGCTAAGAATAAAGTTTCATCACACAACCTAAGGCATTTGCATGTCTCACATCTTCATTGAGTACAATCAAAACATATATTTTTTTTTTGTAAATCGCAATAATAAACATTTATTTGAAGATAAAAAAAAAAACAAAATATCGCCATTTCGACTGCTGATTGGAATATCACCATATCTCAGCTGCTGTTTCGAAAAGGTTATATCTTAGGAAATGAGCCGTTCAGCCGAGTTGGGGTGATCTTCCACTCAGTAGTCGATTTATAACAACACCCTGCAATTAAGACCTCAGCGCTTTATTTAAAAACTGTACAACTTTATTATTAGTTACAGGTGTAAAAACAACCGCGGAATTGGGGTCCGCATGATTAAGATAATGTGATGCCACCGCACAAAGACTTCCCATTACAACGCCCGGTGTCCCTGGATCTACAAGGCACCCTCCAGCTGTAGCAGGAACAGCACAAATCATTGCTCGTGTTAAAGGAATATTTGGGCTTCTATAATGCTTCTCACAATCACTATATTCAATTGAAAGCCAGTCAGTAAATTGAATTGGATTCGAAATCTCCTCATTTTCTGAATTTTCCCAACCGAATTGCCTAACTCGCATTAGTTTTCTCCAAAATGTGCATAAGTCTATTGTTTCTACTGTTGGATCGTCGTTAATCAATCCATCCAATGTCATCACAGCGATATTCATATGTTTTATATCGGCATTATACCCAGGTGGATGAACTACATCCTTCACACCGAGAACTTGTCCATTTTCCCATTTATCATGTAAATTCGTTACACCAGCTGCAACCTTGAAAAACTGCTTTTCTTTATCTACCACACAATCTGCAGCTGTGACAACCTACCCCAAAGTGACTAACGAGCCAACACAACGATTCACGCCCATATAACGTATTAATACTACATATTTAGGTCTCTCTGCGTTCCCATGACTGCCGCCTACCATGCGATATTCCGAATTCGTGAAAGTAAAAATATAGCCAAATATGACAAACAAGAGCGTTAAATAATTGCGTAACACATTTTAGACTATTTCCGTAGTTTTTTAAGTATAAATACACCAAGATCAATTTTGTGCACGGTATTTATACGAAATTGTGTAGTGTGAATAAAAAATAAGCAAAAACATTTCCATCTAGATTCCAGGAATTTGAACAATAAAAACACAATTTTTTACTTTTTTCAGTCAACCCATTTAACCTTGAGTAAAGTTTTGGTAGAAGTGCGTAATTAAAATGTCAGTGCCCTTAATAATGAAAAATATAAAATATTTATACAGCTTTTTAAATTGGCATATCTGTAGAAAGTTCTTATTTATTAGCTTTATAGTTTTATGAAAAGAACAAAGCGTACACTTAATTAGTTTACTTTTTTTTAAAACTGCTAATATGTTCTATCGTATACTGTCACATGACCAGAGTTGGGAGTAGTGCAATAAATTGTGAGTAACAACACTGCGCGAACTTAAGCGGTATAACATAATCAAGATCTTGTTCAAAGTGTTAATGGGACCTTAATTTGTAATGGATTTAAGCATCTTTCCGTAAACTTACGGCTTACGCAAATGACGTTGCAATTGTCATAAGTGGAAAGTGCCTTCCATCGATCAGCTCTTTGATGTATAGGGCGCTTCGGGATATTCATATCTGGGCATCAAATGTCGGGTTGAAAGCCAACGCGGAGAAGACTGATATGGTCTTGTTTACAAAGAGGTACAAGGTTCCAAATTGGATTAGGCCTAAGTTAGGAGTGGTGACCCTACAGGAGGAACCTTGCACAAAATATCTAGGAATCATCCTAGACAGTAAGCTGTCATGGAAGCTCAACGTGGAGGAGAGGGCGAAGAAGTCTTCAACGGCACTTTATGCATGTAAAAGAATGCTGGGGTGTACGTGGGGCTTATCGTTCTCTCTTTCTCATTGGGCTTTTACAACGATTGTAAGCCCTATTCTATACTATGGAGTTCTTGTTTGGTGAAAAGCCACACAAAAAACAACCTACCTCAAAATATTTGAGGGGGTATGCAGACTATCAATGCTTAGCATTACGGGAGCCCTAGAAACAACCCCAACGGCTGCACTGTACGCTATTTTGCACATTCCACCTGTAGACGTGGTAGCAGCGAACATAGCGTTAACAACTGCAACCAGGCTCGGTGCCTCGGGGCAGCTTGAGCGCCGACCGTACAGACATAGTAGTATAGCGTCATCAGTCACAAGACGAACAGACTACCTGATCCCCTATCTACGCTTCGAGGGCGTCTTTAGGGCCAAAATGGAGGTGGATACTTGGCGCAAGGGTGCTCAAATGGCGGACGAGATGGTTCCAAAGAAGAGGAAGGAGTAGGGTCTGCGGTATACTGTGCTGATCTGGAAATAAATAGATAGTACAGGCTTGCGGATTACTCTTGCGTTTTCCAAGCGTAAATATTAGCCGCAACCAAAGCGGTAGAAACCCTGGAAGAGAATAGCTTAAGCTGTAACCGTGATAACTTTTATATTGACAGTAAAGCAGCAATTAAGGCAATAATCTCGCATAGCACAGCATATAAATGCATGCTAGAGTGTAAGCAGTCCCTGGAGAGAATCGATACAGGGAGAAAAATACTTCTATATTGGGTCCCAGGGCATATGTGAATAGATGGGAATGAAAAAGCATATGAACTACCTAAAAAGGGCGCATCCCTTAAAGTTTGCTCCGTAGACGTCCCATTTAGACTGGACGAGATTAAGCGAAGACGAGAGGTGCACATGATCGACCAAGCGAGATAGGCGTGGGTTCAATCGCGGGGCTGTAAAGTGTCGAAGAAAGTGTCGAAAATTATTTGTAGATCTTACAACCTTAGAATAACAAAGTTGCTTCTATCATTAAAAAGAGAGGACTGTAGACTCATGACGGTTATTCTGATTGGACACTGCCTTCTGGCGGCACATGACTTTAAATTAGGCTTGGTCAGTGATAATAGATGTAGGAAGTGCAGGCTGGAGGAGGAAACTATCGAGCACGTTCTGTGCTTCTGCTATGCGCTTGGCAGGCAAGACTCCAGCTATTAGGAGTGATACAGCTGTCAAATCTAGAAGCAGCAAGTGGATTAAGTCTTAGGAAGCTTCTAGTATTTGCCAAGAGGACGGAGTTATTTTATATATATGTCCTGGTTTTTGAGAGGGTTCTTCAGTTTGGTCGTTAAAACAAACTTCTGGTAACACTACGGACTCATTCAGTCTATGTGAGGTCCTCATGGACCGACCAGTTCAACCTAACCTAACTTAAGCATCTTTCCATCTTTGTTATGTTGGTAAAATTAATGTGTTTGAGACAGCTTCTATAGGAATTTTGAAAATGAGTTATCGTCGCTTCAAATAAAACAACCTTACACTTTTTGATGTTTGTACAAGGGAATGTGGGGTCCTAACTACGTTTTATAAGCTTAATGTTTTTTTGAGAAAACTTATTAAAAACATACATTTCGTTTATCTTGCTTGTTGGGTATTTATAGAAAGGCAATTTCTGATTTTATTTTTCACTCAACCCATTTAACTTTGAGTAAATTTTTGGTTAGAAGTGCCTAATTAAAATTTCAATGCCCTTAATGATGGAAAATACAAAATATTTATACAGCTTTTTAAAATGGCATTTCTGTAGAAATTTCTTATTTATAAGCTTTATATTTTTATGAAAAAACAAAGTGTATAGTCAGGCCCGTGGAGAGGGGGGGGGGGGGGCGTATTCCTCCTGGGCCAAAGGTTTCTTAGGGCGCCTGAGATTTAGAGGTACTAAGACATTTTTTTTTTTTAATTCAGGAGAGTCTTTAGTTGTAGCATGTGCCAATTTTAAGCCGAATTTCAAAATTATTGAATATTGATGATGATTTTTGCCTGGGCCTTCGAACAGTGAGGAGACAATAAAACATCAAACAAAAATGTATGTTTAAATGAATCCGAAACTGCAAAGTTTATTTGGTGACACCGATTAAGGTACATCTTCAAAAAGTCTTCCAACAATACCACCAACTCTGTATCAAAATCCAGATTATTTAAACGACTTCGATATCGGTACCGTGAATAATGAGTTTTTGCGATCTGAAGATCATTAAAAGTGTCCTGTTATTTTTCCACGTGATTGTTATGACGAGGCATTTCCTACCTCGTTGTTAAACAGAATCTTGAAAATGGAGAGAAAGTGGAGCATAACTGGTTAGTGTAGAGTGCCAGTAGTAATGCTTTTTATTGCCTACCATGTCGTCTGTTAAGCACTAATACTTTAAATCGGCTTAAAATTTGTATCCTGGCGGATATTCGAAATTGAAGGTGTTGAAGAGGCTATACGATAAACTGCCATTACACGAAAATACTCAAGATCCCGTTAAATGTTATATTCAATGGCGATCTTTACAAAATCGAATTCAAAAGGAGGCTACACTTGATACACTTATCAATGAACAGCTAACCACTGAAACTCAAAAGTGGAAAGAAATTTTATATAGAATTTTGGACACTATTTTATTTTTGGGTGAAAGGGGCCTAGCTTTCAAAGGCGAAAGTAATCTCAATGAACGAAACAATGGAAATTTTTTGACATCTAAGATCTCATAAGCCATTATGATCCGATAATTACAGTTCTTTTAGAGAAAGTTAGGATTTCACAACAGCAGCACAAACGTTTACAAGTTCACTATCTTTCCCCAGACATTCAGAACGAATGGAAAATATATTAGATCAAGGCAAGAAAGCAAAGTATTTTGCATTCTCGACAAAAAATCGAATACTGATTACTCGCTTTTTGCAACCCACAGTCTCAGTTTATGTGGTGTGAATGCTGCAGAATGTTGTACTGCTGCAATTACTTTCTTCGGAGTTGTACAAAAATATTTTACTATTTTCAGCAGCGGTCAACAACGATGGGACATCCTCAAAAAAATGTACCGAGCTCCCTTCCCAGTCTTTCAGACACTAGGTGGTCGGCTAGAATTGAGGCAATTAGACCATTTGCAAACCGTGTTCCAGGATTAAAACAAAACTTAATCACACAGGTACAACAGACAAACGCACAACAACAAATAAACACAAAACAATTAACACACCAAAACAAAAAACCGACGAAGAAGGTCAAACGACTAAAATCACAGATTTCTACCTACCCCAGTCAGCCACACAAATCGATTAGTAAACCACCCTCGGTTCTGAACGAACACACAGCACATACACATAACTAAATATACACAAGCATCAATTTGACAATACCGGCTCATATACCTACGAACTATAAATACAGGACAAATGACAACAACAGGTCAGAACGAAAATCGACACTGATGATGGCACAACGCCGAAACCGGTTTGTCTCAAAACCAAATTTGACAAGGGATGACGGAAAATCGTTCCAATATACATCATTTATCCACCCTGTCGGAAAATCAACCAAACAAGATAAGTCAGTTATTGCTTGTCAGGCTTTTAACTTGAACGCGAACGGACTACTAACAATTTACAAGCGACGCCTACTGAAAATATATAAAGCAAAGGCGAGCATTTGGTTCAACAAACAATGCCTGGAATTGAATGTTACTCCGAAATTCGCAAAAATAACAATAAAGGCAAATACCAAATCTAGCAGGAAAACAGTTAGAAAAGCGGAAAAGGATTTTTTAAAATATGAGTTGGAAAGCTTATACTCGAAGAAGGATGAGATAAATGCCGAGTTATTATCTATCCATTTAAGATTGGCAGAACAACTACCTACGACTGTATTAATGGAATGCTTCGACCGCATTAAGACAGAGGTCGATCAGGAACTACAACAAAAATACAGGTCGCTGAACCGAAAATTGGACAAGCTGGCAGGACGACGAGAGGGTAACCAAAACCAAAACACTCACCAGTTTCATGACAAGTTCGTTAACCTCACAACAGTGGCCATTACCAAGGAAGAGGCACAACTTCTCGAAAAGGGCCTGAAGCACAATATCATGGACCAGAATACAGTAAGAAAAACGGAGCAAGCGATTGTAGATGCGGAGATCGCAATATCATTGATACCACAGGAAGAACAGGAGCACGCAAGACACATGTGCAGAGAAATCATAAGAAAGGAGGTGAAAGCACAGGAAGGACAAAAACCGAATACAGAGGAGAAAACAATAAAGAATCTACGGCATAAACTAAGGAAAAACAATACTGTCACAACGAAAGCGGACAAAGGAAACACCGCTGAGCTAATCGAAAAAGAGAAATATATATCCAAAACCGAGATCTCATATAGGAAATGAAATGTCGTAGAATGAGAGAGGATACCACAGATGAATACCAAAAACAAATCAAAGTTGCTATAAAAAATGCAACAAATATAGTAGATTCTAACATGGCACATAGATTGGTCCAAATGAACCCTGCGGCTCCTCCACTGGTTGCGCTACCAAAAATCCACAAGCCGGACACGCCAATGAGGCCCATCATTAATTTTAAATCGGCACCATGTTACAAACTGTCCAAATATTTAAAAACGATATTGATAGACACTCTGGAGCTAAGGAACGAATATGCAATAGCTAACACAACAGAACTAATAGAGAGACTCGAGACCGTAGAGCTAACAAGAAACAGCAAATTGGTATCTTTTGACATAAAAGATCTATACCCATCTATACCACTATCGGAGACTTTGGACATAGTTAGCTCAACAATAGTTCATAACACAAAAAACAAAGTAAAAAGTATGCAAATCACAAATACGCTAAGAACCACTTTACGTCAAAACTATTTTAAATTCAACAATAAAATATATAGACAAACAAACGGTCTTGGAATGGGAAGCCCCACATCAGCAATTCTTATGGAAGTGTTCATGCAAAATCTGGAAGAAAAGTACATACAGGAGCTGAAGTCCAAATTAGGCGTGTCATTTTATGCTAGATACGTGGATGACATAATATGCGTTTTAACTACTAATAACGAAGAGCTCGTACTGGAGTACCTCAACAAACAGCACGGCAATATAAAATTTACAATGGAAACCGAAAAAGACGGAGGAATCAACTATCTAGACCTCACGATAAATATTGATAAAGAAGCCAAAAGATTTAACTATGACATATATAGAAAGTCAACGGCCACCGACACAATAATACACAATACCTCAAATCACCCTCAACATCATAAAAATGCAGCATTAAGGCACTTGGTACATAGACTTGAAAGAACACCTCTTACACAAGAGGCATATAAGAGAGAACTTGAGGTCATATATAATATCGCTGCAAACAACGGATATAAAAAAGCACTAGTAGATAAGCTCAGAAGGACAAATGGAGAACCAAAAAGAAATAATGAAAAAGAAAATAATAGCTGGACGACTATGACATATACTGGAAAAGCAACATATAAATTGGCAAATTTCTTTAAAAAATACAACATTAACACAGCATTCAAAACATCGAACAATCTAGGGCGAAAACTAAGAACTAACATTAACTCAGAGGATCCGTTTAGCAGCCACGGCGTATACAAGCTTACCTGCGGATGCCAGCATAGTTACATAGGACAAACAGGACGGCAAATAAGAACGAGGTTCAGAGAACATATTAGAGATTACAACAAAAAAATACGGAATCCAAACATTATACCCGAGTCTAACTTCGCGAATCACATGGTCGAGAATGAATGTTCCACAGCAAACATCAATAAAACAGTTAGGGTTCTTCACATACAAGAAAAGGGCCGACATCTCAACGTACTCGAAAACATGGAAATCTACAAACAGAAAACATTCGACGGTAGAATAATAAACGAACAGATAAACACCATTTCTGACACAATATTCGAGCCTTTAAAACTTGTTTACAGGAAACAACTTAATCACACAGGTACAACAGACAAACGCACAACAACAAATAAACACAAAACAATTAACACACCAAAACAAAAAACCGACAAAGAAGGTCAAACGACTAAAATCACAGATTTCTACCTACCCCAGTCAGCCACACAAATCGATTAGTAAACCACCCTCGGTTCTGAACGAACACACAGCACATACACATAACTAAATATACACAAGCATCAATTTGACAATACCTGCTCATATACCTACGAACTATAAATACAGGACAAATGACAACAACAGATCAGAACGAAAATCGACACTGATGATGGCACAACGCCGAAACCGGTTTGTCTCAAAACCAAATTTGACAAGGGATGACGGAAAATCGTTCCAATATACATCATCAAAACAAGCACTAAACGCATTACTTAAGCTAAATTTGACTGCACAAGCATACTGAGATATTACTAGCATTCTCAAGTACATTAAATAGTTCGAATGTATCTTGCTTTCCTCAATTTAGTTCAAAATACTGACTACCATTAATGAAAGAAACGTGGTGCTCTAAGCTGGAGACGCTACCATAGATGTTCAGGTCCGACATCTTGATGCCTTATTAGCTGATTTGAAGGTGATGAGAAACCAATGGGAAGCAATTTGAAATGAATGCAAAACAGTTGCTATTCAATTGAACATCTCGCCAAAGTTTCCGGACATTCGAAAGTGAAACCCCAAAAGACCTTATGAAGATAATTTAAATGAGATGATTACGGATGATTCAGAGTCTGATTTTAAAAACAATACATTACAATACTGCGCCCACTTTTTCGATATCGAAAATTTCGAAAAACGGAAAATGTGCGATAATTCATTACCAAAGACGGGTAAAGCGATGAAACTTGGTAGGTGGGTTGACCTTATTACGCAGAATAGAAAATGATAAAATTTTGAACAATGGGCGTGGCACCACCCACTTTTAAAAGAAGGTAATTTAAAAGTTTTGAAGCTGTAATTTGGCAGTCATTGCAGATATCATGAGGAAATTTGGCAGGAGCATTACTCCTATTACTATATGTGTGCTAAATAAAACTAAGCAAAATCGGATTACGAACACGCCCACTTTTAACAAAAAAAAATTTAAAAGTAAAATTTTAACAAAAAGTTTAATATCTTTACAGTGTATAAGTAATATATGTCAACATTCAACTTCAGTAATGATATGGTGCGCCAGAATACAAAAATAAAAGAAAATTTCAAAATGGGCGTGGATCCGACCTTTTTCATTAAATTTGGCTAGAATACTTTTAATGCCATAAGTCGAACAGAAATGTATCACTCCTTGCGATATTTGGAAAGGGGATAGCTTCTGTGCCGTTAATTGTTTTCTGTGAAAATGGGCGAAATCGGTTGAAGCCACGCCCAGTTTTTATATACAGTCGGCCGTCTGTCCTCTCTCTTGGCCGTTAACACGATAACTTGAGCAAAAATCGATATATCTTTACTAAATTCAGTTCACGTACTTATTTGAACTCACTTTATATTGATATAAAAAATGGCCGAAATCCGACTATGACCACGCCCCCTTTTTCGATATCGAAAATTTGGAAAAATGAAAAAAATGCCATAATTCTATTACAAATACGAAAAAAGGCATGAAACATGGTGATTGCATTGGTTTGTGACGCAAAATATAACTTTAGAAAAAACTTTGTAAAATGGGTGTGACACCTACCATATTAAGTAGAAGAAAATGAAAAAGTTATGCAGGGCGAAATCAAAAGCCCTTGGAATCATGGCAGGAATGCTGTCCGCGGTTTTACATAATTAAATAAATTAGCGGTACCCGACAGATGATGTTCTGGGTCACCCTGATCCACATTTTCGTCGATACCTCGAAAACACCTTCACATATACAACTAAGGGCCACTCCCTTTTACTATCGTTAATACCTTTAATTTTATACCCATATCGTGCAAACACATTACACATTACGCCGAAGTAATCCGGCAGCCTGTAGGATCTGTTTATTTCAGGATCAGCACAGTATACCCCATACCCTACTCCTTCCACTACTTTGGAACAATCTGTGTACATATGTATCGCCTCGACCGCCATATGAGCACCCTTGCGCCAATCGTCCACCTCTATTGTGGCCTTAAGATCGCCTTCGAAGCACAGATAGAGAATCAGGTAGCCTGTTCGTCTTGTTATTGATGACGCTATACTACTACGGCCATATGGTCGGCGCTCAAGCTGCCCCGAGGCACCGAGCCTGGTTGCAGTTGTTAATGATATGTTCTTTGCTACCAGGTCTACAGGTGGAATGTGCAGAATGGCATACAGTGTATCCGTTGGGGTTGCTTTCAGGGCTCTCGTAATTCTAAGCATTGATAGTCTGCATACCCCTCTAATTTTTTGAGGTAGGTTGTTTTTTGTGTGGCTTTCCACCAACCAAGAACTCTATAGTATAGAATAGGGCTTACAATCGTTGTAAAACCCCAATGAGAAAGAGAGGGCGATAAGTCCCACGTAAACCATTCTTTTACATGCATTATTTTACGTGCCGTTGAGGCCTTCTTCACCCTCTCCTCCACGCTGAGCTTCCTGAAAGCTTATTGTCTACGATGATTCCTAGATATTTTTTGCAAGGTTTCTCCTGTAGAGTCACCCCTCCTAACTTAGGCCTGGTCCAATTTGGGACCTTGTACCTCTTTGTAAACAAGAACATATCCGTCTTCTACGCGTTGACTTTCAACCTGACATTTGATGCCAAGGAATGAATATCCCGAATCGCCCGAACCATTAACGAGCTATTCAAAGGAAAGCACTTTCCACTTATGACAATTGCAACGTAGTCTGCGTAAGCCGTAAGTCTTACGGGTCCCTCATCGAATCGCGTGAGCAGTTGGTTGATTACCAGCGTCCACAGCAGAGGTGATAGCACCCACCCCTTTCGTGGCCTCAATTTGTTACCAACCACGTTTTGTAAGCTTAATGGTTTTTTGAGAAAATTTATTAAAAACTTAGATAAAATTTACTTTGTTTGCAAGGTCCCAACCACGTTTTGTAAGTTTAATATTTTTTTGAGAAAACTTGTTAAAAACTTACATTAGGTTTGCTTTGTTTGTTGGGATAATTATAGAAAAGAGTTTTTTTTTTGCACTCAACCCATTTAACTGTGAGTAAATGTTTGGTAGAAGTGCGTAATTAAAATCTCAATGCTCTTAATGATGAAAAATATAAAATATTTATACAGCTTTTTAAAATGGCATTTCTGTAGAAATTTTAGTTTTATGAAAAGAACAAAGCGTATGATCAGAGTTGGGAGCAGTGGAATAAATTTTGAGCAACAACACTGCGCGAACTTAGGCGGGATGACATGATCAAGATCTTGTTCAAAGTGTTAATGAGACCTTAATTTCTAATGGATTTAAACATCTTTCTTATGTTCGTAAAATTAATGTGTTTCAGACGGCTTCTATAGGAATTTGGAAAATGAGTTAACGTCGCTTCAAATAAAACAACCTGGTTAGAATGTGAGGTCCCAAACACGTTTTGTAAGCTTAATGTTTTTTTGAGAAAACTTATTAAAAACTTACACTATGTTTACTTTGTTTGTTGTGATAATTATAGAAATGAAATTTTTTTTTTTCTACTCAACCCATTTAACCTTGAGTAAATGTTTGGTAGAAGTGCGTAATTAAATTTTCAATGTTTTTAATGATGAAAAATACAAAACGTTTATACAGCTTTTTAAAATTGCATTTCTGCAGAAATTTCTTATTTATTAGCTTTATAGTTTTATGACAAGAACAAAGCGTACACTCAATTTGGTTTATTTTTTTCCAAACTGCTAATATGTTCTATAGTTTACTGTCACATGACCAGAGATGGGAGCAGTGGAATAAATTTTGGGTAACAACACTGCGCGAACTTAGGCTTGATGACGTAATCAAGATCTTGTTCAAAGTGTTAATGAGACTTTAAGTTGTAATGGATTTAAGCATCTGTCTTTTGTTCGTAAAATGAATGTGTTTCCGATGGCTTATATAGGAATTTTGAAAATGAGTTAACGTCGCTTCAAATAAAACAACCTGGTTACTGTAGACTTTTTGATGTTTGTACAAAATAATATAAGGTCCCAACCACGTTTTGTAAGTTTAATGTTTTTTTGAGAAAACTTGTTAAAAACTTACGTTAGGTTTGCTTTGTTTTTTGGGATAATTATAGAAAGGATTTTTTTTTTTTTCAACTCAACCCATTTAACCTTGAGTAAATGTTTGGTAGAAGCGCGTAACTAAAATCTCAATGCTTTTAATGGTGAAAAATATAAAATATTTATACAGCTTTTAAAAAGGCATTTCTGTAAAAATTTCTTATTTATTAGCTTTATAGTTTTATGAAAAGAACATAGCGTACACTTAATTAGGCTTATTTGTTTCCAAACTGCTAATATGTTCTATAGTATACTGTCACATTACCAGAGTTGGGAGCAGTGAAATAAATTTTGAGTAACAAAACTGCGCGAACTTAGGCTTGATGACATAATCAAGATCTTGTTCAAAGTGTTAATGAGACCTTAATTTCTAATGGATTTAAACATCTTTCTTTTGTTCGTAAAATTAAAGTGTTTCAGACGGCTTCTATAGGAATTCTGAAAATGAGTTAACGTCGCCTCAAATAAAACAACCTGGTTACTGTAGACTTTTTGATGTTTGTACAAAAGAATGTGAGGTCCTAACCACGTTTTGTAAGTTTAATGTTTTTTTGAGACAACTTATTAAAAACTTACATTACGTTTACTTAGTTTGTTGGGATAATTATAGAAAGGAATATTTTTTTTTTGCACTCAACCCATTTAACCGTGAGTAAAGTTTTGGTAGAAGTGCGTAATTAAATTTTCAATGCCCTTAATGATGAAAAATATAAAATATTTATACAGCTTTTTAAAATGGCATTTCTGTAGAAATTTCTTATTTATTACCTTTATAGTTTTATGAAAAGAACAAAGCGTACACTTAATTAGGTTTTTTGTTTTCCAAACTGATATGTTCTATATTACACTGCCACATGAACAGAGTTGGGAACAGTGGAATAAATTTTGAGTAACAACACTGCTCGAATTTAAGCGGGATGACATAATCAAGATCTTGTTCAAAGTCTTAATGAGGCCTTAATTTCTAATTGATTTAAACATCTTTCTTATGTTCGTAAAATTAATGTGTTTCCGATGGCTTCTATAGGAATTTTGAAAACGAGTTAACGTCGCTTCAAATAAAACAACCTGGATACTGTAGACTTTTTGATGTTTATAGTTTTATGATAAGAAAAAAGCGTACACTTAATTATGTTTATTTTTTTTCCAAACTGCTAATATGTTCTATAGTATACTGTCACATGACCAGAGTCGGGAGCAGTGGAATAAATTTTGAGTAACAACACTGCTCGAATTTAAGCGGGATGACATAATCAAGATCTTGTTCAAAGTCTTAATGAGACCTTAATTTCTAATGGATTTAAGCATCTTTTGTTCGTAAAATTAATCTGTTTCCGATGGCTTCTATAGGAATTTTGAAAATGAGTTAACGTCGTTTCAAATAAAACAACCTGGTTACTCGAGACTTTTTGATGTTTGTACAAAAGAATGTGAGGTCCTAACCACGTTTTGTAAGTTTAATGTTTTTTTGAGACAACTTATTAAAAACTTACATTACGTTTACTTAGTTTGTTGGGATAATTATAGAAAGGAATATTTTTTTTTTGCACTCAACCCATTTAACCGTGAGCAAAGTTTTGGTAGAAGTGCGTAATTAAATTTTCAATGCCCTTAATGATGAAAAATATAAAATATTTATACAGCTTTTTAAAATGGCATTTCTGTAGAAATTTCTTATTTATTACCTTTATAGTTTTATGAAAAGAAGAAAGCGTACACTTAATTAGGTTTTTTGTTTTCCAAACTGATATGTTCTATATTACACTGCCACATGAACAGAGTTGGGAACAGTGGAATAAATTTTGAGTAACAACACTGCTCGAATTTAAGCGGGATGACATAATCAAGATCTTGTTCAAAGTCTTAATGAGGCCTTAATTTCTAATTGATTTAAACGTCTTTCTTATGTTCGTAAAATTAATGTGTTTCCGATGGCTTCTATAGGAATTTTGAAAACGAGTTAACGTCGCTTCAAATAAAACAACCTGGATACTGTAGACTTTTTGATGTTTATAGTTTTATGATAAGAAAAAAGCGTACACTTAATTATGTTTATTTTTTTTCCAAACTGCTAATATGTTCTATAGTATACTGTCACATGACCAGAGTCGGGAGCAGTGGAATAAATTTTGAGTAACAACACTGCTCGAATTTAAGCGGGATGACATAATCAAGATCTTGTTCAAAGTCTTAATGAGACCTTAATTTCTAATGGATTTAAGCATCTTTTGTTCGTAAAATTAATGTGTTTCAGATGGCTTCTATAGGAATTTTGAAAACGAGTTAACGTCGCTTCACATAAAACAACCTGGATACTGTAGACTTTTTGATGTTTGTACAAAAGAATGTGAGGACGCAACCACGTTTTGTAAGTTTAATGTTTTTTTGAGAAAACTTATTAAAAACTTACATTACTTTACCTTGTTTGTTATGATAATTATAGAAAGGAAATTTTTTTTGCACTCAACCCATTTAACCTTGAGTAAATTTTTTGGTAAAATTGCGTAATTAAAATTTCAATGCCCTTAATGATGAAAATACAAAATATTTATACATCTTTTTAAAATGGCATTTCTGTAGAAATTCCTTATTTATTAACTTTATAGTTTTATGAAAAGAACAAAGCATACGCTTAATTAATTTCGTTTGTTTTCAAACTGCAAATATGTTCTATAGTATACTGTCACATGACCACAGCTGGGAGCAGCGCAATAAATTTTGAGTAACAACACTGCGCGAACTTTGGCGGGATGACATAATCAAGATCTTGTTCAAAGTGTTAATGAGACCTTTATTTGTAGTGGATTTAAACATCTTTCTTATGCTCGTAAAATTAAAGTGTTTCAGGCGGCTTCTATAGATATTATGACTTTTAGATGTAGCCTTTTGATGTTTGTACAAAAGAATGTGAGGTCCCAACCACGTTTTGTTTACTGTTTTTTTGAGAAAACTTATTAAAAATTTACATTACGTTTGCTTTGTTTGTTAGGATAATTATAGAAATGAATTTTTATTTTTGCACTCAACCCATTTAACCTTGAGTAAATTTTTGGTAGAAGTGCGTAATTAAAATTGTAATGCCCTTAATGATGAAAAATATTTATACAGCTTTTTAAAATGGCATTTCTGTAGAAATTTCTTATTTATTACCTTTATAGTTTCATGAAAAGGACAAAGCATACGCTTAATTAATTTCATTTGTTTTCAAACTGCAAATATGTTCTATAGTTTACTGTCACATGACCACAGCTGGGAGCAGCGCAATAAATTTTGAGCAACAACACTGCGCGAACTTAGGTGGGATAACATAATCAAGATCTTGTTCAAAGTGTAAATGAGACCTTAATTTCTAATTGATTTAAACATCTTTCTTATGTTCGTAAAATTAATGTGTTTCCGATGGCTTCTATAGGAATTTTGAAAATGAGTTAACGTCGTTTCAAATAAAACAACCTGGTTACTATAGACTTTTTGATGTTTGTACAAAAGAATGTGAGGTTTTGTAAGTTTAATGTTTTTTTGAGAAAACTTTTTAAAAACTTATACTATGTTTACTTTGTTTGTTGGGATAATTATAGAAAGGAATTTTTCTTTTTGCACTCAACCCATTTAACCTTGAGTAAATTTTTTGGTAGAAGTGCGTAATTAAAATTTCAATGCCCTTAATGATGAAAAATTCAAAATATTTATACAGCTTTTAAAAATGGCATTTCTGTCGAAATTTTTTATTTATTAGCTTTATAGTTTTATGAAAAGAACAAAGCGTACACTTAGTTAGGTTTATTTGTTTCCAAACTGCTAATATGTTCTATAGTATACTGTCACATTACCAGAGTTGGGAGCAGTGGAATAAATTTTGAGTAACAACACTGCGCGAACTTCGGCGGGATGACATAATCAAGATCTTATTCAAAGTGTTAATGAGACCTTAATTTCTAATGGATTTAAACATCTTTCTTATGTTCGTAAAATTAAAGTGTTTCAGACGGCTTCTATAGGAATTTGGAAAATGAGTTAACGTCGCTTCAAATAAAACAACCTGGTTACTGTAGACTTTTTGTTTTTTTGCACTCAAACCATTTAATCTTGAGTAAATTTTTTGGTAGAAGTGCTTAATTAAAATTTCAAAGCCCTTAATGATGAAAAATTCAAAATATTTATACAGCTTTAAAAATGGCATTTCCGTCGAAATTTTTTATTTATTATCTTTATAGTTTTATGGAAAGAACAAAGTGTACACTTAGTTAGGTTTATTTGTTTCCAAACTGCTAATATGTTCTATAGTATACTGTCACATGAACAGAGCTGGGAGCAATGGAATAAATTTTAAGTAACAACACTGCGCGAACTTTGGTGGGATGACATAATCAAGATCTTTTTCAAAGTGTTAATGAGACCTTAATTTCTAATGGATTTAAACATCTTTCTTTTGTTCGTAAAATGAATGTGTTTCCGATGGCTTATATAGGAATTTTGAAAATGAGTTAACGTCGCTTCAAATAAAACAACCTGGTTACTGTAGACTTTTTGATGTTTGTACAAAATAATATAAGGTCCCAACCACGTTTTGTAAGTTTAATGTTTTTTTGAGAAAACTTGTTAAAAACTTACGTTAGGTTTGCTTTGTTTTTTGGGATAATTATAGAAAGGATTTTTTTTTTTTTTCAACTCAACCCATTTAACCTTGAGTAAATGTTTGGTAGAAGTGCGTAACTAAAATCTCAATGCTTTTAATGGTGAAAAATATAAAATATTTATACAGCTTTTAAAAAGGCATTTCTGTAAAAATTTCTTATTTATTAGCTTTATAGTTTTATGAAAAGAACATAGCGTACACTTAGTTAGGCTTATTTGTTTCCAAACTGCTAATATGTTCTATAGTATACTGTCACATTACCAGAGTTGGGAGCAGTGAAATAAATTTTGAGTAACAAAACTGCGCGAACTTAGGCTTGATGACATAATCAAGATCTTGTTCAAAGTGTTAATGAGACCTTAATTTCTAATGGATTTAAACATCTTTCTTTTGTTCGTAAAATTAAAGTGTTTCAGACGGCTTCTATAGGAATTCTGAAAATGAGTTAACGTCGCCTCAAATAAAACAACCTGGTTACTGTAGACTTTTTGATGTTTGTACAAAAGAATGTGAGGTCCTAACCACGTTTTGTAAGTTTAATGTTTTTTTGAGACAACTTATTAAAAACTTACATTACGTTTACTTAGTTTGTTGGGATAATTATAGAAAGGAATATTTTTTTTTTGCACTCAACCCATTTAACCGTGAGTAAAGTTTTGGTAGAAGTGCGTAATTAAATTTTCAATGCCCTTAATGATGAAAAATATAAAATATTTATACAGCTTTTTAAAATGGCATTTCTGTAGAAATTTCTTATTTATTACCTTTATAGTTTTATGAAAAGAACAAAGCGTACACTTAATTAGGTTTTTTGTTTTCCAAACTGATATGTTCTATATTACACTGCCACATGAACAGAGTTGGGAACAGTGGAATAAATTTTGAGTAACAACACTGCTCGAATTTAAGCGGGATGACATAATCAAGATCTTGTTCAAAGTCTTAATGAGGCCTTAATTTCTAATTGATTTAAACATCTTTCTTATGTTCGTAAAATTAATGTGTTTCCGATGGCTTCTATAGGAATTTTGAAAACGAGTTAACGTCGCTTCAAATAAAACAACCTGGATACTGTAGACTTTTTGATGTTTATAGTTTTATGATAAGAAAAAAGCGTACACTTAATTATGTTTATTTTTTTTCCAAACTGCTAATATGTTCTATAGTATACTGTCACATGACCAGAGTCGGGAGCAGTGGAATAAATTTTGAGTAACAACACTGCTCGAATTTAAGCGGGATGACATAATCAAGAACATGTTCAAAGTCTTAATGAGACCTTAATTTCGAATGGATTTAAGCATCTTTTGTTCGTAAAATTAATGTGTTTCAGATGGCTTCTATAGGAATTTTGAAAATGAGTTAACGTCGTTTCAAATAAAACAACCTGGTTACTCGAGACTTTTTGATGTTTGTACAAAAGAATGTGAGGACGCAACCACGTTTTGTAAGTTTAATGTTTTTTTGAGAAAACTTATTAAAAACTTACATTACTTTACCTTTTTTGTTATGATAATTATAGAAAGGAAATTTTTTTTGCACTCAACCCATTTAACCTTGAGTAAATTTTTTGGTAAAATTGCGTAATTAAAATTTCAATGCCCTTAATGATGAAAATAAAAAATATTTATACATCTTTTTAAAATGGCATTTCTGTAGAAATTCCTTATTTATTAACTTTATAGTTTTATGAAAAGAACAAAGCATACGCTTAATTAATTTCGTTTGTTTTCAAACTGCAAATATGTTCTATAGTATACTGCCACATGACCACAGCTGGGAGCAGCGCAATAAATTTTGAGTAACAACACTGCGCGAACTTTGGCGGGATGACATAATCAAGATCTTGTTCAAAGTGTTAATGAGACCTTTATTTGTAGTGGATTTAAACATCTTTCTTATGCTCGTAAAATTAAAGTGTTTCAGGCGGCTTCTATAGATATTATGACTTTTAGATGTAGCCTTTTGATGTTTGTACAAAAGAATGTGAGGTCCCAACCACGTTTTGTTTACTGTTTTTTTGAGAAAACTTATTAAAAATTTACATTACGTTTGCTTTGTTTGTTAGGATAATTATAGAAATGAATTTTTATTTTTGCACTCAACCCATTTAACCTTGAGTAAATTTTTGGTAGAAGTGCGTAATTAAAATTGTAATGCCCTTAATGATGAAAAATATTTATACAGCTTTTTAAAATGGCATTTCTGTAGAAATTTCTTATTTATTACCTTTATAGTTTCATGAAAAGGACAAAGCATACGCTTAATTAATTTCATTTGTTTTCAAACTGCAAATATGTTCTATAGTTTACTGTCACATGACCACAGCTGGGAGCAGCGCAATAAATTTTGAGCAACAACACTGCGCGAACTTATGTGGGATAACATAATCAAGATCTTGTTCAAAGTGTAAATGAGACCTTAATTTCTAATTGATTTAAACATCTTTCTTATGTTCGTAAAATTAATGTGTTTCCGATGGCTTCTATAGGAATTTTGAAAATGAGTTAACGTCGTTTCAAATAAAACAACCTGGTTACTCGAGACTTTTTGATGTTTGTACAAAAGAATGTGAGGTCCCAACCACGTTTTGTAAGTTTAATGTTTTTTTGAGGCAACTTATTAAAAACTTACATTACGTTTACTTAGTTTGTTGGGATAATTATAGAAAGGAATATTTTTTTTTTTGCACTCAACCCATTTAACCATGAGTAAAGTTTTGGTAGAAGTGCGTAAATAAATTTTCAATGCCCTTAATGATGAAAAATATAAAATATTTATACAGCTTTTTAAAATGACATTTCTGTAGAAATTTCTTATTTGTTTACTTTATAGTTTTATGAAAAGAACAAAGCGTACACTTAATTAGGTTTATTGTTTTCCAAACTGATATGTTCTATATTACACTGTCACATGAACAGAGTTGGGAACAGTGGAATAAATTTTGAGTAACAACACTGCGAGAACTTGGGCGGGATGACATAATCAAGATCTTGTTAAAGTGTTAATGAGACCTTAATTTGTAATGGCTTTAAGCATCTTTCTTTTGTGTGTAAAATTAATGTGTTTCAGACGGCTTCTGTAGGAATTTTGAAAATGAGTTAACGTCGTTTCAAATAAAACAACCTGGTTACTGAAGACTTTTTGATGTTTGTACAAAATAATGTGAGGTCCCAACCATGTTTTGTTTAATGTTTTTTTGAGAAAATTTATTAAAAATTTACATTACGTTTGCTTTGTTTGTTAGGATAATTATAGAAATGAATTTTTATTTTTGCACTCAACCCATTTAACCTTGAGTAAATTTTTGGTAGAAGTGCGTAATTAAAATTTCAATGCCCTTAATGATGAAAAATACAAAATTATTACACATCTTTTTAAAATTGAATTTTTGTATATATTTCTAATTTATTAGCTTTATAGTTTTATGATAAGAAAAAAGCGTACACTTAATTAGGTTTATTTTTTTTTCCAAGCTGCTAATATGTTCTATAGTATACTGTCACATGACCAGAGCTGGGAGAAGTGGAATAAATTTTGAGCAACAACACTGCGCGAACTTAGGTGGGATAACATAATCAAGATCTTGTTCAAAGTGTTAATGAGACCTTAATTTTAATTGATTTAAAAATCTTTCTTATGTTCGTAAAGTAAATGTGTTTCCGATGGCTTCTATAGGAATTTTGAAAATGAGTTAACGTCGTTTCAAATAAAACAACCTGGTTACTCTAGACTTTTTGGTGTTTGTACAAAAGAATGTGAGGTCCCAACCACGTTTTGTAAGTTTAATGTTTTTTTGAGACAACTTATTAAAAACTTACATTACGTTTACTTAGTTTGTTGGGATAATGGCATTTCTGTAGAAATTTCTTATTTATTAACTTTATAGTTTTATGAAAAGAACAAAGCATACGCTTAACTAATTTCATTTGTTTTCAAACTGCAAATATGTTCTATAGTATACTGTCACATGACCACAGCTGGGAGCAGCGCAATAAATTTTGAGTAACAACACTGCGCGAACTTTGGCGGGATGACATAATCAAGATCTTGTTCAAATTGTTAATGAGACCTTTATTTGTAGTGGATTTAAACATCTTTCTTATGCTCGTAAAATTACAGTGTTTCAGGCGGCTTCTATAGATATTACGACTTTTAGATGTAGCCTTTTGATGTTTGTACAAAAGAATGTGAGGTCCCAACCACGGTTTGTTTAATGTTTTTTTGAAAAAACTTATTAAAAATTTACATTACGTTTGCTTTGTTTGTTAGGATAATTATAGAAATGAATTTTTATTTTTGCACTCAACCCATTTAACCTTGAGTAAATTTTTGGTAGAAGTACGTAATTAAATTTTCAATGCCCTTAATGATGAAAAATATAAAATATTTATACAGGTTTTTAAAATGACATTTCTGTAGAAATTTCTTATTTGTTACCTTTATAGTATTATGACAAGAACAAAGCGTGCACTTAATTAGGTTTATTGTTTTCCAAACTGATATGTTCTATATTACACTGTCACATGAACAGAGTAGGGAACAGTGGAATAAATTTTGAGTAACAACACTGCGAGAACTTGGGCGGGATGACATAATCAAGATCTTGTTAAAGTGTTAATGAGACCTTAATTTGTAATGGCTTTAAGCATCTTTCTTTTGTGTGTAAAATTAACGTGTTTCAGACGGCTTCTGTAGGAATTTTGAAAATGAGTTAACGTCGTTTCAAATAAAACAACCTGGTTACTGAAGACTTTTTGATGTTTGTACAAAATAATGTGAGCTCCCAACCACGTTTTGTTTAATGTTTTTTTGAGAAAACTTATTAAAAATTTACATTACGTTTGCTTTGTATGTTAGGATAATTATAGAAATGAATTTTTATTTTTGCACTCAACCCATTTAACCTTGAGTAAATTTTTGGTAGAAGTGCGTAATTAAAATTTCAATGCCCTTAATGATGAAAAATACAAAATTATTACACATCTTTTTAAAATTGAATTTTTGTATATATTTCTTATTTATTAGCATTATAGTTTTATGATAAGAAAAAAGCGTACACTTAGTTATGTTTATTTTTTTTCTAAGCTGCTAATATGTTCTATAGTATACTGTCACATGACCAGAGCTGGGAGAAGTGGAATAAATTTTGAGCAACAACACTAAGCGAACTTAGGTGGGATAACATAATCAAGATCTTGTTCAAAGTGTTAATGAGACCTTAATTTTAATTGATTTAAACATCTTTCTTATGTTCGTAAAGTTAATGTGTTTCCGATGGCTTCTATAGGAATTTTGAAAATGAGTTAACGTCGTTTCAAATAAAACAACCTGGTTACTCTAGACTTTTTGATGTTTGTACAAAAGAATGTGAGGTCCCAACCACGTTTTGTAAGATTAATGTTTTTTTGAGACAACTTATTAAAAACTTACATTACGTTTACTTAGTTTGTTGGGATAATTATAGAAAGGAACATTTTTTTTTTGCACTCAACCCATTTAACCTTGAGTAAATTTTGGTAGAAGTGCGTAATATAAATTTCAATGCCCTTAATGATGAAAAATACAAAATATTTACACATCTTTTTAAAATTGCATTTTTTTAGAAATTTCTTATTTATTAGCTTTATAGTTTTATGAAAGGAACAAAGCGTACACTTAATTAGGTTTATTTTTTTCCAAACTGATAATATGTTCTATATTACACTGCCACATGACCAGAGTTGGGAACAGTGGAATACATTTTGAGTAACAACACTGCGCGAACTTATGCGGGATGACATAATCAAGATCTTGTTCAAAGTGCTAATGAGACCTTTATTTGTAGTGGATTTAAACATCTTTCTTATGCTCGTAAAATTAAAGTGTTTCAGGCGGCTTCTATAGATATTATGACTTTTAGATGTAGCCTTTTGATGTTTGTACAAAAGAATGTGAGATCCCAACCACGTTTTGTTTAATGTTTTTTTGAGAAAACTTATTAAAAACTTACATTACGTTTACTTAGTTTGTTGGGATAATTATAGAAAGGAATATTTTTTTTTTTTGCACTCAACCCATTTAACCGTGAGTAAAGTTTTGGTAGAAGTGCGTAATTGAATTTTCAATGCCCTTAATGATGAAAAATATAAAATATTTATACAGCTTTTTAAAGTGGCATTTCTGTAGAAATTTCTTATTTATTACCTTTATAGTTTTATGAAAAGAACAAAGCGTACACTTAATTATTTTTATTGTTTTCCAAACTGATATGTTCTATATTACACTGTCACATGAACAGAGTTGGGAACAGTGGAATAAATTTTGAGTAACAACACTGCGAGAGCTTTGGCGGGATGACATAATCAAGATCTTGTTAAAGTGTTAATGAGACCTTAATTTGTAATGGATTTAAGCATCTTTCTTTTGTTCGTAAAATTAAAGTGTTTCAGACGGCTTCTGTAGGAATTTTGAAAATGAGTTAACGTCGTTTCAAATAAAACAACCTGGTTACTGAAGAATTTTTGATGTTTGTACAAAAGAATATGAGGTCCCAACCACGTTTTGTAAGTTTAATGTTTTTTTGAGACAACTTATTAAAAACTTACATTACGTTTACTTATTTTGTTGGGATAATTATAGAAAGGAAAATTTTTTTTTGCACTCAACCCATTTAACCTTGAGTAAATTTTGGTAGAAGTGCGTAATATAAATTTCAATGCCCTTAATGATGAAAAATACAAAATATTTACACATCTTTTTAAAATTGCATTTTTTTAGAAATTTCTTATTTATTAGCTTTATAGTTTTATGAAAGGAACAAAGGGTACACTTAATTAGGTTTATTTTTTTCCAAACTGATAATATGTTCTATATTACACTGCCACATGACCAGAGTTGGGAACAGTGGAATACATTTTGAGTAACAACACTGCGCGAACTTATGCGGGATGACATAATCAAGATCTTGTTCAAAGTGCTAATGAGACCTTTATTTGTAGTGGATTTAAACATCTTTCTTATGCTCGTAAAATTAAAGTGTTTCAGGCGGCTTCTATAGATATTATGACTTTTAGATGTAGCCTTTTGATGTTTGTACAAAAGAATGTGAGATCCCAACCACGTTTTGTTTAATGTTTTTTTGAGAAAACTTATTAAAAACTTACATTACGTTTACTTAGTTTGTTGGGATAATTATAGAAAGGAATATTTTTTTTTTTTTGCACTCAACCCATTTAACCGTGAGTAAAGTTTTGGTAGAAGTGCGTAATTGAATTTTCAATGCCCTTAATGATGAAAAATATAAAATATTTATACAGCTTTTTAAAATGGCATTTCTGTAGAAATTTCTTATTTATTACCTTTATAGTTTTATGAAAAGAACAAAGCGTACACTTAATTAGGTTTATTGTTTTCCAAACTGATATGTTCTATATTACACTGTCACATGAACAGAGTTGGGAACAGTGGAATACATTTTGAGTAACAACACTGCGAGAACTTTGGCGGGATGACATAATCAAGATCTTGTAAAGTGTTAATGAGACCTTAATTTGTAATGGATTTAAGCATCTTTCTTTTGTTCGTAAAATTAAAGTGTTTCAGACGGCTTCTGTAGGAATTTTGAAAATGAGTTAACGTCGTTTCAAATAAAACAACCTGGTTACTCTAGACTTTTTGATGTTTGTACAAAAGAATGTGAGGTCCCAACCACGTTTTGTAAGTTTAATGTTTTTTTGAGACAACTTGTTAAAAACTTACATTACGTTTACTTAGTTTGTTGGGATAATTATAGAAAGAAATATTTTTTTTTTGCACTCAACCCATTTAACCTTGAGTACATTTTGGTAGAAGTGCGTAATATAAATTTCAATGCCCTTAATGATGAAAAATACAAAATATTTACACATCTTTTTAAAATTGCATTTTTTTAGAAATTTCTTATTTATTAGCTTTATAGTTTTATGAAAAGAACAAAGCATACACTTAATTAATTTCATTTGTTTTCAAACTGCAAATATGCTCCATAGTATACTGTCACATGACCAGAGCTGGGAGCAGCGCAATAAGTTTTGAGTAACAAAACTGCGCAAACTTTGGCGCGATGACATAATCAAGATCTTGTTCAAAGTGCTAATGAGACCTTTATTTGTAGTGGATTTAAACATCTTTCTTATGCTCGTAAAATTAAAGTGTTTCAGGCGGCTTCTATAGAAATTTTGACTTTTTGATGTAGCCTTTTGATGTTTGTACAAAAGAATGTGAGGTCCCAACCACATTTGGTAATTTTAATGTTTTTTTGAGAAAACTTATTAAAAACTTACATTACGTTTACTTTGTTTGTTGGGATAATTATAGAAAGGAATTTTTTTTGGACTCCACCCATTTAACCTTGAGTAAATTTTTGGTAGAAGTGCGTAATATAAATTTCAATGCCCTTAATGATGAAAAAAACAAATATTTATACAGCTCTTTAAAATGGCATTTCTGTAGAAGTTTCTCATTTATCAGCTTTATAGTTTTATGAAAAGAGCAAAACGTAGGCTTAGTTAGGTTTATTTGTTTTCAAACTGCTAATATGTTCTATAGTATACTGTCACATGACCAGAGTTGGGAGCAGTGGAATAAATTTTGAGTAACAACGCCGCTCGAACTTAAGAGGGATGACATAATCAAGATCTTGTTCAAAGTGTTAATGAGACCTTAATTTGTGATGGATGAAAGCATCTTTTGTTCGTAAAATTAATGTGTTTCAGATGGCTTCTATAGGAATTTTGAAAATGAGTTAACGTCGCTTCAAATAAAACAACCTGGATACTGTAGACTTTTTGATGTTTGTACAAAAGAATGTGAGGACCCAACCACGTTTTGTAAGTTTAATGTTTTTTTGAGAAAACTTATTAAAAACTTACATAACTTTACCTTGTTTGTTGTGATAATTATAGAAAGGAAATTTTTTTTGCACTCAACCCATTTAACCTTGAGTAAATTTTTTGGTAAAATTGCGTAATTAAAATTTCAATGCCCTTAATGATGAAAATGCAAAATATTTATACATCTTTTTAAAATGGCATTTCTGTAGAAATTTCTTATTTATTAGCTTTATAGTTTTATGAAAAAAACAAAGCATACGCTTAATTAATTTCATTTGTTTTCAAACTGCAAATATGTTCTATAGTATACTGTCACATGACCACAGCTGGGAGCAGCGCAATAAATTTTGAGTAACAACACTGCGCGAACTTTGGCGGGATGACATAATCAAGATCTTGTTCAAAGTGTTAATGAGACCTTTATTTGTAGTGGATTTAAACATCTTTCTTATGCTCGTAAAATCAAAGTGTTTCAGGCGGCTTCTATAGATATTATTACTTTTAGATGTAGCCTTTTGATGTTTGTACAAAAGAATGTGAGGTCCCAACCACGTTTTGTTTAATGTTTTTTTGAGAAAACTTATTAAAAATTTACATTACGTTTGCTTTGTTTGTTAGGATAATTATAGAAATGAATTTTTATTTTTGCACTCAACCCATTTAACCCTGAGTAAATTTTTGGTAGAAGTGCGTAATTAAAATTTCAATGCCCTTAATGATGAAAATGCAAAATATTTATACATCTTTTTAAAATGGCATTTCTGTAGAAATTTCTTATTTATTACCTTTATAGTTTCATGAAAAGAACAAAGCATACGCTTAATTAATTTCATTTGATTTCAAACTGCAAATATGTTCTATAGTATACTGTCACATGACCACAGCTGGGAGCAGCGCAATAAATTTTGAGCAACAACACTGCGCGAACTTAGGTGGGATAACATAATCAAGATCTTGTTCAAAGTGTAAATGAGACCTTAATTTCTAATTGATTTAACATCTTTCTTATGTTCGTAAAATTAATGTGTTTCAGATGGCTTCTATAGGAATTTTGAAAATGAGTTAACGTCGCTTCAAATAAAACAACCTGGTTACTCTAGACTTTTTGATGTTTGTACAAAAGAATGTGAGGTCCCAACCAGGTTTGGTAGTTTAATGTTTTTTTGAGACAACTTATTAAAAACTTACATTACGTTTACTTAGTTTGTTGGGGTTATTATAAAAAGGAATATTTTTTTTTTGCACTCAACCCATTTAACCGTGAGTAAAGTTTTGGTAGAAGTGCGTAATTAAATTTTCAATGCCCTTAATGATGAAAAATATAAAATATTTATACAGCTTTTTTAAATGGCATTTCTGTAGAAATTTCTTATTTATTACCTTTATAGTTTTATGAAAAGAACAAAGCGTACACTTAATTAGGTTTATTGTTTTCCAAACTGATATGTTCTATATTACACTATCACATGAACAGAGTTGGGAACAGTGGAATAAATTTTGAGTAACAACACTGCGAGAACTTTGGCGGGATGACATAATCAAGATCTTGTTTAAGTGTTAATGAGACCTTAATTTGTAATGGCTTTAAGCATCTTTCTTTTGTTCGTAAAATTAATGTGTTTCAGACGGCTTCTGTAGGAATTTTGAAAATGTGTTAACGTCGTTTCAAATAAAACAACCTGGTTACTGAAGACTTTTTGATGTTTGTACAAAAGAATGTGAGGTCCCAACCACGTTTTGTTTAATGTTTTTTTGAGAAAATTTATTAAAAATTTACATTACGTTTGCTTTGTTTGTTAGGATAATTATAGAAATGAATTTTTATTTTTGCACTCAACCCATTTAACCTTGAGTAAATTTTTGGTAGAAGTGCGTAATTAAAATTTCAATGCCCTTAATGATGAAAAATACAAAATTATTTCACATATTTTTAAAATTGAATTGTTGTATATATTTCTTATTTATTAGCTTTATAGTTTTATGATAAGAAAAAAGCGTACACTTAATTAGGTTTATTTTTTTTCCAAGCTGCTAATATGTTCTATAGTATACTGTCACATGACCAGAGCTGGGAGAAGTGGAATAAATTTTGAGCAACAACACTGCGCGAACTTAGGTGGGATAACATAATCAAGATCTTGTTCAAAGTGTTAATGAGACCTTAATTTTAATTGATTTAAACATCTTTCTTATGTTCGTAAAGTTAATGTGTTTCCGATGGCTTCTATAGGAATTTTGAAAATGAGTTAACGTCGTTTCAAATAAAACAACCTGGTTACTCTAGACTTTTTGATGTTTGTACAAAAGAATGTGAGGTCCCAACCACGGTTTGTAAGTTTAATTTTTTTTTGAGAAAACTTATTAAAAACTTACATTACGTTTACTTTGTTTGTTGGGATAATTATAGAAAGGAATATTTTTTTTTTTTGCCCTCAACCCATTTAACCTTGAGTAAATTTTGGTAGAAGTGCGTAATTGAAATTTCAGTGCCCTTAATGATGAAAAATACAAAATATTTATGCAGCTTTTTAAAATGGCATTTCTGTAGAAATTTCTTTTTTATTAGCTTTATAGTTTTATGAAAAGAATAAAGCGTACACTTAATTAGATTTATTTTTTTCCAAACTGATATGTTCTATATTACACTGTCACATGAACAGAGTTGTGAACAGTGGCATAAATTTTGAGCAACAACACTGCGCGAACTTAGGTGGGATAACATATTCAAGATCTTGTTAAAGTGTTAATGAGACTTTAATTTGTAATGGATTTAAACATCTTTCTTATGTTCGTAAAATTCATGTGTTTCATACGGCTCCTGTAGGAATTCTGAAATGAGTTAACGTCGCTGCAAATAAAACAACCTGGCTACTGTAGACTTTTTGATGTTTGTACAAGAGGATGTGAGGTCCCAAACACATTTTGTAAGTTTAATGTTTTTTTGAGAAAACTTACTAAAAACTTACATTACGTTTACTTTGTTTGTTGGGATAATTATAGAAAGGATTTTTTTTTGCACTCAAATCCATTTAACATTGAGTAAAGTTTTTTTTAGAAGTGCGCAATTAAAATGGCAATGCCCTTAATGATCAAATATATAAAATATTTATGCAGCTTTTTAAAATGGCATTTCTGCAGAAATTTATTATTTATTAGCTTTATAGTTTTATGAACAGAACAAAGCGTACACTTAATTAGGTTTATTTTTTTCCAAACTGATAATATGTTCTATATTACACTGCCACATGACCAGAGTTGGGAACAGTGGAATAAATTTTGAGTAACAACACTGCGCGAACTTATGCGGGATGACATACACAAGATCTTGTTAAAAGTGTTAATGAGACCTTAATTTGTAATGGATTTAAACATCTTTCTTATGTTCGTAAAATTAATGTGTTTCAGACGGCTTCTATAGGAATTTGGAAAATGAGTTAACGTCGCTTCAAATAAAACAACAGAAATTTATTATTTATTAGCTTTATAGTTTTATGAAAAGAACAAAGCGTACACTTAATTAGGTTTATTTTTTTCCAAACTGATAATATGTTCTATATTACACTGCCACATGACCAGAGTTGGGAACAGTGGAATAAATTTTGAGTAACAACACAGCGCGAACTTATGCGGGATGACATAATCAAGATCTTGCTTCAGCTTTTCAGACTTTTTTCTTCATAAACAAATTTTAAAAGCAGCAAATATTCCAAACATCTTTTAATGTTTCCCCTATTTCAAGCGATTTATTGAGTTTTGAAAGAAATGAATTATTTATTGGTGAACTTTTGGCTAGGCTCAGCTATGTACTTCAACCTACGGTTTGGTTATCACTAAGGCGTTATGCTATGGTTCAATAACAAAATACATACATTTCCATAAGGTTGATTGCATCAGCTGTTTCATGCGGGGTTTGCCAGGGCCTTAAAATACTTACTCCGCAATTTTTTTATCTCACGTGCTATTAATAAAAGAGGGAATTTTAAAGCTAAGAATAAAGTTTCATCACACAACCTAAGGCATTTGCATGTCTCACATCTTCAGTGAATACAATCAAAACATATATTTTTTTGTAAATCGCAATAATAAACATTTATTTGAAGATAAAAAAAAAAACAAAATATCGCTATTTCGACTGCTGATTGGAATATCACCATATCTCAGCTGCTGTTTCGAAAAAGTTATATCTTAGGAAATTAGCCGTTCAGCCGAGTTGGGGTGATCTTCCACTCAGTAGTCGATTTATAACAACACCCTGCAATTAAGACCTCAGCGCCTTATTTAAAAACTGTACAACTTTATTATTAGTTACAGGTGTAAAAACAACCGCGGAATTGGGGTCCGCATGATTAAGATAATGTGATGCCACCGCACAAAGACTTCCCATTACAACGCCCGGTGTCCCTGGATCTACAAGGCACCCTCCAGCTGTAGCAGGAACAGCACAAATCATTGCTCGTGTTAAAGGAATATTTGGGCTTCTATAATGCTTCTCACAATCACTATGTTCAATTGAAAGCCAGTCAGTAAATTGGATTGGATTCGAAATCTCCCCATTTTCTGAATTTTCCCAACCGAATTGCCTAACTCGCATTAGATTGCTCCAAAATGTGCATAAGTCTATTGTTTCTACTGTTGGATCGTCGTTAATCAATCCATCCAATGTCATCACAGCAATATTCAAATGTTTTATATTGTAATTATACCCAGGTGGATAAACTACATCCTTCACACCGAGAACTTGTCCATTTTCCCATTTATCATGTAAATTCGTTACACCAGCTGCAACCTTGAAAAACTGCTTTTCTTTATCTACCACACAATCTGCAGCTGTGACAACCTACTCCAAAGTGACTAACGAGCCAACACAACGATTCACGCCCATATAACTTATTAATACTACATATTTAGGTCTCTCTGCGTTCTCATGACTGCCGCCTACCATGCGATATTCCGAATTCGTGAAAGTAAAAATATAGCCAAATATGACCAACAAGAGCGTTAAATAATTGCGTAACACATTTTAGACTATTTCCGTAGTTTTTTAAGTATAAATACACCAAGATCAATTTTGTGCACGGTATTTATACGAAATTGTGTAGTGTGAATAAAAAATAAGCAAAAACATTTCCATCTAGATTCCAGGAATTTGAACAATAAAAACACAATTTTTTACTTTTTTCAGTCAACCCATTTAACCTTGAGTAAAGTTTTGGTAGAAGTGCGTAATTAAAATGTCAGTGCCCTTAATAATGAAAAATATAAAATATTTATACAGCTTTTTAAATTGGCATATCTGTAGAAAGTTCTTATTTATTAGCTTTATAGTTTTATGAAAAGAACAAAGCGTACACTTAATTAGTTTACTTTTTTTTAAAACTGCTAATATGTTCTATCGTATACTGTCACATGACCAGAGTTGGGAGTAGTGCAATAAATTGTGAGTAACAACACTGCGCGAACTTAAGCGGTATAACATAATCAAGATCTTGTTCAAAGTGTTAATGGGACCTTAATTTGTAATGGATTTAAGCATCTTTCCGTAAACTTATGGCTTACGCAAATGACGTTGCAATTGTCATAAGTGGAAAGTGCCTTCCATCGATCAGCTCTTTGATGGATAGGGCGCTTCGGGATATTCATATCTGGGCATCAAATGTCGGGTTGAAAGCCAACGCGGAGAAGACAGATATGGTCTTGTTTACAAAGAGGTACAAGGTTCCAAATTGGATTAGGCCTAAGTTAGGAGTGGTGACCCTACAGGAGGAACCTTGCACAAAATATCTAGGAATCATCCTAGACAGTAAGCTGTCATGGAAGCTCAACGTGGAGGAGAGGGCGAAGAAGTCTTCAACGGCACTTTATGCATGTAAAAGAATGCTGGGGTGTACGTGGGGCTTATCGTTCTCTCTTTCTCATTGGGCTTTTACAACGATTGTAAGCCCTATTCTATACTATGGAGTTCTTGTTTGGTGAAAAGCCACACAAAAAACAACCTACCTCAAAATATTAGAGCGGGTATGCAGACTATCAATGCTTAGCATTACGGGAGCCCTGGAAACAACCCCAACGGCTGCACTGTACGCTATTTTGCACATTCCACCTGTAGACGTGGTAGCAGCGAACATAGCGTTAACAACTGCAACCAGGCTCGGTGCCTCGGGGCAGCTTGAGCGCCGACCGTACAGACATAGTAGTATAGCGTCATCAGTCACAAGACGAACAGACTACCTGATTCCCTATCTACGCTTCGAGGGCGTCTTTAGGGCCAAAATGGAGGTGGATACTTGGCGCAAGGGTGCTCAAATGGCGGAGGAGATGGTTCCAAAGAAGAGGAAGGAGTAGGGTCTGCGGTATACTGTGCTGATCTGGAAATAAATAGATAGTACAGGCTTGCGGATTACTCTTGCGTTTTCCAAGCGTAAATATTAGCCGCAACCAAAGCGGTAGAAACCCTGGAAGAGAATAGCTTAAGCTGTAACCGTGATAACTTTTATATTGACAGTAAAGCAGCAATTAAGGCAATAATCTCGCATAGCACAGCATATAAATGCATGCTAGAGTGTAAGCAGTCCCTGGAGAGAATCGATACAGGGAGAAAAATACTTCTATATTGGGTCCCAGGGCATATGTGAATAGATGGGAATGAAAAAGCATATGAACTACCTAAAAAGGGCGCATCCCTTAAAGCTTGCTCCGTAGACGTCCCATTCAGACTGGACGAGATTAAGCGAAGACGAGAGGTGCACATGATCGACCAAGCGAGATAGGCGTGGGTTCAATAGCGGGGCTGTAAAGTGTCGAAGAAAGTGTCGAAGATTACTTGTAGATCTTACAACCTTAGAATAACAAAGTTGCTTCTATCATTAAAAAGAGAGGACTGTAGACTCATGACGGTTATTCTGATTGGACACTGCCTTCTGGCGGCACATGACTTTAAATTAGGCTTGGTCAGTGATAATAGATGTAGGAAGTGCAGGCTGGAGGAGGAAACTATCGAGCACGTTCTGTGCTTCTGCCATGCGCTTGTCAGGCAAGACTCCAGCTATTAGGAGTGATACAGCTGTCAAATCTAGAAGCAGCAAGTGGATTAAGTCTTAGGAAGCTTCTAGTATTTGCCAAGAGGACGGAGTTATTTTATATATATGTCCTGGTTTTTGAGAGGATTCTTCAGTTTGGTCGTTAAAACAAACTTCTGGTAACACTACGGACTCATTCAGTCTATGTGAGGTCCTCATGGACCGGCCAGTTCAACCCAACCTAACTTAAGCATCTTTCCATCTTTGTTATGTTCGTAAAATTAATGTGTTTGAGACAGCTTCTATAGGAATTTTGAAAATGAGTTATCGTCGCTTCAAATAAAACAACCTGACACTTTTTGATGTTTGTACAAGGGAGTGTGGGGTCCTAACTACGTTTTATAAGCTTAATGTTTTTTTGAGAAAACTTATTAAAAACATACATTTCGTTTATCTTGCTTGTTGGGTATTTATAGAAAGGCAATTTCTGATTTTATTTTTCACTCAACCCATTTAGCTTTGAGTAAATTTTTGGTTAGAAGTGCCTAATTAAAATTTCAATGCCCTTAATGATGGAAAATACAAAATATTTATACAGCTTTTTAAAATGGCATTTCTGTAGAAATTTCTTATTTATAAGCTTTATATTTTGATGAAAAAACAAAGTGTATAGTCAGGCCCGTGGAGATGGGGGGGGGGGGGGGGGGGGGGCGTATTCCTCCTGGGCCAAAGGTTTCTCAGGGCGCCTGGAATTTAGAGGTACTAAGACATTTTTTTTTTAATTCAGGAGAGTCTTTAGTTGTTGCATGTGCCAATTTTAAGCCGAATTTCAAAATTATCGAATATTGATAATGATTTTTGCCTGGGCCTTCGAACAGTGAGGAGACAATAAAACATCAAACAAAAATGTATGTTTAAATGAATCCGAAACTGCAAAGTTTATTTGGTGACACCGATTAAGGTACATCTTCAAAAAGTCTTCCAACAATACCACCAACTCTGTATCAAAATCCAGATTATTTAAACGACTTCGATATCGGTACCGTGAATAATGAGTTTTTGCGATCTGAAGACCATTAAAAGTGTCCTGTTATTTTTCCACGTGATTGTCATGACGAGGCATTTCCTACCTCGTTGTTAAACAGAATCTTGAAAATGGAGAGAAAGTGGAGCGTAACTGGTTAGTGTAGAGTGCCAGTAGTAATGCTTTTTATTGCCTACCATGTCGTCTGTTAAGCACTAATACTTTAAATCGGGTTAAAATTTGTATCCTGGCGGATATTCGAAATTGAAGGTGTTGAAGAGGCTATACGAAAAACTGCCATTACACGAAAATACTCAAGATCCCGTTAAATTTTATATTCAATGGCGATCTTTACAAAATCGAATTCAAAAGGAGGCTACACTTGATACACTTATCAATGAACAGCTAACCACTGAAACTCAAAAGTGGAAAGAAATTTTATATAGAATTTTGGACACTATTTTATTTTTGGGTGAAAGGGGCCTAGCTTTCAAAGGCGAAAGTAATCTCAATGAACGAAACAATGGAAATTTTTTGACATCTAAGATCTCATAAGCCATTATGATCCGATAATTACAGTTCTTTTGGAGAAAGTTAGGATTTCACAACAGCAGCACAAACGTTTACAAGTTCACTATCTTTCCCCAGACATTCAGAACGAATGGAAAATAGATTAGATCAAGGCAAGAAAGCCAAGTATTTTGCATTCTCGACAAAAAATCGAATACTGATTACTCGCTTTTTGCAACCCACAGTCTCAGTTTATGTGGTGTGAATGCTGCAGAATGTTGTACTGCTGCAATTACTTTCTTCGGAGTTGTACAAAAATATTTTACTATTTTCAGCAGCGGTCAACAACGATGGGACATCCTCAAAAAAATGTACCGAGCTCTCTTCCCAGTCTTTCAGACACTAGGTGGTCGGCTAGAATTGAGGCAATTAGACCATTTGCAAACCGTGTTCCAGGATTAAAACAAGCACTAAACGCATTACTTAAGCTAAATTTGACTGCACAAGCATACTGAGATATTACTAGCATTCTCAAGTACATTAAATAGTTCGAATGTATCTTGCTTTCCTCAATTTAGTTCAAAATACTGACTACCATTAATGAAAGAAACGTGGTCCTCCAAGCTGGAGACGCTACCATAGATGTTCAGGTCCGACATCTTGATGCCTTATTAGCTGATTTGAAGGTGATGAGAAACCAATGGGAAGCAATTTTAAACGAATGCAAAACAGTTGCTATTCAATTGAACATCTCGCCAAAGTTTCCGGACATTCGAAAGTGAAACCACAAAAGACCTTATGAAGATAATTTAAATGAGATGATTACGGATGATTCAGAGTCTGATTTTAAAAACAATACATTACAATACCACGCCCACTTTTTCGATATCGAAAATTTCGAAAAACGGAAAATGTGCGATAATTCATTACCAAAGACGGGTAAAGCGATGAAACTTGGTAGGTGGGTTGACTTTATTACGCAGAATAGAAAATGATAAAATTTTGAACAATGGGCGTGGCACCACCCACTTTTAAAAGAAGGTAATTTAAAAGTTTTGAAGCTGTCATTTGGCAGTCATTGCAGATATCATGAGGAAATTTGGCAGGAGCATTACTCCTATTACTATATGTGTGCTAAATAAAACTTAGCAAAATCGGATGACGAACACGCCCACTTTTAACAAAAAAAAATTTAAAAGTCAAATTTTAACAAAATGTTTAATATCTTTACAGTGTATAAGTAATATATGTCAACATTCAACTTCAGTAATGATATGGTGCGCCAGAATACAAAAATAAAAGAAAATTTCAAAATGGGCGTGGATCCGACCTTTTTCATTAAATTTGGCTAGAATACTTTTAATGCCATAAGTCGAACAGAAATTTATCAATCCTTGTGATATTTGGAAAGGGGATAGCTTCTGTGCCGTTAATTGTTTTCTGTGAAAATGGGCGAAATCGGTTGAAGCCACGCCCAGTTTTTATATACAGTCGGCCGTCTGTCCTCTCTCTTGGCCGTTAACACGATAACTTGAGCAAAAATCGATATATCTTTACTAAATTCAGTTCACGTACTTATTTGAACTCACTTTATATTGATATAAAAAATTGCCGAAATCCGACTATGACCACGCCCCCTTTTTCGATATCGAAAATTTGGAAAAATGAAAAAAATGCCATAATTCTATACCAAATACGAAAAAAGGCATGAAACATGGTGATTGGATTGGTTTGTGACGCAAAATATAACTTTAGAAAAAACTTTGTAAAATGGGTGTAACACCTACCATATTAAGTAGAAGAAAATGAAAAAGTTATACAGGGCGAAATCAAAAGCCCTTGGAATCGTGGCAGGAATGCTGTCCGTGGTCCTACATAATTAAATAAATTACCGGTACCCGACAGATGATGTTCTGGGTCACCCTGATCCACATTTTGTTCGATACCTCGAAAACACCTTCACATATACAACTAAGGGCCACTCCCTTTTACTATCGTTAATACCTTTAATTTTATACCCATATCGTGCAAACACATTACACATTACGCCGAAGTAATCCGGCAGCCTGTAGGATCTGTTTATTTCGGGATCAGCACAGTATACCCCATACCCTACTCCTTCCACTACTTTGGAACAATCTGTGTACATATGTATCGCCTCGACCGCCATATGAGCACCCTTGCGCCAATCGTCCACCTCTATTGTGGCCTTAAGATCGCCTTCGAAGCGCAGATAGAGAATCAGGTAGTCTGTTCGTCTTGTTATTGATGACGCTATACTACTACGGCCATATGGTCGGCGCTCAAGCTGCCCCGAGGCACCGAGCCTGGTTGCAGTTGTTAATGATATGTTCTTTGCTACCAGGCCTACAGGTGGAATGTGCAGAATGGCATACAGTGTATCCGTTGGGGTTGCTTTCAGGGCTCTCGTAATTCTAAGCATTGATAGTCTGCATACCCCTCTAATTTTTTGAGGTAGGTTGATTTTTGTGTGGCTTTCCACCAACCAAGAACTCTATAGTATAGAATAGGGCTTACAATCGCTGTAAAA
This sequence comes from Eurosta solidaginis, assembly GCF_040869045.1. Lineage (NCBI taxonomy): Eukaryota > Metazoa > Arthropoda > Insecta > Diptera > Tephritidae > Eurosta > Eurosta solidaginis. The sequence continues at coordinate 150,604,022 of NC_090323.1, read as the reverse complement.
CCCCAATGAGAAAGAGAGGGCGATAAGTCCCACGTAAACCATTCTTTTACATGCATTATTTTACGTGCCGTTGAGGCCTTCTTCACCCTCTCCTCCACGCTGAGCTTCCTGAAAGCTTATTGTCTACGATGATTCCTAGATATTTTTTGCAAGGTTTCTCCTGTAGAGTCACCCCTCCTAACTTAGGCCTGGTCCAATTTGGGACCTTGTACCTCTTTGTAAACAAGAACATATCCGTCTTCTACGCGTTGACTTTCAACCTGACATTTGATGCCAAGGAATGAATATCCCGAATCGCCCGAACCATTAACGAGCTATTCAAAGGAAAGCACTTTCCACTTATGACAATTGCAACGTAGTCTGCGTAAGCCGTAAGTCTTACGGGTCCCTCATCGAATCGCGTGAGCAATTGGTTGATTACCAGCGTCCACAGCAGAGGTGATAGCACCCACCCCTTTCGTGGCCTCAATTTGTTACCAACCACGTTTTGTAAGCTTAATGGTTTTTTGAGAAAATTTATTAAAAACTTAGATAAAATTTACTTTGTTTGCAAGGTCCCAACCACGTTTTGTAAGTTTAATATTTTTTTGAGAAAACTTGTTAAAAACTTACATTAGGTTTGCTTTGTTTGTTGGGATAATTATAGAAAAGAGTTTTTTTTTTTGCACTCAACCCATTTAACTGTGAGTAAATGTTTGGTAGAAGTGCGTAATTAAAATCTCAATGCTCTTAATGATGAAAAATATAAAATATTTATACAGCTTTTTAAAATGGCATTTCTGTAGAAATTTTAGTTTTATGAAAAGAACAAAGCGTATGATCAGAGTTGGGAGCAGTGGAATAAATTTTGAGCAACAACACTGCGCGAACTTAGGCGGGATGACATGATCAAGATCTTGTTCAAAGTGTTAATGAGACCTTAATTTCTAATGGATTTAAACATCTTTCTTATGTTCGTAAAATTAATGTGTTTCAGACGGCTTCTATAGGAATTTGGAAAATGAGTTAACGTCGCTTCAAATAAAACAACCTGGTTACTCGAGACTTTTTGATGTTTGTACAAAAGAATGTGAGGTCCCAAACACGTTTTGTAAGCTTAATGTTTTTTTGAGAAAACTTATTAAAAACTTACACTATGTTTACTTTGTTTGTTGTGATAATTATAGAAATGAAATTTTTTTTTTTCTACTCAAACCATTTAACCTTGAGTAAATGTTTGGTAGAAGTGCGTAATTAAACTTTCAATGTTTTTAATGATGAAAAATACAAAACGTTTATACAGCTTTTTAAAATTGCATTTCTGCAGAAATTTCTTATTTATTAGCTTTATAGTTTTATGACAAGAACAAAGCGTACACTCAATTTGGTTTATTTTTTTCCAAACTGCTAATATGTTCTATAGTTTACTGTCACATGACCAGAGATGGGAGCAGTGGAATAAATTTTGAGTAACAACACTGCGTGAACTTAGGCTTGATGACATAATCAAGATCTTGTTCAAAGTGTTAATGAGACTTTAAGTTATAATTGATTTAAACATTTTTCTTTTGTTCGTAAAATTAATGTGTTTCAGACGGCTTCTATAGGAATTTGGAAAATGAGTTAACGTCGCTTCAAATAGAACAACCTGGTTACTGAAGACTTTTTGATGTTTTTACAAAAGAACCCATTTAACCTTGAGTAAATTTTTTGGTAGAAGGGCGTAAATAAAATGTCAATGCCCTTAATGATTAAAAATACAAAATATTTATACAGCTTTTTAAAATGGTATTTCTGTAGAAATTTCTTATTTATTAGCTTTATAGTTTTATGATAAGAACAAAGCGTACACTTAGTTGGGTTTATTTTTTTCCAAACTGCTAATATGTTCTATAGTATACTGTCACATGATCAGAGTTGGGAGTAGTGGAATAAATTTTGAGTAACAACACTGCGCGAACTTAGGCGGGATGACATAATCACGATCTTGTTCAAAGTGTTAATGAGACCTTAATTTGTGATGGATTAAAGCATCTTTTATTCGTAAAATTAATGTGTTTCAGATGGCTTCTATAGGAATTTTGAAAATGAGTTAACGTCGCTTCAAATAAAACAGCCTGATTACTGTAGACTTTTTGAAAACTTATTAAAAGCTTACATTACGTTTGGTTTGTTTGCTGGGATAGTTATAGAAGGGAATTTTTTTCTGCGTTCAACCCATGTAACCTTGAGTAAATTTTTGGTAGAAGTGCGTAATTAAAATTTCAATGCCCTTAATGATGAAAAAAACAAATATTTATACAGCTTTTTAAAAAATGGCATTTCTGTAGAAGTTTCTCATTTATCAGCTTTATAGTTTTATGAAAAGAGCAAAACGTACGCTTAATTAGGTTTATTTGTTTTCAAACTGCTAATATGTTCTATAGTATACTGTCACATGACCAGAGTTGGGAGCAGTGGAATAAATTTTGAGTAACAACACAGCTCGAACTTAAGAGGGATGACATAATCAAGATCTTGTTCAAAGTGTTAACGAGACCTTAATTTGTGATGGATTAAAGCATCTTTTGTTCGTAAAATTAATGTGTTTCAGATGGCTTCTATAGGAATTTTGAAAACGAGTTAACGTCGCTTCAAATAAAACAACCTGGATACTGTAGACTTTTTGATGTTTGTACAAAAGAATGTGAGGACCCAACCACGTTTTGTAAGTTTAATGTTTTTTTGAGAAAACTTATTAAAAACTTACATTACTTTACCTTGTTTGTTGTGATAATTATAGAAAGGAAATTTTTTTTGCACTCAACCCATTTAACCTTGAGTAAATTTTTTGGTAAAATTGCGTAATTAAAATTTCAATGCCCTTAATGATGAAAAATACAAAATATTTATACATCTTTTTAAAATGGCATTTCTGTAGAAATTTCTTATTTATTAGATTTATAGTTTTATGAAAATAACAAAGCATACGCTTAATTAATTTCATTTGTTTTCAAACTGCAAATATGTTCTATAGTATACTGTCACATGACCACAGCTGGGAGCAGCGCAATAAATTTTGAGTACCAACACTGCGCGAACTTTGGCGGGATGACATAATCAAGATCTTGTTCAAAGTGTTAATGACACCTTTATTTGTAGTGGATTTAAACATCTTTCTTATGCTCGTAAAATTACAGTGTTTCAGGCGGCTTCTATAGATATTATGACTTTTAGATGTAGCCTTTTGATGTTTGTACAAAAGAATGTGAGGTCCCAACCACGTTTTGTTTAATGTTTTTTTGAGAAAACTTATTAAAAATTTACATTACGTTTGCTTTGTTTGTTAGGATAATTATAGAAATGAATTTTTATTTTTGCACTCAACCCATTTAACCTTGAGTAAATTTTTGGTAGAAGTGCGTAATTAAAATTGCAATGCCCTTAATGATGAAAATATTTATACAGATTTTAAAAATGGCATTTCTGTAGAAATTTCTTATTTATTACCTTTATAGTTTTATGAAAAGAACAAAGCATACGCTTAATTAATTTCATTTGTTTTCAAACTGCAAATATGTTCTATAGTATACTGTCACATGACCACAGCTGGGAGCAGCGCAATAAATTTTGAGCAACAACACTGCGCGAACTTAGGTGGGATAACATAATCAAGATCTTGTTCAAAGTGTAAATGAGACCTTAATTTCTAATTGATTTAAACATCTTTCTTATGTTCGTAAAATTAATGTGTTTCCGATGGCGACTATAGGAATTTTGAAAATGAGTTAACGTCGTTTCAAATAAAACAACCTGGTTATTCGAGACTTTTTGATGTTTGTACAAAAGAATGTGAGGTCCCAACCACGTTTTGTAAGTTTAATGTTTTTTTGAGACAACTTATTAAAAACTTACATTACGTTTACTTAGTTTGTTGGGATAATTATAAAAAGGAATATTTTTTTTTGCACTCAACCCATTTAACCGTAAGTAAAGTTTTGGTAGAAGTGCGTAATTAAATTTTCAATGTCCTTAATGATTAAAAATATAAAATATTTATACAGCTTTTTAAAATGGCATTTCTGTAAAAATTTCTTATTTATTACCTTTATAGTTTTATGAAAAGAACAAAGCGTACACTTAATTAGATTTATTGTTTTCCAAACTGATATGTTCTATATTACACTGTCACATGAACAGAGTTGGGAACAGTGGAATAAATTTTGAGTAACAACACTGCTCGAATTTAAGCGGGATGACATAATCAAGATCTTGTTCAAAGTCTTAATGAGACCTTAATTTCTAATTGATTTAAACATCTTTCTTATGTTTGTAAAATTAATGTGTTTCCGATTGCTTCTATAGGAATTTTGAAAACGAGTTAACGTCGCTTTAAAATAAAACAACCTGGATACTGTAGACTTTTTGATGTTTGTACAAAAGAATGTGAGGTCCCAACCACGTTTTGTTTACCGTTTTTTTGAGAAAACTTATTAAAAATTTACATTACGTTTGCTTTGTTTGTTAGGATAATTATAGAAATGAATTTTTATTTTTGCACTCAACCCATTTAACCTTGAGTAAATTTTGGTAGGAGTGCGAAATTGAAATTTCAATGCCCTTAATGATGAAAATACAAAATATTTATGCAGCTTTTTAAAATGGTATTTCTGTAGAAATTTCTTTTTTATTAGCTTTATAGTTTTATGAAAAGAACAAAGCGTACACTTAATTAGGTTTATTTTTTTCCAAATTGATATGTTCTATATTACACTGTCACATGAACAGAGTTGTGAACAGTGGCATAAATTTTGAGCAACAACAATGCGCGAACTTAGGTGGGATAACATAATCAAGATCTTGTTAAAGTGTTAATGAGACCTTAATTTGTAATGGATTATAACATCTTTCTTATGTTCGTAAAATTCATGTGTTTCATACGTCTTCTGTAGGAATTCTGAAATGATTTAACGTCGCTTCAAATAGAACAACCTGGTTACTGAAGACTTTTTGATGTTTGTACAAAATAATGTGAGGTCCCAAACACATTTTGTAAGTTTAATGTTTTTTGAGAAAACTTACTAAAAACTTACATTACGTTTACTTAGTTTGTTGGGATAATTATAGAAAGGAATATTTTTTTTTTTGCACTCAACCCATTTAACCTTGAGTAAATTTTGGTAGAAGTGCGAAATTGAAATTTCAATGCCCTTAATGATGAAAATACAAAATATTTATGCAGCTATTTAAAATGGCATTTCTGCAGAAATTTATTATTTGTTAGCTTTATAGTTTTATGAAAAGAACAAAGCGTACACTTAATTAGGTTTATTTTTTTCCAAACTGATAATATGTTCTATATTACACTGCCACATGACCAGAGTTGGGAACAGTGGAATAAATTTTGAGTAACAACACTGCGCGAACTTAGGCGGGATGACATAATCAAGATCTTGTTCAAAGTGTTAATGAGACCTTAATTTGTAATGGATTTAAACATTTTTCTTATGTTCGTAAAATTAATGTGTTTCAGACGGCTTCTATAGGAATTTGGAAAATGAGTTAACGTCGCTTCAAATAGAACAACCTGGTTACTGAAGACTTTTTGATGTTTGTACAAAAGAATGTGAGGTCCCAAACACGTTTTGTAAGCTTAATGCTTTTTTGAGAAAACTTATTTAAAACTTACATTTCGTTTACTTTGTTTTTTTGGGATAATTATAGAAAGGATTTTTTTTTTTGCACTCCACCCATTCAACCTTGAGTAAAGTTTTGGTAGAAGTGCGTAATTAAAATTGCAATGCCCTTAATGATGAAAAATATAAAATATTTATGCAGCTTTTTAAAATGGCATTTCTGCAGAAATTACTTATTTGTTAACTTTATAGTTTTATGAAAAGAACAAAGCGTACACTTAATTAGGTTTATTTTTTTCCAAACTGATAATATGTTCTATATTACACTGCCACATGACCAGAGTTGGGAACAGTGGAATAAATTTTGAGCAATAACACTGCGCGAACTTATGCGGGATGACATAATCAATATCTTGTTCAAAGTGTTAATGAGACGTTAATTTCTAATTGATTTAAACATCTTTCTTATGTTCGTAAAATTAAAGTGTTTGAGACGGCTTCTATAGGAATTTTGAAAATGAGTTATCGTCACTTCAAATAAAACAACCTAGTTACTGTAGACTTTTTGATGATTGTACAAAAGAATGTGAGGTCCCAATCACGTTTTGTAAGTTTAGTGTTTTCTTGAGACTACTTATTAAAAATTTACATTACGTTTACTTTGTTTGTTGGGATAATAATAAAAACGATTTTTTTTTGCACTCAACCCATTTAACCTTGAGTAAATTTTTGGTAGAAGTGCGTAATTAAAATTTCAATGCCCTTAATGATGAAAAATACAAAATATTTATGCAGGTTTTTAAAATGGCATTTCTGTAGAAATTTCTTATTTATTAGCTTTATAGTTTTATGATAAGAACAAAGCGTACACTTAATTAGGTTTATTTTTTTCCAAGCTGCTATAATATACTGTCACATGACCAGAGTTGGGAGCAGTGGAATAAATTTTGAGCAACAACACTGCGCGAACTTTGGTGGGATAACATAATCAAAATCTTGTTCAAATTGTTAATGAGACCTTAATTTCTAATTGATTTAAACATCTTTCTTATGTTCGTAAAATTAATGTGTTTCCGATGGCTTCTATAGGAATTTTGAAAATGAGTTAACGTCGTTTCAAATAAAACAACCTGGTTACTCTAGACTTTTTGATGTTTGTACAAAAGGATGTGAGGTCCCAACCACGTTTTGTAAGTTTAAAGTTTGTTTGAGAAAACATATTTAAAACTTACATTACGTTTACTTATTTTGTTGGGATAATTATAGAAAGGAATGTTTTTTTTTTTTTGCACTCAACCCATTTAACCTTGAGTAAAGTTTTGGTAGAAGTGCGTAATTAAAATGTCAATGCCCTTAATGATGAAAAATATAAAATATTTATACAGCTTTTTAAAATGGCATTTCTGTAGAAATTTCTTATTTATTACATTTATAGTTTTATGAAAAGACCAAAGCGTACACTTAATTAGGTTTATTTTTTTCCAAACTGATAATATGTTCTATATTACACTGCCACAAGACCAGAGTTGGGAACAGTGGAATACATTTTGAGTAACAACAATGCGCGAACTTATGCGGGATGACATAATCAAGATCTTGTTCAAAGTGCTAATGAGACCTTTATTTGTAGTGGATTTAAACATCTTTCTTATGCTCGTAAAATTAAAGTGTTTCAGGCGGCTTCTATAGATATTATGACTTTTAGATGTAGCCTTTTGATGTTTGTACAAAAGAATGTAAAGTCCCAACCACGTTTTGTTTAATGTTTTTTTGAGAAAACTTATTAAAAATTTACATTACGTTTGCTTTGTTTGTTAGGATAATTATAGAAATGAATTTTTATTTTTGCACTCAACCCATTTAACCTTGAGTAAATTTTTGGTAGAATGGTAATGATGAAAAATATTTATACAGCTTTTTAAAATGGCATTTCTGTAGAAATTTCTTATTTATTACCTTTATAGTTTTGTGAAAAGAACAAAGCATACGCTTAATTAATTTCATTTGTTTTCAAACTGCAAATATGTTCTATAGTATACTGTCACATGACCACAGCTGGGAGCAGCGCAATACATTTTGAGCAACAACACTGCCCGAACTTAGGTGGGATAACATAATCAAGATCTTGTTCAAAGTGTAAATGAGACCTTAATTTCTAATTGATTTAAACATCTTTCTTATGTTCGTAAAATTAATGTGTTTCCGATGGCTTCTATAGGAATTTTGAAAATGAGTTAACGTCGTTTCAAATATAACAACCTGGTTACTCTAGACTTTTTGATGTTTGTACAAAAGAATGTGAGGTCCCAACCACGTTTTGTAAGTTTAATGTTTTTTTGAGACAACTTATTAAAAACTTACATTACGTTTACTTAGTTCGTTGGGATAATTATAGAAAGGAAAATTTTTTTTTTGCACTCAACCCATTTAACCTTGAGTAAATTTTTGGTAGAAGTGCGTAATTAAATTTTCAATGCCCTTAATGATGAAAAATATAAAATTATTACACATCTTTTTAAAATTGAATTTTTGTATATATTTCTTATTTATTAGCTTTATAGTTTTATGATAAGAAAAAAGCGTACACTTAATTATGTTTATTTTTTTTCCAAGCTGCTAATATATTCTATAGTATACTGTCACATGACCAGAGCTGGGAGAAGTGGAATAAATTTTGAGCAACAACACTGCGCGAACTTAGGTGGGATAACATAATCAAGATCTTGTTCAAAGTGTTAATGAGACCTTAATTTTAATTGATTTAAACATCTTTCTTATGTTCGTAAAGTTAATGTGTTTCCGATGGCTTCTATAGGAATTTTGAAAATGAGTTAACGTCGTTTCAAATAAAACAACCTGGTTACTCTAGACTTTTTGATGTTTGTACAAAAGAATGTGAGGTCCCAACCACGTTTTGTAAGTTTAATGTTTTTTTGAGACAACTTATTAAAAACTTGCATTACGTTTACTTAGTTCGTTGGGATAATTATAGAAAGGAAAATTTTTTTTTTGCACTCAACCCATTTAACCTTGAGTAAATTTTGGTAGAAGTGCGTAATATAAATTTCAATGCCCTTAATGATGAAAAATACAAAATATTTACACATCTTTTTAAAATTGCATTTTTTTAGAAATTTCTTATTTATTAACTTTATAGTCTTATGAAAGGAACAAAGCGTACAATTAATTAGGTTTATTTTTTTCCAAACTGATAATATGTTCTATATTACACTGCCACATGACCAGAGTTGGGAACAGTGGAATACATTTTGAGTAGCAACACTGCGCGAACTTATGCGGGATGACATAATCAAGATGTTGTTCAAAGTGCTAATGAGACCTTTATTTGTAGTGGATTTAAACATCTTTCTTATGCTCGTAAAATTAAAGTGTTTCAGGCGGCTTCTATAGATATTATGACTTTTTGATGTAGCCTTTTGATGTTTGTACAAAAGAATGTGAGGTCCCAACCACATTTGGTAATTTTAATGTTTTTTTGAGAAAACTTATTAAAAACTTACATTACGTTTACTTTGTTTGTTGGGATAATTATAAAAAAGATTTTTTTTTGAACTCAACCCATTTAACCTTGAGTAAATCTTTGGTAGAAGTGCGTAATTAAAATTTCAATGCCCTTAATGATGAAAAATACAAAATATTTATGCAGGTTTTTAAAATGGCATTTCTGTAGAAATTTCTTATTTATTACCTTTATAGTTTTATGAAAAGAACAAAGCATACGCTTAATTAATTTCATTTGTTTTCAAACTGCAAATATGTTCTATAGTATACTGTCACATGACCAGAGCTGGGAGCAGCGCAACAAATTTTGAGCAACAACACTGCCTGAAATTAGGTGGGATAACATAATCAAGATCTTGTTCAAAGTGTAAATGAGACCTTAATTTCTAATGGATTTAAACATCTTTCTTATGTTCGTAAAATTAATGTGTTTCCGATGGTTTCTATAGGAATTTTGAAAATGAGTTAACGTCGTTTCAAATAAAACAACCTGGTTATTCGAGACTTTTTGATGTTTGTACAAAAGAATGTGAGGTCCCAACCACGTTTTGTAAGTTTAATGTTTTTTTGAGACAACTTATTAAAAACTTACATTACGTTTACTTTGTTTGTTGGGATAATTATAGAAAGGATTTTTTTTTTTTGCACTCAACCCATTTAACCTAGAGTAAATTTTTGGTAGAAGTGCGTAATTAAAATTTCAATGCCCTTAATGATGAAAAATACAAAATATTTATACATCTTTTTAAAATTGCATTTCTATAGAAATTTCTTATTTATTAGCTTTATAGTTTTATGAAAAGAACATAGCATACACTTAATTAATTTCATTTGTTTTCAAACTGCAAATATGTTCTATAGTATACTGTCACATGACCAGAGCTGGGAGCAGCGCAATAAATTTTGAGTTACAACACTGCGCGAACTTTGGCGGGATGACATAATCAAGATCTTGTTCAAAGTGTTAATGAGACCTTAATTTGTAGTGGATTTAAACATCTTTCTTATGCTCGTTAAATTAATGTGTTTCAGGCGGCTTCTATAGAAATTTTGACTTTTTGATGTAGACTTTTGATGTTTGTACAAAAGAATGTGAGGTCCAAACCACATTTGGTAATTTTAATGTTTTTTTGAGAAAACTTATTAAAAATTTACATTACGTTTGCTTTGCTTGTTAGGATAATAATAGAAATGATTTTTTTTTTTTGCACTCAACCCATTTAACCTTGAGTAAATTGTTTGGTAGAAGTGCATAATTAAAATTTCAATGCCCTTAATGATGAAAAATACAAAATATTTATACATCTTTTTAAAATTGCATTTCTATAGAAATTTCTTATTTATTAGCTATATAGTTTTATGAAAAGAACATAGCATACACTTAATTAATTTCATTTGTTTTCAAACTGCAAATATGTTCTATAGTATACTGTCACATGACCAGAGCTGGGAGCAGCGCAATAAATTTTGAGTTACAACACTGCGCGAACTTTGGCGGGATGACATAATCAAGATCTTGTTCAAAGTGTTAATGAGACCTTAATTTGTAGTGGATTTAAACATCTTTCTTATGCTCGTAAAATTAGTGTGTTTAAGGCGGCTTCTATAGAAATTTTGACTTTTTGATGTAGACTTTTGATGTTTGTACAAAAGAATGTGAGGTCCCAACCACATTTGGTAATTTTAATGTTTTTTTGAGAAAACTTATTAAAATCTTACATTACGTTTACTTTGTTTGTTGGGATAATTATAGAAAGGAATTTTTTTTTTTTTCAGTCAACCCATTTAACTTTGAGTAAATTTTTGGTAGAAGTGCGTAATTAAAATTTCAATGCCTTTAATGATGAAAAATACAAAATATTTACACATCTTTTTAAAATTGAATTTTTGTAGAAATTTCTTATTTATTAGCTTTATAGTTTAATGAAAAGAACAAAGCGTACACTTAATTAGGTTTATTTTCTTCCAAACTGATATGTTCTATATTACACTGTCACATGAACAGAGTTGTGAACAGTGGCATAAATTTTGAGCAACAACACTGTGCAAACTTAGGTGGGATAACATAACCAAGATCTTGTTAAAGTGTTAATTTGTAATGGATTTAAACATCTTTCTTGTATTCGTAAAATTAATGTGTTTCCGATGGCTTCTATAGGAATTTTGAAAATGAGTTAACGTCGTTTCAAATAAAACAACCTGGTTACTCTAGACTTTTTGATGTTTGTACAAAAGAATGTGAGGTCCCAAGCATAGCTGGGGAATAATAACTAGTAATCCTAATGATTAGTAAACGGATTAGAAACTTTTATTTTGCAGAATAATTGATTAATTAGAATTAGTTGGCTATATTAATCGATTGATTAGATTGAAACTAATTAAAAATCGAATCGCGATTAGTGACGATTAGCATATCTAATCAAAACTAATATAAAAAAAATTCGATTAGGTTTGATTAGATTTGATTAGATCAACTATTTTGAAATATTTTTGTAAAAAAAATGTATTTATTTTGGTATATACTCTCGTTTTTTTTGTTAAATAATCAGAATAGAACATTTTTGGTTATAATTGTTGTTCGCGCCCCGACACCAGGTCCTGAAATTTGGAATAAATATGGTGCACTGAAGGAAGCGTGTCTAGCGTTCAATACCCCGCTTACGTCATCAGCGCTCGTCGAAAGGCTGTTTTCATTTGCTGGAATAGTCAATACCCCAAGACGAAATTCATTCTCTGAATTTTCTTTGGAAAAGTTGGTAGTAATGAAGTCGAATATAAACTTTTTTTGGTACATATGTAATATAAATCAGCATACATTTAAAGCGTCGAGAATCTCATGTTTTTTTTCAGAACGTGCCTTTAATTTTTATACTACAACTAGTATGAGAAAAATTGGAGCTAGACCCACCAATAAGTGTACCGAAATGACCAGGGCTATGAGCCGAAGACAATCCCGTCTTTACTTGTTTAATAAGATTTATGTTTACAGTGAAATTTTGAATAAAAGTTCTTTTAAGTTTGTTACTTTATGAATTAAACGAAAAAAACAACAAAAATATTTCAAAATAGTTGATCTAATCAAAACTAATCGAGAAATCGCATCGAACTTTTTTTTGATTAGTTTTGATTAGATATGCTAATCGTCGCTAATCGCCATTCGATTTTTGATTAGTTCTAATCTAATCAATTAGTAATCTAAAATATTAAAGAAACAAAAAAAACTAATGATTAGATTATTTTATTTTTCTAATCGTAATGATTTCTAATTCTAATCGAAGTTCCCCAGCTCTGGTCCCAACCACGTTTTGTAAGTTTAATGTTTTTTTGAGACAACTTATTAAAAACTTACATTACGTTTACTTATTTTTTTGAGATAATTATAGAAAGGAATATTTTTTTTTGCACTCAACCCATTAAACCTTGAGTAAAGTTTTGGTAGAAGTGCGTAATTAAAATTTCAACGCCCTTAATGATGAACAATATAAAATATTTATACAGCTTTTTAAAATGGCATTTCTGTAGAAATTTCTTATTTATTACCTTTACAGTTTTATGAAAAGGACAAAGCGTACACTTAATTAAGTTTACTTTTTTCCAAACTGATATGTTTTATATTACACTGTCACATGAACAGAGTTGGGAACAGTGGAATAAATTTTGAGTAACAACACTGCGAGAACTTTGGCGGGATGACATAATCAAGATCTTGTTAAAGTGTTAATGATACCTTAATTTGTAATCGATTAAAGCATCTTTCTTTTGTTCGTAAAATTAATGTGTTTCAGACGGCTTCTGTAGGAATTCTGAAAATGAGTTAACATCGCTTCAAATAAAACAACCTGGTTACTGTAGACTTTTTGATGTTTGTACAAAAGGATGTGAGGTCCCAAACACATTTTGTAAGTTTAAACTTTTTTTGAGAAAACTTACTAAAAACTTACATTACGTTTACTTTGTTTGTTGGGATAATTATAGAAAGGATTTATTTTTGCACTCAACCCAGTTAACCTTGAGTAAAGTTTTGGTAGAAGTGCGTAATTAAAATTGCAATGCCCTTCATGATGAAAAATATAAAATATTTATGCAGCCTTTTAAAATGGCATTTCTGCAGAAATTTCCTATTTTATTAGCTTTATAGTTTTATGAAAAGGACAAAGCGTACACTTAATTAGGTTTATTTTTTTCCAAACTGATAATATGTTCTATATTACACTGCAACATGACCAGAGTTGGGAACAGTGGAATAAGTTTTGAGTAACAACACTGCGCGAACTTATGCGGGATGACATAATCAAGATCTTGTTCAAAGTGTTAATGAGACTTTAATTTGTAATGAATTTAAACATCTTTCTTATGTTCGTAAAATTAATCTGTTTCAGACGGCTTTTATCGGAATTATGAAAATGAGTTAACGTCGCCTCAAATAAAACAACCTGGTTATTGTAGACTTTTTGATGTTTGTACAAAAGAATGTGAGGTCCCAAACACGTTTTGTAAGTTTAATGTTTTTTTGAGAAAACTTATTAAAAACTTACATTACGTTTACTTTGTTTGTTGGGATAATTATAGAAAGGATTTTTTTGTTTTGCACTCAACCCATTTAACCTTGAGTAAATTTTTTGGTAGAAGTGCGTAATTAAAATTTCAATGCCCTTAATTATGAAAAATACAAAATATTTATACAGCTTTTTAAAATGGCATTTCTGAAGGAATTTCTTATTTATTGGGTTTATAGTTTTATGATAAGAACAAAGCGTACACCTTGCTCGATTTATTTTTTTTCAAACTGCTAATATGTTCTATAGTATACTGTCAAATGACCAGAGTTGGGAGCAATGGAATAAATTTTGAGTAACAACGCTGTGCGAACTTATGCGGGATGACATAATCAAGATCTTGTTCAAAGTGTTAATGAGACTTTAAGTTGTAATGGATTTAAGCATCTTTCTTTTGTTCGTAAAATTAATGTGTTTCAGACGGCTTCTATAGGAATTTTGAGAATGAGTTAAAGTCGCTTCAAATAAAGCAACCTTGTTACTGTAGACTTTTTGATATTTGTACAAGAGAATGTGAGGTCCCAACCACGTTTTGTAAGTTTAATGTTTTTTCGAGAAAACTTATTAAAAACTTACATTACGTTTCCTTTGTTTGTTGGGATAATTATAGAAATTAATTTTTTTTTGCACTCAACGCATTTAGCCTTGAGTAAAGTTTTGGTAGAAGTGCGTAATTAAAATTGCAATGCCCTTAATAATGAAAAATATAAAATATTTATGCAGCTTTTTAAAATGGCATTTCTGCAGAAATTTCTTATTTATTAGCTTTATAGTTTTATGAAAAGAACAAAGCGTACACTTAATTAGGTTTATTTGTTTCCAAACTGATAATATATTCTCTATTACACTGCCACATGACCAGAGTTGGGAACACTGGAATAAATTTTGAGTAACAACACTGCGCGAACTTAGGCGGGATGACATAATCAAGATCTTGTTCAAAGTGTTAATGAGACTTTAATTTGTAATGGATTTAAACATCTTTCTTATGTTCGTAAAATTAATCTGTTTCAGACGGCTTCTATAGGAATTCTTAAAATTGGTTAACGTCGCTTCAAATAAAACAACCTGGATACTGTAGACTTTTTGATGTTTGTACAAAAGAATGTGAGGTTTTGTAAGTTTGATGTTTTTTGAGGAAACTTATTAAAAACTTACATTACGTTTACTTTGTTTGTTGGGATAATTATAGAAAGGAAATTTTTTTTGCAGTCAACCCATTTAACCTTGAGTAAATTTTTGGTAGAAGTGCTTAATTAAGATTTCAATGCTCTTAGTGACGAAAAATATAAAATATTTATACAGCTTTTTAAAATGGCATTTCTGTAGAAATTTCTTGTTTACTAGCTTTATAGTTTTACGAAAAGAACAAAGCATATACTTAATTAATGTCATTTGTTATCAAACTGCTAATATGTTCTATAGTATACTGTCACATGACAAGAGTTGGGAGCAGTGGAATAAATTTTGAGTAACAACACTGCTCGAACTTAAGAGGGATGACATGATCAAGATCTTGTTCAAAGTGTTAATGAGACCTTAATTTGTAATGGATTTAAGCATCTTTTGTTCGTAAAATTAATGTGTTTCAGATGGCTTCTATAGGAATTTTGAAAATGAGTTAACGCCGCTTCAAATAAAACAACCTGGATACTGTAGACTTTTTGATGTTTGTACAAAAGAATGTGAGGTCCCAACCACGTTTTGTAAGTTTAATGTTTTTTTGAGACAACTTATTAAAAACTAATATTACGTTTACTCTGTTTGTTGGGATAATTATAAAAAGGAATTTTTTTTTTGCATTCAACTCGTTTAACCTTCAGTAAATTTTTGGTAGAAGTGCGTAATTAAAATTTCAATGCTCTTAATGATGAAAAATACAAAATATTTATAGATCTTTTTAAAATTGCATTTCTGTAGAAATTTCTTATTTATTAGCTTTATAGTTTTATGAAAAGAACAAAGATTACACACTTAATTAATTTCATTTGTTTTCAAACTGCAAATATGTTCTATAGTATACTGTCACATGACCAGAGCTGGGAGCAGCGCAATAAATTTTGAGTAACAACACTGCGCAAACTTTGGCGGGATGAGATAATCAAGATCTTGTTCAAAGTGTTAATAAGACCTTAATTTGTAGTGGATTTAAACATCTTTCTTATGTTCGTAAAATAAATGTGTTTCAGGCGGCTTCTATAGAAATTTTGACTTTTTGATGTAGACTTTTGATGTTTGTACAAAAGAATGTGAGGTCCCAACCACATTTGGTAATTTAATGTTTTTTTGAGAAAACTTATTAAAAACTTACATTACGTTTACTTTGTTTGTTGGGATAATTATAGAAAGGAATTTTTTTTTTTTTGCACTCAACCCATTTAACCTTGAGTCAATTTTTGGTAGAAGTGCGTAATTAAAATTTCAATGCCTTTAATGATGAAAAATACTAAATATTTACACATCTTTTTAAAATTGAATTATTGTAGAAATTTCTTATTTATTAGCTTTACTAGCCTTTACCCGCGGCCCCGTCCGCAAGGAGAAATTTAAATATATGGGCTATTCGCGTTAGCCTGCTTATTATCTGTTTAAAATTTTGTTTTCTGTCTAATGCATTTTATTTTTGTAATTAAGTAAAATAAAGAACTAAATTAGCTGATAACCTGATAGGATCCCAAATGATCCCAAAATTATCCAGAAAAAGCAACGAAATTACCCCCACGCTATCGCGGATGGATCCCGAGAACCATCCAGAAATGCCCCGAAAGGGTCTCCAAAAGTTCCCCGAATAGTTCCAAAAAAACTCGAAATGACAGCGACACGATTCTAGACGTATACAGAGAACCACACAGAAATGATCCCTGAAGGTGTTCCAAAATGATCCCGAAAAGGTTCCGAAATGACCCTGACGGGCTCACGGGCGGATCTCAAAAACCATCCAGAAAACATTCAGGAAGGGTCCCTAAATTATCCCGACATACTCCAGAAAAAGTTCCGAAATTGCTCCGGGGTGATCCACGACTGATCGCGAAAACCATACAGAAATGATTCCGGAAGGATCCCCAAATGATCCTGTATTAGACCCGAAAAGCTCCCGAAATAACCCCGACGGGATCCCGGAAAAATCCCGAAATCCATCCAGAAATGATCTTGGGAAGGTTACAAAATTATCCCGAAATAGTCTCGGAAAAGTTCAGAAATTACCCTGACGGGTTCCCGGACGAACCCTGAAAGCCATCTCTAAATGATCCCGAAAAAGTCCCGAAATGACCCTGACTGGACCCCGAAAGGATCCCGAAAACTATCGAGAAATGATGCCGGAAAGGTCCTCAAATGATCTCCTAATAGTTCCGAAAAGACCCTGACGGGATCCCGAACGGATCCCGACAACTATCTAGAAATGATGCCGAAAGAGCCCGCAAATGATCCCGTATTAGTTGAGAAAAAGTCCCGAAATGACCCAGACGGGATGCCGGACGAATCCCAAAAACCATCCAGAAATAATGCCGGAAGGGACACCAAATGATCCCGAAAAAGTCCCGCAATTATTCCGACGGGATCCTGAACGGACACCGAAAACCATCCAGAAGTGATGCCGGAAAGGTCCTCAAATGATCACCTAATAGTCCCAAAATTACCCTGACGGCATCCCGGACAGATCCCGAAATCCATCTAGAAATGATCTTGGCAGGGTCCCAAAATTATCCCGAAATAGTCTCGGAAAATTCCAGAAATTACCCTGACGGGATCCCAGACGAATCCTGAAAACCAGTCTTAAATGATGCCGAAAAAGTCCCGAAATGACCCTGATGGGACCCGGAAAGGATCCCGAAAACTAACCAGAAATGATGCCGGAAAGGTTCTCAAATGATCTCCCAATAGTTCCGAAAAGACCCTGACAGGATCCCGAACGGATCCCGACAACTATCCAGAAATGATACCGAAAGGGCCCGCAAATGATCTCGTATTGGTTGAGAAAAAGTCCCGAAATGACCCCGACGGGATGCCGGACGAATCCCAAAAACCATCCAGAAATGATGTCGGAAGGGACCACAATGATCCCGAAAAAGTCCCGCAATTATTCCGACGGGATCCTGAACGGATACCGAAAACCATCCAGAATTGATGCCGGAAAGGTCTTCAACTACTCACCTAATAGTCCCAAAATGACCCTGACGGCATCCCGGACAAATCCCGAAATCCATCCTTAAATGATCCCGAAAAAGCCCCGTAATGACCCTGACGGGATCCCGAAAGGATTCCGAAAACTATCCAGAAATGATGCCGGAAAGGTCCTCAAATGATCCCCTAATAGTCCCGAAATGACCGTGACGGGATCCCGACAATGCCGAAAGGGTCCGCAAATGATCTCGTATTAGTCGAGAAAAAGTCCCGAAATAACCCCGACGGGATCCCGGACGAATCCCAATAACCATCCAGAAATGATGCCGGTAGGTATCCCAAATGATCCCAAAATAATCCCGAAATGACCTCGTCGGCATCCCGGACGGATAATGAAAATTATCCAGAAATGATGCCGGAAAGGTCCACAAATGATCCCCTAATAGTCCCGAAATTACCCTGATGGGATCCCGGACGGATCCCGAAAACCATCCAGAAATAATGCCGAAAGGGTTCCCAAATGATCCCGTATTAGTAGCGAAAAAGTCCCGAAATGACCCCGACGGCATCCTGGACGGATCCCGAAAACCATCCAGAAATGATGCCGGAAGAGCCCCAAATGTCCCGAAAAGGTCCCCAAATGACCCCGACGAGATCACGGACGGATCCCGAAAACCATACAGAAATGATGCCGGAAGAGCCCCCAAATGATCCCGAAAAAGTCCCCAAATGACCCCGACATACTCCAGAAAAAGTTCCGAAATGGCTCCGAGGGAATCAACGACGGATCGCGAAAACCATACAGAAATGATTCCGGAAGGATTCAAAAACTATCCCGGAAAAGTAACAAAAAATCCCGAAATGGCTCCTACGGCATCCCGGAGGGATCCAGAAATGATCTCGGAAGGGTCCCCAAATGATCCCAAAATGGTCCCGAAATGACCCTGATGGATCCGGCAAACCATCAAGAAATTATGCCGGAAGGGTCCCCAAATGATCCCGAAATAAAACAGAAAAAGTCACGAAACGACCCTTAGAGGATCCTCAAATGATCCCGTATTAGCCCCGAAAAAGTCCCAAAATGACCCTGACGGGATCCCGAAAGGATTCCGAAAACTATCCAGAAATGATGCAGGAAAGGTCCGCAAATGATCCCCTAATAGTCCCGAAATGACCGTGACGGAATCCCGACAACTATCCGGAAATGATGCCGAAAGGGTCCGCAAATGATCCCGTATTAGTCGAGAAAAAGTCCCGAAATGACCACGACGGGATCCCGGACGAACCCCAAAAACCATCCAGAAATGATGCCGGTAGGTATCCCAAATGATCCAGAAATAGTCCCGAAATGACCTCGTCGGCATCCCGGACGGATCCCGAAAATTATCCAGAAATGATGCCGGAAAAGTTCCCAAATGATCCCCTAATAGTCCCGAAATTACCCTGGTGGGATCCCGGACGTATCCCGAAAATCATTCAGAAATGATTGCGAAAGGGTTCCCAAATGATCCCGTATTAGTCGCGAAAAAGTCCCGAAATGACCCCGACGGGATCCCGGACGTATCCCGAAAACCATCCAGAAATGATGCCGAAAGGGTTCCCAAATGATCCCGTATTAGTCGCGAAAAAGTCCCGAAATTACCCCGACGGGATCCCGGACGGATCCCGAAAACCATCCAGAAATGATGCCGGAAGAGCCCCAAAATGATCCCGAAAAAGTCCCCAAATGACCCCGGACGGATCCCGAAAAGCATCCAGAAATGATGCCGGAAGAGCCCCCGAATGATCCCGAAAAAGTCCTCAAATGGCCAGACGAGATCCTGGACGGATGCCGAAAACCATCCAGAAATGATTCCGGAAGAGCCCCCAAATGATCCCGAGAAAGTCCCCAAATGACCCCGACGAGATCCCGGACGGATCCCGAAAACCATCCAGAAATGGTGCCGGAAGAGCCCCCAAATGATCCCGAAAAAGTCCCCAAATGACCCCGACGAGATTCCTGACGGATCCCGAAAACCATCCAGAAATGATGCCGAATGATCCCGTATTAGTCGCGAAAAAGTCCCGAAATGACCCCGACGGGATGCCGGACGAATCCCGAGGACCATCCAGAAATGATGCCTAAAGGGGCCCAAAATAAACCCGAAAAAGTCCCGTAATGATCCCGGAAACCATCAAGAATTTATCTCTCGAAGTTACGCAAATGATCCCGAAAGTACACCGACGGGATCCCGGACGGATCCCGAAAACCATCCAGAAATGATGCCGGAAGGGTCCCCAAATGATCGCGAAATAGTCCCGAAATGATTCCGGAATAGTCCCGAAAATGTCCCAAAATAACCCCGACGGGATCCCGGACGGATCCCGAAAACTATGCAGAAATGATCCCTGAAGGGTCCCAAAATGATCCCCAAATAGTCCCGAAAAAGTCCCGAAATTACCCCGGCGTAATCCCGGACCGATCCCGAAAACCATACAGAAATCATCCCGGAAGGGTCTCGATATGACCCTTACGGGATTACAAATAAGATGAAGCTAATTATAAAACCATGTTAATAAGGCAGCAGGCGCATTGGAGCGAATAAAAAGTTACATAGAAACATACAGGTAAAGCTAATAAAAGCGTGCTAATAAAAACAATTGATGGATGGCGGATGGCGGGAGTAGAGGAGAGGACCACTGATCGTTCCTCCAAAATTGTCTAGATCTCGTTCTGTATGTAACAGATATCAAAAACTATTGATTTAGGAGAAAATTTATATTGAGTTATAACAATTTATAGATTTTACACCAGAGGGGGAGATAAAGGGGGCGGGCGGAGGGTGTCACTGCTTACTTTGTAAGCCCTCGACTTATTTGACCCCTTGAGTCTGTGATATTGGTGAATGCCAGTATACGTAAAGTTATAATGTGTAAAAATTATTGAAAAATAATTTCTGGAAGGGGTCGTGGGACCCGCACCCCTCTTTCCATGTTCGAAAAAAAATTCGCTAGTAGACTGCTGTCTGTGTCCCAAATTTCATCAAAATCCGTGTAGCCATTCTGGCGTGATTCAGTCGCAAAGACGAAAAAATATAATAATTAAATTATAACTGTTCCTAGGGGGCGGACGCCATGCCCCTTTTGAAAAATATATAGCTAGTAGATCCTTCTAGGCTATTGGCTATATTTGTGCAAAATTTCATCCAAATCGGTCCAGCCGTTCTTGCGTGATTGAGTCACAAAGACAAACGTCTGGACAAACATCCAAACATCCAAACATCTTAACATCCAAACTTTCCCATTTATAATATTGTAACGAATTTGCTGCAAATCCTCTTATTTGCCCCTTTTGCTAGGTTCGTATTGCTAAACTGTTGAATAAATAACTCCAATATTTAATAATGGAAAAATGGCCTTTATTAAAATGCTTCACAATAACACTCAAACTGTGCAACGAATAGCTTAATAACCAAACTGATAGCTCAAATGAAACTCCACTAATCAAAATAATACTGGTATTGCTCGCTAGATATCTTCTTAGTCGTAACTGCTGATCAACTCAAATCAAACTGAATTCCTTCTTACTCGCTGGCGCCGCTTTTATAGTTTACGCTGCATACTTCTAGGCTCTTCGATTTCCAGAACTTACTAGTTGTTTCGGCTACAAAATCGCCAGCCAAAACTACGTGCACAAATTATTGCTCACTCTTGTGACAACTCAGATAAGATATATGCATGTGTTTGTGCATTGCCGCTCCGCTGCTCGTATACGTACATATGTGTAGACGCAATTATTTATTCGTTTATGTAGATACATAAAGATTGAATTATTGATGTGAATGTTTGTAGTTTAAAGTCTCTCGCGCGCACATAGGCATATAAGTAAATGCATCTGTGTGTGACATCTCTCTGGGCTGCCTTATATATGTGTATACTTGATTTAATTATTAACGTAAATACTGCTTGGCATGGCCTTAGCATCGCCTTAGTGATGGGATAATTTAGTGATGCTAATATCCGTGACACTGCCCTCCACCTAAGTCTGACAAATCTCTCGATCTAAACGCTGCTAGCATCGCCAAATGTACCACTCTTCTACTCCGTGGTTTCTCAATGCTTTGTATGCGGTAGATGGTATCACTGATCTTCTTCACAACCTTGTACGGGCCTTCCCAACTGCACCGAAATTAGGATGGAACACCTTTCCGCCGGTGAGGTTTGTATAACAGTACCAAATCTCCCGCCAAGAAACCTTTCGAATTATTGTTCTCATGGTACCTGTGTTTCATCGTACCACTCAATACCCTGCTTTGTTCCTTCACACTCTGTTGTTTGGCCAATGAACCACTTCGTAGAGCTTGCGCTGTACGAATTTTCTTTGCATAATCGGTATCGTTCCCACATTTTACAACAGTAGTGCGCTCCGGCTTGAAACTGCCCTCGCATTCTTTCTCGGAAATTCGTTGCTTCGTTTTCCTGCATCTTTTAGGTTTTGTCAATGCCAGTGTTTCTCTCGCAGGTACTTTTGATTTATTTGGCCCATTCGTTTCATCAACCTTTACCTTTGACTTTCGTGGCCTTTGTCGACTTTTCTCCACCAGTACTCTATTACTGCTGAAACCTTTTTCCAAACTGAAGTTAATTGGCACATCCTGGTTCTTATAATGCATCGCCCTTCTCCGCATATCGATCTTGATGTCATGGTCAACCAAGAAATTCACTCCCAATATAACTTCATCGACAATCTCCGCCACAACGAATTTGTGTAAAACCATGACCTTCCCAATTAAGACTTCACATATTACTTCTCCCTGGACTTGATTATACTCGCCAGTGACCGTATGCAACCTTGCTCCAGGTAACCGCTTTACTTTCCTGTTAACCAAATCAGATCGGATCAAGGAATGAGATGCGCCCGTATCTACAGTCAGTACACGCTCCTTGCCATCCACATTCCCTCTGACGGTAAGACTGCTTGATTTCCTTCCAATTTGCGACACAGATATCACAGGACATTCAATAGCCCGGTCTAGCTCTCTACCTCTTACTCGCTCTTGCTCATCTCCTCCAGCTTTGCGTTTATGGCCACCCACATTGTTGGAACTATTAGGACCAAGATCGCAATGACGTGCAATGTGACCTGGGTTGCCGCACTTGAAACATTTAATAACTCCGGCATTCTTCTGTTGAGATCCCTTCAGTGCTTCCAAAATTGTTTCTACCCACTCTGGCCTTTCTACTTCCACACGATGAGCTTTGTATGCTGGTTTACTCAATAATGACGCCGTTTCCTGAGTCAATGCATGGGATACCGTTTCAGAAAATGTTTGCTTTGGGTTCGCGTATGTGGCTTCGTTTCGACGTCCCGTATGCCATTTATAAAGTTCTGAATCTTCACTCTTTCCGTGTATTCCACGGGTGGATCCACATTTGCAATATGAGCCAATCTTTCAATGTCCGAAGCAAACTCCTGCAAAGTCTCGTTAGCTTTTTGGTAGCGGTTTTCCAATTCGATTTGAAATATCTGTTTCCTGTGTTCGCTTCCGTATCGCCGTTCTACAGCAGCCATCAATGCGTCATAACTGTTCCGTTCGTACTCTGGAATAGTCTGGAAGATTTCGGCAGCTGATCCTTTCAATGCTACGAAGAGTGCGGCAACTTTATCTTCCACATTCCAGTTGTTCACTGCTGCGGTCTTCTCAAACTGTAGCTTAAAGACCTGGAAAGGAACAGAACCGTCAAAGGATGGTGTTTTTACCTTTGGATTACTCGCTGAAACTGCTGGACGATTTAATTGTAACTGCTGAATCCGATCTTTCAAAGCATCCATCTCAGCTTCCATTTTATCTTGTCGTTCACTAAAACCCTCCAACTGCGATGATATGCGATCCTCTTGCGCTTTCAACTGCTGAGCCAACTGAGATATCATATATGTCTTCTGTTCTTCCAGTTGCGATGCCATATATGTCTTCTGTTCTTCCAGTTGAGATGACATTTGCGACGACATTTCTGAGATACGTGTCTCCTGGGATTCCATCTGTGATGACATATACGTTTTCTGTTCTTCCAGTTGTGATGACATGTTGGTGGATATTTGTGATGACATTTCTGTTATACGTGCCTCTTGTGCTTCCAGTTGAGATGCCAGTTGCGACGACATTGATGCTACTGTCGATGTTTGTGCAGATATTGCAGCCAATATCATGTTCAAGTCTGTGCTGCTAACCGTCTGCGATGTTTCGTTTTTCTCTTCAATTTTCGTTGTCTCCTCGCCATCAAGATGAAAGACATACTCTTCCACATCAATTCCTTCTGCTTCCATTGCCTCTCGTAGCCGTGCCTGAAGTTCAAGTTTAACGCCGCTTGTATTCAATCCACGGCTCTCCAACTCCTTCTTCAGCTGCTGGATCCTCAATTCACTGAACTTTGCCATGTCCTTGTTGTCCTCTAGAATTTATCCAACAATTCCTCTTCTGACACCAATTGTAACGAATTTTCTGCAAATCTTCTTATTTGCCCCTTTTGCTAGGTTCGTATCGCTGAATAAATAACTCCAATATTTAATAATGGAAAAATGGCCTTTATTAAAATGCTTCACAATAACACCCAAACTGTGCAACGAATAGCTTAATAACCAAACTGATAGCTCAAATGAAACTCCACTAATCAAAATAATACTGGTATTGCTCGCTAGATATCTTCTTAGTCGTAACTGCTGATCAACTCAAATCAAACTGAATTCCTTCTTACTCGCTGGCGCCGCTTTTATAGTTTACGCTGCATACTTCTAGGCTCTTCGATTTCCAGAACTTACTAGTTGTTTCGGCTACAAAATCGCCAGCCACAACTACGTGCACAAATTATTGCTCACTCTTGTGACAACTCAGATAAGATATATGCATGTGTTTGTGCATTGCCGCTCCGCTGCTCGTATACGTACATATGTGTAGACGCAATTATTTATTCGTTTATGTAGATACATAAAGATTGAATTATTGATGTGAATGTTTGTAGTTTACAGTCTCTCGCGCGCACATAGGCATATAAGTAAATGCATCTGTGTGTGACATCTCTCTGGGCTGCCTTATATATGTGTATACTTGATTTAATTATTAACGTAAATACTGCTTGGCATGGCCTTAGCATCGCCTTAGTGATGGGATAATTTAGTGATGCTAATATCCGTGACAATATATATTAGATAGTTTTATGAAAAGAACAAAGCATACACTTAATTAGGTTTATTTTCTTCCAAACTGATATGTTCTATATTACACTGTCACATGAACAGAGTTGGGAGCAGTGGAATAAATTTTGAGCAACAATACTGCGCGAACTGAGGTGGGATAACATAATCAAGATCTTGTTCAAAGTGTTAATGAGACTTTAATTTCTAATTGATTTAAACATCTTTCTTATGTTCGTAAAATTAATGTGTTTCCGATGGCTTCTATACGAATTTTGAAAATGAGTTAACGTCTTTTCAAATAAAACAACCTGGTTACTGTAGACTTTTTGATGTTTGTACAAAAGTATGTGAGGTCCCAAACACATTTTGTAAGTTTAAAGTTTTGAGAAAACTTACTAAAACTTACATTACGTTTACTTTGTTTCTTGGTATAATTATAGAAAGGAATATTTTTTTTTTGCACTCAACCCATTAAACCTTGAGTAAAGTTTTGGTAGAAGTGCGTAAATAAAATTGCAATGCCCTTAAATAAATAAAAAATAAATGTAAGGCGCGATAACCTCCGAAGAGATCTAAGGCCGAGCTTCTCTTCCAATTTGCGTCGTGCTCCTCTTGATTTTTCCCTACAAATTGGGCGGACGGGACCTACATGTTTTATGCCGACTCCGAACGGCATCTGCAAGGCAGATGAGTTTTCACTGAGAGCTTTTCATGGCAGAAATACAATCGGAGCGCTTTCCAGACACTGCCGAGGGGCGACCCCGCTTAGAAAAATTTTCTTCTAATTGAAAAATCTTATTTCTAAAATTTTGATGTTGCTTTGCCCGGGAGTTGAACCCAGGGCATACGGTGTGATAGGCGGAGCACGCCACCATCACACCACGGTGGCCGCCAATTGCAATGCCCTTAATGATGAAAAATACAAAATATTTATGCAGCTTTTTAAAATGGCATTTCTGCAGAAATTTCTTTTTTATTAGCTTTATAGTTTTATGAAAAGAACAAAGCGTACACTTAATTAGGTTTATTTTTTTCCAAACTGATAATATGTTCTATATTACACTGCCACATGACCAGAGTTGGGTACAGTGGTATAAATTTTGAGTAACAACACTGCGCGAACTTATGCGGGATGACATAATCAAGATCTTGTTCAAAGTGTTAATGAGACTTTAATTTGTAATGGATTTAAACATATTTCTTACCAGCCTTTACCCGCGGCCCCGTCCGCAAGGAGAAATTTAAATATATGTGCTATTCGCGTTAGCCTGCTTATTATCTGTTTAAAATTTAGTTTTCTGTCTAATGCATTTTATTTTTGTAATTAAGTAAAATAAAGAACTAAATGAGCTGATAACCTGATAGGATCCCAAATGATCCCAAAATTATCCAGAAAAAGCAACGAAATTACCCCCACGCTATCGCGGACGGATCCCGAGAACCATCCAGAAATGCCCCGAAAGGGTCTCCAAAAGTTCCCCGAATAGTTCCAAAAAAACTCGAAATGACAGCGACACGATTCTAGACGTATACAGAGAACCACACAGAAATGATCCCTGAAGGTGTTCCAAATTGATCCCGAAAAGGTTCCGAAATGACCCTGACGGGCTCACGGGCGGATCTCAAAAACCATCCAGAAAATATCCAGGAAGGGTCCCTAAATTATCCCGACATACTCCAGAAAAAGTTCCCAAATGGCTCCGGGGGGATCCACCCCGAAAGGATTCCGAAAACTATCCAGAAATGATGCCGGAAAGGTCCGCAAATGATCCCCTAATAGTCCCGAAATGACCGTGACGGAATCCCGACAACTATCCGGAAATGATGCCGAAAGGGTCCGCAAATGATCCCGTATTAGTCGAGAAAAAGTTCCGAAATGAACCCGACGGGATCCCGGACGAACCCCAAAAACCATCCAGAAATGATGCCGGTAGGTATCCCAAATGATCCAGAAATAGTCCCGAAATGACCTCGTAGGCATCCCGGACGGATCCCGAAAATTATCCAGAAATGATGCCGGAAGGGTTCCCAAATGATCCCGTATTAGTCGCGAAAAAGTCCCGAAATGACCCCGACGGGATCCCGGACGTATCCCGAAAAACATCCAGAAATGATGCCGAAAGGGTTCCCAAATGATCCCGTATTAGTCGCGAAAAAGTCCCGAAATGAGCCCGACGGGATCCCGGACGGATCCCGAAAACCATCCAGAAATGATGCCGGAAGAGCCCCAAAATGATCCCGAAAAAGTCCCCAAATGACCCCGGACGGATCCCGAAAACCATCCAGAAATGATGCCGGAAGAGCCCCCGAATGATCCCGAAAAAGTCCTCAAATGGCCAGACGAGATCCTGGACGGATGCCGAAAACCATCCAGAAATGATTCCGGAAGAGCCCCCAAATGATCCCGAGAAAGTCCCCAAATGACCCCGACGAGATCCCGGACGGATCCCGAAAACCATCCAGAAATGGTGCCGGAAGAGCCCCCAAATGATCCCGAAAAAGTCCCCAAATGACCCCGACGAGATCCCGGACGGATCCCGAAAACCATCCAGAAATGGTGCCGGAAGAGCCCCCAAATGATCCCGAAAAAGTCCCCAAATGACCCCGACGAGATCCCGGACGGATCCCGAAAACCATCCAGAAATGATGCCGAATGATCCCGTATTAATCGCGAAAAAGTCCCGAAATGACCCCGACGGGATGCCGGACGAATCCCGAGGACCATCCAGAAATGATGCCTAAAGGGGCCCAAAATAAACCCGAAAAAGTCCCGTAATGATCCCGGAAACCATCAAGAATTTATCTCTCGAAGTTACGCAAATGATCCCGAAAGTACCCCGACGGGATCCCGGACGGATAGCGAAAACCATCCAGAAATGATGCCGAAAGGGTTCCCAAATGATCCCGTATTAGTCGCGAAAAAGTCCCGAAATGACCCCGACGGGATCCCGGACGGATCCCGAAAACCATCTAGAAATGATGCCGGAAGAGCCCCCAAATGATCCCGAAAAAGTCCCCAAATGACCCCGACGAGATCCCGGACGGATCCAGAAAACCATCCAGAAATGATGCCAGAAGAGTCCCCAAATGATCCCGAAAAAGTCCCCAAATGACCCCGACGAGATCCGGGACGGATCCCGAAAACCATCCATAAATGATGCCGAAAGGGTTCCCAAATGATCCCGTAGTAGTCGCGAAAAAGTCCCGAAATGACCCCGACGGGATCCCGGACGGATCCCGAAAACCATCCAGAAATAATGCCGGAAGAGCCCCCAAATGACGGACGGATCCCGAAAACCATCCAGAAATGATGCCGGAAGAGCCCCCAAATGATCCCGAAAAAGTCGCCAAATGACGCCGACGAGATCCCGGACGGATCCCGAAAACCATCCAGAAATGATGCCGGAAGAGCCCCCAAATGATCCCGAAAAGTCCCCAAATTACCCCGACGATATCCCGAACGGATCCCGAAAACCATCCAGAAATGATGCCGAAAGCGTCCCCAAATGATCCCGTAATAGTCGCGAAAAAGTCCCGAAATGACCCCGACGGGATGCCGGACGAATCCCGAAGACCATCCAGGAATGATGCCTAAAGGGACCCAAAATAACCCCGAAAAAGTCCGGTAATGATCCCGGCAACCATCAAGAATTTATCTCTCGAAGGTACGCAAATGATCCCGAAAGTACCCCGACGGGATCGCGGACGGATTCCGAAAACCATCCAGAAATGATGCAGGTAAAGCTAATTAAAGCGTGCTAATAAAAATAATTGAAGGAGGGCGGATGGCGGGAGTAAAAGGAGAGGACCACTGATCGTCCCTCCAAAATTGTCTAGATCTCGATCTGTATGTGCCAGATACCAAAAACTATTGATTTAGGAGAAAATTTATATTGAGTTATAACAATTTATAGATTTTACACCAGAGTGGGAGATAAAGGGCGGAGGATGTCACTGCTTACTTTGTAAGCCCTCGACTTATTTGACTCCTTGAGTCTGTGATATTGGTGAAGGCCAGTATACGTAAAGTTATAATGTGTAAAAATTATTAAAAAGTAATTGCTCGAAGAGGTCGTGGGACCCCCACCCCTCTTTCCATGTTCGAAAAAAATTTCGCTAGTAGACTACTGTCTGTGTCCCAAATTTCATCAAAATCCGTGTAGCCATTCTCGCGTGATTCAGTCGCAAATACGAAAAAATATAATAATTAAATTATAACTGCTCCTAGGGGGCGGGGACCATGCCCCTTTTCAAAAGTATATAGCTAGTAGATCCTTCTAGACTATTGGCTATATGTGTGTAAAATTTCATTCAAATCGGTCCAGCCGTTCTTGCGTGATTGAGTCACAAAGACAAACGTCTGGACAAACATCCAAACATCCAAATTTTCCCATTTATAATATACTAGCCTTTACCCGCGGCCCCGTCCGCAAGGAGAAAATAAAATATATGTGCTATTCACGTTAGCCTGCTTATCAAGTTGTCTGTTTAAAAATTTTGTCTGTCAATGTATTTTATTTTTTAATACAGTAAAAAAAAAGAACTAACTGAGCTGATGGGCATGCTTACATGAATAGTACAATACATTTTTTCGAATTAAAAAAAATACATTTTGTTTCTAAGTTAAATTAATTGATATGACAGGGGTGAAAGAATTACTACTCATAGAACAAAGGAGTGAAACTACAATTAGCTAAAACCAAAAAGAAGTTTTTAAATAAAAGCAGTGTTGCTTTTTCGGGTATTTAGTTGGTTAAAATATTACAAAAATTTTAATTATGGTTGTAATAGTTCGTTACAGGATTCATTTAAAAATAGAACGAAAAAGCTGTGATATATTAAAGATAAAACATACCGAATTTTAATTACGAATAATTTGCCGTAAATCCACGGCCATGTGTGCTGAATTACCGGTTTCGAAGAGACCTAAAATGATCCCGGAAGTGTCCCTAAATGACACCAAATAGTCACGAAATGATGTCGACGGGATCCTGGACAAATCTCGAAAACTATCCAGAAATGATGCCGGAAGGGTCCAAAAATAATCCCGAAGTAGTCACGAAAAGTCCCGAAATGACCCTGACGGGATCCCGGACGGATCCCGAAAACCATCCAGATTTGATTCCTGAACGGTCCGCAAATGATCCCGATATTGTCCGAAAAAGTCCCGAAAAAACTCTGACGGGATCCCGGACAAATACCGAAAATCGCCCAGAAATTATCCCGGAGGAGTCCCAAAATGATTCCGAAATAGTAGTCACGAAAAAGGCCCGAAATGACCCTGACGGGATCCCGAAAACCATCCAGAATTGACTCTGGAGGGATCCCCAAATGATCCCGGAAAAGTCCACAAACCATCCAGAATTGATCTCTGAAGGTTCCGCAAATGATCCAGAAATAGTCCCGAAAGTCACGAAAAACTCAGACCCATCCCGAAAATCATGAAGAAATTATCCAGACCGATACCGAAAACCATCCAGAATTGATCTCTAAAGGGTCCGCAATTTATCCCAGATAAAGTCGCGAAAAAACTACGAAGGGATCCCGAACAGATCCCGAAAATCATAGAGAAATTATCCCGGAAGGGTCCCAAAATGATCCCGAAATAGTCCCGAAAAGGCGTGAAATAACCCTGACGGGATCCCGGACGGATCCCGAAAACCACCCAGAAATGATCTTTAAGGGCAACTGACCCCGAAATAGTCGTGAAAAAGTCCCGAAATTACCCCGACGGGATCCCGAAAACCATCCAGAAATTATCCCTGAAGGATCCCGAAATGATCCAAGAACAGTCTCGAAATTCCCTGACATTTTCCCGAAAAAGTAAAAAAATAAACCCGACGGGATCTCGGACGGATCCCGAAAACGATCCAGAAATGATGCCGGAAGGGACCCCAAATGATCCCGAAAAATTCCCGAAATTCCCCCGGTGGGATCCCGGACGGATCCCGGATCATATAGAAATGATGCCGGTTGGTACCCCAAAATGATACCGAAATGGGCCAGAAATGACCCCTTCGGGATCCACGGACGGATCCCCAAAAGTATACAGAAATGATGCTGGAAGGTGAAATGATCCCCTTAAAGAAACATGAAAAATGAAATGATCCCCTTATAGTTCCGAAATGATCCTGACGGGATTCCCGACGGATAACGGAAACTATCCAGAAATGATGCCGGAAAGGTTCCCAAGTTATCCACAAATAGTCCCGAAATTACCCTGACGGTATCCCCGACGGATCACGAAAACCATCCGGAAATGATGGCGAAAGGGTCCCCAAATGATCCCGCATTAGTCGCGGGTTCCGAAATGACCCTGACGGGATCCCCGAAGGATCCCGGAAACTATCCAGAAATGATGCCGGAAAGGTTCCCAAGTTATCCCCAAATAGTCCCGAAATTACCCTGACGGTATCCCGGACGGATACCGAAAACCATCTAGAAAAGTGGCCGGAGGATACCCCAAATGATCCCGAAAAAGTCCTGAAATGATCCAGACGGGATCCCGGACGGATCCCGTAAACCATCCAGAAATGATGCCGGTAGGTACCCCAAATGGTCTCGATATGACCCCGTCGGGATCCCGAACGGATCCCTAAAACTATCCAGAAATGATGCCGAAAGGGTCCCCAAATGATCCTGTATTAGTCGAGAAAAAGTTCCGAAATGACTCTGACGGGATCCCGGACGGATCCCGAAAACCATCTAGAATTGATACCGGAAGGTACCCCAAATGATGCCGAAATAGTCCCGAAATGACATCGACGGGATCCCGGACGGATCCCGAAAACCATCTAGAAATGATGCCGGAAGAGACCCCAAATGATCCCGCAAAGGTCCCAAAATGACCCCGACAGGATCCCGGACGGATCCCGAAAACCATCCAGAAATGATGCCGGAGGAGACCCCAAATGATCCCGCTAAAGTCCCAAAGTGACCCCGACAGGGTCCCGGACGGATCCCGTAAACCATCCAGAAATGATGCCGGAAGAGACCCCAAATGATCTCGCAAAAGTCCCAAAATGACCCCGACAGGATCCCGGACGGATCTCGTAAACCATCCAGAAATGATGCCGGAAGAGACCCCAAATGATCCCGCAAAAGTCCCAAAATGACCCCACAGGATCCCGGACGGATCCCGAAAACCATCCAGAAATGATGCCGGAAGAGACCCCAAATGATCCCGCAAAAGTCCCAAAATGACCCCGACAGGATCCCGGACGGATACCGAAAACCATACAGAAATGATGCCGGAAGAGACCCCAAATGATCCCGCAAAAGTCTCAAAATGACCCCGACAGGATCCCGGACGGATCCTGTAAACCATCCAGAAATGATGCCCGAAGAGACCCCAAATGATCCCGCAAAAGTCCCAAAATGACCACGACAGGATCCCGGACGGATCCCGAAAACCATCCAGAAATGATGCCGGAAGAGACCCCAAATGATCCCGCAAAAGTCCCAAAATGACCCCGACAGGATCCCGGACGGATCCCGAAAACCATCCAGAAATGATGCCGGAATGGACCCCAAATGGTCCCGAAATGACACCGACGGGATCCCGGACGGATACCTAAAACCATCCAGAAACGATGCCGGCAGGTACCCCAAATTATCCCGAAATAGTCCCGAAATGACCCTGACGGGATCGCGGACGGATTCCGAAAACCATCCAGAAATGATGCCGATAGGGTCCCCAAATGATCCTGTATTAGTCGAGAAAAGATTCCGAAATGACTCCGACGGGATCCCGGACGGATCCCGAAAACTATCTAGAATTGACACCGGAAGGTACCCCAAATGATGCCGAAATAGTCCCGAAATGACATCGACGGGATCCCGGACGGATCCCGAAAACCATCCAAAAATGATGCCGGAGGAGACCCCAAATGATCCCGCTAAAGTCCCAAAATGACCCCGACAGGGTCCCGGACGGATCCCGTAAACCATCCAGAAATGATGAAGGAAGAGACCCCAAATGATCCCGCAAAAGTCCCAAAATGACCCCGACAGGATCCCGGACGGATCCCGTAAACCATCCAGAAATGATGTCGGAAGAGACCCCAAATGATCCCGCAAAAGTCCCAAAATGACCCCGACAGGATCCCGGACGGATCCCGAAAACCATCCAGAAATGATGCCGGGAGAGACCCCAAATGATCCCGCAAAAGTCCCAAAATGACCCCGACAGGATCCCGGACGGATCCCGTAACCCATCCAGAAATGATGCCGGAGGAGACCCCAAATGATCCCGCTAAAGTCCCAAAATGACCCCGCCAGGGTCCCGGACGGATCCCGTAAACCATCCAGAAATGATGCTGGAAGAGCCCCCAAATGATCCCGCAAAAGTCCCAAAACGACCCCGACAGGATACCGGACGGATCCCGTAAACCATCCAGAAATGATGCCGGAGGAGTCCCCAAATGATCCCGCAAAAGTCCCAAAATGACCCCGACAGGATCCCGGACGGATCCCGTAAACCATCCAGAAATGATGCCGGAGGAGACCCCAAATGATCCCGCAAAAGTCTCAAAATGACCCCGACAGGATCCCGGACGGATCCCGAAAACCATCCAGAAATGATCCCGCAAAAGTCCCAAAATGACCCCGACAGGATCCCGGACGGATCCCGTAAACCATCCAGAAATGATGCCGGAAGAGACCCCAAATGATCCCGCAAAAGTCCCAAAATGACGCCGACGGGATTCCGGACGGATCCCGTAAACCATCCAGAAATGATGCCGAAAGGTTCCCCAAATGATCCTGTATTAGTCGAGAAAAAGTTCCGAAATGACCCCGAGGGGATCCCGGATGGATCCCGAAAACCATCTAGAAATGATGCCGGAAGGTACCCCAAATGATGCCGTAATAGTCCCGAAATGACATCGACGGGATCCCGGACGGATCCCGAAAACCATCCAGAAATGATGCCGGAAGAGACCCCAAATGATCCCGCAAAAGTCCCAAAATGACGCCGACGGGATCCCGGACGGATCCCGTAAACCACCCAGAAATGATGCCGAAAGGTTCCCCAAATGATCCTGTATTAGTCGAGAAAAAGTTCCGAAATGACCCCGACGGGATCCCGGATGAATCCCGAAAACCATCTAGAAATGATGCCGGAAGGTACCCCAAATGATGCCGTAATAGTCCCGAAATGACATCGACGGGATCCCGGACGGATCCCGAAAACCATCCAGAAATGATGCCGGAAGAGACCCCAAATGATCCCGCAAAAGTCCCAAAATGACCCCGACAGGATACCGGACGGATCCCGAAAACCATCCAGAAATGATGCCGGAATGGACCCCAAATGGTCCCGAAATGACACCGACGGGATCCAGGACGGATCCCGAAAACCATCCAGAAATCATGCCGGAAGAGACCCCAAATGATCCCGCAAAAGTCCCAAAATGACCCAGACAGGATTCCGGACGGATCCCGAAAACCATCCAGAAATGATGCCGAAATGGACCCCAAATGGTCCCGAAATGACACCGACGGGATCCCGGACGGATCCCGTAAACCATCCAGAAATGATGCCGGAAGATACCCCTAATGATCCCGAAATAGCCCCGAAATGGTCCCGACGGGATCCCGGACGGATCCCTAAAACCATCCAGGAATGATTACGGAAAGGACCCAAACTGACCCCGAAAAAGTCCCGTAATGATCCCGGAAACCATCAAGAATTTATCTCTCGAAGGTACGCAAATGATCCCGAAAGTACCCCGACGGGATCCCGGACGGATCCCGAAAACCATCTAGAAATGATGCCGGAAGGGTCCCCAAATGATCGCGAAATAGTCCCGAAATGATTCCGGAATAGTCCCGAAAATGTCCCAAAATAACCCCGACGGGATCCCGGACGGATCCCGAAAACTATACAGAAATGATCCCGGAAGGGTCTCAAAATGATCCCGAAATAGTCCCGAAAAAGTCCCGAAATTACCCCGGCGTAATCCCGGACCGATCCCGAAAACCATCCAGAAATGATCCCGGAGGGTCTCTATATGACCCTTACGGGATTACAAATAAGGTGAAGCTAATTATAAAACCATGTTAATAAGGCAGCAGGCGCATTGGAGCGAATAAAAAGTTACATAGAAACATACAGGTAAAGCTAATAAAAGCGTGCTAATAAAAACAATTGATGGAGGGCGGATGGCGGGAGTAGAGGAGAGGACCACTGATCGTTCCTCCAAAATTGTCTAGATCTCGTTCTGTATGTACCAGATACCAAAAACTATTGATTTAGGAGAAAATTTATATTGAGTTATAAAAATTTATAGATTTTACACCAGAGGGGGTGATAAATGGGGGGAGGCGGGCGGAAGGTATCACTTCTTACTTTGTAAGCCCTCGACTTATTTGACCCCTTGAGTCTGTGATATTGGTGAAGGCCAGTATACGTAAAGTTATAATGTGTAAAAATTATTGAAAAATAATTTCTCGAAGGGGTCGTGTCCATGTTCGAAAAAAATTTCGCTAGTATACTACTGTCTGTGTCCCAAATTTCATCAAAATCCGTGTAGCCATTCTGGCGTGATTCAGTCGCAAAGACGAAAAAATATAATAATTAAATTATAACTGTTCCTAGGGGGCGGGTACCACGCCCCTTTTCAAAAATATATAGTTAGTAGATCCTTCTAGACTATTGGCTATATGTGTGCAAAATTTCATCCAAATCGGTCCAGCCGTTCTTGCGTGATTGAGTCACAAAGACAAACGTCTGGACAAACATCCAAACATCCAAACATCCAAACATCTAAACATCCAAACATCCAAACATCTTCACATCCAAACTTTGCCATTTATAATATAAACTAGCCTTTACTCGCGGCCCCGTCCGCAAGGAGAAAATGAAATATGTGGGCTATTCACGTTAGCCTGCTTATAAAGTTATCTGTTTAAAATTTTTTTTCTGTCTGATGCATTTTATTTTTGTAATTGAGTAAAAAAAAGAACTTTATGAGCTGATAACCTGATAGGATCCCAAAATGATAACGAAATTATCCAGAAAAAGCCACGAAATGACCCCGACGCTATCGCGGACGGATCCCGAAAACCATCCGGAAATGCCCCGGAAGTGTTTCCAAAAGTTCCCGAAGTAGTCCCAAAAAACCCGAAATGACAACGACACGATTCTAGACTTATCCAGATAACCACACAGAAATGATGCCTGAAGGGTACCAAATTGATCCCGAAATAGTCCCGAAAAAGTTCCGAAATTACCCTGACGGGCTCCCGGACGGATCTCAGAAACCATCCAGAAAATATCCAGGAAGGGTCCCTAAATTATCCCGACTAACTCCAGAAAAAGTTCCGAAATGGCTCCGAGGGGATCCACGATGGATCGCGAAAACCATACAGAAATGATTCCGGAAGGATTCCAAAATGATCCCGAAATAGTCCGGAATTGACCCAGATGGGATCCCGCACAGATCCAGAAATGATCCCGGAAGGGTGCAAAAACTATCCCGGAAAAGTAACAAAAAATCCCGAAATGGCTCCTACGGCATCCCGGACGGATCCAGAAATGATCTCGGAAGGGTCCCCAAATGATCCCAAAATGGTCCCGAAATGACCCTGATGGATCCGGCAAACCATCAAGAAATTATGCCGAAAGGGTTCCAAAATGATCCCGAAATAATACAGAAAAAGTCACGAAACGACCCCTAGAGGATCCCCAAATGATCCCGTATTAGCCCCGAAAAGGTCCCGAAATAACCCCGACGGGATCGCGGACAAATCCCGAAAACCATCCATAAATGATGCCGGAAGGAATCCCAAATGATTCCGTAAAAGTCCCGCATTGATTCCGACGGGATCCCGAACGGATACCGAAAATCATCCAGAAGTGATGCCGGAAAGGTCCTCAAATGATCACCTAATAGTCCCGAAATGACCCTTAAGGGGTCATGGACGGATCCCATAAACCATCCAGAAATGATCCCGATATAGTCCCGAAGAAGTCCCGAAATGACCCTGACGGGATCTCGAACGCACCCCTAAATGACCCTGACGGGATTCCGGACAGATCCCGAAATCCATCCAGAAATGATCTTGGGAGGGACCCCAAATGATCCCGAAAAAGTCCCGCAATGATTCCGAGGGGATCCTGATCGGATACCGAAAACCATCCAGAAGTGATGCCGGAAAGGTCCTCAAATGATCACCTAATACCAAAATGACCCTGACGGCATCCCGGACTGATCCCAAAATCCATCCAGAAATCATCTTGGGAAGGTCCCAAAAATATCCCGAAATAGTCTCGGAAAAGTTCAGAAATTACCCTGACGGGTTCCCGGACGAATCCTGAAAGCCATCTCTAAATGATCCCGAAAAAGTCCCGAAATGACCCTGACTGGACCCCGAAAGGATCCCGAAAACTATCCAGAAATGATGCCGGAAATGTCCTCAAATGATCACCTAATAGTTCCGAAAAGACCCTGACGGGATCCCGAACGGATCCCGACAACTATCTAGAAATGATGCCGAAAGGGCCCGCGAATGATCCCGTATTAGTCGAGAAAAAGTCCGGAAAAGAACCCGACGGGATGCCGGACGAATCCCAAAAACCATCCAGAAATGATCTTGGGAGGGTCCCAAAATTATCCCGAAATAGTCTGGGAAAAGTCCAGAAATTACCCTGACGGATCCCGGACGAATCCTGAAAACCAATCTTAAATGATGCCGAAAAAGTCCCGAAATGACCCTGATGGGACCCGGAAAGGATCCCGAAAACTAACCAGAAATGATGCCGAAAAGGTCCTCAAATGATCTCCCAATAGTTCCGAAAAGACCCTGACGGGATCCCGAACGGATCCCGACAACTATCCAGAAATGATACCGAAAGGGCCCGCAAATGATCCCGTATTAGTCGAGAAAAAGTCCCGAAATGACCCCGACGGTATGCCGGACGAATCCCAAAAACCATCCAGAAATGATGTCGGAAGGGACCCCAATGATCCCGAAAAAGTCCCGCAATTATTCCGACGGGAATCTGAACGGATACCGAAAACCATCCAGAAGTGATGCCGGAACGGTCCTCAAATGCTCACCTAATAGTCCCAAAATGACCCTGAGGGCATCCCGGACTAATCCCGAAATCCATCCAGAAATGATCTTGGGAAGGTCCCAAAACGATCCCGAAATAGTCTCGGAAAAGTCCAGAAATTACCCTGACGGGTTCCCGGACGAATCCTGAAAGCCATCCTTAAATGATCCCGAAAAAGCCCCGAAATGACCCTGACGGGATCCCGAAAGGATTCCAAAAACTATCCAGAAATGATGCCGGAAAGGTCCTCAAATGATCCCCTAATAGTTCCGAAATGACCGTGACGGGATCCCGAACGGATCCCGACAACTATCGAGAAATTATGCCGAAAGGGTCCGCAAATGATCCCGTATTAGTCGAGAAAAAGTCCCGAAATGACCCCGACGGGATCCCGGACGAATCCCAAAAACCATCCAGAAATGATGCCGGTAGGTATCCCAAATGATCCCGAAATAATCCCGAAATGACCTCGTCGGCATTCGGACGGATACCGAAAATTATCCAGAAATGATGCCGGAGAGGTCCACAAATGATCCCCTAATAGTCCCGAAATTACCCTGATGGGATCCCGGACGGATCCCGAAAACCATCCAGAAATGATGCCGGAAGAGCCCCCAAATGATCCCGAAAAAGTCCCCAAATGACCCCGACGATATCCCGGGCGGATCCCGAAAACCATCCAGAAATGATGCCGGAAGAGCCCCCAAATGATCCCGAAAAAGTCCCCAAATGACCCCGACGAGGTCCCGCACGGATCCCGAAAACCATCCAGAAATGATGCCGGAAGAGCCCCAAATGATCCCGAAAAAGTCCCCAAATGACACCGACATACTCCAGAAAAGGTTCCGAAATGGCTCCGAGGGAATCAACGACGGATCGCGAAAACCATACAGAAATGATTCCGGAAGGATCCCAAAATGATCCCGAAATAGTCCGGAAATGACCCAGATGGGATCCCGCACAGATCCAGAAATGATCCCGGAAGGGTCCAAAAACTATCCCGGAAAAGTAACAAAAAATCCCGAAATGGCTCCTACGGCATCCCGGACGGATTCAGAAATGATCTCGGAAGGGTCCGCAAATGATCCCAAAATGGTCCCGAAATGACCCTGATGGATCCGGAAAACCATCAAGAAATTATGCCGGAAGGGTCCCCAAATGATCCCGAAATAAAACAGATAAAGTCACGAAACGACCCCTAGAGGATCCCCAAATGATCCCGTATTAGCCCCGAAAAAGTCCCAAAATGACCCTGACGGGATCCCTAAAGGATTCCGAAAACAATACAGAAATGATGCCGGAAAGGTCCTCAAATGATCCCCTAATAGTCCCGAAATGACTGTGACGGGATCCCGACAACTATCCAGAAATGATGCCGAAAGGGTCCGCAAATGATCCCGTATTAGTCGAAAAAAAGTCCCGAAAGGACCACGACGGGATCCCGGACGAATCCCAAAAACCATCCAGAAATGATGCCGGTAGGTATCCCAAATGATCCCGAAATAGTCCCGAAATGACCTCGTCGGCATCCCGGACGGATCCCGAAAATTATCCAGAACTGATGCCGGAAAGGTTCCCAAATGATCCCCTAATAGTCCCGAAATTACCCTAATGGGATCCCGGACGGATCCCGAAAACCATCCAGAAATGATGCCGAAAGGGTTCCCAAATGATCCCGTATTAGTCGCGAAAAAGTCCCGAAATGACCCCGACGGGATCCCGGACGGATCCCGAAAACCATCCAGAAATGATGCCGGATGAGCCCCAAAATGATCCCGAAAAAGTCCCCAAATGACCCCGACGAGATCCCGGACGGATCCCGAAAACCATCCAGAAATGATGCCGGAAAAGCCCCAAATGATCCCGAAAAAGTCCCCAAATGACCCCGACGATATCCCAGACGGATCCCGAAAACCATCCAGAAATGATGCCGGAAGAGCCCCCAAATGATCCCGAAAAAGTTCCCATATGACCCCGACGAGATCCCGCACGGATCCCGAAAACCATCCAGAAATGATGCCGGAAGGGTCCCCAAATGATCGCGAAATAGTCCCGAAATGATTCCGGAGTAGTCCCGAAAATGTTCCAAAATAACCCCGACGGGATCCCGGACGGATCCCGTAAACTATACAGAAATGATCCCGGAAGGGTCCCAAAATGATCCCGAAATAGTCCCGAAAAAATCCCGAAATTACCCCGGCGTAATCCCGGACCGATCCCGAAAACCATCCAGAAATGATCACGGAAGGGTCTCGATATGACCCTTACGGGATTACAAATAAGGTGAAGCTAATTATAAAACCATGTTAATAAGGCAGCAGGCGCATTGGAGCGAATAAAAAGTTAGATAGAAACATACAGGTAAAGCTAATAAAAGCGTGCTAATGAAAACAATTGATGGAGGGCGGATGGCGGGAGTAGAGGAGAGGACCACTGATCGTTCCTCCAAAATTGTCTAGATCTCGTTCTGTATGTACCAGATACCAAAAACTATTGATTTAGGAGAAAATTTAGATTGAGTTATAACAATTTATGGATTTTACACCAGAGGGGGGGTGATAAAGAGGGGCGGGCGGAGGGTGTCACTGCTTACTTTGTAAGCCCTCGACTTATTTGACTTGAGTCTGTGATATTGGTGAAGGCCAGTATACGTAAAGTTATAATGTGTAAAAATTATGAAAAATAATTTCTCGAAGGGGTCATGGGACCCCCACCCCTCTTTCCATGTTCGGAAAAAATTTCGCTAGTAGACTACTGTCTGTGTCCCAAATTTCATCAAAATCCGTGCAGCCATTCTGGCGTGATTCAGTCGCAAAGACGAAAAAATATAATAATTAAATTATAACTGTTCCTAGGGGGCGTGGACCACGCCCCTTTTGAAAAATATATAGCTAGTAGATCCTTCTAGACTACTGGCTATATGTGTGCAAAATTTTATCCAAATCGGTCCAGCCGTTCTTGCGTTATTGAGTCACAAAGACAAACGTCTGGACAAACATCCAAACATCCAAACATCCAAACATCCAAACATCTTAACATCCAAACTTTCCCATTTATAATATATATTAGATTAGATTAGATATTAGATATTGGATGTTCGTAAAATTAATCTGTTTCAGACGGTTTCTATAGGAATTTGGAAAATGAGTTAACGTCGCTTCAAATAAAACAACCTGGTTACTGTAGACTTTTTGATGTTTGTACAAAAGAATGTGAGGTCCCAAACACGTTTTTTAAGCTAAAAGTTTTTTTGAGAAAACTTATTAAAAACTTACATTACTTTACTTAGTTTGTTGGTATAATTATAGCAAGGAATATTTTTTTGCCCTCAACCCATTTAACCTTGAGTAAAGTTTTGGTAGAAGTGCGCAATTAAAATCTCAATTCCCTTAATGATGAAAAATATAAAATATTTATACAGCTTTTTAAAATGGCATTTCTGTAGAAATTTCTTATTTATTACCTTTATAGTTTTATGAAAAGAACAAAGCGTACACGTAATTAGGTAAATTTTTTTTTCAAACTGATCTGTTCTATATTACACTGTCACATGAACAGAGTTGGGAACAGTGGAATAAATTTTGAGTAACAACACTGCGAGAACTTTGGCGGGATGACATAATCAATATCTTGTTAAAGTGTTAATGAGACCTTAATTTGTAATGGATTTAAGCATCATTCTTTTGTTCGTAAAATTTATGTGTTTGAGACGGCTTCTGTAGGAATTCTGAAAATGAGTTAACGTCGCTTCAAATAAAACAACCTGGTTCTGTAGACTTTTTGATGTTTGTACAAAAGAATGTGAGGTCCCAAACACGTTTTGTAAGTTTAATGTTTTTTTGAGAAAACTTATTAAAAACTTACATTACGTTTGCTTTGTTTGTTGGGATAATTATAGAAAGGATTTTTTCTTGCACTCAACCCATTTAACCTTGAGTAAATTTTTTGGTAGAAGTGCGTAATTAAAATTTCAATGCCCCTAATTATGAAAAATACAAAATATTTATACAGCTTTTTAAAATGGCATTTCTGAAGGAATTTCTTATTTATTAGGTTTATAGTTTTATGATAAGAACAAAGCGTACACTTAATTAGGTTTATTTTTTTCCAAACTGCTAATATGTTCTATAGTATACTGTCACATGACCAGAGTTGGGAGCAGTGGAATAAATTTTGAGTAACAACGCTGTGCGAACTTAGACGGAATGACATAATCAAGATCTTGTTCAAAGTGTTATTGAGACTTTAAGTTGTAATGGATTTAAGCATCTTTCTTTTGTTCGTAAAATTAATGTGTTTCAGACGGCTTCTATAGGAATTTTGAAAATGGGTTAAAATTTCTTCAAATAAAGCAAACTTCCTGCTGTAGACTTTTTGATGTTTGTACAAAAGAATGTGAGGTCCCAACCACGTTTTGTAAGTTTAATGTTTTTTTGAGAAAACTTATTAAAAACTTACATTACGTTTGCTTTGTTTGTTGCGATAATTATAGAAAGGAATTTTTTTTTGGTCTCAACGCATTTAGCCTTGAGTAAAGTTTTGGTAGAAGTGCGTAATTAAAATTGCAATGCCCTTAATTATGGAAAAATATAAAATATTTGTGCAGCTTTTTAAAATCGCAATTCTGCAGAAATTTCTTATTTATTAGATTTATAGTTTTATGAAAAGAACAAA
Source organism: Eurosta solidaginis (assembly GCF_040869045.1). NCBI lineage: Eukaryota > Metazoa > Arthropoda > Insecta > Diptera > Tephritidae > Eurosta > Eurosta solidaginis. The sequence continues at coordinate 150,561,323 of NC_090323.1, read as the reverse complement.
GCGTACACTTAATTAGGTTTATTTTTTTCCAAACTGATATTATGTTCTCTATTACACTGCCACATGACCAGAGTTGGGAACAGTGGAATAAATTTTGAGTAACAACACTGCGCGAACTTATGCGGGATGACATAATCAAGATCTTGTTCAAAGTGTTAATGAGACTTTAATTTGTAATGGATTTAAACATCTTTCTTATATTCGTAAAATTAATCTGTTTCAGACGGCTTCTATAGGAATTCTGATAATGGGTTAACGTCGCTTCAAATAACACAACCTGGTTACTGTAGACTTTTTGATATTTGTACAAAAGAATGTGAGATTTTGTAATTTTAATGTTTTTTTGAGAAAACTTATTAAAAACTTACATTACGTTTACTTTGTTTGTTGGGATAAATATAGAAAGGAAATTTTTTTTGCACTCACCCCATTTAACCTTGAGTAAATTTTTGGTAGAAGTGCTTAATTAAAATTTCAAGCTCTTAATAACGAAAAATACAAAATATTTATACAGCTTTTTAAAATGGCAATTCTGTAGAAATTTCTTATTTATTAGCTTCATAGTTTTATAAAAAGAACAAAACATACACTTATTTAATTTCATTTGTTATTAAACTGCTAATATGTTCTATAGTATACTGTCATATGACCACAGTTGGGAACAGTGGAATAAATTTTGAGTAACAACACTGCTCGAATTTAAGCGGGATGACATAATCAAGATCTTGTTTAAAGTGTTAATGAGACCTTAATTTGTAATGTATTTAAGCATCTTTTATTCGTAAAATTAATATGTTTCAGATGGCTTCTATAGGAATTTTGAAAATGAGTTAACGTCGCTTCAAATAAAACAACCTGATTACTGTAGAATTTTTGATGTTTGTACAAAAGAATGTGAGGTCCCAACCACGTTTTAAAGTTTTTTTGAGAAAACTTATTAAAAACTTACATTACGTTTACTTTGTTTGTTGGGATAATTATAGAAAGGAAATTTTTTTTGCACTCAACCCATTTACCCTTGAGTAAATTTTTGGTAAAGTGCTTAATTAAAATTTCAATGCTCTTAATGACGAAAAATACAAAATATTTATACAGCTTTTTAAAATGACATTTCTGCAAAAATTTCTTATTTATTAGCTTTATAGTTTTATAAAAAGAACAAAGCATACACTTATTTAATTTCATTTGTTATCAAACTGCTAATATGTTCTATAGTATACTGTCATATGACCAGAGTTGGGAGCAGTGGAATAAATTTTGAGTAACAACACTGCTCGAATTTAAGCGGGATGACATAATCAAGATCTTGTTTAAAGTGTTAATGAGACCTTAATTTGTAATTGATTTAAGCATCTTTTGTTCGTAAAATTAATGTGTTTCAGATGGCTTCTATCGGAATTTTGAAAATGAGTTAACGTCGCTTCAAATAAAACAACCTGGATACTGTAGACTTTTTTATGTTTGTACAAAAGAATGTGAGGTCCCAACCACGTTTTGTAAGTTAAATGTTTTTTGTGAAAACTTGTTAAAAACTTACATTACGTTTACTTTGTTTGTTGGGATAATTATAGAAAGGAAATTTTTTTTACACTCAACCCATTTAACCTTGAGTAAATTTTTGGTAGAAGTGCTTAATTAAAATTTCAATGCTCTTAATGACGAAAAATACAAAATATTTATACAGCTTTTTAAAATGGCATTTCTGTAGAAATTCCTTATTTATTAGCTTTATAGTTTTATAAAAAGACCAAAGCATACACTTATTTAATTTCATTTGTTATCAAACTGCTAATATGTTCTATAGTATACTGTCATATGACCAGAGTTGGGAGCAGTGGAATAAATTTTGAGTAACAACACTGCTCGAATTTAAGCGGGATGACATGGATTTAAACATCTTTTGTTCGTAAAATTAATGCGTGTCAGATGGTTTCTATAAGAATTTTGAAAATGAGTTAACGTCGCTTCAAATAAAACAACCTGGTTACTGTAGACTTTTTGATGTTTGTACAAAAGAATGTGAGGTCCCAAACACGTTTTGTAAGCTTAATGCTTTTTTGAGAAAACTTATTTAAAACTTACATTACCTTTACTTTGTTTGTTGGGATAATTATAGAAAGGAATTTTGTTTTTTTGCAGTCAAGCCATTTAACCTTGAGTAAGTTTTTTGGTAGAAGTGCGTAATTAAAATTTCAATGCCCTTAATGATGAAAAATACAAAACATTTATACAGCTTTTTAAAATGGCATTTCTGTAGAAATTTCTTATTTATTAGCTTTATAATTTTATGATAAGAACAAAGCGTACACTTAATTAGTTTTATTTGTTTCCAAACTGCTAACATGTTCTATAGTATACTGTCACATGATCAGAGTTGGGAGCAGTGGAATACATTTTGAGTAACAACACTGCGCGAACTTAGGCGGGATGACATAATCAAGATCTTGTTCAAAGTGTTAATGAGACCTTAATTTCTAATGGATTTAAACAACTTTCTTATGTTCGTAAAATTAATGTGTTTCAGACGGTTTCTATAGGAATTTGGAAAACGAGTTAACGTCGCTTCAAATAAAACAACCTGGTTACTGCAGAATTTTTGATGTTTGTACAAAAGAATGTGAGGCCCCAAACACGTTTTGTAAGTTTAATGTTTTTTTGAGAAAACTTATTAAAAACTTACATTAAGTTTACTTTGTTTGTTGGGATAATTATAAAAAGGATTTTTTTTTGCACTCAACCCATTTAACCTTGAGTAAATTTTTTTGTAGAAGTGCGTAATTAAAATTTCAATGCCCTTAATGATGAAAAATATAAAATATTTATACAGCTTTTTAAAATGGCATTTCTGTAGAAATTTCTTATTTATTACCTTTATAGTTTTATGAAAAGAAAAAAGCGTACACTTAATTAGGTTTATTTTTTTCCAAACTGATATATTCTATATTACACTGTCACATGAACAGAGTTGGGAACAGTGGAATAAATTTTGAGTAACAACACTACGCGAACTTATGCGGGATGACATAATCAAGATCTTGTTCAAAGTGTTAATGAGACTTTAATTTGTAATGGATTTAAACATCTTTCTTATGCTCGTAAAATTAATCTGTTTCAGACGGCTTCTATAGGAATTCTGATAATGGGTTAACGTCGCTTCAAATAAAACAACCTGGTTACTGTAGACTTTTTGATGTTTGTACAAAAGAATGTGAGATTTTGTAAGTTTAATGTGTTTTTGAGAAAACTTATTAAAAACTTACATTACGTTTACTTTGTTTCTTGGGATAATTATAGAAAGGAAATTTTTTTTGCACTCAACCCATTTAACCTTGAGTAAATTTTTGCTAGAAGTGCTTAATTAAAATTTCAATGCTCTTAATGACGAAAAATACAAAATATTTATACAGCTTTTTAAAATGGCATTTCTTTAGAAATTTCTTATTAATTAGCTTTATAGTTTTATAAAAAGAACAAAGCATACACTTATTTAATTTCATTTGTTATCAAACTGCTAATATGTTCTATAGTATACTGTCATATGACCAGAGTTGGGAGCAGTGGAATAAATTTTGAGTAACAACACTGCTCGAATTTAAGCGGGATGACATAATCAAGATCTTGTTTAAAGTGTAAATGAGACCTTAATTTGTAATGCATTTAAGCATCTTTTGTTCGTAAAATTAATGTGTTTCAGATGGCTTCTATAGGAATTTTGAAAATGAGTTAACGTCGCTTCAAATAAAACAACCTGGTTACTGTAGACTTTTTGATGTTTGTACAAAAGAATGTGAGGTCCCAACCACGTTTTGTAAGTTTAATGTTTTTTTGAGAAAACTTATTAAAAAGTTACATTACGTTTACTTTGTTTGTTGGGATAATTATAGAAAGGAAATTTTTTTTGCACTCAACCCATTTACCCTTGAGTAAATTTTTGGTAGAAGTGCTTAATTAAAATTTCAGTGCTCTTAATGACGAAAAATACAAAATATTTATATAGCTTTTTAAAATGGCATTTCTGTAGAAATTTCTTATTAATTAGCTTTATAGTTTTATAAAAAGAACAAAGCATACACTTATTTAATTTCATTTATTATCAAACTGCTAATATGTTCTATAGTATACTGTCATATGACCAGAGTTGGGAGCAGTGGAATAAATTTTGAGTAACAACACTGCTCGAATTTAAGCGGGATGACATAATCAAGATCTTGTTTAAAGTGTAAATGAGACCTTAATTTGTAATGGATTTAAGCATCTTTTGTTCGTAAAATTAATGTGTTTCAGATGGCTTCTATAGGAATTTTGAAAATGAGTTAACGTCGCTTCAAATAAAACAACTTGGTTACTGTAGACTTTTTGATGTTTGTACAAAAGAATGTGAGGTCCCAACCACGTTTTGTAAGTTTAATGTTTTTTTGAGAAAACTTATTAAAAACTTACATTACGTTTACTTTCTTTGTTGGGATAATTATAGAAAGGAAATTTTTTTTGCACTCAAACCATTTAACCTTGAGTAAATTTTTTGGTAGAAGTGCGTAATTAAAATTTCAATGCCCTTAATTATGAAAAATACAAAATATTTATACAGCTTTTTAAAATGGCATTTCTGCAGAAATTTCTTATTTATTAGCTTTATAGTTTTATGAAAAGAAGAAAGCGTACACTTAATTAGGTTTATTTTTTTTCCAAATTGATATGTTCTATATTACACTGTCACATGAACAGAGTTGTGAACAGTGGAATAAATTTTGAGTAACAACACTGCGCGAACTTAGGCGGGAAGACATAATCAAGATCTTGTTAAAGTGTTAATGAGACCTTAAATTTTAATGGATTTAAACATCTTTCTTATGTTCGTAAAATTAATGTGTTTCAGGCGGCTTCTGTAGGAATTCTGAAATGAGTTAACGTCGCTTCAAATAAAACAACCTGGTTACTGTAGACTTTTTGATGTTTGTACAAAAGGATGTGAGGTCCCAAACACATTTTGTAAGTTTAATGTTTTTTTGAGAAAACTTACTAAAAACTTACATTACGTTTACTTTGTTTGTTGGGATAATTATAGAAAGGATTTTTTGTTTGCACTCAACCCAGTTAACCTTGAGTAAAGTTTTGGTAGAAGTGCGTAATTAAAATTGCAATGCCCTTAATGATGAAAAATATAAAATATTTATGCAGCTTTTTAAAATGGCATTTCTGCAGAAATTTTTTATTTATTAGCTTTATAGTTTTATGAAAAGAACAAAGCGGACACTTAATTAGGATTAATAAGACCTTAATTTGTAATGTATTTTAGCATCTTTTGTTCGTAAAATTAATGTGTTTCAGATGGCTTCTATAGGAATTTTGAAAATGAGTTAACGTCGCTTCAAATAAAACAACCTGGTTACTGTAGACTTTTTGATGTTTGTACAAAAGAATGTGAGGTCCCAACCACGTTTTGTAAGTTTAATGTTTTTTTGAGAAAACTTATTAAAAAGTTACATTACGTTTACTTTGTTTGTTGGGATAATTATAGAAAGGAAATTTTTTTTGCACTCAACCCATCTACCCTTGAGTAAATTTTTGGTAGAAGTGCTTAATTAAAATTTCAATGCTCTTAATGACGAAAAATACAAAATATTTATACAGCTTTTTAAAATGGCATTTCTGTAGAAATTTCTTATTTATTAGCTTTATAGTTTTATAAAAAGAACAAAGCATACACTTATTTAATTTCATTTGTTATCAAACTGCTAATATGTTCTATAGTATACTGTCATATGACCAGAGTTGGGAGCAGTGGAATAAATTTTGAGTAACAACACTGCTCGAATTTAAGCGGGATGACATAATCAAGATCTTGTTTAAAGTGTAAATGAGACCTTAATTTGTAATGGATTTAAGCATCTTTTGTTCGTAAAATTAATGTGTTTCAGATGGCTTCTATAGGAATTTTGAAAATGAGTTAACGTCGCTTCAAATAAAACAACCTGGTTACTGTAGACTTTTTGATGTTTGTACAAAAGAATGTGAGGTCCCAACCACGTTTTGTAAGTTTAATGTTTTTTTGAGAAAACTTATTAAAAACTTACATTACGTTTACTTTGTTTGTTGGGATAATTATAGAAAGGAAATTTTTTTTACACTCAACCCATTTACCCTTGAGTAAATTTTTGGTAGAAGTGCTTAATTAAAATTTCAATGCTCTTAATGACGAAAAATACCAAATATTTATACAGCTTTTTAAAATGGCATTTCTGTAGAAATTTCTTATTTATTAGCTTTATAGTTTTATAAAAAGAACAAAGGATACACTTATTTAATTTCATTTGTTATCAAACTGCTAATATGTTCTATAGTATACTGTCATATGACCAGAGTTGGGAGCAGTGGAATAAATTTTGAGTAACAACACTGCTCGAATTTAAGCGGGATGACATAATCAAGATCTTGTTTAAAGTGTTAATGAGACCTTAATTTGTAATGGATTTAAGCATCTTTTTTTCGTAAAATTAATGTGTTTCAGATGGCTTCTATCGGAATTTTGAAAATGAGTTAACGTCGCTTCAAATAAAACAACCTGGATACTGTAGACTTTTTGATGTTTGTACAAAAGAATGTGAGGTCCCAACCACGTTTTGTAAGTTTAATGTTTTTTTGAGAAAACTTATTTAAAACTTACATTACGTTTACTTTGTTTGTTGGGATAATTATAGAAAGGAATTTTTTTTTGCACTCAACCCATTTAACCTTGAGTAAATTTTTGGTAGAAGTGCTTAATTAAAATTTCAATGCTCTTAATGACGAAAAATACAAAATATTTATACAACTTTTTAAAATGGCATTTCTGTAGAAATTTCTTATTTATTAGCTTTATAGTTTTATAAAAAGAACAAAGCATACACTTATTTAATTTCATTTGTTATCAAACTGCTTCTATGTTCTATAGTATACTGTCATATGACCAGAGTTGGGAGCAGTGGAATAAATTTTGAGTAACAACACTTCTCGAATTTAAGCGGGATGACATAATCAAGATTTTGTTTAAAGTATTGAGACCTTAATTTGTAATGGATTTAAGCATCTTTTGTTCGTAAAATTAATATGTTTCAGATGGTTTCTATAGGAATTTTGAAAATGAGTTAACGTCGCTTCAAATAAAACAACCTGGTTACTGTAGACTTTTTGATGTTTGTACAAAAGAATGTGAGGTCCCAAACACGTTTTGTAAGCTTAATGCTTTTTTGAGGAAACTTATTTAAAACTTACATTACTTTTACTTTGTTTGTTGGGATAATTATAAAAAGGAATTTTGTTTTTTTGCAGTCAAGCCATTTAACCTTGAGTAAGGTTTTTGGTAGAAGTGCGTAATTAAAATTTCAATGCCCTTAATAATGAAAAATACAAAATATTTAACAGCTTTTTAAAATGGCATTTCTGTAGAAATTTCTTATTTATTAGCTTTATAGTTTTATGATAAGCACAAAGCGTACACTTAATTAGGTTTATTTGTTTCCAAACTGCTAACATGTTCTATAGTATACTGTCACATGATCAGAGTTGGGAGCAGTGGAATAAATTTTGAGTAACAACACTGCGCGAACCTAGGCGGGATGACATAATCAAGATCTTGTTCAAAGTGTTAATGAGACCTTAATTTCTAATGGATTTAAACAACTTCCTTATGTTCGTAAAATTAATGTGTTTCGGACGGTTTCTATAGGAATTTGGAAAATGAGTTAACGTCGCTTCAAATAAAACAATCTGGTTACTGTAGACTTTTTGATGTTTGTACAAAAGAATGTGAGGTCCCAACCACGTTTTAATGTTTTTTTGAGAAAATTTATTAAAAACTTACATTACGTTTACTTTGTTTGTTGGGATAATTATAGAAAGGAAATTTTTTTTGCACTCAACCCATTTACCCTTGAGTAAATTTTTGGTAAAGTGCTTAATTAAAATTTCAATGCTCTTAATGACGAAAAATACAAAATATTTATACAGCTTTTTAAAATGACATTTCTGCAAAAATTTCTTATTTATTAGCTTTATAGTTTTATAAAAAGAACAAAGCATACACTTATTTAATTTCATTTGTTATCAAACTGCTAATATGTTCTATAGTATACTGTCATATGACCAGAGTTGGGAGCAGTGGAATAAATTTTGAGTAACAACACTGCTCGAATTTAAGCGGGATGACATAATCAAGATCTTGTTTAAAGTGTTAATGAGACCTTAATTTGTAATGGATTTAAGCATCTTTTGTTCGTAAAATTAATGTGTTTCAGATGGCTTCTATCGGAATTTTGAAAATGAGTTAACGTCGCTTCAAATAAAACAACCTGGATACTGTAGACTTTTTTATGTTTGTACAAAAGAATGTGAGGTCCCAACCACGTTTTGTAAGTTTAATGTTTTTTGAGAAAACTTGTTAAAAACTTACATTACGTTTACTTTGTTTGTTGGGATAATTATAGAAAGGAAATTTTTTTTACACTCAGCCCATTTAACCTTGAGTAAATTTTTGGTAGAAGTGCTTAATTAAAATTTCAATGCTCTTAATGACGAAAAATACAAAATATTTATACAGCTTTTTAAAATGGCATTTCTGTAGAAATTCCTTATTTATTAGCTTTATAGTTTTATAAAAAGACCAAAGCATACACTTATTTAATTTCATTTGTTATCAAACTGCTAATATGTTCTATAGTATACTGTCATATGACCAGAGTTGGGAGCAGTGGAATAAATTTTGAGTAACAACACTGCTCGAATTTAAGCGAGATGACATGGATTTAAACATCTTTTGTTCGTAAAATTAATGTGTGTCAGATGGTTTCTATAGGAATTTTGAAAATGAGTTAACGTCGCTTCAAATAAAACAACCTGGTTACTGTAGACTTTCTGATGTTTGTACAAAAGAATGTGAGGTCCCAAACACGTTTTGTAAGCTTAATGCTTTTTTGAGAAAACTTATTTAAAACTTACATTACCTTTACTTTGTTTGTTGGGATAATTATAGAAAGGAATTTTGTTTTTTTGCAGTCAAGCCATTTAACCTTGAGTAAGTTTTTTGGTAGAAGTGCGTAATTAAAATTTCAATGCCCTTAATGATGAAAAATACAAAACATTTATACAGCTTTTTAAAATGGCATTTCTGTAGAAATTTCTTATTTATTAGCTTTATAATTTTATGATAAGAACAAAGCGTACACTTAATTAGTTTTATTTGTTTCCAAACTGCTAACATGTTCTATAGTATACTGTCACATGATCAGAGTTGGGAGCAGTGGAATACATTTTGAGTAACAACACTGCGCGAACTTAGGCGGGATGACATAATCAAGATCTTGTTCAAAGTGTTAATGAGACCTTAATTTCTAATGGATTTAAACAACTTTCTTATGTTCGTAAAATTAATGTGTTTCAGACGGTTTCTATAGGAATTTGGAAAACGAGTTAACGTCGCTTCAAATAAAACAACCTGGTTACTGCAGAATTTTTGATGTTTGTACAAAAGAATGTGAGGCCCCAAACACGTTTTGTAAGTTTAATGTTTTTTTGAGAAAACTTATTAAAAACTTACATTAAGTTTACTTTGTTTGTTGGGATAATTATAAAAAGGATTTTTTTTTGCACTCAACCCATTTAACCTTGAGTAAATTTTTTTGTAGAAGTGCGTAATTAAAATTTCAATGCCCTTAATGATGAAAAATATAAAATATTTATACAGCTTTTTAAAATGGCATTTCTGTAAAAATTTCTTATTTATTACCTTTATAGTTTTATGAAAAGAACAAAGCGTACACTTAATTAGGTTTATTTTTTTCCAAACTGATATATTCTATATTACACTGTCACATGAACAGAGTTGGGAACAGTGGAATAAATTTTGAGTAACAACACTACGCGAACTTATGCGGGATGACATAATCAAGATCTTGTTCAAAGTGTTAATGAGACTTTAATTTGTAATGGATTTAAACATCTTTTTATGCTCGTAAAATTAATCTGTTTCAGACGGCTTCTATAGGAATTCTGATAATGGGTTAACGTCGCTTCAAATAAAACAACCTGGTTACTGTAGACTTTTTGATGTTTGTACAAAAGAATGTGAGATTTTGTAAGTTTAATGTGTTTTTGAGAAAACTTATTAAAAACTTACATTACGTTTACTTTGTTTCTTGGGATAATTATAGAAAGGAAATTTTTTTTGCACTCAACCCATTTAACCTTGAGTAAATTTTTGCTAGAAGTGCTTAATTAAAATTTCAATGCTCTTAATGACGAAAAATACAAAATATTTATACAGCTTTTTAAAATGGCATTTCTTTAGAAATTTCTTATTAATTAGCTTTATAGTTTTATAAAAAGAACAAAGCATACACTTATTTAATTTCATTTGTTATCAAACTGCTAATATGTTCTATAGTATACTGTCATATGACCAGAGTTGGGAGCAGTGGAATAAATTTTGAGTAACAACACTGCTCGAATTTAAGCGGGATGACATAATCAAGATCTTGTTTAAAGTGTAAATGAGACCTTAATTTGTAATGCATTTAAGCATCTTTGGTTCGTAAAATTAATGTGTTTCAGATGGCTTCTATAGGAATTTTGAAAATGAGTTAACGTCGCTTCAAATAAAACAACCTGGTTACTGTAGACTTTTTGATGTTTGTACAAAAGAATGTGAGGTCCCAACCACGTTTTGTAAGTTTAATGTTTTTTTGAGAAAACTTATTAAAAAGTTACATTACGTTTACTTTGTTTGTTGGGATAATTATAGAAAGGAAATTTTTTTTGCACTCAACCCATTTACCCTTGAGTAAATTTTTGGTAGAAGTGCTTAATTAAAATTTCAGTGCTCTTAATGACGAAAAATACAAAATATTTATATAGCTTTTTAAAATGGCATTTCTGTAGAAATTTCTTATTAATTAGCTTTATAGTTTTATAAAAAGAACAAAGCATACACTTATTTAATTTCATTTATTATCAAACTGCTAATATGTTCTATAGTATACTGTCATATGACCAGAGTTGGGAGCAGTGGAATAAATTTTGAGTAACAACACTGCTCGAATTTAAGCGGGATGACATAATCAAGATCTTGTTTAAAGTGTAAATGAGACCTTAATTTGTAATGGATTTAAGCATCTTTTGTTCGTAAAATTAATGTGTTTCAGATGGCTTCTATAGGAATTTTGAAAATGACTTAACGTCGCTTCAAATAAAACAACTTGGTTACTGTAGACTTTTTGATGTTTGTACAAAAGAATGTGAGGTCCCAACCACGTTTTGTAAGTTTAATGTTTTTTTGAGAAAACTTATTAAAAACTTACATTACGTTTACTTTCTTTGTTGGCATAATTATAGAAAGGAAATTTTTTTTGCACTCAAACCATTTAACCTTGAGTAAATTTTTTGGTAGAAGTGCGTAATTAAAATTTCAATGCCCTTAATTATGAAAAATACAAAATATTTATACAGCTTTTTAAAATGGCATTTCTGCAGAAATTTCTTATTTATTAGCTTTATAGTTTTATGAAAAGAAGAAAGCGTACACTTAATTAGGTTTATTTTTTTTCCAAATTGATATGTTCTATATTACACTGTCACATGAACAGAGTTGTGAACAGTGGAATAAATTTTGAGTAACAACACTGCGCGAACTTAGGCGGGAAGACATAATCAAGATCTTGTTAAAGTGTTAATGAGACCTTAAATTGTAATGGATTTAAACATCTTTCTTATGTTCGTAAAATTAATGTGTTTCAGGCGGCTTCTGTAGGAATTCTGAAATGAGTTAACGTCGCTTCAAATAAAACAACCTGGTTACTGTAGACTTTTTGATGTTTGTACAAAAGGATGTGAGGTCCCAAACACATTTTGTAAGTTTAATGTTTTTTTGAGAAAACTTACTAAAAACTTACATTACGTTTACTTTGTTTGTTGGGATAATTATAGAAAGGATTTTTTGTTTGCACTCAACCCAGTTAACCTTGAGTAAAGTTTTGGTAGAAGTGCGTAATTAAAATTGCAATGCCCTTAATGATGAAAAATATAAAATATTTATGCAGCTTTTTAAAATGGCATTTCTGCAGAAATTTTTTATTTATTAGCTTTATAGTTTTATGAAAAGAACAAAGCGGACACTTAATTAGGATTAATAAGACCTTAATTTGTAATGTATTTTAGCATCTTTTGTTCGTAAAATTAATGTGTTTCAGATGGCTTCTATAGGAATTTTGAAAATGAGTTAACGTCGCTTCAAATAAAACAACCTGGTTACTGTAGACTTTTTGATGTTTGTACAAAAGAATGTGAGGTCCCAACCACGTTTTGTAAGTTTAATGTTTTTTTGAGAAAACTTATTAAAAAGTTACATTACGTTTACTTTGTTTGTTGGGATAATTATAGAAAGGAAATTTTTTTTGCACTCAACCCATCTACCCTTGAGTAAATTTTTGGTAGAAGTGCTTAATTAAAATTTCAATGCTCTTAATGACGAAAAATACAAAATATTTATACAGCTTTTTAAAATGGCATTTCTGTAGAAATTTCTTATTTATTAGCTTTATAGTTTTATAAAAAGAACAAAGCATACACTTATTTAATTTCATTTGTTATCAAACTGCTAATATGTTCTATAGTATACTGTCATATGACCAGAGTTGGGAGCAGTGGAATAAATTTTGAGTAACAACACTGCTCGAATTTAAGCGGGATGACATAATCAAGATCTTGTTTAAAGTGTAAATGAGACCTTAATTTGTAATGGATTTAAGCATCTTTTGTTCGTAAAATTAATGTGTTTCAGATGGCTTCTATAGGAATTTTGAAAATGAGTTAACGTCGCTTCAAATAAAACAACCTGGTTACTGTAGACTTTTTGATGTTTGTACAAAAGAATGTGAGGTCCCAACCACGTTTTGTAAGTTTAATGTTTTTTTGAGAAAACTTATTAAAAACTTACATTACGTTTACTTTGTTTGTTGGGATAATTATAGAAAGGAAATTTTTTTTACACTCAACCCATTTACCCTTGAGTAAATTTTTGGTAGAAGTGCTTAATTAAAATTTCAATGCTCTTAATGACGAAAAATACCAAATATTTATACAGCTTTTTAAAATGGCATTTCTGTAGAAATTTCTTATTTATTAGCTTTATAGTTTTATAAAAAGAACAAATGATACACTTATTTAATTTCATTTGTTATCAAACTGCTAATATGTTCTATAGTATACTGTCATATGACCAGAGTTGGGAGCAGTGGAATAAATTTTGAGTAACAACACTGCTCGAATTTAAGCGGGATGACATAATCAAGATCTTGTTTAAAGTGTTAATGAGACCTTAATTTGTAATGGATTTAAGCATCTTTTTTTCGTAAAATTAATGTGTTTCAGATGGCTTCTATCGGAATTTTGAAAATGAGTTAACGTCGCTTCAAATAAAACAACCTGGATACTGTAGACTTTTTGATGTTTGTACAAAAGAATGTGAGGTCCCAACCACGTTTTGTAAGTTTAATGTTTTTTTGAGAAAACTTATTTAAAACTTACATTACGTTTACTTTGTTTGTTGGGATAATTATAGAAAGGAATTTTTTTTTGCACTCAACCCATTTACCCTTGAGTAAATTTTTGGTAGAAGTGCTTAATTAAAATTTCAATGCTCTTAATGACGAAAAATACAAAATATTTATACAGCTTTTTAAAATGGCATTTCTGTAGAAATTTCTTATTTATTAGCTTTATAGTTTTATAAAAAGAACAAAGCATACACTTATTTAATTTCATTTGTTATCAAACTGCTACTATGTTCTATAGTATACTGTCATATGACCAGAGTTGGGAGCAGTGGAATCAATTTTGAGTAACAACACTTCTCGAATTTAAGCGGGATGACATAATCAAGATTTTGTTTAAAGTATTGAGACCTTAATTTGTAATGGATTTAAGCATCTTTTGTTCGTAAAATTAATATGTTTCAGATGGTTTCTATAGGAATTTTGAAAATGAGTTAACGTCGCTTCAAATAAAACAACCTGGTTACTGTAGACTTTTTGATGTTTGTACAAAAGAATGTGAGGTCCCAAACACGTTTTGTAAGCTTAATGCTTTTTTGAGGAAACTTATTTAAAACTTACATTACGTTTACTTTGTTTGTTGGGATAATTATAAAAAGGAATTTTGTTTTTATGCAGTCAAGCCATTTAACCTTGAGTAAGGTTTTTGGTAGAAGTGCGTACTTAAAATTTCAATGCCCTTAATAAAGAAAAATACAAAATATTTTACAGCTTTTTAAAATGGCATTTCTGTAGAAATTTCTTATTTATTAGCTTTATAGTTTTATGATAAGCACAAAGCGTACACTTAATTAGGTTTATTTGTTTCCAAACTGCTAACATGTTCTATAGTATACTGTCACATGATCAGAGTTGGGAGCAGTAGAATAAATTTTGAGTAATAACACTGCGCGAACCTAGGCGGGATGACATAATCAAGATCTTGTTCAAAGTGTTAATGAGACCTTAATTTCTAATGGATTTAAACAACTTCCTTATGTTCGTAAAATTAATGTGTTTCGAACGGTTTCTATAGGAATTTGGAAAATGAGTTAACGTCGCTTCAAATAAAACAATCTGGTTACTGTAGACTTTTTGATGTTTGTACAAAAGAATGTGAGGTCCCAAACACGTTTTGTAAGTTTAATGTTTTTTTGAGAAAACTTATTAAAAACTTACATTACGTTTATTTGTTTGTTGGGATAATTATAGAAAGGATTTTTTTTGCACTCAACCTATTTAACCTTGAGTAAATTTTTTGCTAGAAGTGCGTAATTAAAATTTCAATGCCCTTAATGATGAAAAATACAAAATATTTATACAGCTTTTTAAAATGGCATTTCTGCAGAAATTTCTTATTAATTAGCTTTATAGTTTTATGAAAAGAACAAAGCGTACACTAAATTAGGTTTATTTTTTTCCAAACTGATAATATGTTCTATATTACACTGCCACATGACCAGAGTTGGGAACAGAGGAATAAATTTTGAGTAACAACACTGCGCGAACTTATGCGGGATGACATAATCAAGTTCTTGTTCAAAGTGTTAATGAGACTAAGTTGTAATGGATTTAAACATCTTTCTTATGTTAGTAAAATTAAACTGTTTCAGATGGCTTCTATAGGAATTCTGAAAATGAGTTAACGTCGCCTCAAATAAAACAACCTGGTTACTGTAGACTTTTTGATGTTTGTACAAAAGAATGTGAGGTCCCAAACACGTTTTGTAATTTTAATGTTTTTTTGAGAAAACTTATTAAAAACTTACATTACGTTTACTTTGTTTGTTGGGATAATTATAGAAAGGATTTTTTTTTGCACTCAACCCATTTAACCTTGAGTAAATTTTTTGGTAGAAGTGCGTAATTAAATTTCAATGCCCTTAATTATGAAAAATACAAAATATTTATACAGCTTTTTAAAATGGCATTTCTGAAGGAATTTCTTATTTATTAGGTTTATAGTTTTATTATAAGAACAACGCGTAAACTTAGTTCGATTTATTTTTTTTCAAACTGCTAATATGTTCTATAATATACTGTCATATGACCAGAGTTGGGAGCAGTGGAATAAATTTTGAGTAACAACGCTGTGCGAACTTAGGCGGAATGACATAATCAAGATCTTGTTCAAAGTGTTAATGAGACTTTAAGTTGTAATGGATTTAAGCATCTTTCTTTTGTTCGTAAAATTAATGTGTTTCAGACGGCTTCTATAGGAATTTTGAAAATGAGTTAAAGTCGCTTCAAATAAAGCAACCTTGTTACTGTAGACTTTTTGATGTTTGTACAAAAGAATGTGAGGTCCCAAACACGTTTTTAAGCTAAACGTTTTTTTGAGAAAACTTATCAAAAACTTACATTACGTTTACTTTGTTTGTTGGGATAATTATAGAAAGGAATTTTTTTTTGCACTCAACCCATTTAACCTTGAGTAAATTTTTGGTAGAAGTGCTTAATTAAAATTTCAATGCTCTTAATGACGAAAAATACAAAATATTTATACAGCTTTTTAAAATGGCATTTCTGTAGAAATTTCTTATTTATTAGCTTTATAGTTTTATAAAAAGAACAAAGCATACACTTATTTAATTTCATTTGTTATCAAACTGCTACTATGTTCTATACTATACTGTCATATGACCAGAGTTGGGAGCAGTGGAATAAACTTTGAGTAACAACACTTCTCGAATTTAAGCGGGATGACATAATCAAGATCTTGTTTAAAGTGTAAATGAGACCTTAATTTGTAATGGATTTAAGCATCTTTTGTTCGTAAAATTAATGTGTTTCAGATGGCTTCTATAGGAATTTTGAAAATGAGTTAACGTCGCTTCAAATAAAACAACCTGGATACTGTAGACTTTTTGATGTTTGTACAAAAGAATGTGAGGTCCCAACCACGTTTTGTAAGTTTAATCTTTTTTTGAGAAAACTTATTAAAAACTTACATTACGTTTACTTTGTTTGTTGGGATAATTATTGAAAGGAAATTTTTTTTGCACTCAACCCATTTACCCTTGAGTAAATTTTTGGTAGAATTGCTTAATTAAAATTTCAATGCTCTTAATGACGAAAAATACAAAATATTTATACAGCTTTTTAAAATGGCATTTCTGTAGAAATTTCTTATTTATTAGCTTTATAGTTTTATAAAAAGAACAAAGCATACACTTATTTAATTTCATTTGTTATCAAACTGCTACTATGTTCTATACTATACTGTCATATGACCAGAGTTGGGAGCAGTGGAATAAATTTTGAGTAACAACACTGCTCGAATTTAAGCGGGATGACATAATCAAGATCTTGTTTAAAGTGTAAATGAGACCTTAATTTGTAATGGATTTAAGCATCTTTTGTTCGTAAAATTAATGTGTTTCAGATGGCTTCTATAGGAATTTTGAAAATGAGTTAACGTCGCTTCAAATAAAGCAACCTGGTCACTGTAGACTTTTTGATGTTTGTACAAAAGAATGTGAGGTCCCAAACACGTTTTGTAAGCTTAATGCTTTTTTGAGAAAACTTATTTAAAACTTACATTACGTTTCCTTTGTTTGTTGGGATAATTATAGAAAGGAATTTTGTTTTTTTGCAGTCAAGCCATTTAACCTTGAGTAAGTTTTTTGGTAGAAGTGCGCAATTAAAATCTCAATTCCCTTAATGATGAAAAATATAAAATATTTATACAGCTTTTTAAAATGGCATTTCTGTAGAAATTTCTTATTTATTAGCTTTATAGTTTTATGATAAGAACAAAGCGTACACTTTATTAGGTTTATTTGTTTCCAAACTGCTAACATGTCCTATAGTATACTGTCACATGAACAGAGTTGGGAACAGTGGAATAAATTTTGAGTAACAACACTGCACGAACTTATGCGGGATGACATAATCAAGATCTAGTTCAAAGTGTTAATGAGACTTTAATTTGTAATGGATTTAAACATCTTTCTTATGTTCGTAAAATTAATCTATTTCAGATGGCTTCTATAGGAATTATGCAAATGAGTTAACGTCGCCTCAAATAAAACAACCTGGTTACTGTAGACTTTTTGATGTTTGTACTAAAGAATGTGAGGTCCCAAACACGTTTTGTAAGTTTAATGTTTTTTTGAGAAAACTTATTAAAAACTTACATTACGTTTACTTTGTTTGTTGTGATAATTATAGAAAGGAAATTTTTTTTGCACTCAACCCATTTAACCTTGAGTAAATTTTTGGTAGAAGTGCTTAATTAAAATTTCAATGCTCTTAAAGACAAAAAATACAAAATATTTATACAGCTTTTTAAAATGGCATTTCTGTAGAAATTTCTTATTTATTATCTTCACAGTTTTATAAAAAGAAAAAAGCATACGCTTATTTAATTTCATTTTTTATCAAACTGCTAATATGTTCTATAGTATACTGTCATATGACCAGAGTTGGGAGCAGTGGAATAAATTTTGAGTAACAACATTGCTCGAATTTAAGCGGGATGACATAATCAAGATCTTGTTTAAAGTGTTAATGAGACCTTAATTTGTAATGGATTTAAGCATCTTTTGTTCGTAAAATTAATGTGTTTCAGATGGCTTCTATCGGAATTTTGAAAATGAGTTAACGTCGCTTCAAATAAAACAACCTGGATACTGTAGACTTTTTGATGTTTGTACAAAAGAATGTGAGGTCCCAACCACGTTTTGTAAGTTTAATGTTTTTTTGAGAAAACTTATTAAAAACTTACATTACGTTTACTTTGTTAGTTGGGATAATTATAGTAAGGAAATTTTTTTTCACTCAACCCATTTAACCTTGAGTAAATTTTTGGTAGAAGTGCTTAATTAAAATTTCAATGCTCTTAAAGACAAAAAATACAAAATATTTATACAGCTTTTTAAAATGGCATTTCTGTAGAAATTTCTTATTTATTATCTTTACAGTTTTATAAAAAGAAAAAAGCATACGCTTATTTAATTTCATTTTTTATCAAACTGCTAATATGTTCTATAGTATACTGTCATATGACCAGAGTTGGGAGCAGTGGAATAAATTTTGAGTAACAACATTGCTCGAATTTAAGCGGGATGACATAATCAAGATCTTGTTTAAAGTGTTAATGAGACCTTAATTTGTAATGGATTTAAGCATCTTTTGTTCGTAAAATTAATGTGTTTCAGATGGCTTCTATCGGAATTTTGAAAATGAGTTAACGTCGCTTCAAATAAAACAACCTGGATACTGTAGACTTTTTGATGTTTGTACAAAAGAATGTGAGGTCCCAACCACGTTTTGTAAGTTTAATGTTTTTTTGAGAAAACTTATTAAAAACTTACATTACGTTTACTTTGTTAGTTGGGATAATTATAGAAAGGAAATTTTTTTTCACTCAACCCATTTAACCTTGAGTAAATTTTTGGTAGAAGTGCTTAATTAAAATTTCAATGCTCTTAATGACGAAAAATACGAAATATTAATACAGCTTTTTAAAATGGCATTTCTGTAGAAATTTCTTATTTATTATCTTTACAGTTTTATAAAAAGAAAAAAGCATACGCTTATTTAATTTCATTTTTTATCAAACTGCTAATATGTTCTATAGTATACTGTCATATGACCAGAGTTGGGAGCAGTGGAATAAATTTTGAGTAACAACATTGCTCGAATTTAAGCGGGATGACATAATCAAGATCTTGTTTAAAGTGTTAATGAGACCTTAATTTGTAATGGATTTAAGCATCTTTTGTTCGTAAAATTAATGTGTTTCAGATGGCTTCTATCGGAATTTTGAAAATGAGTTAACGTCGCTTCAAATAAAACAACCTGGATACTGTAGACTTTTTGATGTTTGTACAAAAGAATGTGAGGTCCCAACCACGTTTTGTAAGTTTAATCTTTTTTTGAGAAAACTTATTAAAAACTTACATTACGTTTACTTTGTTAGTTGGGATAATTATAGAAAGGAAATTTTTTTTCACTCAACCCATTTAACTTTGAGTAAATTTTTGGTAGAAGTGCTTAATTAAAATTTCAATGCTCTTAATGACGAAAAATACGAAATATTTATACAGCTTTTTAAAATGGCATTTCTGTAGAAATTTCTTATTTATTAGCTTTATACTTTTATAAAAAGAACAAAGCATACACTTATTTAATTTCATTTGTTATCAAACTGCTAATATGTTCTATAGTATACTGTCATATGACCAGAGTTGGGAGCAGTGGAATAAATTTTGAGTAACAACACTGCTCGAATTTAAGCGGGATGACATAATCAAGATCTTGTTTAAAGTGTTGAGACCTTAATTTGTAATGGATTTAAGCATCTCTTGTTCGTAAAATTAATGTGTTTCAGATGGTTTCTATAGGAATTTTGAAAATGAGTTAACGTCGCTTCAAATAAAGCAACCTGGTTACTGTAGACTTTTTGATGTTTGTACAAAAGAATGTGAGGTCCCAAACACGTTTTGTAAGCTTAATGCTTTTTTGAGAAAACTTATTTAAAACTTACATTACATTTACTTTGTTTGTTGGGATAATTATAAAAAGGAATTTTGTTTTTTGCAGTCAAGCCATTTAACCTTGAGTAAGTTTTTTGGTAGAAGTGCGTAATTAAAATTTCAATGCCCTTAATGATGAAAAATACAAAATATTTAACAGCTTTTTAAAATGGCATTTCTGTAGAAATTTCTTATTTATTAGCTTTATAGTTTTATGATAAGAACAAAGCGTACACTTAATTAGGTTTATTTGGTTCCAAACTGCTAACATGTTCTTTAGTATACTGTCACATGATCAGAGTTGGGAGCAGTGGAATAAATTTTGAGTAACAACACTGCGCGAACTTAGGCGGGATGACATAATCAAGATCTTGTTCAAAGTGTTAATGAGACTTTAATTTCTAATGGATTTAAACAACTTTCTTATGTTCGTAAAATTAATGTGTTTCAGAGGGTTTCTATAGGAATTTGGAAAATGAGTTAACGTCGCTTCAAATAAAACAACCGGCTTACTGTAGACTTTTTGATGTTTGTACAAAAGAATGTGAGGTCCCAAACACGTTTTGTAAGTTTAATGTTTTTTTGAGAAAACTTATTAAAAACTTACATTACGTTTACTTTGTTTGTTGGGATAATTATAGAAAGGATTTTTTTTTTTTGCACTCAACCCATTTAACCTTGAGTACATTTTTGGTAGAAGTGCGTAATTAAAATTTCAATGCCCTTAATTATGAAAAATACAAAATATTTATACAGCTTTTTAAAATGGCATTTCTGAAGGAATTTCTTATTTATTAGGTTTATAGTTTTATGATAAGAACAAAGCGTACACTTAGTTCGATTTATTTTTTTCCAAACTGCTAATATGTTCTATAGTATACTGTCATATGACCAGAGTTGGGAGCAGTGGAATAAATTTTGAGTAACAACGCTGTGCGAACTTAGGCGGAATGACATAATCAAGATCTTGTTCAAAGTGTTAATGAGACTTTAAGTTGTAATGGATTTAAGCATCTTTCTTTTGTTCGTAAAATTAATGTGTTTCAGACGGCTTCTATAGGAATTTTGAAAATGGGTTAAAGTTGCTTCAAATAAAGCAACCTTCCTACTGTAGACTTTTTGATGTTTGTACAAAAGAATGTGAGGTCCCAACCACGTTTTGTAAGGTTTAATGTTTTTTTGAGAAAACTTATTAAAAACTTACATTACGTTTACTTTGTTTGTTGGGATAATTATAGAAAGGAAATTTTTTTTGCACTCAACCCATTTAACCTTGAGTAAATTTTTGGTAGAAGTGCTTAATTAAAATTTCAATGCTCTTAATGACCAAAAATACAAAATATTTATACAGCTTTTTAAAATGGCATTTCTGTAGAAATTTCTTATTTATTAGCTTTATACTTTTATAAAAAGAACAAAGCATACACTTATTTAATTTCATTTGTTATCAAACTGCTAATATGTTCTATAGTATACTGTCATATGACCAGAGTTGGGAGCAGTGGAATAAATGTTGAGTGACAACACTGCTCGAATTTAAGCGGGATGACATAATCAAGATCTTGTTTAAAGTGTTAATGAGACCTTAATTTGTAATGGATTTAAGCATCTTTTGTTCGTAAAATTAGTGTGTTTCAGATGGTTTCTATAGGAATTTTGAAAATGAGTTAACGTCGCATCAAATAAAACAACCTGGTTACTGTAGACTTTTTGATGTTTGTACAAAAGAATGTTAGGTCCCAAACACGTTTTGTAAGCTTAATGCATTTTGGGAAAACTTATTTAAAACTTACATTACGTTTACTTTGTTTGTTGGGATAATTATAGAAAGGAATTTTGTTTTTTTGCAGTCAAGCCATTTAACCTTGAGTAAGTTTTTTGGTAGAAGTGCGTAATTAAAATTTCAATGCCCTTTATGATGTAAAATACAAAATATTTAACAGCTTTTTAAAATGGCATTTCTGTAGAAATTTCTTATTTATTAGCTTTATAGTTTTATGATAAGAACAAAGCGTACACTTAATTAGGTTTATTTGTTTCCAAACTGCTAACATGTTCTATAGTATACTGTCACATGATCAGAGTTGGGAGCAGTGGAATAAATGTTGAGTAACAACGCTGTGCGAACTTAGGTGGAATGACATAATCAAGATCTTGTTCAAAGTGTTAATGAGACTTTAAGTTGTAATGGATTTAAGCATCTTTCTTTTGTTCGTAAAATTAATGTGTTTCAGACGGCTTTTATAGGAATTTTGAAAATGGGTTAAAGTCGCTTCAAATAAAGCAACCTTGTTACTGTAGACTTTTTGATGTTTGTACAAAAGAATGTGAGGTCCCAACCACGTTTTGTAAGTTTAATGTTTTTTTGAGAAAACTTATTAAAAACTTCATTACGTTTGCTTTGTTTGTTGGGATAATTATAGAAAGGAATTTTTTTTGGACTCAACGCATTTAGCCTTGAGTAAAGTTTTGGTAGAAGTGCGTAATTAAAATTGCAATGCCCTTAATGATGAAAAATATAAAATATTTGTGCAGCTTTTTAAAGTGGCATTTCTGCAGAAATTTCTTATTTATTAGCTTTATAGTTTTATGAAAAGAACAAAGCGTATACTTAATTAGGTTTATTTTTTTCCAAACTGATAATATGTTCTCTATTACACTGCCACATGCCCAGAGTTGGGAGCAGTGGAATAAATTTTGAGTAACAACACTGCGCGAACTTAGGCGGGATGACATAATCAAGATCTTGTTCAAAGTGTTAATGAGACTTTAGTTTGTAATGGATTTAAACATCTTTCTTATGTTCGTAAAATTAATCGGTTTCAGACGGCTTCTATAGGAATTCTGATAATGGGTTAACGTCGCTTCAAATAAAACAACCTGGTTACTGTAGACTTTTTGATGTTTGTACAAAAGAATGTGAGGTCCCAAACACGTTTTGTAAGCTTAATGCATTTTGAGAAAACTTATTTAAAACTTACATTACGTTTACTTTGTTTGTTGGGATAATTATAGAAAGGAATTTTGTTTTTTTGCAGTCAAGCCATTTAACCTTGAGTAAGTTTTTTGGTAGAAGTGCGTAATTAAAATTTCAATGCCCTTTATGATGAAAAATACAAAATATTTAACAGCCTTTTAAAATGGCATTTCTGTAGAAATTTCTTATTTATTAGCTTTATAGTTTTGTGATAAGAACAAAGCGTACACTTAGTTAGGTTTATTTGTTTCCAAACTGCTAACATGTTCTATAGTATACTGTCACATGATCAGAGTTGGGAGCAGTGGAATAAATTTTGAGTAACAACGCTGTGCGAACTTAGGCGGAATGACATAATCAAGATCTTGTTCAAAGTGTTAATGAGACTTTAAGTTGTAATGGATTTAAGCATCTTTCTTTTGTTCGTAAAATTAATGTGTTTCAGACGGCTTTTATAGGAATTTTGAAAATGGGTTAAAGTCGCTTCAAATAAAGCAACCTTGTTACTGTAGACTTTTTGATGTTTGTACAAAAGAATGTGAGATTTTGTAAGTTTAATGTTTTTTTGAGAAAACTTATTAAAAACTTACATTACGTTTACTTTGTTTGTTGGTATAATTATAGAAAGAAAATTTCTTTTGCACTCAACCCATTTAACCTTGAGTAAATTTTTGGTAGAAGTGCTTAATTAAAATTTCAATGCTCTTAATGACGAAAAATACGAAATATTAATACAGCTTTTTAAAATGGCATTTCTGTAGAAATTTCTTATTTATTATCTTTACAGTTTTATAAAAAGAAAAAAGCATACGCTTATTTAATTTCATTTTTTATCAAACTGCTAATATGTTCTATAGTATACTGTCATATGACCAGAGTTGGGAGCAGTGGAATAAATTTTGAGTAACAACATTGCTCGAATTTAAGCGGGATGACATAATCAAGATCTTGTTTAAAGTGTTAATGAGACCTTAATTTGTAATGGATTTAAGCATCTTTTGTTCGTAAAATTAATGTGTTTCAGATGGCTTCTATCGGAATTTTGAAAATGAGTTAACGTCGCTTCAAATAAAACAACCTGGATACTGTAGACTTTTTGATGTTTGTACAAGAGAATGTGAGGTCCCAACCACGTTTTGTAAGTTTAATCTTTTTTTGAGAAAACTTATTAAAAACTTACATTACGTTTACTTTGTTAGTTGGGATAATTATAGAAAGGAAATTTTTTTTCACTCAACCCATTTAACCTTGAGTAAATTTTTGGTAGAAGTGCTTAATTAAAATTTCAATGCTCTTAATGACGAAAAATACGAAATATTTATACAGCTTTTTAAAATGGCATTTCTGTAGAAATTTCTTATTTATTAGCTTTATACTTTTATAAAAAGAACAAAGCATACACTTATTTAATTTCATTTGTTATCAAACTGCTAATATGTTCTATAGTATACTGTCATATGACCAGAGTTGGGAGCAGTGGAATAAATTTTGAGTAACAACACTGCTCGAATTTAAGCGGGATGACATAATCAAGATCTTGTTTAAAGTGTTGAGACCTTAATTTGTAATGGATTTAAGCATCTCTTGTTCGTAAAATTAATGTGTTTCAGATGGTTTCTATAGGAATTTTGAAAATGAGTTAACGTCGCTTCAAATAAAGCAACCTGGTTACTGTAGACTTTTTGATGTTTGTACAAAAGAATGTGAGGTCCCAAACACGTTTTGTAAGCTTAATGCTTTTTTGAGAAAACTTATTTAAAACTTACATTACGTTTACTTTGTTTGTTGGGATAATTATAAAAAGGAATTTTGTTTTTTGCAGTCAAGCCATTTAACCTTGAGTAAGTTTTTTGGTAGAAGTGCGTAATTAAAATTTCAATGCCCTTAATGATGAAAAATACAAAATATTTAACAGCTTTTTAAAATGGCATTTCTGTAGAAATTTCTTATTTATTAGCTTTATAGTTTTATGATAAGAACAAAGCGTACACTTAATTAGGTTTATTTGGTTCCAAACTGCTAACATGTTCTTTAGTATACTGTCACATGATCAGAGTTGGGAGCAGTGGAATAAATTTTGAGTAACAACACTGCGCGAACTTAGGCGGGATGACATAATCAAGATCTTGTTCAAAGTGTTAATGAGACCTTAATTTCTAATGGATTTAAACAACTTTCTTATGTTCGTAAAATTAATGTGTTTCAGAGGGTTTCTATAGGAATTTGGAAAATGAGTTAACGTCGCTTCAAATAAAACAACCTGCTTACTGTAGACTTTTTGATGTTTGTACAAAAGAATGTGAGGTCCCAAACACGTTTTGTAAGTTTAATGTTTTTTTGAGAAAACTTATTAAAAACTTACATTACGTTTACTTTGTTTGTTGGGATAATTATAGAAAGGATTTTTTTTTTTTGCACTCAACCCATTTAACCTTGAGTACATTTTTGGTAGAAGTGCGTAATTAAAATTCCAATGCCCTTAATTATGAAAAATACAAAATATTTATACAGCTTTTTAAAATGGAATTTCTGAAGGAATTTCTTATTTATTAGGTTTATAGTTTTATGATAAGAACAAAGCGTACACTTAGTTCGATTTATTTTTTTCCAAACTGCTAATATGTTCTATAGTATACTGTCATATGACCAGAGTTGGGAGCAGTGGAATAAATTTTGAGTAACAACGCTGTGCGCACTTAGGCGGATTGACATAATCAAGATCTTGTTCAAAGTGTTAATGAGACTTTAAGTTGTAATGGATTTAAGCATCTTTCTTTTGTTCGTAAAATTAATGTGTTTCAGACGGCTTCTATAGGAATTTTGAAAATGGGTTAAAGTTGCTTCAAATAAAGCAACCTTCCTACTGTAGACTTTTTGATGTTTGTACAAAAGAATGTGAGGTCCCAACCACGTTTTGTAAGGTTTAATGTTTTTTTGAGAAAACTTATTAAAAACTTACATTACGTTTACTTTGTTTGTTGGGATAATTATAGAAAGGAAATTTTTTTTGCACTCAACCCATTTAACCTTGAGTAAATTTTTGGTAGAAGTGCTTAATTAAAATTTCAATGCTCTTAATGACCGAAAATACAAAATATTTATACAGCTTTTTAAAATGGCATTTCTGTAGAAATTTCTTATTTATTAGCTTTATACTTTTATAAAAAGAACAAAGCATACACTTATTTAATTTCATTTGTTATCAAACTGCTAATATGTTCTATAGTATACTGTCATATGACCAGAGTTGGGAGCAGTGGAATAAATGTTGAGTAACAACACTGCTCGAATTTAAGCGGGATGACATAATCAAGATCTTGTTTAAAGTGTTAATGAGACCTTAATTTGTAATGGATTTAAGCATCTTTTGTTCGTAAAATTAGTGTGTTTCAGATGGTTTCTATAGGAATTTTGAAAATGAGTTAACGTCGCATCAAGTAAAACAACCTGGTTACTGTAGACTTTTTGATGTTTGTACAAAAGAATGTTAGGTCCCAAACACGTTTTGTAAGCTTAATGCATTTTGGGAAAACTTATTTAAAACTTACATTACGTTTACTTTGTTTGTTGGGATAATTATAGAAAGGAATTTTGTTTTTTTGCAGTCAAGCCATTTAACCTTGAGTAAGTTTTTTGGTAGAAGTGCGTAATTAAAATTTCAATGCCCTTTATGATGTAAAATACAAAATATTTAACAGCTTTTTAAAATGGCATTTCTGTAGAAATTTCTTATTTATTAGCTTTATAGTTTTATGATAAGAACAAAGCGTACACTTAATTAGGTTTATTTGTTTCCAAACTGCTAACATGTTCTATAGTATACTGTCACATGATCAGAGTTGGGAGCAGTGGAATAAATGTTGAGTAACAACGCTGTGCGAACTTAGGCGGAATGACATAATCAAGATCTTGTTCAAAGTGTTAATGAGACTTTAAGTTGTAATGGATTTAAGCATCTTTCTTTTGTTCGTAAAATTAATGTGTTTCAGACGGCTTTTATAGGAATTTTGAAAATGGGTTAAAGTCGCTTCAAATAAAGCAACCTTGTTACTGTAGACTTTTTGATGTTTGTACAAAAGAATGTGAGGTCCCAACCACGTTTTGTAAGTTTAATGTTTTTTTGAGAAAACTTATTAAAAACTTCATTACGTTTGCTTTGTTTGTTGGGATAATTATAGAAAGGAATTTTTTTTTGGACTCAACGCATTTAGCCTTGAGTAAAGTTTTGGTAGAAGTGCGTAATTAAAATTGCAATGCCCTTAATGATGAAAAATATAAAATATTTGTGCAGCTTTTTAAAGTGGCATTTCTGCAGAAATTTCTTATTTATTAGCTTTATAGTTTTATGAAAAGAACAAAGCGTATACTTAATTAGGTTTATTTTTTTCCAAACTGATAATATGTTCTCTATTACACTGCCACATGCCCAGAGTTGGGAGCAGTGGAATAAATTTTGAGTAACAACACTGCGCGAACTTAGGCGGGATGACATAATCAAGATCTTGTTCAAAGTGTTAATGAGACTTTAGTTTGTAATGGATTTAAACATCTTTCTTATGTTCGTAAAATTAATCGGTTTCAGACGGCTTCTATAGGAATTCTGATAATGGGTTAACGTCGCTTCAAATAAAACAACCTGGTTACTGTAGACTTTTTGATGTTTGTACAAAAGAATGTGAGGTCCCAAACACGTTTTGTAAGCTTAATGCATTTTGAGAAAACTTATTTAAAACTTACATTACGTTTACTTTGTTTGTTGGGATAATTATAGAAAGGAATTTTGTTTTTTTGCAGTCAAGCCATTTAACCTTGAGTAAGTTTTTTGGTAGAAGTGCGTAATTAAAATTTCAATGCCCTTTATGATGAAAAATACAAAATATTTAACAGCCTTTTAAAATGGCATTTCTGTAGAAATTTCTTATTTATTAGCTTTATAGTTTTATGATAAGAACAAAGCGTACACTTAGTTAGGTTTATTTGTTTCCAAACTGCTAACATGTTCTATAGTATACTGTCACATGATCAGAGTTGGGAGCAGTGGAATAAATTTTGAGTAACAACGCTGTGCGAACTTAGGCGGAATGACATAATCAAGATCTTGTTCAAAGTGTTAATGAGACTTTAAGTTGTAATGGATTTAAGCATCTTTCTTTTGTTCGTAAAATTAATGTGTTTCAGACGGCTTTTATAGGAATTTTGAAAATGGGTTAAAGTCGCTTCAAATAAAGCAACCTTGTTACTGTAGACTTTTTGATGTTTGTACAAAAGAATGTGAGATTTTGTAAGTTTAATGTTTTTTTGAGAAAACTTATTAAAAACTTACATTACGTTTACTTTGTTTGTTGGTATAATTATAGAAAGAAAATTTCTTTTGCACTCAACCCATTTAACCTTGAGTAAATTTTTGGTAGAAGTGCTTAATTAAAATTTCAATGCTCTTAATGACGAAAAATACGAAATATTAATACAGCTTTTTAAAATGGCATTTCTGTAGAAATTTCTTATTTATTATCTTTACAGTTTTATAAAAAGAAAAAAGCATACGCTTATTTAATTTCATTTTTTATCAAACTGCTAATATGTTCTATAGTATACTGTCATATGACCAGAGTTGGGAGCAGTGGAATAAATTTTGAGTAACAACATTGCTCGAATTTAAGCGGGATGACATAATCAAGATCTTGTTTAAAGTGTTAATGAGACCTTAATTTGTAATGGATTTAAGCATCTTTTGTTCGTAAAATTAATGTGTTTCAGATGGCTTCTATCGGAATTTTGAAAATGAGTTAACGTCGCTTCAAATAAAACAACCTGGATACTGTAGACTTTTTGATGTTTGTACAAAAGAATGTGAGGTCCCAACCACGTTTTGTAAGTTTAATCTTTTTTTGAGAAAACTTATTAAAAACTTACATTACGTTTACTTTGTTAGTTGGGATAATTATAGAAAGGAAATTTTTTTTCACTCAACCCATTTAACCTTGAGTAAATTTTTGGTAGAAGTGCTTAATTAAAATTTCAATGCTCTTAATGACGAAAAATACGAAATATTTATACAGCTTTTTAAAATGGCATTTCTTTAGAAATTTCTTATTTATTAGCTTTATACTTTTATAAAAAGAACAAAGCATACACTTATTTAATTTCATTTGTTATCAAACTGCTAATATGTTCTATAGTATACTGTCATATGACCAGAGTTGGGAGCAGTGGAATAAATTTTGAGTAACAACACTGCTCGAATTTAAGCGGGATGACATAATCAAGATCTTGTTTAAAGTGTTGAGACCTTAATTTGTAATGGATTTAAGCATCTCTTGTTCGTAAAATTAATGTGTTTCAGATGGTTTCTATAGGAATTTTGAAAATGAGTTAACGTCGCTTCAAATAAAGCAACCTGGTTACTGTAGACTTTTTGATGTTTGTACAAAAGAATGTGAGGTCCCAAACACGTTTTGTAAGCTTAATGCTTTTTTGAGAAAACTTATTTAAAACTTACATTACGTTTACTTTGTTTGTTGGGATAATTATAAAAAGGAATTTTGTTTTTTGCAGTCAAGCCATTTAACCTTGAGTAAGTTTTTTGGTAGAAGTGCGTAATTAAAATTTCAATGCCCTTAATGATGAAAAATACAAAATATTTAACAGCTTTTTAAAATGGCATTTCTGTAGAAATTTCTTATTTATTAGCTTTATAGTTTTATGATAAGAACAAAGCGTACACTTAATTAGGTTTATTTGGTTCCAAACTGCTAACATGTTCTTTAGTATACTGTCACATGATCAGAGTTGGGAGCAGTGGAATAAATTTTGAGTAACAACACTGCGCGAACTTAGGCGGGATGACATAATCAAGATCTTGTTCAAAGTGTTAATGAGACCTTAATTTCTAATGGATTTAAACAACTTTCTTATGTTCGTAAAATTAATGTGTTTCAGAGGGTTTCTATAGGAATTTGGAAAATGAGTTAACGTCGCTTCAAATAAAACAACCTGCTTACTGTAGACTTTTTGATGTTTGTACAAAAGAATGTGAGGTCCCAAACACGTTTTGTAAGTTTAATGTTTTTTTGAGAAAACTTATTAAAAACTTACATTACGTTTACTTTGTTTGTTGGGATAATTATAGAAAGGATTTTTTTTTTTGCACTCAACCCATTTAACCTTGAGTACATTTTTGGTAGAAGTGCGTAATTAAAATTCCAATGCCCTTAATTATGAAAAATACAAAATATTTATACAGCTTTTTAAAATGGAATTTCTGAAGGAATTTCTTATTTATTAGGTTTATAGTTTTATGATAAGAACAAAGCGTACACTTAGTTCGATTTATTTTTTTCCAAACTGCTAATATGTTCTATAGTATACTGTCATATGACCAGAGTTGGGAGCAGTGGAATAAATTTTGAGTAACAACGCTGTGCGAACTTAGGCGGAATGACATAATCAAGATCTTGTTCAAAGTGTTAATGAGACTTTAAGTTGTAATGGATTTAAGCATCTTTCTTTTGTTCGTAAAATTAATGTGTTTCAGACGGCTTCTATAGGAATTTTGAAAATGGGTTAAAGTTGCTTCAAATAAAGCAACCTTCCTACTGTAGACTTTTTGATGTTTGTACAAAAGAATGTGAGGTCCCAACCACGTTTTGTAAGGTTTAATGTTTTTTTGAGAAAACTTATTAAAAACTTACATTACGTTTACTTTGTTTGTTGGGATAATTATAGAAAGGAAATTTTTTTTGCACTCAACCCATTTAACCTTGAGTAAATTTTTGGTAGAAGTGCTTAATTAAAATTTCAATGCTCTTAATGACCGAAAATACAAAATATTTATACAGCTTTTTAAAATGGCATTTCTGTAGAAATTTCTTATTTATTAGCTTTATACTTTTATAAAAAGAACAAAGCATACACTTATTTAATTTCATTTGTTATCAAACTGCTAATATGTTCTATAGTATACTGTCATATGACCAGAGTTGGGAGCAGTGGAATAAATTTTGAGTAACAACACTGCTCGAATTTAAGCGGGATGACATAATCAAGATCTTGTTTAAAGTGTTAATGAGACCTTAATTTGTAATGGATTTAAGCATCTTTTGTTCGTAAAATTAGTGTGTTTCAGATGGTTTCTATAGGAATTTTGAAAATGAGTTAACGTCGCATCAAGTAAAACAACCTGGTTACTGTAGACTTTTTGATGTTTGTACAAAAGAATGTTAGGTCCCAAACACGTTTTGTAAGCTTAATGCATTTTGGGAAAACTTATTTAAAACTTACATTACGTTTACTTTGTTTGTTGGGATAATTATAGAAAGGAATTTTGTTTTTTTGCAGTCAAGCCATTTAACCTTGAGTAAGTTTTTTGGTAGAAGTGCGTAATTAAAATTTCAATGCCCTTTATGATGTAAAATACAAAATATTTAACAGCTTTTTAAAATGGCATTTCTGTAGAAATTTCTTATTTATTAGCTTTATAGTTTTATGATAAGAACAAAGCGTACACTTAATTAGGTTTATTTGTTTCCAAACTGCTAACATGTTCTATAGTATACTGTCACATGATCAGAGTTGGGAGCAGTGGAATAAATGTTGAGTAACAACGCTGTGCGAACTTAGGCGGAATGACATAATCAAGATCTTGTTCAAAGTGTTAATGAGACTTTAAGTTGTAATGGATTTAAGCATCTTTCTTTTGTTCGTAAAATTAATGTGTTTCAGACGGCTTTTATAGGAATTTTGAAAATGGGTTAAAATCGCTTCAAATAAAGCAACCTTGTTACTGTAGACTTTTTGATGTTTGTACAAAAGAATGTGAGGTCCCAACCACGTTTTGTAAGTTTAATGTTTTTTTGAGAAAACTTATTAAAAACTTCATTACGTTTGCTTTGTTTGTTGGGATAATTATAGAAAGGAATTTTTTTTTTGGACTCAACGCATTTAGCCTTGAGTAAAGTTTTGGTAGAAGTGCGTAATTAAAATTGCAATGCCCTTAATGATGAAAAATATAAAATATTTGTGCAGCTTTTTAAAGTGGCATTTCTGCAGAAATTTCTTATTTATTAGCTTTATAGTTTTATGAAAAGAACAAAGCGTATACTTAATTAGGTTTATTTTTTTCCAAACTGATAATATGTTCTCTATTACACTGCCACATGCCCAGAGTTGGGAGCAGTGGAATAAATTTTGAGTAACAACACTGCGCGAACTTAGGCGGGATGACATAATCAAGATCTTGTTCAAAGTGTTAATGAGACTTTAGTTTGTAATGGATTTAAACATCTTTCTTTTGTTCGTAAAATTAATGTGTTTCAGACGGCTTTTATAGGAATTTTGAAAATGGGTTAAAGTCGCTTCAAATAAAGCAACCTTGTTACTGTAGACTTTTTGATGTTTGTACAAAAGAATGTGAGATTTTGTAAGTTTAATGTTTTTTTGAGAAAACTTATTAAAAACTTACATTACGTTTACTTTGTTTGTTGGTATAATTATAGAAAGAAAATTTCTTTTGCACTCAACCCATTTAACCTTGAGTAAATTTTTGGTAGAAGTGCTTAATTAAAATTTCAATGCTCTTAATGACGAAAAATACAAAATATTTATACAGCTTTTTAAAATGGCATTTCTGTAGAAATTTCTTATTTATTAGCTTTATAGTTTTATAAAAAGAACAAAGCATACACTTATTTAATTTCATTTGTTATCAAACTGCTAATATGTTCTATAGTATACTGTCATATGACCAGAGTTGGGAGCAGTGGAATAAATTTTGAGTAACAACACTGCTCGAATTTAAGCGGGATGACATAATCAAGATCTTGTTTAAAGTGTTGAGACCTTAATTTGTAATGGATTTAAGCATCTCTTGTTCGTAAAATTAATGTGTTTCAGATGGTTTCTATAGGAATTTTGAAAATTAGTTAACTTCGCTTCAAATAAAGCAACCTGGTTACTGTAGACTTTTTGATGTTTGTACAAAAGAATGTGAGGTCCCAAACACGTTTTGTAAGCTTAATGCTTTTTTGAGAAAACTTATTTAAAACTTACATTACGTTTACTTTGTTTGTTGGGATAATTATAGAAAGGAAATTTTTTTTGCAATCAACCCATTTAACCTTGAGTAAATTTTTGGTAGAAGTGCGTAATTGAAATTTCAATGCCCTTAATGATGAAAAATACAAAATATTTATGCAGCTTTTTAAAATGGTATTTCTGTAGAAATTTCTTTTTTATAAGCTTTATAGTGTTATGAAAAGAACAAAGCGTACACTTAGTTAGGTTTATTTTTTTCCAAAATGATATGTTCTATATTACACTGTCACATGAACAGAGTTGTGAACAGTGGAATAAATTTTGAGTAACAACACTGCGCGAACTTAGGCGGGAAGACATAATCAAGATCTTGTTAAAGTGTTAATGAGACCTTAATTTGTAATGGATTTAAGCATCTTTTGTTCGTAAAATTAATGTGTTTCAGATGGCTTCTATCGGAATTTTGAAAATGAGTTAACGTCGCTTCAAATAGAACAACCTGGATACTGTAGACTTTTTGATGTTTGTACAAAAGAATGTGAGGTCCCTACCACGTTTTGTAAGTTTAATGTTTTTTTT
Organism: Eurosta solidaginis; assembly: GCF_040869045.1. Classification (NCBI taxonomy): domain Eukaryota; kingdom Metazoa; phylum Arthropoda; class Insecta; order Diptera; family Tephritidae; genus Eurosta; species Eurosta solidaginis. Next base: position 150,527,694 of record NC_090323.1, on the reverse strand, counting down.
GAGAAAACTTATTAAAAACTTACATTACGTTTACTTTGTTAGTTGGGATAATTATAGAAAGGAAATTTTTTTTCACTCAACCCATTTAACCTTGAGTAAATTTTTGGTAGAAGTGCTTAATTAAAATTTCAATGCTCTTAATGACGAAAAATACGAAATATTTATACAGCTTTTTAAAATGGCATTTCTGTAGAAATTTCTTATTTATTAGCTTTATAGTTTTATAAAAAGAACAAAGCATACACTTATTTAATTTCATTTGTTATCAAACTGCTAATATTTTCTATAGTATACTGTCATATGACCAGAGTTGGGAGTAGTGGAATAAATTTTGAGTAACAACACTGCTCGAATTTAAGCGGGATGACATAATCAAGATCTTGTTTAAAGTGTTGAGACCTTAATTTGTAATGGATTTAAGCATCTCTTGTTCGTAAAATTAATGTGTTTCAGATGGTTTCTATAGGAATTTTGAAAATGAGTTAACGTCGCTTCAAATAAAGCAACCTGGTTACTGTAGACATTTTGATGTTTGTACAAAAGAATGTGAGGTCCCAAACACGTTTTGTAAGTTTAATGTTTTTTTGAGAAAACTTATTAAAAACTTACATTACGTTTACTTTGTTTGTTGGGATAATTATAAAAAGGAATTTTGTTTTTTGCAGTCAAGCCATTTAACCTTGAGTAAGTTTTTGGTAGAAGTGCGTAATTAAAATTTCAATGCCCTTAATGATGAAAAATACAAAATATTTAACAGCTTTTTAAAATGGCATTTCTGTAGAAATTTCTTATTTATTAGCTTTATAGTTTTATGATAAGAACAAAGCGTACACTTAATTAGGAGTATACTGTCACATGATCAGAGTTGGGAGCAGTGGAATAAATTTTGAGTAACAACACTGCGCGAACTTAGGCGGGATGACATAATCAAGATCTTGTTCAAAGTGTTAATGAGACCTTAATTTCTAATGGATTTAAACAACTTTCTTATGTTCGTAAAATTAATGTGTTTCAGAGGGTTTCTATAGGAATTTGGAAAATGAGTTAACGTCGCTTCAAATAAAAAACAACCTGCTTACTGTAGACTTTTTTGATGTTTTGTACAAAAGAATGTGAGGGTCCCAAACACGTTTTGTAAGTTTAATGTTTTTTTGAGAAAACTTATTAATAACTTACATTACGTTTACTTTGTTTGTTGGGATAATTATAGAAAGGATTTTTTTTTTTGCACTCAACCCCATTTAACCTTGAGTACATTTTTGGTAGAAGTGCGTAATTAAAATTTCAATGCCCTTAATTATGAAAAATACAAAATATTTATACAGCTTTTTAAAATGGCATTTCTGAAGGAATTTCTTATTTATTAGGTTTATAGTTTTATGATAAGAACAAAGCGTACACTTAGGTCGATTTATTTTTTCCAAACTGCTAATATGTTCTATAGTATACTGTCATATGACCAGAGTTGGGAGCAGTGGAATAAATTTTGAGTAACAACGCTGTGCGAACTTAGGCGGAATGACATAATCAAGATCTTGTTCAAAGTGTTAATGAGACTTTAAGTTGTAATGGATTTAAGCATCTTTCTTTTGTTCGTAAAATTAATGTGTTTCAGACGGCTTCTATAGGAATTTTGAAAATGGGGTTAAAGTTGCTTCAAGTAAAGCAACCTTCCTACTGTAGGACTTTTTTGATGTTTGTACAAAAGAATGTGAGGGTCCCAACCACGTTTTGTAAGGTTTAATGTTTTTTTGAGAAAACTTATTAAAAAACTTACATTACGTTTACTTTGTTTTGTTGGTATAATTATAGAAAGGAAATTTTTTTTGCACTCAACCCATTTAACCTTGAGTAAATTTTTTGGTAGAAGTGCTTAATTAAAATTTCAACTGCTCTTAATGACCAAAAATACAAAATATTTATACAACTTTTTAAAATGGCAATTTCTATAGAAATTTCTTATTTATTAGCTTTATACTTTTATAAAAAGAACAAAGCTTACACTTATTTAATTTCATTTGTTATCAAACTGCTAATATGTTCTATAGTATACTGTCATATGACCAGAGTTGGGAGCAGTGGAATAAATGTTGAGTAACAACACTGCTTGAATTTAAGCGGGATGACATAATCAAGATCTTGTTTAAAGTGTTAATGAGACCTTAATTTGTAATGGATTTAAGCATCTTTTGTTCGTAAAATTAGTGTGTTTCAGATGGTTTCTATAGGAATTCTGATAATGGGTTAACGTCGCTTCAAATAAAACAACCTGGTTACTGTAGACTTTTTGATGTTTGTACAAAAGAATGTGAGGTCCCAACCACGTTTTGTAAGTTTAATGTTTTTTTGAGAAAACTTATTAAAAACTTACATTACGTTTGCTTTGTTTGTTGGGATAATTGTAGAAAGGAATTTTTTTTTGGACTCAACGATTTTGCCTTGAGTAAAGTTTTGGTAGAAAGTGCGTAATTAAAATTGCAATGCCCTTAATTATGAAAAATATAAAATATTTGTGCAGCTTTTTAAAGTGGCATTTCTGCAGAAATTTCTTATTTATTAGCTTTATAGTTTTATGAAAAGAAACAAAGCGTACACTTAATTAGGTTTATTTTTTTCCAAACTGATAATATGTTCTCTATTACACTGCCACCATGCCCAGAGTTGGGAAACAGTGGAATAAATTTTGAGTAACAACACTACGCGAACTTATGCGGGATGACATAATCAAGATCTTGTTCAAAGTGTTAATGAGACTTTAGTTTGTAATGGATTTAAACATCTTTCTTATGTTCGTAAAATTAATCGGTTTCAGACGGCTTCTATAGGAATTCTGATAATGGGTTAACGTCGCTTCAAATAAAACAACCTGGTTACTGTAGACTTTTTGATGTTTGTACAAAAGAAATGTGAGGTCCCCAAACACGTTTTGTAAGCTTAATGCATTTTGAGAAAACTTATTTAAAACTTACATTACGTTTACTTTGTTTGTTGGGATAATTATAGAAAGAATTTTGTTTTTTTTGCAGTCAAGCCATTTAACCTTGAGTAAGTTTTTGGGTAGAAGTGCGTAATTAAAATTTCAATGCCCTTTATGATGAAAAATACAAAATACTTAACAGCCTTTTAAAATGGCATTTCTGTAGAAATTTCTTATTTATTAGCTTTATAGTTTTATGATAAGAACAAAGCGTACACTTAGTTAGGTTTATTTGTTTCCAAACTGCTAACATGTTCTATAGTATACTGTCACATGATCAGAGTTGGGAGCAGTGGAATAAATTTTGAGTAACAACGCTGTGCGAACTTAGGCGGAATGACATAATCAAGATCTTGTTCAAAGTGTTAATGAGACTTTAAGTTGGTAATGGATTTAAGCATCTTTCTTTTGTTCGTAAAATTAATGTGTTTCAGACGGCTTTTATAGGAATTTTGAAAATGGGTTAAAGGTCGCTTCAAATAAAGCAACCTTGTTACTGTAGACTTTTTGATGTTTGTACAAAAGAATGTGAGATTTTTGTAAGTTTAATGTTTTTTTGAGAAAACTTATTAAAAACTTACATTACGTTTACTTTGTTTGTTGGGATAATTATAGAAAGAAAAATTTCTTTTGCACTCAACCCATTTAACCTTGAGTAAATTTTTGGTAGAAGTGCTTAATTAAAATTTCAATGCTCTTAATGACGAAAAATACAAAATATTTATACAGCTTTTAAAATGGCATTTCTGTAGAAATTTCTTATTTATTAGCTTTATAGTTTTATAAAAAGAACAAAGCATAACACTTATTTAATTTCATTTGTTATCCAAACTGCTAATATGTTCTATAGTATACTGTCATATGACCAGAGTTGGGAGCAGTGGAATAAATTTTGAGTAACAACACTGCTCGAATTTAAGCGGGATGACATAATCAAGATCTTGTTTAAAGTGTTGAGACCTTAATTTGTAATGGATTTAAGCATCTCTTGTTCGTAAAATTAATGTGTTTCAGATGGTTTCTATAGGAATTTTGAAAATTAGTTAACGTCGCTTCAAATAAAGCAACCCTGGTTACTGTAGACTTTTTGATGTTTGTACAAAAGAATGTGAGGTCCCAAACACGTTTTGTAAGCTTAATGCTTTTTTGAGAAAACTTATTTAAAACTTACATTACGTTTACTTTGTTTGTTGGGGATAATTATAGAAAGGAAATTTTTTTTTGCAATCAACCCATTTAACCTTGAGTAAATTTTTGGTAGAAGTGCGTAATTGAAATTTCAATGCCCTTAATGATGAAAAATACAAAATATTTATGCAGCTTTTTAAAATGGTATTTCTGTAGAAATTTTCTTTTTTATAAGCTTTATAGTGTTATGAAAAGAACAAAGCGTACACTTAGTTAGGTTTATTTTTTTCCAAAATGATATGTTCTATATTACACTGTCACATGAACAGAGTTGTGAACAGTGGAATAAATTTTGAGTAACAACACTGCGCGGACTTAGGCGGGAAGACATAATCAAGATCTTGTTAAAGTGTTAATGAGACCTTAATTTGTAATGGATTTAAGCATCTTTTGTTCGTAAAATTAATGTGTTTCAGATGGCTTCAATCGGAATTTTGAAAATGAGTTAACGTCGCACTTCAAAATAGAACAACCTGCATACTGTAGACTTTTTGATGTTTGTACAAAAGAATGTGAGGGTCCCTACCACGTTTTGTAAGTTTAATGTTTTTTTGAGAAAACTTATTAAAAACTTACATTACGCTTACTTTGTTTGTATGGGATAATTATAGAAAGGAAAATTTTTTTTTGCACTCAACCCATTTAACCCTTGAGTAAATTTTTGGTAGAAGTGCTTAATTAAAATTTCAATGCTCTTAATGACGAAAAAATACAAAATATTTATACAGCTTTTTAATATGGCATTTCTGTAGAAATTTCTTATTTATTAGCTTTATAGTTTTATAAAAAAGAACAAAGCATACACTTATTTAATTTCATTTGTTATCAAACTGCTAATATGTTCTATAGTATACTGTCATATGACCAGAGTTGGGAGCAGTGGAATAAATTTTGAGTAACAACACTGCTCGAATTTAAGCGGGATGACATAATCAAGATCTTGTTTAAAGTGTTAATGAGACCATAATTTGTAATGGCTTTAAGCATCTTAAGTAAAATTAATGTGTTTCAGATGGCTTCTATCGGAATTTTGAAAATGAGTTAACGTCGCTTCAAATAAAACAACCTGGATACTGTAGACTTTTTGATGTTTGTACAAAAGAATGTGAGGTCCCAACCACGTTTTGTAAGTTTAATGTTTTTTTGAGAAACTTACTAAAAACTTACATTACGTTTACTTTGTTTGTTGGATAATTATAGAAAGGATTTTTTTTTGCACTCAACCCATTTAACCTTGAGTAAATTTTTGAATGATGAATTTTTTAATGATGAAAAATACAAAATATTTATGCAGCTTTTTAAAATGGTATTTCTGTAGAAATTTCTTATTTATTAGCTTTATAGTTTTATGAAAAGAAGAAAGCGTACACTTAATTAGGTTTATTTTTTTCCAAACTGATATGTTCTATATTACACTGTCACATGAACAGAGTTGGGAACAGTGGAATAAATTTTGAGTAACAACACTGTGCGAACTTAGGCGGGAAGACATAATCAAGATCTTGTTAAAGTGTTAATGAGACCTTAATTTGTAATGGATTTAAACATCTTTCTTATGTTCGTAAAATTAATGTGTTTCAGACGGCTTCTGTAGGAATTCTGAAATGAGTTAACGTCGCTTCAAATAAAACAACCTGGTTTCTGTAGACTTTTTGATGTTTGTACAAAAGGATGTGAGGTCCCAAACACATTTTGTAAGTTTAATGTTTTTTTGAGAAAACTTACTAAAAACTTACAGTACCTTTACTGTGTTTGTTGGGATAATTATAGAAAGGATTTTTTTTTGCACTCAACCCATTTAACCTTGAGTAAAGTTTTGGTAGAAGTACGTAATTAAAATTGCAATGCCCTAATGATGAAAAATATAAAATATTTATAATTGTGATTTTTGGCGACCTCTTAATTAATTACTTATTTTGTTTAAAGCTGGCTTCAGGTCAAATTGAGTAAAACACAATATGTTTAAGTTTTACTACCAATATATTTCGGCTACTCTTCCGGTAACCGTCTTCAGGGCGTAACTATTGACAAAATCAAAACAAAATAAAATAAAACATTGACAATTGCACATATTAAAAATTATAAAATTGAACAAAATATATGTACATACATTGCATTTATTTACAAGAATGCTCTGTCTGACGTGGAGCTGTGTACTGTCTCGTTGGAAAGTAAATATTTGTAGCTGTGCGCGCAGTTCGCTATATCTGTCTTATAATTGAGCCTAATGTTTGTATCTTTGTCGACGATATGTAATATTTCTAGAGTGAAACGTTTGCTATAATGTTGTTCTTGCTGGAGAATCTTTGTTTCTTCAAAATTTGATGTATGTGCTCTCATTTTACAGTGCATCATGAGTGCTGTTTTTGATTCATTACATTATGGCAATGTTTTAAATCCGACTTGTGTTGGGCAAGTCTACTTTTCAATTTTTGTTTGCTTGTTCCTACATAAACACTATGGCAAGGCTCATTGTTTTTACCTCCTTTGCATGGAATTTTATAAACTACGTTACTTTTTTCCATTTCGGGTATTTTAGATTTTGTTTTGTTGAAAAAGTTTTTCAAGGTATTGATAGGTTTGTGTGCTATTTTAATATTTACTTTATTGTAACAATCTGACGTCGCGAGTCGTTCAGAGAGTTGAGGTACATAAATAACTGATTTGAAAATTACTGGGTTTTCGGATTTTTGCTTTTGGTTTTGATGTTTTGATTTATTTAATAAGCTTTTAATAGTTTTATCGGGGAAATCGTTATTCTTTAGTAATGCAAATTTTTATACTCAGTTGAGCAGAGCTCACAGAGTATATTAAGTTTGATTGGATAACGGTTGGTTGTACATATATAAAGGAATCGAGATAGATATAGACTTCCATATATCAAAATAATCAGGATCGAAAAAAAATTTGATTGAGCCATGTCCGTCCGTCCGTCCGTCCGTCCGTCCGTCCGTCCGTTAACACGATAACTTGAGTAAGTTTTGAGGTATCTTGATGAAATTTGGTATGTAGGTTCCTGAGCACTCATCTCAGATCTCTATTTAAAATGAACGATATCGGACTATAACCACGCCCACTTTTTCGATATCGAAAATTTCGAAAAACCGAAAAAGTGCGATAATTCATTACAAAAGATCGATAAAGCGACGAAACTTGGTAGATAAGTTGAACTTATGACGCAAAATAGAAAATTAGTAAAATTTTGGACAATGGGCGTGGCACCGCCCACTTTTAAAAGAAGGTAATTTAAAATTTTGCAAGCTGTAATTTGGCAGTCGTTAAAGATATCATGATGAAATTTGGCAGGAACGTTACTCTTATTACTATATGTACGCTTAATAAAAATTAGCAAACTCGGAGAAGGACCACGCCCACTTTTAAAAAAAAAATTTTTTTAAAGTAAAATTTTAACAAAAAATTTAATATCTTTACAGTATACAAGTAAATTATGTCAAGATTCAACTCCAGTAATGATATGGTGCAACAAAATAGAAAAATATAAGAAAATTTAAAAATGGGCGTGGCTCCGCCCTTTTTCATTTAATTTGTCTAGGATACTTTTAACGCCATAAGTCGAACAAAAATTAACCAATCCTTTTGAAATTTGGTGTGGGCATAGATTTTATGGCGTTAACTGTTTTCTGTGAAAATGGGCGAAATCGGTTGATGTCACGCCCAGTTTTTATACACAGTCGTCCGTCTGTCCTTCCGCATGGCCGTTAACACGATAACTTGAGCAAAAATCGATGTATCGTTACTAAACTCAGTTCACGTACTTATCTGAACTCACTTTATCTTGGTGTGAAAAATGAACGAAATCCGACTATGACCACGCCCACTTTTTCGATATCGAAAATTACGAAAAATGAAAAAAATGCCATAATTCTATACCAAATACGAAAAAAGGGATGAAATATGGTATAATTGGATTGTTTTATTGACGCGATATATAACTTTAGAAAAAACTTTATAAAATGGTTGTGACACCTACCATATTAAGTAGAAGAAAATGAAAAAGTTCTGCAGGGCGAAATAAAAAACCCTTAAAATCTTGGCAGGTATTACATATATAAATAAATTAGCGGTATCCAACAGATGATGTTCTGGGTCACCCTGGTCCACAAATTGGTCGATATCTGGAAAACGCCTTCACATATACAACTACCACCACTCCCTTTTAAAACTCTCATTAATACCTTTAATTTGATACCCATATCGTACAAACTCATTCTAAAGTCACCCCTGGTCCAACTTTATGGCGATATTTCGAAAAGGCGAACACCTATAGAACGAAGGCCCACTCCCTTTTAAAAATACTCATTAACACCTTTCATTTGATACCCATATCGTACAAACAAAGACTAGAGTCACCCCTGGTCCAGAAAGGCCCACTCCCTCTTAAAATACTCATTAACTCCTTTCGTTTGATACCCATATTGCACAAACGAATTCTAGAGTCACCCCTGGTCCACCTTTATGGCGATATCTCGAAAAGGGGTCCACCTATAGAACTAAGCCCCACGCCCTTTTAAAATAATCATTAACACCTTTCATTTGATACCCATATCATACAAACAAATTCTAAAGTCACAACGCCTTCACATATACAACTACCACCACTCCCTTTTAAAACTCTCATTAATACCTTTAATTTGATACCCATATCGTAAAACTCATTCTAGAGTCACCCCTGGTCCAACTTTATGGCGATATCTCGAAAAGGCGAACACCTATAAAACGAAGGCCCACTCCCTTTTAAAAATACTCATTAACACCTTTCATTTGATACCCATATCGTACAAACAAAGTCTAGAGTCACCCCTGGTCCACCTTTATTGCGATACCTCGAAAATGCATCCACCTATAGAACTAAGGCCCACTCCCTCTTAAAATACTCATTAACTCCTTTCGTTTGATACCCATATTGCACAAACGAATTCTAGAGTCACCCCTGGCCCACCTTTATGGCGATATCTCGAAATGGCGTCCACCTATAGAACTAAGGCCCACTCCCTTTTAAAATACTCATTAACACCTTTCGTTTGATGCCCATATTGTGCAAACAAATTCTAGGGTCACCCCTGGTCCACCTTTATGGCGATATCCCTAAATGGCGTCCACCTATAGAACTATGGCCCACTCCCTCATAAAATACTCTTTAATGCCTTTCATTTGATACACATGTCATACAAACACATTCCAGAGTTTCCCTCGGTTCATTTTCCTACATGGTTATTTTCCCTTATGTTGTCACCATAGCTCTCAACTGAGTATGTAATGTTCGGTTACACCCGAACTTAACCTTCCTTACTTGTTTTTTTCTATTTGGTTGTGGTACATCTCGCCTGAACTTTGTAACATCCTTCGAATACAGCCCATTGTTGTATTTCGTATCATCGCCTTTGGGTGTTTAGAAAAAAGTTGACGATTCGTCCTGATGCCATCGGTTTATTGTACCACTTTAATTAGAGTACATTTCCATACTTGTTTATCATTGAATCCAGAAAAGGTAATTTTCCGTCTTGTTCTAGTTCTATGGTGAATTGTATACTTTTGTTGAAAGAATTTAGCGCGTTTAAAGTGTTTTGTACCTCCTTTTCACTTACTATTGCAAACAAGTCATCGACGTACTTTGTAAGCAATCTTGGTTTGCATCCCAATTTTTCCAATGTGGTTTCCAAAAGTTTGTCAATTATTATGTCTGCAATCACTGGCGAAGCAGGTGATCCCATTGGCATGACTTTTATTTGCGTATATATAGTGTCATTGTATTTAAAATATCTACTTTCCTGAATACAGAATTTTACTATTTCCATAAATAATTGCTTTGGTATTATTGTGTGTTCTTGTATTATTGTCCATTTTTCTAAAATAACCTCAAGTGCTAATTGTATAGGTATACTCGGGAATAGGGAAATAACGTCAAATGATATAAGTTTTTCGTCATCGCCTATGTAGGCATTGTTTACTCTTTCTTTAAAATCTAGTGTGTTTCGTATATTATATATGGAGTTCGCTGTTAAATTTTTGAGTATATCTGTAATATATTTACATAATCCGTACGATGGCGATGCGATTGCCGAACATATCGGTCTAAGTGGTAATCCTTCCTTGTGTGTTTTGGATATGCCATAAATTCTGGGCGGTAACGACGTATTAGATGTAAGTTTGCTTCTTTCGGCCTTTGTTATAAGTTCACTTTTAAACAGCTTTTCGACTAGATTATTTTTCCTGGCTTGTAGTCGTGATGTGGGATCTTTATTTAGAATTCTATACGTATTTTTGTCATTTAAAATATTTGTAATTTTTTCATTATATTCGTCAATTTCCATTGCCACGGTTTTTTTGCCTTTGTCCGATGTTAAAATTTTTATGTTTTTATTTTTGCTAAGAAAATTTCGTGTTTGATCCACTGTGTCTGTTATTGTTCTATCTATTGCACTTTGCCGATGTGTTCTCGTGTGGTTTTTTATAAGCCACGAGAATTTCGTGCGGGCATCTTCTTGCTGCTCTTTGTTGTTAAGAGTTTGTATCAGCTCCTCTCCATCCGCTATATATTTGAAGAGAGGAAAGCTCTTGTTGTTGTTGTTGTTGTAGCGATAAGGTTGCTCCCCGAAGGCTTTGGGGAGTGTTATCGATGTGATGGTCCTTTGCCGGATACAAATCCGGTACGCTCCGGTACCATAGCACCATTAAGGTGCTAGCCCGACCATTTCGGGAACGATTTATGTGGCCACATTGAACCTTCAGGCCATTCCCTCCCTCCCTACCCCCAAGTTCCATGAGGAGCTTGGGGTCGCCAGAGCCTCGTCTGTTAGTGAAACAGGATTCGCCGCGGATAGGTGAGGTTAACAATTGGGTTTGGAGAAGCTATATATTGCGCTGGCAACCTAAAAGGTTGCGCTACACAGCCCTTTGAATCTGGTATTTTAGTCGCCTCTTACGACAGGCATACCTACCGCGGGTATATTCTGATCCCCTAACCCGCTGGGGTAGGAAAGCTCTTGTTGTCCACTGGTAGACCAAACTTTGGTAATTTTGCTAACAATGCTTTTACGTCATGTGGAATCTCTACTTTCGTTGTATTTATAAACCACTCTTTTTGTATATTGTTGTTGATAAAAAATGAATTTCGTTTGGTTCGTAGCTTCTCATATTTCACACTTTGTCGGTTTTTTATCGTTGTTGTTAGTTTTTTACCGATTTTTTCTTCGCTTTCCATAAACTCATGGAAATCTTCTTCGCTTAATTGTTCTTTTAATTTTGTTGTTGCTTCTTCTATTTTTATACTCAGTTGAGCAGAGCTCACAGAGTATATTAAGTTTGATTGGATAACGGTTGGTTGTACATATATAAAGGAATCGAGATAGATATAGACTTCCATATATCAAAATAATCAGGATCGAAAAAAAATTTGATTGAGCCATGTCCGTCCGTCCGTTAACACGATAACTTGAGTAAATTTTGAGGTATCTTGATGAAATTTGGTATCTAGGTTCCTGAGCACTCATCTCAGATCGCTATTTAAAATGAACGATATCGGACTATAACCGCGCCCACTTTTTCGATATCGAAAATTTCGAAAAACCGAAAAAGTGCGATAATTCATTACAAAAGACCGATAAAGCTACGAAACTTGGTAGATGAGTTGAACTTATGACGAGAATTGAAAATTAGTAAAATCTTGGACAATGGGCGTGGCACCGCCCACTTTTAAAAGAAGGTAATTTAAAATTTTGCAAGCTGTAATTTGGCAGTCGTTGAAGATATCATGATGAAATTTGGCAGGAACGTTACTCTTATTACTATATGTACGCTTAATAAAAATTAGCAAAATCGGAGAAGGACCACGCCCACTTTTAAAAAAAATTTTTTTTAAAGTAAAATTTTAACAAAAAATTTAATATCTTTACAGTATATAAGTAAATTATGTCAAGATTCAACTCCAGTAATTATATGGTGCAACAAAATACAAAAATAAAAGAAAATTTTAAAATGGGCGTGGCTCCGCCCTTTTTCATTTAATTTGTCTAGGATACTTTTAACGCCATAAGTCGAACAAAAATTAACCAATCCTTTTGAAATTTGGTAGGGGCATAGATTTTATGGCGTTAACTGTTTTCTGTGAAAATGGGCGAAATCGGTTGATGTCAAGCCCAGTTTTTATACACAGCCGTCCGTCTGTCCTTCCGCATGGCCGTTAACACGATAACTTGGGAAAAATCGATATATCTTTACTAAACTCAGTTCACGTACTTATCTGAACTCACTTTATCTTGGCATGAAAAATGAACGAAATCCGACTATGACCACGCCCACTTTTTCGATATCGAAAATTACGAAAAATGAAAAAAATGCCATAATTCTATACCAAATACGAAAAAAGGGATGAAATATGGTAAGGTAATTGGATTGCTTTATTGACGCGAAATATAACTTTAGAAAAAACTTTAAAAATGGTTGTGACACTTACCATATTAAGTAGAAGAAAATGAAAAAGTTCTGCAGGGCGAAATAAAAAACCCTTAAAATCTTGGCAGGTATAACATATATAAATAAATTAGCGGTATCCAACAGATGAAGTTCTGGGTCACCCTGGTCCACATTTTGGTCGATATCTGGAAAACGCCTTCACATATACAGCTACCACCACTCCCTTTTAAAACTCTCATTAATACCTTTAATTTGATACCCATATCGTACAAATTCATTCTAGCGATATTTCGAAAAGGCGAACACCTATAGAACGAAGGCCCACTCCCTTTTAAAAATACACATTAACACCTTTCATTTGATATCCATATCGTACAAACAAAGTCTAGAGTCACCCCTGGTCCAGAAAGGCCCACTCCCTCTTAAAATACTCATTAACTCCTTTCGTTTGATACCCATATTGCACAAACGAATTCTAGAGTCACCCCTGGCCCACCTTTATGGCGATATCTCGAAACGGCGTCCACCTATGGAACTAAGGATTACTCCCTTTTAAAATACTCATTAACACCTTTCATTTTATACCCATATCGTACAAACGCATTCTAGAGTCACACCTGGTCCATCTTTATGGCGATATCTCGAAAAGGCGTCCACCTATAGAACTAAGGCCCACTCCCTCTTAAAATACCCATTAACTCCTTTCGTTTGATACCCATATTGCACAAACGAATTCTAGAGTCACCCCTGGTCCACCTTTATGGCGATATCTCGAAAAGGGGTCCACCTATAGAACTAAGCCCCACGCCCTTTTAAAATAATCATTAACACTTTTCATTTGATACCCATATCATACAAACAAATTCTAAAGTCACCCCTGGTCCACCTTTATGGCGATATCTCGAAAAGGCGAACACCTATAAAACGAAGGCCCACTCCCTTTTAAAAATACTCATTAACACCTTTCATTTGATACCCATATCGTACAAACAAAGTCTAGAGTCACCACTGGTCCACCTTTATTGCGATACCTCGAAAATGGTCCACCTATAGAATTAAGGCCCACTCCCTCTTAAAATACTCATTAACTCCTTTCGTTTGATACACATATTGCACAAACGAATTCTAGAGTCACCCCTGGTCCACCTTTATGGCGATATCTCGAAAAGGGGTCCACCTATAGAACTAAGCCCCACGCCCTTTTAAAATAATCATTAACACTTTTCATTTGATACCCATATCATACAAACAAATTCTAAAGTCACCCCTGGTCCACCTTTATGGCGATATCTCGAAAAGGCGAACACCTATAAAACGAAGGCCCACTCCCTTTTAAAATGCTCATTAACACCTTTCATTTGATACCCAAATCGTACAAACGCATTCTAGAGTCACCCCTGGTCCATCTTTACGGCGATATCTCGAAAAGGCGTCCATCTATAGAACTTAGGTCCACGCCCTTTTAAAATACTCATTAATACCTTTCATTTGATACCCATATCGTACAAACGCATTCTAGAGTCAACCCTGATCCACCTTTATGGCTATATCCCTAAATGGCGTCCACCTATAGAACTATGGCCCACTCCCTCATAAAATACTCTTTAATGCCTTTAATTTGATACACATGTCATACAAACACATTCCAGGGTTTCCCTCGGTTCATTTTCCTACATGGTTATTTTCCCTTATGTTGTCACCATAGCTCTCAACTGAGTATGTAATGTTCGGTTACACCCGAACTTAACCTTCCTTACTTGTTCTATTTAGATCTCTCATTGCATTATGCTTATGTTTGATTAGTAAGTTTAAAATTTTTGTTTGATAGTAATGTTCGTGTTGTTGTAGAAGTTTTTCTATGTCAGTGTATGTGTCACGGTCAGATACAAATAATTTATAACATTTATCTGAATTTTTTATGAAATTCGGAATTAGCTTAGACTTTCTACATTGTAAAAGGAACTTTATATTACACTTAATTTTTACCAATTTTTTGGATGTTGCTTGAAGTTTGTTGATTGTTGTTTTGGTGTTGTCATAGTTGGTTTTTATACTTGCATATCCCATTGTAATTCGTTATATGCCTACGGCGTGCCTTCCGTTTTTATATAATTGTGATTTTTGGCGACCTTAATTAATTACTTATTTTGTTTAAAGCTGGCTTCAGGTCAAATTGAGTAGCCGAAATATATTGGTAGTAAAACTTAAACATATTGGAAATTTTTTTTGCACTCAATCCATTTAACCTTGAGTAAATTTTTGGTAGTAGTGATTAATTAAAATTTCAATGCTTTAATGACGAAAAATACAAAATATTTATACAGCTTTTTAAAATGGCATTCCTGTAGAAATTTCTTATTTACTAGCTTTATAGTTTTATGATAAGAACAAAGCGTACACTTAATTAGGTTTATTTTTTTCCAAACTGCTAATATGTTCTATAATATACTGTCACATGACCAGAGTCGGCAGCAGTGGAATAAATTTTGAGTAACAACACTGCGCGAACTTAGGCGGGATGACATAATCAAGACTTTATTCAAAGTCTTAATGAGACCTTAATTTCTAATGGATTTAAGCATCTTTTGTTCGTAAAATTAATGTGTTTCAGATGGCTTCTATAGGAATTTTGAAAAGGAGTTAACGTCGCTTCAAATAAAACAACCTGGTTTCTGTATACTTTTTGACGTTTGTACAAAACAATGTGAGGTCCCAACCACGTTTTGTAAGTTTAATGTTTTTTTGAGAAAACTTATTAAAAATTTACATTACGTTTACTTTGTTTGTTAGGATAATAATAGAAATGATTTTTTTTTTTGCACTCAACGCATTTAACCTTGAGTAAATTTTTTGGTAGAAGTGCTTAATTAAAATTTCAATGCGCTTAATGATGAAAAATACAAAATATTTATACATCTTTTTAAAATTGTATTTCTGTAGAAATTTCTTATTTATTAGCTTTATAGTTTTATGAAAAGAACAAAGCATACACTTAATTAATTTCATTTGTTTTCAAACTGCAAATATGTTCTATAGTATACTGTCACATGACTAGAGCTGGGAGCAGCGCAATAAATTTTGAGTAACAACAATGCGCGAATTTGGCGGGATGACATAATCAAGATCTTGTTCAAAGTGTTAATGAGACCTTAATTTGTAGTGGATTTAAACATCTTTCTTATGCTCGTAAAATTAATGTGTTTCAGGCGGCTTCTATAGAAATTTTGAATTTTTGATGTAGACTTTTGATGTTTGTACAAAAGAATGTGAGGTCCCAACCACGTTTGGTAATTTTAATGTTTTTTTTGAGAAAACTTATTAAAAACTTACATTGCGTTTACTTTGTTTGTTGGGATAATTATAGAAAGGAATTTTTTTTTTGCACTCAACCCATTTAACCTTGAGTAAATTTTTGATAAAAGTGCGTAATTAAAATTTCAATGCCTTTAATGATGAAAAATACAAAATATTTACACATCTTTCTAAAATTGAATTTTTGTAGAAATTTCTTATTTATTAGCTTTATAGTTTTATGAAAAGAACAAAGCGTACACTTAATTAGGTTTATTTTTTTCTAAACTGATATATTCTATATTACACTGTCACATGAACAGAGTTGGGAACAGTGGAATAAATTTTGAGTAACAACACTGCGAGAACTTAGGCGGGATGACATAATCAAGATCTTGTTCAAAGTGTTAATGAGACTTTAAGTTGTAATGGATTTAAGCATCTTTCTTTTGTTCGTAAAATTAATGTGTTTCAGACGGCTTCTATAGGAATTTTGAAAATGAGTTAAAGTCGCTTCAAATAAAGCAACCTGGTTACTGTAGACTTTTGATGTATGTACAAAAGAATGTGAGGTCCCAACCACGTTTTGTAAGTTTAAAGTTTTTTTGAGAAAACTTATTAAAAACTTACATTACGTTTGCTTTGTTTGTTGGGATAATTATAGAAAGGAATTTTTTTTTTGGACTCCACGCATTTAGCCTTGAGTAAAGTTTTGGTAGAAGTGCGTAATTAAAATTGAAATGCCCTTAATGATGAAAAATACAAAATATTTGTGCAGCTTTTTAAAATGGCATTTCTGCAGAAATTTCTTATTTATTAGCTTTATAGTTTTATGAAAAGAACAAAGCGTATACTTAATTAGGTTTATTTTTTTCCAAACTGATAATATGTTCTCTATTACACTGCCACATGGCCAGAGTTGTGAACAGTGGAATAAATTTTGAGTAACAACACTGCGCGAACTTAGGCGGGATGACATAATCAAGATCTTGTTCAAAGTGTTAATGAGACTTTAATTTGTAATGGATTTAAACATCTTTCTTATGTTCGTAAAATTAATCTGTTTCAGACGGCTTCTATAGGAATTCTGAAAATAGGTTAACGTCGCTTCAAATAAAACAACCTGGTTACTGTAGACTTTTTGATGTTTGTACAAAAGAATGTGAGGTTTTGTAAGTTTAATGTTTTTTTGAGAAAACTTATTAAAAACTTACATTACGTTTACTTTGTTTGTTGGGATAATTATAGAAAAGAAATTTTTTTTGCACTCAACCCATTTAACCTTGAGTAAATTTTTGGTAGAAGTGCTTAATTAAAATTTCAATGCTCTTAATGACGAAAAATACAAAATATTTGTGCAGCTTTTTAAAATGGCATTTCTGCAGAAATTTCTTATTTATTAGCTTTATGGTTTTATGAAAAGAACAAAGCGTACACTTAATTAGGTTTAGTTTTTTCCAAACTGATAATATGTTCTCTATTACACTGCCACATGACCAGAGTTGTGAACAGTGGAATAAATTTTGAGTAACAACACTGCGCGAACTTAGGCGGGATGACATAATCAAGATCTTGTTCAAAGTGTTAATGAGACTTTAATTTGTAATGGATTTAAACATCTTTCTTATGTTCGTAAAATTAATCTGTTTCAGACGGCTTCTATAGGAATTCTGAAAATGGGTTAACGTCGCTTCAAATAAAACAACCTGGTTACTGTAGACTTTTTGATGTTTGTACAAAAGAATGTGAGGTTTTGTAAGTTTAATGTTTTTTTGAGAAAACTTATTAAAAACTTACATTACGTTTACTTTGTTTGTTGGGATAATTATAGAAAGGAAATTTTTTTTGCACTCAACCCATTTAACCTTGAGTAAATTTTTGGTAGAAGTGCTTAATTAAAATTTCAATGCTCTTAATGACGAAAAATACAAAATATTTGTGCAGCTTTTTAAAATAGCATTTCTGCAGAAATTTCTTATTTATTAGCTTTATAGTTTTATGAAGAGAACAAAGCGTACACTTAATTAGGTTTATTTTTTTCCAAACTGATAATATGTTCTCTATTACACTGCCACATGACCAGAGTTGTGAACAGTGGAATAAATTTTGAGTAACAACACTGCGCGAACTTAGGCGGGATGACATTATCAACATCTTGTTCAAAGTGTTAATGAGACTTTAATTTGTAATGGATTTAAACATCTTTCTTATGTTCGTAAAATTAATCTGTTTCAGACGGCTTCTATAGGAATTCTGAAAATGGGTTAACGTCGCTTCAAATAAAACAACCTGGTTACTATAGACTTTTTGATGTTTGTACAAAAGAATGTGAGGTTTTGTAAGTTTAATGTTTTTTTGAGAAAACTTACTAAAAACTTACATTACGTTTACTTTGTTTGTTGGGATAATTATAGAAAGGATTTTTTTTTGCACTCAACGCATTTAACCTTGAGTAAATTTTTGGTAGAAGTGCTTAATTAAAATTTCAATGCTCTTAATGACGAAAAATACAAAATATTTGTGCAGCTTTTTAAAATGGCATTTCTGCAGAAATTTCTTATTTATTAGCTTTATGGTTTTATGAAAAGAACAAAGCGTACACTTAATTAGGTTTAGTTTTTTCCAAACTGATAATATGTTCTATATTACACTTCCACATGACCAGAGTTGGGAACAGTGGAATAAATTTTGAGTAACAACACTGCGCGAACTTAGGCGGGATGACATAATCAAGATCTTGTTCAAAGTGTTAATGAGACCTTAATTTATAATGGATTTAAACATCTTTCTTATGTTCGTAAAATTAATGTGTTACAGACGGTTTCTATAGGAATTTGGAAAATTAGTTAACGTCGCTTCAAATAAAACAACTTGGTTACTGTAGACTTTTTGATGTTTGTACAAAAGAATGTGAGGTCCCAAACACGTTTTGTAAGTTTAATGTTTTTTTGAGAAAACTTATTAAAAACTTACATTACGTTTACTTTGTTTGTTGGGATAATTATAGAAAGGATTTTTTTTTTTGCACTCAACCCATTTAACCTTGAGTAAATTTTTTGGTAGAAGTGCGTAATTAAAATTTCAATGCCCTTAATTATGAAAAATACAAAATATTTATACAGCTTTTTAAGATGGCATTTCTGAAGGAATTTCTTATTTATTAGGTTTATAGTTTTATGATAAGAACAAAGCGTACACTTAGTTCGATTTATTTTTTTCCAAACTGCTAATATGTTCTATAGTATACTGTCACATGACCAGAGTTGGGAGCAGTGGAATAAATTTTGAGTAACAACGATGTGCGAACTTAGGCGGAATGACTTAATCAAGATCTTGTTCAAAGTGTTAATGAGACTTTAAGTTGTAATGGATTTAAGCATCTTTCTTTTGTTCGTAAAATTAATGTCTTTCAGACGGCTTCTATAGGAATTTTGAAAATGAGTTAAAGTCGCTTCAAATAAAGCAACCTTGTTACTGTAGACTTTTTGATGTTTGTACAAAAGAATGTGAGGTCCCAACCACGTTTTGTAAGTTTAATATTTTTTTGAGAAAACTTATTAAAAACTTACATTACGTTTGCTTTGTTTGTTGGGATAATTATAGAAAGGATTTTTTTTTTTGCAGTCAAGCCATTTAACCTTGAGTAAGTTTTTTGGTAGAAGTGCGTAATTAAAATTTCAATACCCTTAATGATGAAAAATACAAAATATTTATACATCTTTTTAAAATTGCATTTCTGTAGAAATTTCTTATTTATTAGCTTTATAGTTTTATGATAAGAACAAAGCGTACACTTAGTTAGGTTTATTTGTTTCCAAACTGCTAACATGTTCTATAGTATACTGTCACGTGATCAGAGTTGGGAGCAGTGGAATAAATTTTGAGTAACAACACTGCGCGAACTTAGGCGGGATGACATAATCAAGATCTTGTTCAAAGTGTTAATGAGACCTTAATTTATAATGGATTTAAACATCTTTCTTATGTTCGTAAAATTAATGTGTTACAGACGGTTTCTATAGGAATTTGGAAAATTAGTTAACGTCGCTTCAAATAAAACAACTTGGTTACTGTAGACTTTTTGATGTTTGTACAAAAGAATGTGAGGTCCCAAACACGTTTTTTAAGCTAAACGTTTTTTTGAGAAAACTTATTAAAAACTTACATTACTTTACTTAGTTTGTTGGGATAGTTATAGTGTAACGAATTCACTTGCAAATCCTCTTATTTGCAATCCTCTGCTAAGTTCGAATCACTAAACTGTTGAATAAATAACTCCAATATTGAATGATCGAAAAATGGCCTTTATTAAAGTACTTCACAATAACACTTATACTTTGCTACTCGCTGGCTTAATAACCAAACTGATTAATAACTCAAATGAAACTCTACTATTGGCCGCCAGATCGCGTGCTTAAGCAAACTGATTGATAGCTCAACTCAAACTGAATTACTTCTTACTCGCCTGCTCCGCTTTTATAGTTTACGCTGCATACTTCTAGGCTCTGCGATTTCCAGAACTTACTAGTTAGTTTCGGTTACAAAATCGCCAGCCACAACTACGTGCACAAATTATTGCTCTCTCTTGTGACAACTCAGATAAGATATATGCATGTGTTTGTGCATTGCCGCTCCGCTGCTCGTATACGTACATATGTGTAGACGCAATTATTTATTCGTTTATGTAGATACATAATGATTGAATTATTGATGTGAATGTTTGTAGTTTACAGTCTCTCGCGCATACATAGGCGTATAAGTAAATGCATCTGTGTGTGACATCTTTCGGCTGCCTTATATATGTGTATACATGATTTGATTATTGACGTAAATTCTGCTTATCGTGGCCTTAGCATCGCCTTAGTGATGGTATAACTTAGCGATGCTAATATCCGTGACACTGCCCTCCACCTAAGTCTGATCGTCCCGGTCAGACAAACCTCTCGATCTAAATGTTGCCAGCCTTTCCAAATGGACCACTTTCATTTTGGTTCGTGGTTTACCGATGGTTTGTATGCGGTACACTACATCGTTGATCCGTTTTACAACTTTGTATGGGCCTTCCCAATTACACTGCAATTTCGGGGACAAACCTTTTTTACGTTGCGGGTTGTATAACAGCAGCAAATCTCCTTCCTGAAAACCTTCTGAATTAATTGCTTTATCATATCTGGCTTTCATCTTGTCACTCATAATCTTTGTTCGTTGCCTTATCAGATCATGTATTTCTCTTAGCTCTTCTTCCAAATCACTAGTGGATTTCCTGACATTTCTCTCCGCATTGGCATCTATCCCAAACTTCAAATCAGCTGGCAGTCTAAGGTCATTGCCAAACATTACTTTTGCAGGGGTTTGGCCCGTTATCTCATGCACTGCTGATCGGTAAGCCATCAAGAATAATGGTATGCGGGTATCCCATTCTTTATGGTACTTGTCTACTACTTTCCTTAAGTGCTCCTCCAATGTTCTATTGAATGGTTCTACCATACCATCGGATTGAGGATGCAATGCAATTGTCCGTGTTTTTCGAATGCCCAATGACTTACACATTTCCTGAAACACAGCTGATTCGAAATTCCTGCCTTGTTCAGAATGTAACTCCATTGGTACACCATTCCTTGCAACCCAATTGTTTATAAACACTTCTGCTACCGTTTCCGCTTCTCGATTTGGGATTGGGTATACCTCTGGCCATTTGCTGAAATAATCCATAACTACCAGTACATATTTGTTTCCGCAGTTGCTAGTAGGAAATGGACTGGCCCCATCCATAGCGATCCTTTCAAATGGCGCACCTGAGTTATATTGCTTCATCTGGCCATGACTTCGTGTTCTGGGCCCTTTCGCTCTGCTGCAAACCTCGCAGTTCGCAATCCACTTAGTGACCGATTGACGGCAACCAACCCAATAGAATCTCTGTTTAATCTTCTCGTGCGTCTTCGTGATTCCAAGATGACCTCCGCTTGGACCATTATGCAGCTCGCTGAGCACGTCAGGAATCCTCTTTCTGGGAACAACTATCAGTTTATTCTTGTATTTACCATCCTCCCTCTCCCATACTCGATGAAGACAACCGGATATCAATTCTAAACTGTTCCACTGTGCCCAATATGACTTCGCAATGGGACTCTCTGCTGACATCTCTTCTCTGTTTGGTCTTTCATTTCGTTCGAGCTCTTGCATAACACGTGACAGATCTGCATCTTCTAGCTGGCACTTTCTTAGCTGTTCCTTGTCCCATTCATCTGTACATGTTATAGTCATTAGCTGGACATCTATAATGTCTTCTTTAGCCTCGGCTTTTGAACAGTGCTGCATTCCAAACTACATGGTCTTCGTGACATTGCATCAGTATTTCCATGGGTACTACCTTTTCGATGCTCAATGGAAAAGTCATAGCTTTGGAGTCGCTCGATCCACCGTGCCAATTGTCCTTCCGGATTACGGAACTGCAGAAGCCATTTTAAAGCTGCGTGTTCTGTCCTGACACGGAATCGCTGGCCGTAGAGGTATTTGTGAAAATGTTTAATGCACTCTACCAATGCCAATAGCACTCTCCGCGTAACGCAGTAGTTTCTCTCTGGTTTTCCAATCTAACGGCTGTAATATGCAACTACCTTCTCCTGTCCATCGACCAGTTGTGATAAAACGCCTCCTATAGCATATCCGCTCGCATCTGTATCTAGAATAAATGTTGCTCCTGGAATCGGATATGCCAACATTGGGGCAGTGCACAAACGCTCTTTCAATGTTTGGAAAGCTACTTCTTGCTCCTTCTTCCATTCAAAAGCTTTATTTTTTCTTGTTAGCTCGTGGAGACTATGGGCTACATTGGCAAAATTTGGTACAAATCGGCGGTAATATGTGCACAGCCCAAGGAAACTTCTCAATTCATGCAGATTCTGTGGTCTTGGCCAATCCTTTACTGCCTCTATCTTTTCATTCGCTGTACGGATACCTTCTGTCGTTACCTTGTGACCCAAATAATTTCCTTCCTTTTTAAACAGCGCACACTTTTTGGGACTTAACTTCAGATCAGCGCCAGCTATTCTCTGGAAAACTTCATCTAAGTTTTTAAGATGTTCATCAAAGTTCTTGCCCAATACGATGATGTCGTCCAGGTACACCAAGCATGTTTTCCAATGTAGTCCTTTCAATACCTGGTCCATGGGTCTCTCAAAAGTAGCTGGTGCATTACAAAGAACAAAAGGCATCACTGTAAATTGCCAAAGACCATCACCCACACTAAAGGCTGTTTTCTCTTTATCTTCCTCCTTCACTTCAACTTGCCAGTAGCCGCTTTTCAAATCCAGCGTGGAAAACCATTTCCTACCTGATAGCGAGTCCAGAGTGTCGTCAATTCTTGGCAATGGGTAGCTATCCTTTTTCGTTACGTCATTCAACTTCCGGTAGTCCACGCAAAACCTCATTTTTCCATCCTTCTTCTTTACAAGTACTACCGGTGAGCTCCATGGACCAGCTGATGGTTCGATGACGCCGCTGTCGCTCATTTCTTGTATGATTTGACTCACAACTTCCCGCTTCGCCAGTGGAACACTACGTGGAGCTTGACGGATCGGCCTCGCATCTCCAGTGTCAATTTGATGTTTCACAACATTGGTGCGGCCTGGTTTGGAACCATCCTGGTCAAATATGTTCGCGTACTTTAGGAGCAGTTGTTTTGCCTTACTCTGATATGCTTCCTCTAGCCCCTGTGTCCATGCCGTGATGTCATTTGAAAGATCAGTATTACTAGTTGAAACGTGTTCCTGGAGCTGTTCACAGTTAATAACTACTTCCGCCTCTTGGCATCTTCCCAAAATAGCTCCTTCAGTCAGTTTGAGTGGTGACTTGAACTCATTGAGTACTCTTATCGGAATACGTTCATCTTGTTTTGTCATAGCCAGGGTTTTTCCTACAAGTATGTTCAGTGCTGATTTGTTTGCTGCTTCGACAACCTACAATTTGTTTGTCCCACAATCTCCATCAACCTTTGCCCAGATGACTGCTTCGGATTTTGGTGGTATTCGCTGACTCTCTTCCACCAGCACTCCTTTACTGCTGTAGCCTCTCTAATAGCCGAAATTAAGTGGTACATCCATGTTCTTATATCTCATCGTCTTGCTTTGCATGTCAATCTTGATGCCCTGGTCGATTAATAAGTCCACTCCAATTATGATTTCATCAACAATTTCTGCCACTATAAAATTGTGTACTACCGTGACGTTCCCAATTGCGACTTCACATGATACTTCTCCTAGAACCGTGCTGTCTTCTCCAGTGGCTGTACGCAATCTTGCTCAATGCAATGGTCTTATCTTCTTGTTGACTAAATCTGCTCGAATGATGGAATGAGATGCACCCGTATCTACAGTCAGTAAACGTTCCTTTCCATCCACATGTCCTCCGACAGTAAGATTGTTTGACCTTCTTCCAATTTGTGAGATAGAGATTATGGGGCATTCAATTGAGGGAGCCAGCTGTCGCCCCTTGCGGCTGACTCGCTTTAGTTTAACGATTGAGTGGACTTGGAGATTTGCTCATCTCCTTCAGCTCTGCGTTTACGGCCACCCACATTGTTGGAGCTATTGGAACCGGTGCTGCAATGTCGTGCAATATGACCTGGGTTGCCGCACTTGAAACATTTAATCACTCCGGCATTTTTCTGTTGTGATCCCTTCAGTGCTTCCAAAATTGTGTCTACCTAATCTAGTCTTTCCATTTCCACACGATGAGCTTTGTATGCTGGTTTACTCAATAGTGAGGCCGTTTCCTGAGTCAATGCATGTGATACCGTTTCAGCAAATGTCAGTTTCGGGTTTGCGTATGTAGCTCGCTTCGTTTCCACGTCTCGTATACCATTTATAAAACTCTGGATTTTTACCCTCTCTGTGTATTCCACGGGTGCGTCCGCCTTTGCGAGATGAGCCAACCTTTCAACATTTGAAGCAAACTCCTGCAATGTCTCATTTGCTTTTTGGTAGCGGTTTTGCAACTCAATTTGGAATATCTGTTTTCTATGCTCGCTTCCATAACGTCGTTCTACAGCAGCCATCAATGCTTCATAATTGTTCCGCTCTCGTTCGGGAATCGTCTGTAGGATTTCCGCTGCTGGCCCCTTCAATGCCGCGAACAATGCAGCAACTTTATCTTCCGCATTCCAGTTGTTCACTGTTGCGGTCTTCTCAAATTGTAGCTTAAAGACCTGGAAAGGAACAGAACCGTCAAAGGATGGTGTTTTTACCTTTGTATTACTCGTTGAAACTGCTGGGCGATTTAGTTGCAACTGCTCGATACGTCCTCCCAAAGCATCCACCTCGGCCTCGATTTTTTCTTCAAACTGTAAAATTTATGTATCTTGCGCCTCCAACTTCGAGGAAATACGTTCTTCTTGCTCTTCCAGTTGAGCAGAGATCTGCGATGATATCTGTGCTGAAATTTGCGCCAACATTTCGGATAACCGTGTTTCTTGTGCTTCAATCTTTGATGTTATACGTGTCTCTTGGGCTTCAATCTACGCTGTTATAAGGTTCTCCTGCGATTCCAGCTGAGTTTCCATCTTAAATGTAATCTGTGTCGACATTTTTGACATACGCGTTTCTTGTGCTTCAATCTTCGATGTTATGCGTGTCTCCTGCGATTCCAGTTGAGATGACATTTGTGACGACATTTCTGAAATGCGTGCCTCCTGTGCTTCCATCTTGGATGTTACTGTCGATGTTTGAGCAGTTATTGCAGCCAATATTATGTTCAAGTCTGTGCTCGTAACTGTCTGGAATGTTTCGTTTTTCTCTTCAATTTTTGTTGTTGTCTCGTCCCCATCAGGATAAAAGACAAACTCGTCCACATCAATTCCTTGCGATTCCATTACCTCTCGTAGCCGTGCTTGAAGTTCGATTTTATATCCAGTTGTATTTAATCCACGGTTCTCCAACTCCTTTTTCAGTTGCTGGATCTTCAATTCACTGAACTTTGCCATGTCCTTGTTGTCTGCTGGAATTTATTCAACAATTCCTCTTCTGACACCAATTGTAACGAATTCACTTGCAAATCCTCTTATTTGCAATCCTCTGCTAAGTTCGAATCACTAACCAAACTGATTAATAACTCAAATGAAACTCTACTATTGGCCGCCAGATCGCGTGCTTAAGCAAACTGATTGATAGCTCAACTCAAACTGAATTACTTCTTACTCGCCTGCTCCGCTTTTATAGTTTACGCTGCATACTTCTAGGCTCTTCGATTTCCAGAACTTACTAGTTAGTTTCGGCTACAAAATCGCCAGCCACAACTACGTGCACAAATTATTGCTCTCTCTTGTGACAACTCAGATAAGATATATGCATGTGTTTGTGCATTGCCGCTCCGCTGCTCGTATACGTACATATGTGTAGACGCAATTATTTATTCGTTTATGTAGATACATAATGATTGAATTATTGATGTGAATGTTTGTAGTTTACAGTCTCTCGCGCATACATAGGCGTATAAGTAAATGCATCTGTGTGTGACATCTTTCGGCTGCCTTATATATGTGTATACATGATTTGATTATTGACGTAAATTCTGCTTATCGTGGCCTTAGCATCGCCTTAGTGATGGTATAACTTAGCGATGCTAATATCCGTGGCACTGCCCTCCACCTAAGTCTGATCGTCCCGGTCAGACAAACCTCTCGATCTAAATGTTGCCAGCCTTTCCAAATGAACCACTTTCATTTTGGTTCGTGGTTTACCGATGGTTTGTATGCGGTACACTACATCGTTGATCCGTTTTACAACTTTGTATGGGCCTTCCCAATTACACTGCAATTTCGGGGACAAACCTTTTTTACGTTGCGGGTTGTATAACAGCACCAAATCTCCTTCCTGAAAACCTTCTGAATTAATTGCTTTATCATATCTGGCTTTCATCTTGTCACTCATAATCTTTGTTCGTTGCCTTATCAGATCATGTATTTCTCTTAGCTCTTCTTCCAAATCACTAGTGGATTTCCTGACATTTCTCTCCGCATTGGCATCTATCCCAAACTTCAAATCAGCTGGCAGTCTAAGGTCATTGCCAAACATTACTTTTGCAGGGGTTTGGCCCGTTGTCTCATGCACTGCTGATCGGTAAGCCATCAAGAATAATGGTATGCGGGTATCCCATTCTTTATGGTACTTGTCTACTACTTTCCTTAAGTGCTCCTCCAATGTTCTATTGAATCGTTCTACCATACCATCGGATTGAGGATGCAATGCAATTGTCCGTGTTTTTCGAATGCCCAATGACTTACACATTTCCTGGAACACAGCTGATTCGAAATTCCTGCCTTGGTCAGAATGTAAATCCATTGGTACACCATTCCTTGCAACCCAATTGTTTATAAACACTTCTGCTACCGTTTCCGCTTCTCGATTTGGGATTGGGTATACCTCTGGCCATTTGCTGAAATAATCCATAACTATCAGTACATATTTGTTTCCGCCGTTGCTAGTAGGAAATTGACTGGCGATATCCATAGCGATCCTTTCAAATGGCGCACCTGAGTTATATTGCTTCATCTGGCCATGACTTCGTGTTCTGGGCCCTTTCGCTCTGCTGCAAACCTCGCAGTTCGCAATCCACTCAGTGACCGACTGACGGCAACCAACCCAATAGAATCCGTGTTTAATCTTCTCGAGCGTCTTCGTGATTCCAAGATGACCTCCGCTTGGACCATTATGCAGCTCGCTGAGCACGTCAGGAATCATCTTTCTGGGAACAACTATCAGTTTATTCTTGTATTTACCATCCTCACTCTCCCATACTCGATGAAGACAACCGGATATCAATTCTAAACTGTTCCACTGTGCCCAATATGACTTCGCAATGGGACTCTCTGCTGACATCTCTTCTCTGTTTGGTCTTTCATTTCGTTCGAGCTCTTGCATAACACGTGACAGATCTGCATCTTCTAGCTGGCACTTTCTTAGCTGTTCCTTGTCCCATTCATCTGTACATGTTATAGTCATTAGCTGGACATCTATAATGTCTTCTTTAGCCTCGGCTTTTGAACAGTGCTGCATTCCAAACTACATGGTCTTCGTGACATTGCATCAGCATTTCCATGGGTACTACCTTTTCGATGCTCAATGAAAAAGTCATAGCTTTGGAGTCGCTCGATCCACCGTGCCAATTGTCCTTCCGGATTACGGAACTGCAGAAGCCATTTTAAAGCTGCGTGTTCTGTCCTGACACGGAATCGCTGGCCGTAGAGGTATTTGTGAAAATGTTTAATGCACTCTACCAATGCCAACAGCTCTCTCCGCGTAACGCAGTAGTTCCTCTCTGGTTTTCCAATCTAACGGCTGTAATATGCAACTACCTTCTCCTGTCCATCGACCAGTTGTGATAAAACGCCTCCTATAGCATATCCGCTCGCATCTGTATCTAGAATAAATGTTGCTCCTGGAATCGGATATGCCAACATTGGGGCAGTGCACAAACGCTCTTTCAATGTTTGGAAAGCTACTTCTTGCTCCTTCTTCCATTCAAAAGCTTTATTTTTTCTTGTTAGCTCGTGGAGACTATGGGCTACGTTGGCAAAATTTGGTACAAATCGGCGGTAATATGTGCACAGCCCAAGGAAACTTCTCAATTCATGCAGATTCTGTGGTCTTGGCCAATCCTTTACTGCCTCTATCTTTTCATTCGCTGTACGGATACCTTCTGTCGTTACCTTGTGACCCAAATAATTTCCTTCCTTTTTAAACAGCGCACACTTTTTGGGACTTAACTTCAGACCAGCGCCAGCTATTCTCTGGAAAACTTCATCTAAGTTTTTAAGATGTTCATCAAAGTTCTTGCCCAATACGATGATGTCGTCCAGGTACACCAAGCATGTTTTCCAATGTAGTCTTTTCAATACCTGGTCCATGAGTCTCTCAAAAGTAGCTGGTGCATTACAAAGTACAAAAGGCATCACTGTAAATTGCCAAAGACCATCACCCACAATAAAGGCTGTTTCCTCTTTATCTTCCTCCTTCACTTCAACTTGCCAGTAGCCGCTTTTCAAATCCAGCGTGGAAAACCATTTCCTACCTGATAGCGAGTCCAGAGTGTCGTCAATTCTTGGCAATGGGTAGCTATCCTTTTTCGTTACGTCATTCAACTTCCGGTAGTCCACGCAAAACCTCATTTTTCCATCCTTCTTCTTTACAAGTACTACCGGTGAGCTCCATGGACTAGCTGATGGTGTGATGACGCCGCTGTCGCTCATTTCTTGTATGATTTGACTCACAACTTCCCGCTTCGCCAGTGGAACACTACGTGGAGCTTGACGGATCGGCCTCGCATCTCCAGTGTCAATTTGATGTTTCACAACATTGGTGCGGCCTGGTTTGGAACCATCCTGGTCAAATATGTTCGCGTACTTTAGGAGCAGTTGTTTTGCCTTACTCTGATATGCTTCCTCTAGCCCCTGTGTCCATGCCGTGATGTCATTTGAAAGATCAGTATTACTAGTTGAAACGTGTTCCTGGAGCTGTTCACAGTTAATAACTACTTCCGCCTCTTGGCATCTTCCCAAAATAGCTCCTTTAGTCAGTTTGAGTGGTGACTTGAACTCATTGAGTACTCTTACCGGAATACGTTCATCTTGTTTTGTCATAGCCACGGTTTTTCCTACAAGTATGTTCAGTGCTGATTTGTTTGCTTCTTCGACAACCTACAATTTGTTTGTCCCACAATCTCCATCAACCTTTGCCCAGATGACTGCTTCGGATTTTGGTGGTATTCGCTGACTCTCTTCCACCAGCACTCGTTTACTGCTGTAGCCTCTCTCGTAGCCGAAATTAAGTGGTACATCCATGTTCTTATATCTCATCGTCTTGCTTTGCATGTCAATCTTGATGCCCTGGTCGATTAATAAGTCCACTCCAATTATGATTTCATCAACAATTTCTGCCACTATAAAATTGTGTACTACCGTGACGTTCCCAATTGCGACTTCACATGATACTTCTCCTAGAACCGTGCTGTCTTCTCCAGTGGCTGTACGCAATCTTGCTCCATGCAATGGTCTTATCTTCTTGTTGACTAAATCTGCTCGAATGATGGAATTAGATGCACCCGTATCTACAGTCAGTAAACGTTCCTTTCCATCCACATGTCCTCCGACAGTAAGTTTGTTTGACCTTCTTCCAATTTGTGAGATAGAGATTATGGTGCATTCAATTGAGGGAGCCAGCTGTCGCCCCTTGCGGCTGACTCGCTTTAGTTTAACGATTGAGTGGACTTGGAGATTTGCTCATCTCCTTCAGCTCTGCGTTTACGGCCACCCACATTGTTGGAGCTATTGGAACCGGTGCTGAAATGTCGTGCAATATGACCTGGGTTGCCGAACTTGAAACATTTAATCACTCCGGCATTTTTCTGTTGTGATCCCTTCAGTGCTTCCAAAATTGTGTCTACCTAATCTAGTCTTTCCATTTCCACACGATGAGCTTTGTATGCTGGTTTACTCAATAGTGAGGCCGTTTCCTGAGTCAATGCATGTGATACCGTTTCAGCAAATGTCAGTTTCGGGTTTGCGTATGTAGCTCGCTTCGTTTCCACGTCTCGTATACCATTTATAAAACTCTGGATTTTTACCCTCTCTGTGTATTCCACGGGTGCGTCCGCCTTTGCGAGATGAGCCAACCTTTCCACATTTGAAGCAAACTCCTGCAATGTCTCATTTGCTTTTTGGTAGCGGTTTTGCAACTCAATTTGGAATATCTGTTTTCTATGCTCGCTTCCATAACGTCGTTCTACAGCAGCCATCAATGCTTCATAATTGTTCCGCTCTCGTTCGGGAATCGTCTGTAGGATTTCCGCTGCTGGCCCCTTCAATGCCGCGAACAATGCAGCAACTTTATCTTCCGCATTCCAATTGTTCACTGTTGCGGTCTTCTCAAATTGTAGCTTAAAGACCTGGAAAGGAACAGAACCGTCAAAGGATGGTGTTTTTACCTTTGTATTACTCGTTGAAACTGCTGGGCGATTTAGTTGCAACTGCTCGATACGTCCTCCCAAAGCATCCACCTCGGCCTCGACTTTTTCTTCAAACTGTAAAATTTATGTATCTTGCGCCTCCAACTTCGAGGAAATACGTTCTTCTTGCTCTTCCAGTTGAGCAGAGATCTGCGATGATATCTGTGCTGAAATTTGCGCCAACATTTCGGATATCCGTGTTTCTTGTGCTTCAATCTTTGATGTTATACGTGTCTCTTGGGCTTCAATCTACGCTGTTATAAGGTTCTCCTGCGATTCCAGCTGAGTTTCCATCTTGAATGTAATCTGTGTCGACATTTTTGACATACGCGTTTCTTGTGCTTCAATCTTCGGTGTTATGCGTGTCTCCAGCGATTCCAGTTGAGATGACATTTGTGACAACATTTCTGAAATGCGTGCCTCCTGTGCTTCCATCTTGGATGTTACTGTCGATGTTTGAGCAGTTATTGCAGCCAATATCATGTTCAAGTCTGTGCTCGTAACTGTCTGGAATGTTTCGTTTTTCTCTTCAATTTTTGTTGTTGTCTCGTCCCCATCAGGATAAAAGACAAACTCGTCTACATCAATTCCTTGCGATTCCATTACCTCTCGTAGCCGTGCTTGAAGTTCGATTTTATTGCCAGTTTTATTTAATCCACGGTTCTCCAACTCCTTTTTCAGTTGCTGGATCTTCAATTCACTGAACTTTGCCATGTCCTTGTTGTCTGCTGGAATTTATTCAACAATTCCTCTTCTGACACTAATTGTAACGAATTCACTTGCAAATCCTCTTATTTGCAATCCTCTGCTAAGTTCGAATCACTAACCAAACTGATTAATAACTCAAATGAAACTCTACTATTGGCCGCCAGATCGCGTGCTTAAGCAAACTGATTGATAGCTCAACTCAAACTGAATTACTTCTTACTCGCCTGCTCCGCTTTTATAGTTTACGCTGCATACTTCTAGGCTCTTCGATTTCCAGAACTTACTAGTTAGTTTCGGCTACAAAATCGCCAGCCACAACTACGTGCACAAATTATTGCTCTCTCTTGTGACAACTCAGATAAGATATATGCATGTGTTTGTGCATTGCCGCTCCGCTGCTCGTATACGTACATATGTGTAGACGCAATTATTTAGTCGTTTATGTAGATACATAATGATTGAATTATTGATGTGAATGTTTGTAGTTTACAGTCTCTCGCGCATACATAGGCGTATAAGTAAATGCATCTGTGTGTGACATCTTTCGGCTGCCTTATATATGTGTATACATGATTTGATTATTGACGTAAATTCTGCTTATCGTGGCCTTAGCATCGCCTTAGTGATGGTATAACTTAGCGATGCTAATATCCGTGACAATAGAAAGGAATATTTTTTTGCACTCAACCCATTTTACCTTGAGTAAAGTTTTGGTAGAAGTGCGCAATTAAAATCTCAATTCCCTTAATGATGAAAAATATAAAATATTTATACAGCTTTTTAAAATGGCATTTCTGTAGAAATTTCTTATTTATTACTTTTATAGTTTTATGAAAAGAACAAAGCGGACACTGGTTACTGTAGACTTTTTGATGTTTGTGCAAAAGGATGTGAGGTCCCAAACACATTTTGTAAGTTTAATGTTTTTTTGAGAAAACTTACTAAAAACTTACATTATACGTTTACCTTGTTTGTTGGATAATTATAGAAATGATTTTTTTTTTGCAACCAACCCATTTAACCTTGAGTAAATTTTTGTTAGAAGTGCGAAATTAAAATTTCAATGCCCTTAATGATGAAAAATACAAAATATTTACACATCTTTTTAAAATTGAATTTTTGTAGAAATTTCTTATTTATTAGCTTTATAGTTTTATGAAAAGAACAAAGCGTACACTTAATTAGGTTTATTTTCTTCCAAACTGATATGTTCTATATTTCACTGTCACATGAACAGAGTTGGGAACAGTGGAATAAATTTTGAGTAACAACACTGCGAGAACTTAGGCGGGATGACATAATCAAGATCTTGTTAAAGTGTTAATGAGACCTTAATTTGTAATGGATTTAAGCATCTTTCTTTTGTTCATAAAATTAATGTGTTTCAGACGGCTTCTATAGGAATTTTGAAAATGGGTTAACGTGGCTTCAAATAAAACAACCTGGTTACTGTAGACTTTTTGACGTTTGTACAAAAGAATGTGAGGTCCCAAACACGTTTTGTAAGTTTAATGTTTGCTTGAGAAAACGTATTAAAAACTTACATTACGTTTACTTTGTTTGTTGGGATAATTATAGAAAGGACATTTTTTTTGCACTCAATTCATTTAACCTTGAGTAAATTTTTGGTAGTAGTGCTTAATTAAAATTTCAATCCTCTAATGACGAAAAATACAAAATATTTATACAGCTTTTTAAAATGGCATTCCTGTAGAAATTTCTTATTTATTAGCTTTATAGTTTTATGATAAGAACAAAGCGTACACTTAATTAGGTTTATTTTTTTCCAAACTGCTAATATGTTCTATAGTATACTGTCACATGGCCAGAGTCGGCAGCAGTGGAATAAATTTTGTGTAACAACACTGCGCGAACTTAGGCGGGATGACATAATCGAGATCTTGTTCAAAGTGTTAATGAGACGTTAATTTCTAATTGATTTAAACATCTTTCTTATGTTCGTAAAATTAAAGTGTTTCAGACGGCTTCTATATTAATTTTGCTTCAAATAAAACAACTTGGTTACTGTAGACTTTTTGATGTTTGTACAAAAGAATGTGAGTCCCAACCACGTTTTGTAAGTTTAATGTTTTTTTTTGAGACAACTTATTAAAAACTTACATTACGTTTACTTTGTTTGTTAGGATAATTATAAAAAAGATTTTTTTTTTGCACTCAACCCATTTAACCTTGAGTAAATTTTTGGTAGTAATGCGTAATTAAAATTTCAATGCCTTTAATGATGAAAAATACAAAATATTTACACATCTTTTTAAAATTGAATTTTTGTAGAAATTTCTTATTTATTAACTTTATAGTTTTATGAAAAGAACAAAGCGTACACTTAATTAGGTTTATTTTCTTCCAAACTGATATGTTCTATATTACACTGTCACATGAACAGAGTTGGGAACAGTGGAATAAATTTTGAGTAGCAACACTGCGAGAACTTAGGCGGGATGACATAATCAAGATCTTGTTAAAGTGTTAATGAGATCCTAATTTGTAATGGATTTAAGCATCTTTCTTTTGTTCATAAAATTAATGTGTTTCAGACGGCTTCTATAGGAATTTTGAAAATGGGTTAACGTCGCTTCAAATAAAATAACCTGGATACTGTAGACTTTTTGACGTTTGTACAAAAAAATGTGAGGTCCCAAATACGTTTTGTAAGTTTAACGTTTTTTTCAGAAAACTTATTAAAAACTTACATTACGTTTACTTTGTTTGTTGGGATAATTATAGAAAGGATTTTTTTTTTGCACTCAACCCATTTAACCTTGAGTAAATTTTTTGGTAGAAGTGCGTAATTAAAATTTCAATGCCCTTAATGATGAAAAATATAAAATATTTATACAGCTTTTTAAAATGGCATTCCTGTAGAAATTTCTTATTTATTAGCTTTATAGTTTTATGATAAGAAAAAAGCGTACACTTAATTAGGTTTATTTTTTTTCCAAACTGCTAATAGGAGGACTCATGAAAGCATATAAACTTATAAGGTGTAAAATTATATCCATTTACACACGCTGTTATATGAACGCACCTAGTAATACTCTTGATAAACTTGATTGTTTATCAGCTTTATTATTGCCAAACAAAAATTTTTTGATTATTATACAAATTAAAAAATGCCAAGATTAAGTGAAAAATCAAAACTAAAACGTCTTTACTAAGATATTCTTGTAAATGACTATGCTGATGTTGGAGATTTCTGATGAAAAAGCTTGCTGCAATGTCTGCAAGGTTGCATTCCTTTGAGTTTACCGCGTTTACACAATGAAATGTGCGCGTAAATTTATACAAATTGTGTAAATGATTTTTCATACAAAATTTGACAGTTCGTTTACGCACTAGATAAATTTATACGTTTACACACTTTATAAGGCATTTATACGGTTACATGAGTCCCCCTAATATGTTCTATATTATATTGTCACATGGCCAGCGTTGGGAGCAGTGGAATAAATTTTAAGTAACAACACTGCGCGAACTTAGGCGGGATGACATAATCAAGATCTTGTTCAAAGTGTTAATGAGACGTTAATTTCTAATTGATTTAAACATCTCTCTTATGTTCGTAAAATTAAAGTGTTTCAGACGGCTTCTATAGGAATTTTGCTTCAAATAAAACAACCTGTTTACTGTAGACTTTTTGATGTTTGTACAAAAGAATGTGAGTCCCAACCACGTTTTATAAGTTTAATGTTTTTTTTTTTGAGAAAACTTATTAAAAACTTACATTATGTTTACTTTGTTTGTTGGGATAATTATAGAAAGAAAATTGTTTTTGCACTCAACCCATTTAAACTTGAGTAAATTTTTGTAGAAGTGCTTAATTAAAATTTCAATGCTCTTAATGGCGAAAAATACAAAATATTTATAAAGCTTTTTAAAATGGCATTTCTGTAGAAATTTCTTATTTATTAGCTTTATAGTTTTATGAAAAGAACAAAGCATACACTTATTTAATTTCATATGTTATCAAACTGCTAATATGTTCTATAGTATACTGTCACATGATCAGAGTTGGGAGCAGTGGAATAAATTTTGAGTAACAACACTGCGATAACTTAGGCGGGATAACATAATCAAGATCTTGTTAAAGTGTTAATGAGACCCTAATTTGTAATGGATTTAAGCATCTTTCTTTTGTTCGTAAAATTAGTGTGTTTCAGACGGCTTCTGTAGGAATTCTGAAAATGAGTTAACGTCGCTTCAAATAAAACAACCTGGTTACTCTAGACTTTTTTATGTTTGTACAAAAGGATGTGAGGTCCCAAACACGATTTGTAAGCTTATCGTTTTTTTGAGAAAACTTATTAAAAACTTACATTACGTTTACATTGTTTGTTGGGATAATTATGGAACGGAATTTTTTTTTGCACTCAACCCATTTAAACTTGAGTAAATTTTTGTAGAAGTGCTTAATTAAAATTTCAATGCTCTTAATGGCGAAAAATACAAAATATTTATAAAGCTTTTTAAAATGGCATTTCTGTAGAAATTTCTTATTTATTAGGATTATAGTTTTATGACTTAGATAGATTTATTTTTTTCCAAACTGCTAATATGTTCTATAGTATACTGTCACATGACCAGAGTTGGGAACAGTGCAATAAATTTTGAGTAACAACACTACGCGAACTAATGCGGGATGACATAATCAAGATCTTGTTAAAAGTGTTAATGAGACCTTAATTTGAAATGGATTTAAACATCTTTCTTATGTTCGTAAAATTAATGTGTTTCAGATGGCTTCTATAGGAATTTTGAAAATGAGTTTACGTCGCTTCAAATAAAACAACCTGGTTACTCTAGACTTTTTGATGTTTGCAAAAGGATTGTGAGGTCCCAACCACGTTTTGTAATTTTAATGTTTTTTTACATTATATTTACTTTTTTTGTTGGGATATTTATAGAAAGGAATTTTTTTTTTGCACTCAACCCATTTAACCTTGAGTAAATTTTTTGGTAAAATTGCGTAATTAAAATTTCAATGCCCTTAATGATGAAAATACAAAATATTTATACATCTTTTTAAAATGGCATTTCTGTAGAAATTTCTTATTTATTAGGTTTATAGTTTTATGCTAAGAACAAAGCGTACACTTAGCTAGGTTTATTTTTTTCCAAACTGCTAATATGTTCTATAGTATACTGTCACATGACCAGAGTTGACGTACTTATCTGAAGTCATTTTATCTTGGTATAAAATATGGCTGAAATTCGACAATGACCACGCCTACTTTACCGATATCGAAAATTACGAAAAATGAAAAAAATGCCATAATTCAGTACCAAATATAAAAAAAGAGATGAAGCATGGTAATTGTATTGGTTTATTGACGCAAAATATAACTTTAGAAAAAAACTTTGCAAAGTGGGTGGGACACCTACCATATTATGTAGAAGAAAATGAAAAAGTTCTGCAGGGCGAAATCAAAAGCCCTTGGAATCTTGGAAGGAATACTGTTCGTGGTATAACATATATAAATAAATTAGCGGTACCCGACAGAGGATGTTCTGGGTCACCCTTCTCCACATTTTGGTCGATATCTCGAAAACGCCTTCAAATATACAACCAAGGGCTACTCCCTTTTAAAACCCTCATTAATACTTTTAATTTGATACCCATATCGTACAAACACATTCTACAGTCACCCCTGGTCCACCCTTATTGCGATAGCTCGAAAGGGCGTGCACCTATAGAACTAAGGCCCACTACGTTTTAAATAATCATTAACACCTTTCATTTGATACACATGTCATAAAACACATTCCAGGGTTACCCTAGGTTCATTTTGCTAAATGGTGATTTTCCCGTATCTTACCTTTGTTAACAATATTGTACCAAAAATATATTCACATAACTCAACACCGAGCCTGCTGGACATCATTATAACGTCAAGCCCTGACCACATCTTAAAATTTCAACAAATTAGCGTCATCTCCGATCATGGTCTTATTTTTTGCACACTAGATGTTACGTTTAATTGTTCAGCTGACACCGTTACTTCTGTTTATCGTGATTTTAATTCTCTAAATGTAGATGAGTTGTTTGTTGATCTTTCATAGGTCGATTGGGCCTCATGTTGGTTTCTTGCTACCGAAGCTTGATTTTTTAAATAACACCCTCTGCAATCTATTTGTTGTCCACGTACCGTTACGTGAAGTCCGAATTATAAAAAACTCTTGTCTTTGGTACAATATCAAAGTCAGATCTGCTATTAAACTACGAAATAAGCTGTACACGAAGTGGAAAAAGATCAACACTGAAATTGCTTGGTCGCAGTATAAAATCGCTCGCAACCAGGCCATTTACATCACTAGGCAAGCAAAGCAAATATACTGTCACCGATAGTTAAATCCGGCACTACCATCTAAAAATTTATGGCGCAACTTAAAGAATCTCAACGTACATGGTAAACAGACGATTGAGTGTCAGATTAATCCTAATACCCTTAACGATTATTTTAGTGGTTCGGGTATTGTACAGGACAGATCTGAGTACCCAGAACACACATTTTCACCGGAGAGAGATTTTCAATTTAGCGCAGTAAGCGAAAAAGATGTTCTTGAATCCCTTATAAGAATCAAACCGATGCCATTGGGGAGGACGGGATATCCTTGAAGTTTGTGAAAATTGTACTGCCTTTCGTGCTAGGAACCCTTACACACATAATAAATCATTGCTTTACAACTTCGTGTTTCCCAGTGGAATGTAAAAAGGCTGTGTTAATTCCTGTCGCCAAAAAAATGCAGCAACAACACCCTCTGATTACAGGCCAATCAGTATTATTCAAGCATTCGCTAAAGTGTGTGAGTCCTAGATGGCAGCTCAAATTTCATCAAGAACATAATCTGCTCAATCCACTGCAATCTGGTTTTCATCCTAAGCACAGTTGTTCTACAGATATGTTGAAAATACTGGACGACATAAGAATTAATTTTGATAAAGGTGACCTAACTCTTTTTGGCCTCCTGGATTTTTCCAAGGCATTTGACTTAGTTAGTCATAGACTTCTTTGTGAAAAGCTCAAATGTTTTTTTGGGATTTCAGTTACATCAGTTAACCTTATGGGCAGCTACCTTACAGAAAGGACTCAGAAAGTTGTATGCAAAGGCTCTGCATCTAGATTATATATTGTCTCTTCTGGTGTACCGCAAGGATCTGTCCTTGGTCCTCTTCTGTTTACTCTTTTTATCAATGATGTGTTCGCTATTCAATTGTATTTATCTAATCGCGTTGGTCTTGTTGATGATTTGTGTTATAAAATAAATAGCGAATTGTCTGCTATCGCGAAAAGGGCTTGTGAAAACGGTCTGTGCTTGAATGCCAAAAAGTCATATGTTCTACCTATTAGCAATAGTGTTGTGCATACTGAAGATATTCCAAAACTGTTCGTTGGTGAAAACGTGCTTTCGTTTACTAGCAAAATAAACAAGTAAGGAAGGTTAAGTTCGGGTGTAACCGAACATTACATACTCAGTTGAGAGCTATGGTGACAACATAAGGGAAAATAACCATGTAGGAAAATGAACCGAGGGAAACCCTGGACTGTGTATCAAATGAAAGGCGTTAAAGAGTATTTTATGAGGGAGTGGGCCATAGTTCTATAGGTGGATGCCATTTAGGGATATAGCCATAAAGGTGGATAAGGGTTGACTCTAGAATGCGTTTGTACGATATGGGTTTCAAATGAAAGGTGTTAATGAGTATTTTAAAAGGGAGTAATCCTTAGTTCCATAGGTGGACGCCATTTCGAGATATCGCCACAAAGGTGGACCAGGGGTGACCCTAGAATTTGTTTGTACAATATGGGTATCAAAAAAAAGGTGTTAATGAGCATTTTAAAAGGGAGTAATCCTTAGTTCCATAGGTGCACGCCGTTTCGAGATATCGCCATAAGGTGACCAGGGGTGACCCTAGAATTTGTTTGTACAATATGGGCATCAAACGAAAGGCGTTAATGAGTATTTTAAAAGGGAGTGGGCCTTAGTTCTATAGGTGGACGACGTTTCGAAATATCGCCCTAAAGGTGGACCAGGGGTGACTCTAGAATATGTTTGTACGATATGGGTATCAAATTAAAGGTATTAATAAGGGTTTTAAAAGGGAGTGGTGGTTGTTGTATAGGTGGTCGCCTTTTCGAGATATCGCCATAAAGGTGGACCAGGGGTGACTATAGGACGCGTTTGCACGATATGGGTATCAAATGAAAGGTGCTAATGAGTATTTTAAAAGGGAGTAATCCTTAGTTCCATAGGTGGACGCGGTTTCGATATATCGCCATAAAGGTGGACCAGTGGTAACCCTAGAATTTGTTTGTACAATATGGGTATCAAAAGAAAGGTGTTTATGAGTATTTTAAAAGGGAGTAATCCTTAGTTCCATATGTGGACGCCGTTTCGAGATATCGCCATAAAGGTGGAGCAGGGGTGACCCTAGAATTTGTTTGTACAATATGGGTATCAAAAGAAAGGTGTTAATGAGTATTTTAAAAGGGAGTGGGCCTTTGTTCTATAGGTGTTCGCCTTTTCGAGATATCGCCATAAAGGTGGAATAGGGGTGACTTTAGAATATGTTTTTTCGGTATGGGTATCAAATGAAAGGTGTTAATAAGTATTTTAAAAGGGCGTGGGGCTTGGTTCTATAGGTGGACGCCTTTTCGAGATATCGCCATAAAGGTGGACCAGGGGTGACTCTATAATGAGTTTGTACGATATGGGTATCAAATTAAAGGTATTAATGAGAGTTTTAAAAGGGAGTGGTGTGAAGGCGTTTTCCAGATATAGACCAAAATGTGGACCAGGGTGACCCAGAACATCATCTGTTGGATACAGCTAATTTATTTATATATGTAATACCTGCCAAGATTTTAAGGGTTTTTTATTTCGCCCTGTAGAACTTTTTCATTTTCTTCTACTTAATATGGTAGGTGTCACAACCATTTTATAAAGTTTTTTCTAAAGTTATATTTCGCGTCAATAAAACAATCCAATTACGTTACCATGTTTCATGCTTTTTTTCGTATTTGGTATAGAATTATGGGATTTTTTCATTTTTCGTAATTTTCGATATCGAAAAAGTGGGCGTGGTCATAGTCGGATTTCGTTCATTTTTCATACCAAGATAAAGTGAGTTCAAGTAAGCACGTGAACTAAGTTCATTAAAGATATGTCGATTTTTGCCCAAGTTATCGTGTTAACGGCCATGCGGAAGGACAGACGGACGCCTGTGTATAAAAACTGGGCGTGGCATCAACCGATTTCGCCCATTTTCACAGAAAACAGTTAATGTCATAAAATCTATGCCCCTACCAAATTTCAAAAGGATTGGTTAATTTTTGTTCGACTCATGGCGTTAAAAGTATCCTAGACAAATTAAATGAAAAAGGGCGGAGCCACGCCCATTTTGAAATTTTCTTTTATTTTTGTATTTTGTTGCACCATATCATTACTAGAGTTGAATGTTGACATAATTTAATTATATACTGTAAAGATATTAAATTTTTTGTTAAAATTTTACTTTAAAAAAATTTTTTTTTTGAAAGTGGGCGTGGTCCTTCTCCGATTTTGCTAATTTTTATTAGGCGTACATATAGTAATAGAAGTAACGTTCCTGCCAAATTTTATCAAGATATCTTCAACGACTGCCAAATTACAGCTTGCAAAACTTTTAAATTACCTTCTTTTCAAAGTGGGCGGTGCCACGCCCATTGTTCAAAATTTTACTAATTTTCTATTCTGCGTCATAAGTTCAACTCATCTACCAAGTTTCGTCGCTTTAGCTGTCTTTTGTAATGAATTATCGCACTTTTTCCGTTTTTCGAAATTTTCGATATCGAAAAAGTGGGCGTGGTTATAGTCCGATATCGTTCATTTTAAATAGCGATCTGAGATGTGTACTCAGGAACCTGCATACCAAATTTCATCAAGATACCTCAAAATTTACTCAAGTTATCGTGTTAACGGACGGACGGACGGACGGACGGACGGACGGACATGGCTCAATCAAATTTTTTTTCGATCCTGATTATTTTGATATATGGAAGTCTATATCTATCTCGATTCCTTTATATATGTACAACCAACCGTTATCCAATCAAACTTAATATACTCTGTGAGCTCTGCTCAACTGAGTATAAAAATCTGGGCTTTGTGATTAACTCAAAACTAAACTGTGTCGACCATGTAAATAAAGTTGTTAGTAATGTTTATTCTGTTTTCCGTAGATTGAGAATGCCTGCTTCGTTTACTCCCCTAGAGACTAGGAAAAAACTAGCTATACAGCTAATCCTTCCACACATAAGATACTCAGAGCTCGTTTGCAGCCAACTTGACTCTGCTTCATCCCATACAATTGATGTTACTTTTAACAACGTCACACGTTTTGTTTACGGCCTACAAAAATATGATCATATATCTCCATGGAAGCGCAAAGTTCTCGGATGCAGTATTTTTGCGCATATAGCAGCGCGAAATTGTATATACATGTACAAACTCATTGAATTTCAAACACCAAAGTATCTTTTGATAAACTTAAATTTTCCACGTCTGGTAGACACCGCAAACTGATCATTCCCAGATATTTATATTTGTGCTCCTCAAGGCTATACTTTATACATGCTGTAAGGCTCTGGAATTCTATCCCAAATTTTCTTAAGGGTGTGTTGTGTAGGAACAACTACAAAAAAGTGATTCATGACTACTTCAGTTCAGTGAGCTTAATGTGATTGTGATAAAATTTCACACTCTTCCTTGTATTTCCACCTTTCTTTCTTTTACCAACAAAACTTTCTATTCGTTAAATTTATAGTAATGGATAGTATTTGTCTTATAAGAATTTAGGCTTAATTGTTAATTATTTTGCAATGTATAATCGCTGATGTGCTATAAAAGACTCTGTCTTACAGTCAAAACCACTTTTTTTAAATAAATTGAAATTGAAATGGAAATTGAAAATGAAATTATCTCCAAAGCTCTCAGCTGAGTATGTAACGTTCGGTTACACCCGAACTTAGCCTTCCTTACTTGTTTATTTTATATTTATCTTAAAAAGCGTTACGTGTATAGCATATATTTTGTCTGAAAAATCATAGAGTTCGGTGGTATATATATTATATACCCCATATATATTGTAATTTTTACTCCTTTTTACGGCTAGAAGCTTCAAAATTCACCAATTTAATCAAATAGTTACGTTTACGTCACATATTGTTGAAACACGTGATTCGTAGACATAGTTTTTACATGCAGACCACAAAAAACGTGAAGCTTTGCATCCTCACACAAAGTACCTACCTATTTTTATACCTTTCATGAACATGAAATGGTATATTAACTTTGGTCCGATGTTTGTAACGTTGAGAAATATAGAAGATAGACTCCCCATTAAGTATACCGAACTGATCAGGGCGACGAACCGAGTTGATATAGCCATGTCCGTCTGTCCGCCCGTCTGTCTGTTTGAACGCAAACTAGTCCTTCAAATTTTGAGATATCTCAATGAAATTTGGGACAAGGATGTATTTTTGTATTATATTAGACATTTGTCGGATCCGGTAGGATCGGACCACTATAACATATATCTCCCATACAACCGATCGTTCAGATAAGACGATTTTGGTCATTCCTGCCGCAATTTAGAAAGTATAAACGTAAAACTCGGTGATATATATTCTAGTATATCATAAAAGATATCCTGAAAAAATCACTTTGATCGGAGCTATATATAGTATATATCCCATACAACCGATCGTTCAGATAGAAAGATTTTTGGCAGTTTCTCCCTTAATTTCAAACATAACAAGTAAGGAAGGCTAAATTCGGGTGTAACCGAACATTACATACTCATTTGAGAGCTGTGGAAACAAAGTAAGGGAAAATCACCATGTTGTAAAAAGAACCTAGGGTAACCCTGGAATGTGTTTGTATGACATGTGTATCAAATGGAAGGTATTAAAGAGTATTTTAAGAGGAAGTAGGCCATAGTTCTATAGATGGACGCCATTTAGGGATTTTGCCATAAAGGTGGACCAGGCCTGACTCTAGAATTTGTTTGTACGATATGGGTATCAAATGAAATGTGTTAATGATAATTTTTAAGGGGAGTGGGCATAAGTTCTATAGGTGGACGCCTTTTCGAGATATCACCATAAAGGTGGACCAGGGGTGACTCTAGAATTTATTTTGTACGATATGGGTATCAAATGAAAGGTATTAATGAGTATTTTAAAAGGGCGTGGGCCTAAGTTCTATAAATGGACGCATTTTCGAGATATCGCTATAAAGATGGACCAGGGGTGACTCTAGAATTTGTTTGTACGATATGAGTATCAATTTAAAGGTGTTAATGAGTATTTTAAGAGGGCGTTGGCCTTAGATCTATATGTGGACGCCTTTTCGAGATATCGCCATAAAGGTGGACCAGGGGTGACTCTAGAACTTGTTTGTACTATATGGGTATCAAATGAAAGGTGTTAATGAGTATTTTAAAAGGGAGTGGGTCTTAGTTCTATAGGTGGACGCCTTTTCGGTATATCGTTATAAAAGTGGACCAGGTTTGACTCTAGAATGCGTTTGTACAATATGGGTATCAAACGAAAGGTGTTAATAAGTGTTTTAAAAGGGAGTGGGCCTTAGTACTATGGGTGGACGCCTTTTCGGGATATCGCCATAAACGTGGACCAGGGGTGACTCTTGAATGCGTTTGTACAATATGGGTATCAAATGAAAGGTGTTAATGAGTATTTTAAAATGGCGTGGGCCTTAGTTCTATAGGTGGACGCCCTTTCGAGATATCGCCATAAAGGTGGACCAGGAGTGACTCTAGGATTTGTTTGTACAATATGGGTATCAAATAAAAGGTATTAATGAGTATTTTAAAAGGGAGTGGACCTTAGTTCTATAGGTGGATGCCTTTTCGAGATTTTGCCATAAAGGTGGGCCAGGGGTGACTCTAGGATTTTTTTGTACGATATGGGTATCAAATGAAAGGTATTAATAGGGGTTTTAAAAGGGAGTGGCCCTTAGTTGTATATGTGAAGGCGTTTTCGAGATATTGACCAAAATGTGGACCAGGGTGATCCAGAACATCATCTGTCGGGTACCGCTAATTTATTTATATATGTAATACCACGAAGAGTATTCCTTCCAAGATTCCAAGGGCTTTTGATTTCGCCCTGCAAAACTTTTTCATTTTCTTCTACTTAATACGGTAGGTGTCACACCCATTTTACCAAGTTTTTTTCCAAAGTTATATTTTGC
This sequence comes from Eurosta solidaginis, assembly GCF_040869045.1. Classification (NCBI taxonomy): domain Eukaryota; kingdom Metazoa; phylum Arthropoda; class Insecta; order Diptera; family Tephritidae; genus Eurosta; species Eurosta solidaginis. The sequence goes on along the minus strand of NC_090323.1, from coordinate 150,482,828 downwards.
GTCAATAGACCAATACAATTACCATGTTTCATCCTTTTTTTCGTATTTGGTATATAATTATGGCATTTTTTTCATTTTTCGTAATTTTCGATATCGAAAAAGTGGGCGTGGTCATAGTCGGATTTCGGCCATTTTTTACACCAATACAAAGTGAGTTCAGATAAGTACGTGAACTGAGTTTAGTAAAGATATATCGAATTTTGCTCAAGTTATCGTGTTAACGGCCGAGCGGAAGGACAGACGGTCGACTGTGTATAAAAACTGGTCGTGGCTTCAACCGATTTCGCCCCTTTTTCACAGAAAACAGTTATCGTCCTAGAAGCTAAGCCTTTACCAAATTTCACAAGTATTGGGAAATTTTTGTTCGACTTATGGCATTAAAAGTATCCTAGACAAATTAAATGAAAAAGGGCGGAGCCACGCCCATTTTGAAATTTTTTTTTATTTTTGTATTTTGTTGCAACATATCATTACTGGAGTTGAATGTTGATATAATTTACTTATATACTGTAAAGATATTAACTTTTCTTTTAAAATTTGAATTTAAAAAAAAAAATTTTTAAAAAGTGGGCGCGGTCGTTCTCCGATTTTGCTAATTTTTATTAAGCAGACATATAGTAATAAGAGTAAAGTTCCTGCCAAATTTTATCATGATATCTTCAACGACTGCGAAATTACAGCTTGCAAAACTTCTAAATTACCTTCTTTTAAAAGTGGGCAGTGCCACGCCCATTGTCCAAAATTTTACTAGTTTTCTATTCTGCGTCATAAGTTCAACTCACCTACCAAGTTTCATCGCTTAATCCGTATTTGGTAACGAATTACCGCACTTTTTCTATTTTTCGAAATTTTCGATATCGAAAAAGTAGGCGTGTTATTGTCCGATATCGTTCATTTTAAATAGCGATCTGAGATGAGTGCCCAGGAACCTACATATCAAATTTCATCGAGATAACTCAAAATTTACTCAAGTTATCGTGTTAACGGTAGACGGACGGACGGGCGGACGGATGAACGGACGGACATGGCTCAATCGAATTTTTTTTCGATACTGATGATTTTGATATATGGAAGTCTATATCTATCTCGATTCCTTTATACCTGTACAACCAACCGTAATCCAATCAAATTTAATATACTCTGTGAGCTCTGCTCAACTGAGTATAAAAACGTTAAACTTGGTGATATTTATTCTAATATATCATAGAAGAATTCATGAAAAAATCATTTAGATCGGAGCTATATATAATATTTATCCCATACAATTGATCGTTCAGATAGAAAGATTTTTAGCCATTTCTCCCTTAATTTCCAATATAAAAACGTTAAACTTGGTGATATTTATTCTAATATATCATAGAAAATTTCCTGAAAAAATCACCTTGATCAGAGCTATACGTATATAGTATCTTAAGGCCCCAATAGAGGGGATGGTTGGCGCAAGGGTGCTCAAATGGCGGAAGAGGCAACACATGTGTACACAGATGGTTCCACAGTAGTGGAAGAAGTAGGGTATGCGGTATGCTGTGCTGATCCTGAAATAAACAGATCCTACAAGCCGACTACTGTAGCGTTTTCCAAGCGGAAATATTAGCCGTAACCAAAGCATTAGATACAGTGGAAGAGAATAGCTTAAACTGAAATCATGTTAACTTTTATATCGACATCCAAGCAGCAATTAAAGCAATAATCTCGCATAGCACAGCATCTAAAAGTGTGCTAAAGTGTAAGCAATATCTGGAAAAATCGGGACAGGGAGAAACATACATCCATATTGGGCCCGAGGGCATATGGGAATAGATGGGAATGAAAAAGCAGATGAACTAGCAAAAAGGGAGCATCCCTTGAAGCTTGCTCAGTAGACGGCCCAACTAGATTTGGCGAAATTAAGAGAAGGCGAGAGGTGAACTGTGCACATGATCGACCAAATGGGAAAGACGTGGTTTCAAGCGCGGGGCTGTAAAGTATTGAACATTATGTGTAGGTCTTACAAGCTTAGACTAGTAAAGTTGCTTCTATCATTGAAAAGAGAGAACTGTATACTCATGACGGGTATTATGACTGGACACTGACTTATGTCGTCGCATGCCTCTAAATTAGGCTTGGTCAGTCATAGCAGATGTACGAAATGCGGTTTGGAGGAGAAAACGATCGAGCACGTTTGGTGTTCGTGCCCTGCGCTGCCAGGCTGAGACCCCAGCTATTAGGAGTGATACTGCTGTCAGATCTAGAAGCAGCGAGTGGATCAAAGTATGCCTTAAAGTTTTGGCTTTCTATTTTCGTTTCATTCTAATTTGGCTTTGGTTCAGTTTTAGTCCTCCCAACGCTCTTGTCATGTCCGACCAGTTTATATCTTCTAAACTCTTTCATAAAAGCGTTCCGACCCCATCTGCCTTGCGAGGACTCCTTGGTTTTATTAGAGGATTCCTCTTCTGTTACCAAAGCTGATGTTGTGTAAAAAGCTAAGAAGTACTTCGTCTTCCAAAGCACCTTTCTCTCGATAACTTCATCCCATCTTCTCCCTGCACCATGCTCTACCAAACCGAGCCATACACACGGACAGGTATTATGTCAAACTTATTAGTAGGATATGCTTACACTTTTCTTAAAAAGCGCTTAAAGTAAATTAGATCTCGGGTACTCCATAAAGATATACATAACAGGGCGTCGAATTTCTTTAAGCATTTTTCCAAAGCTTTTTTCGATCTCGAAATAAGTTAATAAGCATTTTTTTTAAGTAGGCAACATTTTATAGAAAATCATCTTAAACTTTGCTTTGACTCATTAGAATACAATCTCAAAGGATTTCACTTCTAATCCAAAGTAATGTATATAAACTATTGTCACGGATATTAGCATCACTAAGCTATACAATCACTAAGGCCATGCTAAGCAGTATTTACATCAATAATCAAATCAAGTATACACATATATAAGGCAGCCCAGAGAGATGTCACACACAGATGCATTTACTTATACGCCTATGTGTACTCGAGAGACTGTAAACTACAAACATTCACATCAATAATTCAATCATTATGTATCTATATAAACGAATAAATAATTGCGTCTACACATATGTACGTATACGAGCGGTGGAGCGGCAATGCACATACACATGCATATATCTTATCTGAGTTGTCACAAAAGAGGGCAATAATTTGTGCACGTAGTTGTGGCTGGCGATTTTGTAGCCGAAACTAACTAGTAAGTTCTGCAATGGAAAAGCCTAGAAGTATGCAATTAGAACACAAAAAGTATAAAAGGCGCGACAGTAAAGGCGAGGAGTTTGAGTTTGATTTGAGTTGTCAAGCAATTACGACTAAGACGATATCTAGCGAGCAATATCAGTATTATCTTGAATAGTGGAGTTTCATTTGAGCTATCAGTTTGGTTATTAAGCTATTCGTTGCACAGTTTGAGTGTTATTGTGAAGTATTTTAATAAAGGCCATTTTTCCATTATTCAATATTGGAGTTATTTATTCAACAGTTTAGCGATACGAACCTAGCAAAAGGGCAAATAAGAGGAATTTGCAGCAAATTCGTTACAATTGGTGTCAGAAGAGTAATTGTTGAATAAATTCCAGAGGACTACAAGGACATGGCAAAGTTCAGTGAATTGAAGATCCAGCAAACTGAAGAAGGAGTTGGAGAGCCATGGATTGAATACAACCGGCAATAAGATCGAACTTCAAGCACGGCTACGAGAGGTAATGGAGTTGGAAGGAATTGATGTGGACGAGTATGTCTTTTATCCCGATGTGGAAGAGCCAGCGACTAAATTGGAAGAGAAGATAGAGACTCCGAATCCATTGGCGAGTGTAGACACTAACGCGATACTAGTAGTGCTGAAGCAAATGTCGTCACAAATATCAACCGATATGTCAACACAGCTCGAAGTGCAAAAGACAGATATAACATCTCAACTGGAATCGCAGGAGACACGCATAACATCCAAGATGGAAAAAACAACTAGAATCACAGGAGAACCGTATAACATCGAATATTGAGGCACAAGAAACGCGTATGTCAGAAATGTCGACACAGATAACATCTAAGATGGAAACACAATTGGAAGAACAGAAGACATATTTGGCATCTCAACTGGAAGCGGAAGAGGCACGTATATCTGAAATGTCGGCACAAATTTCGGAACAGGTATCATCGCAGCCCTTTGTGAAACTGGAAGAGCAGGATGCAAAAATTGATGCCGAAATAGAAGCGTTAAAAGGTCGTATGGAGCAGTTACAACTAAACCGCCCAGCTGTTTCAGCAAGCAATCCAGGTCTTCAAGCTACAGTTTGAGAAGACCGCAGCAGTGAGCAACTGGAATGCGGAAGATAAAGTTGCTGCACTGTTCGTGGCATTGAAAGGGCCTGCAGCGGAAATCTTACAGACGATTCCAGAGTACAAACGGAACAGTTATGAAACATTGATGGCTGCTGTAGAACGACGTTATGGAAGCGAGCATAGGAAACAGATATTCCAAATTGAGTTGCAAAACCGTCACCAAAGAGCGAATGAGACTTTGCAGGAGTTTGCCTCGGATGTTGAAAGGTTACCTCATCTCGCAAATGCGGACGCACCCGTGGAATACACCGAGAGGGTAAAAATCCAGAGTTTCATAAATGGCATACGGGACGTGGAAACGAAGCGAGCTACATACGCAAACCCAAAGCTGACATTTGCTGAAACGGTATCACATGCATTGACTCAGGAAACGGCCTCACTATTGAGTAAAGTGGAAAGACCAGATTGGGTAGACGCAATTTTGGAAGCACTGAAGGGATCACAACCGAAAAATTCCGGAGATATTAAATGTTTCAAGTGCGGCAACCCAGGTCACATTGCACGACATTGCAGCAGCGGTCCCAATAGCTCCAACAATGTGGGTGGACGTAAACGCAGAGCAGAAGGTGATGAGGAAATCTCCAAGACCACTCAATCGTTAAACTAAATCGAGTCAGCCGCAAGGGGCGACAGCTGGCTCCCGCAATTGAATGCCCCATAATCTCTATCTCGCAGATGGGAAGAAGTTCGAGGAATCTTACTGTTGGAGGACATGTGGACGGAAAGGAACGTTTACAGACTTTAGATACGGGTGCATCTCATTCCATTATTCGAGCGGATTTAGTCAACAAAAAGATAAGACCATTGCTTGGAGCAAGATTACGTACAGCCACGGGAGAGGACACCCAGGTAATTGGAGAAGTAGAATGTGAAGTCGCAATTGGGAACGTCACGGTAGTACACAATTTTATAGTGGCAGAAATTGTTGATGAAATCATAATTGGAGTGGACTTCTTAATCGACCAGGGCATCAAGATCGACATGCAAAGCAAGACGATGCGATATAAAAACATGGATGTACCACTTAATTTCGGCTACGAGAGAGGCTACAGCAGTAAACGAGTGCTGGTGGAAGAGAGTCAGCAAATAGCACCAAAATCCGAAGCAGTCTTCTGGGCAAAGGTTGATGGAGATTGTGGGACAAACAAATTGTGAGTTGTCGAAGCAGCAAACAAATCAGCACTAAACATACTTGTAGGAAAAACCCTGGCTATGACAAAACAAGATGGACGTATTCCGGTAAGAGTACTCAATGAGTTCAAGTCACCACTCAAACTGACTAAAGGAGCTATTTTGGGAAGATGCCAAGAGGCTGAAGTAGTTATTAACTGTGAACATCTCCAGGAACACGTTTCAGCTAGTAATACTGATCTTTCAAATGACATCACGGCATGGACGCAGGGGCTAGAGGAAGCATATCAGAGTAAGGCAAAACAACTGCTCCTAAAGTACGCAAACATATTTGACCAGGATGACTCTAAACCAGGCCGCACCAACGTTGTGAAACATCAAATTGACACTGGAGATGCGAGGCCGATCCGTCAAGCTCCACGTAGTGTTCCACTGGCGAAGCGGGAAGTTGTGAGTCAAATCATTCAAGAAATGAGCGACAGCGGCGTCATCGAACCATCAGCTAGTCCACGGAGCTCACCGGTAGTACTTGTAAAAAAGAAGGATGGAAAAATAAGGTTTTTCGTGAACTACCGGAAGTTGAATGACGTAACGGAAAAGGATAGCTACCCATTGCCAAGAATTGACGACACCCTGGACATGCTATCTGGTACGAAATGGTTTTCCACACTGGACTTGAAAAGCGGCTACTGGCAAGTTGAAGTGAAGGAGGAAGATAAAGAGAAAACAGCCTTCAGTGTGGGTGATGGTCTTTGGCAATTTACAGTGATGCCTTTTGGACTTTGTAATGCACCAGCTACTTTTGAGAGACTCATGGACCAGGTACTGAAAGGACTACATTGGAAAACATGCTTGGTGTACCTGAACGACATCATCGTATTGGGCAAGAATTTTGATGAACATCTTAAGAACTTGGAGGAAGTTTTCCAGAGAATAGCTGGCGCTGGTCTGAAGTTAAGTCCCAAAAAGTGTGCGCTGTTTAAAAAGGAAGTAAATTATTTGGGTCACAAGGTAACGACAGAGGGAATCTGCACTGCAAACGAAAAGATAGAGGCTGTAAAGGATTGGCCAATACCACAGAACCTACATGAATTGAGAAGTTTTCTTGGGCTGTGCACATATTACCGCCGATTTGTACGAAATTTTTCCAGCGTAGCCCATAGCCTCCATGAGCTTACAAGAAAAAATAAAGCTTTTGAATGGAAGAAGGAGCAAGAAGTGGATTTCCAAACATTGAAGGAGCGTTTGTGCACTGCCCCAATGTTAGCATATCCGATTCCAGGAGCAACATTTATTCTAGATACAGATGCGAGTGGATATGCTATAGGAGGCGTTTTATCACAACTGTTCGATGGACAGGAAAAGGTAGTTGCATATTACAGCCGCTCGATTAGAAAACCAGAGAGGAACTATTGCGTTACGCGGAGAGAGCTGTTGGCATTGGCAGAGTGCATTAAACATTTTAACAAATACCTCTACGGCCAGCGATTCCGTGTCAGGACAGATCACGCAGCGTTGAAATGGCTTCTGCAGTTCCGTAATCCTTAAGGACAATTGGCACGATGGATCGAGCGACTACAAAGATATGACCTTTCCATTGAGCATCGAAAAGGTAGTACCCATGGAAATGCTGATGCAATGTCACGAAGACCATGTAGTTTGGAATGCAAGCACTGTTCAAAGGCCGAGGCTAAATAAGACATTATAGATGTCCGGCTAATGACTATAACGTGTACGGATGAATGGGACAAGGAACAACTAAGGAAGTGTCAGCTAGAAGATACAGATCTGTCACATGTTATGCAAGGACTAGAACGAAACGAAAGACCAAGCAGAGAGGAGATGTCAGCAGAGAGTCCCATTGCGAAGTCATATTGGGCACAGTGGAACAGTTTAGAATTGATATCCGGTTGCTTGCATCGAGTATGGGAGAGTGAGGATGGTCAATGCAAGAAGAAACTGATAGTTGTTCCCAGAAAGAGGATTCCTGACGTGCTCAGCGAGCTGCACAATGGTCCAAGTGGAGGTCATCTTGGAATCACGAAGACAATCGAGAAAATTAAGCAGAGATTCTATTGGGTTGGTTGCCGTCAGTCGGTCACCGAGTGGATTGCCAATTGCGAGGTATGCAACAGAGCAAAAGGGCCCAAAACCCGAAGTCATGGCCAGATGAAGCAGTATATTTCAGGTGCACCATTTGAAAGGATCGCCATGGATGTCGCAGGTCCATTTCCTACTAGCAACCGCGGAAACAAATACGTACTGGTGGTTATGGATTATTTCAGTAATTGGCCAGAGGTATACCCAATCCCAAACCAAGAAGCAGAAAAAGTTGCAGAAGTGGTTAAAAACGAATGGGTTGCAAGGTATGGTGTACCAATGGAGTTACATTCTGACCAAGGCAGGAATTTTGAATCAGCTGTGTTCCAAGAAATATGCAAGAAGTTGGGCATTCGAAAAACACGGACAACTGCATTGCATCCTCAGTCCGATGGTATGGTGGAACGTTTCAAGAGAACATTGGAGGAGCATTTAAGGAAAGTAGTAGACAAGTACCATAAGGACTGGGATACACACATATCATTATTCTTGAAGGCCTACCGATCGGCAGTACATGACACAACGGGCCAAACTCCCGCAAAGGTAATTTTTGGCAATGACCTTCGACTGCCGGCTGATTTGAAGTATGATAGATGCCGATGCGGAGAGGAATGTCAAGAAATCCACTGATGTCTTGGAAGAAGAGCTGGGAGAGATACACGATCTGGTAAGGCAGCGAGCAAAGATTATGAGTGACAAGATGAAAGCGAGGTACGATAAAGCAATTAATTCGGAAGGGTTTCAGGAAGGAGATTTGGTGCTGCTATACAACCCACAACGAAAAAAAGGTTTGTCCCCGAAATTGCAGTGTAACTGGGAAGGCCCATACAAAGTTGTAAAACGGATCAACGATGTAGTGTACCACATACAAACCACTACCAAACCACGAACCAAAATGAAAGTGGTTCATTTGGAAAGATTGGCAGCGTTTAGATCGAGAGATATGTCTGATCGGGACGATCAGACTTAGGTGGAGGGCAGTGTCACGGATATTAGCATCACTAAGCTATACCATCACTAAGGCCATGCTAAGCAGTATTTACGTCAATAATCAAATCAAGTATACACATATATAAGACAGCCCAGAGAGATGTCACACACAGATGCATTTACTTATACGCCTATTTGTACTCGAGAGACTGTAAACTACAAACATTCACATCAATAATTCAATCATTTTGTATCTACATAAACGAATAAATAATTGTGTCTACACATATGTACGTATACGAGCAGTGGAGCGGCAATGCACAAACACATGCATATATCTTATCTGAGTTGCGACAAGAGAGGGCAATAATTTGTGCACGTAGTTGTGGCTGGCGATTTTGTAGCCGAAACTAACTAGTATGTTCTGGAATGGAAAAGCCTAGAAGTATGCAATTAGAAAACAAAAAGTATAAAAGGCGCTACAGTAAAGGCGAAGAGTTTGAGTTTGATTTGAGTTGTCAAGCAGTTACGACTATGACGATATCTAGCGAGCAATAGCAGTATTATCTTGAATAGTGGAGTTTCATTTGAGCTATCAGTTTGGTTATTAAGCTATTCGTTGCACAGTTTGAGTGTTATTGTGAAGTATTTTAATAAAGGCCATTTTTCCATTATTCAATATTGGAGTTATTTATTCAACAGTTTAGCGATACGAACCTAGCAAAAGGGCAAATAAGAGGAATTTGCAGCAAATTCGTTACAATTGGTGTCAGAAGAGGAATTGTTGAATAAATTCCAGAGGACTACAAGGACATGGCAAAGTTCAGTGAATTGAAGATCCAGCAAACTGAAGAAGGAGTTGGAGAGCCATGGATTGAATACAACCGGCAATAAGATCGAACTTCAAGCACGGCTACGAGAGGTAATGGAGTTGGAAGGAATTGATGTGGACGAGTATGTCTTTTATCCCGATGTGGAAGAGCCAGCGACTAAATTGGAAGAGAAGATAGAGACTCCGAATCCATTGGCGAGTGTTGACACTAACGCGATACTAGCAGTGCTGAAGCAAATGTCGTCACAAATATCAACCGATATGTCAACACAGCTCGAAGTGCAAAAGACAGATATAACATCTCAACTGGAATCGCAGGAGACACGCATAACATCCAAGATGGAAAAACAACTAGAATCACAGGAGAACCGTATAACATCGAATATTGAGGCACAAGAAACGCGTATGTCAGAAATGTCGACACAGATAACATCTAAGATGGAAACACAATTGGAAGAACAGAAGACATATTTGGCATCTCAACTGGAAGCGGAAGAGGCACGTATATCTGAAATGTCGGCACAAATTTCGGAACAGGTATCATCGCAGCCCTTTGTGAAACTGGAAGAGCAGGATGCAAAAATTGATGCCGAAATAGAAGCGTTAAAAGGTCGTATGGAGCAGTTACAACTAAACCGCCCAGCTGTTTCAGCAAGCAATCCAGGTCTTCAAGCTACAGTTTGAGAAGACCGCAGCAGTGAGCAACTGGAATGCGGAAGATAAAGTTGCTGCACTGTTCGTGGCATTGAAAGGGCCTGCAGCGGAAATCTTACAGACGATTCCAGAGTACAAACGGAACAGTTATGAAACATTGATGGCTGCTGTAGAACGACGTTATGGAAGCGAGCATAGGAAACAGATATTCCAAATTGAGTTGCAAAACCGTCACCAAAGAGCGAATGAGACTTTGCAGGAGTTTGCCTCGGATGTTGAAAGGTTACCTCATCTCGCAAATGCGGACGCACCCGTGGAATACACCGAGAGGGTAAAAATCCAGAGTTTCATAAATGGCATACGGGACGTGGAAACGAAGCGAGCTACATACGCAAACCCAAAGCTGACATTTGCTGAAACGGTATCACATGCATTGACTCAGGAAACGGCCTCACTATTGAGTAAAGTGGAAAGACCAGATTGGGTAGACGCAATTTTGGAAGCACTGAAGGGATCACAACCGAAAAATTTCGGAGATATTAAATGTTTCAAGTGCGGCAACCCAGGTCATATTGCACGACATTGCAGCAGCGGTCCCAATAGCTCCAACAATGTGGATGGACGTAAACGCAGATCAGAAGGTGATGAGGAAATCTCCAAGACCACTCAATCGTTAAACTAAATCGAGTCAGCCGCAAGGGGCGACAGCTGGCTCCCGCAATTGAATGCCCCATAATCTCTATCTCGCAGATGGGAAGAAGTTCGAGGAATCTTACTGTTGGAGGACATGTGGACGGAAAGGAACGTTTACAGACTTTAGATACGGGTGCATCTCATTCCATCATTCGAGCGGATTTAGTCAACAAAAAGATAAGACCATTGCTTGGAGCAAGATTACGTACAGCCACGGGAGAGGACACCCAGGTAATTGGAGAAGTAGAATGTGAAGTCGCAATTGGGAACGTCACGGTAGTACACAATTTTATAGTGGCAGAAATTGTTGATGAAATCATAATTGGAGTGGACTTCTTAATCGACCAGGGCATCAAGATCGAAATGCAAAGCAAGACGATGCGATATAAAAACATGGATGTACCACTTAATTTCTGCTACGAGAGAGGCTACAGCAGTAAACGAGTGCTGGTGGAAGAGAGTCAGCAAATAACACCAAAATCCGAAGCAGTCTTCTGGGCAAAGGTTGATGGAGATTGTGGGACAAACAAATTGTGGGTTGTCGAAGCAGCACACAAATCAGCACTAAACATACTTGTAGGAAAAACCCTGGCTATGACAAAACAAGATGGACGTATTCCGGTAAGAGTACTCAATGAGTTCAAGTCACCACTCAAACTGACTAAAGGAGCTATTTTGGGAAGATGCCAAGAGGCTGAAGTAGTTATTAACTGTGAACATCTCCAGGAACACGTTTCAGCTAGTAATACTGATCTTTCAAATGACATCACGGCATGGACGCAGGGGCTAGAGGAAGCATATCAGAGTAAGGCAAAACAACTGCTCCTAAAGTACGCAAACATATTTGACCAGGATGACTCTAAACCAGGCCGCACCAACGTTGTGAAACATCAAATTGACACTGGAGATGCGAGGCCGATCCGTCAAGCTCCACGTAGTGTTCCACTGGCGAAGCGGGAAGTTGTGAGTCAAATCATTCAAGAAATGAGCGACAGCGGCGTCATCGAACCATCAGCTAGTCCATGGAGCTCACCGGTAGTACTTGTAAAAAAGGAGGATGGAAAAATGAGGTTTTTCGTGGACTACCGGAAGTTGAATGACGTAACGGAAAAGGATAGCTACCCATTGCCAAGAATTGACGACACCCTGGACTCGCTATCTGGTACGAAATGGTTTTCCACACTGGACTTGAAAAGCGGCTACTGGCAAGTTGAAGTGAAGGAGGAAGATAAAGAGAAAACAGCCTTCAGTGTGGGTGATGGTCTTTGGCAATTTACAGTGATGCCTTTTGGACTTTGTAATGCACCAGCTACTTTTGAGAGAGTCATGGACCAGGTACTGAAAGGACTACATTGGAAAACATGCTTGGTGTACCTGAACGACATCATCGTATTGGGCAAGAATTTTGATGAACATCTTAAGAACTTGGAGGAAGTTTTCCAGAGAATAGCTGGCGCTGGTCTGAAGTTAAGTCCCAAAAAGTGTGCGCTGTTTAAAAAGGAAGTAAATTATTTGGGTCACAAGGTAACGACAGAGGGAATCTGCACTGCAAACGAAAAGATAGAGGCTGTAAAGGATTGGCCAATACCACAGAACCTACATGAATTGAGAAGTTTTCTTGGGCTGTGCACATATTACCGCCGATTTGTACGAAATTTTTCCAGCGTAGCCCATAGCCTCCATGAGCTTACAAGAAAAAATAAAGCTTTTGAATGGAAGAAGGAGCAAGAAGTGGATTTCCAAACATTGAAGGAGCGTTTGTGCACTGCCCCAATGTTAGCATATCCGATTCCAGGAGCAACATTTATTCTAGATACAGATGCGAGTGGATATGCTATAGGAGGCGTTTTATCACAACTGTTCGATGGACAGGAAAAGGTAGTTGCATATTACAGCCGCTCGATTGGAAAACCAGAGAGGAACTATTGCGTTACGCGGAGAGAGCTGTTGGCATTGGCAGAGTGCATTAAACATTTTAACAAATACCTCTACGGCCAGCGATTCCGTGTCAGGACAGATCACGCAGCGTTGAAATGGCTTCTGCAGTTCCGTAATCCGGAAGGACAATTGGCACGATGGATCGAGCGACTACAAAGATATGACCTTTCCATTGAGCATCGAAAAGGTAGTACCCATGGAAATGCTGATGCAATGTCACGAAGACCATGTAGTTTGGAATGCAAGCACTGTTCAAAGGCCGAGGCTAAATAAGACATTATAGATGTCCGGCTAATGACTATAACGTGTACGGATGAATGGGACAAGGAACAACTAAGGAAGTGTCAGCTAGAAGATACAGATCTGTCACATGTTATGCAAGGACTAGAACGAAACGAAAGACCAAGCAGAGAGGAGATGTCAGCAGAGAGTCCCATTGCGAAGTCATATTGGGCACAGTGGAACAGTTTAGAATTGATATCCGGTTGCTTGCATCGAGTATGGGAGAGTGAGGATGGTCAATGCAAGAAGAAACTGATAGTTGTTCCCAGAGAGAGGATTCCTGACGTGCTCAGCGAGCTGCACAATGGTCCAAGTGGAGGTCATCTTGGAATCACGAAGACAATCGAGAAAATTAAGCAGAGATTCTATTGGGTTGGTTGCCGTCAGTCGGTCACCGAGTGGATTGCCAATTGCGAGGTATGCAACAGAGCAAAAGGGCCCAAAACCCGAAGTCATGGCCAGATGAAGCAGTATATTTCAGGTGCACCCTTTGAAAGGATCGCCATGGATGTCGCAGGTCCATTTCCTACTAGCAACCGCTGAAACAAATACGTACTGGTGGTTATGGATTATTTCAGTAATTGGCCAGAGGTATACCCAATCCCAAACCAAGAAGCAGAAAAAGTAGCAGAAGTGGTTAAAAACGAATGGGTTGCAAGGTATGGTGTACCAATGGAGTTACATTGTGACCAAGGCAGGAATTTTGAATCAGCTGTGTTCCAAGAAATATGCAAGAAGTTGGGCATTCGAAAAACACGGACAACTGCATTGCATCCTCAGTCCGATGGTATGGTGGAACGTTTCAAGAGAACATTGGAGGAGCATTTAAGGAAAGTAGTAGACAAGTACCATAAGGACTGGGATACACACATATCATTATTCTTGAAGGCCTACCGATCGGCAGTACATGACACAACGGGCCAAACTCCCGCAAAGGTAATTTTTGGCAATGACCTTCGACTGCCAGCTGATTTGAAGTATGGGATAGATGCCGATGCGGAGAGGAATGTCAAGAAATCCACTGATGTCTTGGAAGAAGAGCTGAGAGAGATACACGATCTGGTAAGGCAACGAGCAAAGATTATGAGTGACAAGATGAAAGCGAGGTACGATAAAGCAATTAATTCGGAAGGGTTTCAGGAAGGAGATTTGGTGCTGCTATACAACCCACAACGAAAAAAAGGTTTGTCCCAGAAATTGCAGTGTAACTGGGAAGGCCCATACAAAGTTGTAAAACGGATCAACGATGTAGTGTACCACATACAAACCACTACCAAACCACGAACCAAAATGAAAGTGGTTCATTTGGAAAGATTGGCAGCGTTTAGATCGAGAGATATGTCTGATCGGGACGATCAGACTTAGGTGGAGGGCAGTGTCACGGATATTAGCATCACTAAGCTATACCATCACTAAGGCCATGCTAAGCAGTATTTACGTCAATAATCAAATCAAGTATACACATATATAAGGCAGCCCAGAGAGATGTCACACACAGATGCATTTACTTATACGCCTATGTGTACTCGAGAGACTGTAAACTACAAACATTCACATCAATAATTCAATCATTTTGTATCTACATAAACGAATAAATAATTGCGTCTACACATATGTACGTATACGAGCAGTGGAGCGGCAATGCACAAACACATGCATATATCTTATCTGAGTTGTGACAAGAGAGGGCAATAATTTGTGCACGTAGTTGTGGCTGGCGATTTTGTAGCCGAAACTAACTAGTATGTTCTGGAAAGGAAAAGCCTAGAAGTATGCAATTAGAAATCAAAAAGTATAAAAGGCGCGACAGTAAAGGCGAAGAGTTTGAGTTTGATTTGAGTTGTCAAGCAGTTACGACTAAGACGATATCTAGCGAACAATAGCAGTATTATTTTGAATAGTGGAGTTTCATTTGAGCTATCAGTTTGGTTATTAAGCTATTCGTTGCACAGTTTGAGTGTTATTGTGAAGTATTTTAATAAAGGCCATTTTTCCATTATTCAATATTGGAGTTATTTATTCAACAGTTTAGCGATACGAACCTAGAAAAAGGGCAAATAAGAGGAATTTGCAGCAAATTCGTTACACTATGTTATTTTTTGCAAAATCAATAGATATAGCCATTCCTCTAATATCAATTTTCTTTTTCCACAAAATCAGGAAGAGTTTGGATTTCCATTACCTGCATGGACAACGCATTATTATCCAGAAAAATTGCAATTTTTAGCGGAACAAAGTTATATTTACAACGCTTATACAAAAGAAATGCAAAAGATCAAAGGTGGTCCCTTCCTCAAGAAGGCGTTTGCCGAGATGATACAGAAAAGCAATGATCAACTGAGTCCCAACGATCGTAAACTACTTATTTATATGGGTCATGATTGGACCGTGGGTAATATACTATCTGCCTTGGGTGTTTGAAAGCGACAGATGCCGCGTTTTGCTGTTATGACCATTTTTGAATTGCATCAAAATTTGCAAACTGGTGAATATTATGTGCAGGTGAGCAATACTTTCACTACTTGTAAATGCTTAAGTGTGATCTGATTAAATTATTTAATTTCAGATTTATTTACGAAATAATGAAAAGGGTTGTGCGGAATTGCTGAAAGTGCCAAACTGTGGTGCTAAATGCCCATTGGACAAATTAATTACATTAAGCTCGGATGTTATACCAAATGAATCATATGAAGAGCGTTGTAAGGCGAAAAATGCTCACTATAAAGAGCCACCACCGCGTCTGGTGGAAAGGCAAGAACCAGCAGGAAACTAAAACCTGATGATTTACATAAACACAAAGGAATTGCAGAAGCTAACTCTAGAAAGTATTAATAATCTACAAAAGAATTGAACGCTTTCTGTAAAAACAACTTTAGTTGATACGTTGCAAACATTTCAATCATTTGAGTGGTAGAGTTATGAGCGGCGGGTTGAGCCAACTGCAAAACTAAATAGTTAATCTTAAACATTAAAGAAAAGGGCTTCTTAAGTTATTTTCATACTTCATTATAATAATAAGGGCAGTTTTCACTGTCTCTAGTTAAGTAAGAAATAATATGGAGGACAGCAATCCTTCATTTCATTTTATTTTCATTTATTATTTATACACAAGTAAGACTATGTCTTTTATAGTATTTCGCATAGAAATTGATAACATTAATTTAACATTTTTTAATCAATTATAAAATAAAATAATATAAATAGATGCTCACATAGAAAATTAGAGATCATTGTTGTAGTAACAGGTGAAACGACTTAGGAAGAAAATATAGAGAAAACAGCCAATTTGAAGTGTTTAAGATTAGAAACCATTTTTTATTTATTGGGTAAAGAATTCCACAACTGTACAGCGCTAACGAAAAATATTCTTGACGTTGTAGAATACTTAAAGTATGGTACAATTATGATGCAGGTATGGCCAGATTGTGCAAATTTTAGTTTAGAATAAAGGTAATTCGAACAACGGCTATAGTTAAACATAAACCAAATATAACGACGACCAAAAATGAGGCTAAGCTGCAACCAAGAATATTATGTGAAACTTGTGAAATGTGATCAAATTTTTTCTTTGAATATACATATCATGCGGCGTTATTAATTAATAGCTGCAATTTACCAATCGAAGCTTTATCAGGGCCGCCATATATCAATTAGAGCCTACGAATTCTCGAACTTGTTCGAGAAGAGATTTCTCGCGAGATTGTCGAATCACGAATGACTCGTAAGGCTCCTAAGGCTCGCGAGCTTTTCAACAATCAATTTAGTCGATTAATCGGGTGTTTTATATAGAGCTAATGATTTCTTCTGGAGCACAAGCGAAAATTTCCACAAAACCACAACTAAACACCGAAATGTATAGAATATTGCCAATGCAGCGACTGAATTGAAAGTCGAGAAGCTCGCGAGTATTACGAGTATGTCAAGTTTCGAGAATCTCGAGAGAATTCAAAGTCGAGAAGCTCGCGAGTATTACGAATATTTCGAGATTCGAGAATCTCGCGAGAAGCCTTGTTCTTGATGTCTCGTTAAAAAAATAAAATATTGTGAACAAAATTATATCTTAATATATAAAAATCACGTGTCACTATGTTTGATCCCGATGGACTCATAAGCTACTGAACCGATTTTGAATTTGTTTTGCACTCCGATCTAACTTGAAACATAGGCTAGGTTATATCTCAGTTTATAGTCGCAATATTATTTTATTGCAAATTTTTTTATTAAGCTATTGCATAGATTTTATCGAGGGCTTGGCGACTAAATCAAAAAAAAACGTAACGGATATTTGTCAAAAAAGATTCAAAAAGGCTCGAAAAGGTTCGAAAACGTTCGGTGTTAGCAACAGGCCAAATACATAAAATTGGATCTCTATCATAATCAGCGGTGGGCAGGTTACCAAATTGAGAATGTGTTAGTAAACACGAACGCGTAGCGATCACGAAAGCAAAATCAGTTATTTATTTAGTTTGATTTCAATGCTTGAACGGTAAACATGTGTCACACGCACTCTTTGGTACTCTGTTTTAAGCGCGCGTGCGACACTTCTTCACCGTACGACCATCGAAATCAAACTAAAAGAGCTGTCGTTGATTTTCACAAAGTAGCCATTGTGCTATCGCTTATCGTATACATATATGGTCGCTTACAAGCCAACCTAATAAAACCGCACTGCGTTTTTTTAGCGCACGCAAACAACCGGCGTTTTTTGCCCTAACCCAAATAAGCATGCGTTGCGACAATGTAAAGCATGTGTGCAAACGTCAAATCTAAATGTCACGCAGAACAAAAATTGGAAATCGAGTTAGGTTTTCACGCAGCAAATTCAATTTGAGTTGCTCTCATACAAGTTGTATGTGCATGAGACATTTTTGACAGAAAATGACTTGCGTTCGTTTATATTAGGTTGGCTTGTTAGCAGGTGTTAAGCTCATGCCCACCCCGGATCATAAAGTTAAAGTTAAAGTTAAAGTTAAAGTGAATGTTAAAGTTAAAGTTAAAAATAAAGACTTTATCAAACTGTGATTTTTGCCGGCTCAAGGTCCAATGTAATAAAACACTTTTTTAAATATTTCCCAATATATTTCAATCTCCTTCGGAGATCGTCTTCAGGGGCTATAACAATAACAAACAAATATTCACATATAAAACTGAATACAATTGGGATAAAATTTTTCCATACATACATACATTAATTATCTTGTCCGATACACGACACTCGTTAATTCGCCATGCAGCTTAGAACTAATTTTTTTTTGTTCTTTTGTGAGTCAAGTGTCTATAAATATGTGAGCAATTTTCTGTGTCCGTTTTGTAATTTAGTCTCTTGCTTGGTGATGTATTTGCTATGTGTAGCATTTCTAACGTAAACCTTTTGCTATAATTTGTCTCCTGCTCTAGTATACTCACCGCTTTAAAATCTGGTTGGTGTCCGTTCTCTGTACAGTGGGCCGCAAGTGCTGTTTTATGAATGTTGCCAGATGATCTACATTTAATATCCGATCTGTGTCCTGCTATTCTTGTTTTTAATTTGTTCTTTGTTGTACCCACATATTCTTTTCCACAGTTATTATTTTCACTTCCCGCACATGTAATCTTATATATTACATTATGTTTGTCTGAATTTGTTATTTTGCTTTTAACGTTATTAAAAAATATGTTTGTTGTGTACGATGGTTTGTGTGCAATTCTTATATTCTCCTTGTCATAGATGTCTGAGCCCTGCAATCTTTCTGAAAAACCTGGTATATATACTACAGATCTATATTTTGTAGCCGTGTTCTCTCTGTTCTTCCGGCATTTATCTTTCGGGTATTCTTTTATTAACCTCTGTATTGCGTTAGGAGGGAAGTCATTCATCTTTAGTATGTGTGTTATACGTTTTTTATTCTCGGAGTGAAAAAGTGAGTGACACGCAAAAATCACAGTTTGATAAAGTCAAAGTAAAAAGGTCGCTACAATCAAAATTTTAGTTAAAAATAAAGTTAAAGTTAAAGTGAAAGTTAAAGTTTTTTTTTTTTTTTTTTTTTTTTTTTTTTTTTTTTTTTTTTTTTTTTTTGTGTTTCGTGGAAGGAGGAAATGCTTTATGCACTGACCGGGATATTTAAGCCTCACTGCGAGACTCTCCGAGTGTAGGACTCCCTTCTTCCATGAAGGCCTACCCACTAAAACCTAACCTCCCACGGCCCGCGCAAATCCCCGTACCTGGGACCGCGTTTAGCATTACTTCGGGTACGGGTGCGCGCTACGTGAGCTCTATGGCTACTCTCACGCTAATGGGCTAGGCATCCGTCTTCTCGTTTACTGGTAAGTATATGCCTCACATATGTGCTGACCGTATCCCATCTGTCTCTTCGACAGGTTATGTTATTAATGACACTGCCCGGGGATAGGTCGCCAAGTACCTCTTCTACCCTCCTTCGCTGATGGGAGAAGTGCCTGCATTCGAAGAAGGTGTGGCGTACATCGTCTATTTCCCCACAGTACAGACAGCTCGGGCTATCAACCTTACCCATTCTGTGTAGGTATTTGCGGAAGTAACCATGTCCCGTTAGAAACTGGGTCAGGTAAAAGTCTACCTCTCCGTGCGGTCGCTTCAACCATGGATCAAGTTCAGGGATTAGTTCCCTAGTCCACTTTCCTACGATGCTGTTGCTCCACTGGTCTTGCCAACGTCGGATCGATTCTTCTCGCGCCTGCATGGCAACAGCAGCTCTACTTGCTTGCGATCCGTTGTCATATATTGTTTTTCTTTCCTCAACGAGAAGATATATCGGTATGGTTCCCGCAACGACCAGGACAGCTTCAGCTGATACCGTGCGGTAAGCCGAAGATATTCGCAGCGCCCCTCTGCGTTGGACCGAGGTGAGGGCGACTCGGTTCTTCCGGTATTTCATTGCGTCCGCCCAGATTTCTGCACCATATAAGAGTATAGAATCCGAGGCTGATGCAAGCAACTTCCTTGTGCATGGCTTTGGGCCACCTGTGTTTGCCATTAATCTACTCAACTGCGCTATTATGCGCGCAGCTCTTTCGCAGGTCCCTCGTATGTGATCCGAGAAGTTGAGTTTGCTGTCTAACCTCACTCCCAGATATTTCGTTGAAGCGAGTGTTTCTATTGGCTGGTCCCCAACCATCATGTTCCTGGTAGTGGGAATACGTCTCTTTGTGAGGATGACGATCTCCGTTTTGGCTGTTGCTAACTGGAGACCGTGCTCAGCCATCCACCTATTTACATTACGCATGACCTGGTTTAATTTTAGCTGTGCCAGCTCGCAGCTTGGTGCTGTTATCAGAGCTGCCACGTCGTCTGCAAATGCAACGAGGAAGGTGCTTTCTGGCATGTCTAATCGAAGAAGACTGTCGTAAGTTATATTCCAGAGGTCGGGACCTAGTACCGAACCCTGGGCTGCTCCACCTGTTATTTTTACCCTTTTTTGACCGTGAGTACTTTCATATATTAGATACCTCTCTCTTAGGTAGTCCCTTAAAATTTCTAACAAATATTGCGGTACTTTGAAAGTGCTTTCTAGTGCCTCAAGCATGTCCTCCCACCTAGCTGAGTTAAAAGCGTTTTTGACGTCCAGCGTGACCAGCAACACTATAGGTCTTGCTCTGTGGCACGCTGTCTCGGCTTTCTTGACTGCGTCTATAACTTCTGCTATGGCATCTATTGTAGAGTGCCCCCTCCGAAAACCATGCTGTCTGGGCGACAGTCCTCCGGCGTCCTGTAACGCTCTGGTGAGGCGTTGCTTCAGGAGACTCTCCATCAATTTCCCTGCTGTGTCCAACATACATAGGGGACGGTAGGATGATGGAGAGTTGGGATCTCCTTTCCCTTTTGGAATGAGAACCAGTCGTGCTGTCTTCCATATGGTGGGGAAAATTCTTTCTTCGAGACATTTGTTGTACATGTGCAACATAAGTTCTGGGCAGTCGTTTGCAGCTAGTCTAATTGCCTCCGCGGGTATTCCGTCGGGCCCAGATGCTTTCCTAGGTTTCATAGTTCGCACGGCAGTTTTAAGCTCTTCTTCTTGGAATGGTTCCACGTTGCGATCTTCATGGGTAACGTACCCGCCCTCCCTAGGCAGTTGGGTGGGAAACAGGCCATCCACAATGTTCCTTATTTGGTTCTCGTCCATCAGCTGGTTTGGCGGACGGAACTTCTTCATTACTATCTTATATCCCTGCCCCCATGGGTCTCGATCCACTTCCTCGCAAAGCGCTTTCCAGCACTTAAGCTTGCTTTGCTTAATGGCAGCACTAAGAGCTTTCTTCGCTCCTTTGTACGCTTCCGACTTTTCTAGAGCCTCAGGCCTGCCGCGCGCGCGAGTTGCTAGCCTTCGCATCCTGTGGCATATTTTCCGCAGCTCCGCGATTTCGCTATTCCACCAGTATACCTGCTTTTTACCCCTCCACACTCCCCTCCGTGGCATAGAGAGGTTGCAAGCGTGGCGAAGACAGCTCATTGTCTTTTCAACCGTCTCTTCCGTCGGACTGGAGTTGTTGATTATCCGTCGGGCATCCCCCAGTACTGATGCGGAGAACGTGGCAGAGTCGACCTTGGATGCGTCCCATGCTTTTGTTCTGCGTGGCCCGTTCGGAATCTGCCTCTGACCGGGATCGTTTAGGTGGAAAGTGATGTAGTTGTGATCGCTGCCAGTCAGATCCTCTATGACTCTCCATCCAGCAGCGGTCAGGAGCAGGCTTTCTGACACTAGTGTTACATCGGGGATCGAGTATCCAAAGCCTGGCCGTCGGTATGTAGGGGTCGTACCAGTGTTAAGCACGTTCAAACCGAGCCTGGCTGCCATCTCAAGGACTAACCTTCCACGGGTGTTAGTCTGCGGCATTCCCCATTCGACGGCTCTTGCGTTAAAGTCTCCCGCCACAACCAGGTTACTAGTTAAGTCCCTCAGGTCGTCTTCAATAAGTTCAAGCTTCTCCCTGAACGTTTGAATGGGATCATTCGGGGACAAGTAGCAGCTTACTATTGTGGTATTATTCGTAGTTAGGCGGACGTAGCCTTGTCCGGCAACACGGTTCACAATATTGGCGTTTGCATCTGTCATCCAGATTGCGGCGGTGCCGGTGTTGTCTATATGCCAATCATTTCGGGCTCTATAGGGTTCGCTGATGATAACGCTGTTAGCTTTATGGTCTAAGACCAACTGTTGTAGTAGCTCATCAGCAAGTCTGCTCCGGTTTAGGTTGCCTTGGATAAAACTAATCACTATTGAATTGAGACTTTGGCCTTTGCAACAGCGAGTGCCGCTCTGAAAATGCTGCATGCTCCAGATCCAGGGACATGATCGAGCTTCTGTGTATTACACAGGTAACATTTTGGAGCTGCGGTACAGGCCGAAGCTTTGTGGCCGCTTTGCCCACACTTCCAGCAGGCGTTACTCCTGTCTGGACCCTTGCATTCTGCCTTCCGGTGTCCGTAGCCGAGACACCTAAAGCAGCGTTGTACTTCTGCTCGCTGTCTGATTCGGCACTGTATCCATCCGATCGGAATTTTACCTTTTTTGAGTAGGGCGTTGCCAATATTCTCGTCCACTTCGACGACCGCCATTTTCTGTTCTCGAAAGTTAAAGTTAAAGTTAAATTTAAAGTTAAGGTTAAAGTTAAAGTTAAAAGTAAGGTTAAAGTTAAAGTTAAAGTCAAAGTTAAAGTTAAAGTTAAAGTTCAAGTTAAAGTTAATGTTAAAGTTAAAGTAAAAGTTAAAGTTAAAGTTAAAGTTAAAGTTAAAGTGAATGTTAAAGGTAAAGCAAAAGTTAAAGTTAAAAATAAAGTTTAAGTTAAAGGTAAAGTGAAAGTGAAAGTTAAAGTTAAAGTTAAAGTTAAAGTTAAAGTGAAAGTGAAAGTTAAAGTTAAAGTTAAAGTTAAGGTTAAAGTTAAGGTCAAAGTTAAAGTTAAAGTGAATGTTAAAGTTTAAGCGAAAGTTAAAGTTAAAAATAAAGTTAAAGTTAAATTTAAAGTGAAAGTTAAAGTTAAAGTTAATTTTAATGTTAAAGTTAAAGTTAAAGCTAAAGTTAAAGTTAAAGTTAAAGTTAAGGTTAAAGTTAAAGTTAAAGTTAAAGTTAAAGTTAAAGTTAAAGTTAAAGTTAAAGTTAAAGTTAAAGTTAAAGTTAAAGTGAATGTTAAAGTTAAAGTTATAGCTAAAGTTAAAGTTAAAGTTAAAGGTAAAGTTAAAGTTAAAGTTAAAGTTAAAGTTAAAGTTAAAGTTAAAGTGAATGTTAAAGTTAAAGTTATAGTTAAAGTTAAAGTTAAAGTTAAAGTTAAAGTTAAAGTTAAAGTTAAAGTTAAAGCTAAAGTTAAAGTTAAGGTTAAAGTTAATGTTAAAGTTAAAGCTAAAGTTAAAGTTGAAGTTAAAGTTAAAGTTAAAGTTAAAGTGAATGTTAAAGTTAAAGTTATAGTTAAAGTTAAAGTTAAAGCGAAAGTTAAAGTTAAAAATAAAGTTAAAGTTAAAGTTAAAGTGAACGTTAAAGTTAAAGTTAAAGTTATAGTTAAAGTTAAAGTTAAAGTTAACGTGAATGTTAAAGTTAAAGCGAAAGTTAAAGTTAAAAATAAAGTTAAAGTTAAAGTTGAAGTTAAAGGTAAAGTTAAAGTTAAAGTTAAAGTTAGAGTTAAAGTTAAAGTTAAAAGTTTCACATATGTGCAGCAGGAAAGAATGCTGGACTGCAGTGAGCAAAATGGCATTTATAGTAATGACACGCCTGATGGATGCTGAGAGGGAGCGCAGAGAAATGCGCATGCGAAGCAGTGGCGATTAAATGGACACTCAGAGCAAATAGCGGGAACCTGGACGCAGGGACAACAGTAGGCTCTTAAAAAATGAGAAATATGGAACGCCACCCTGAAGTAATGCGAAAGTGGTGCCGGGGTGGGCGGCGGTTTCAGAACGGGGCTGTTTTTTAGTCTACGGACACACGGTTGCTGCGACGGCAGCAATTATGGTGCATTAGGCATTTTTCAGCCTCCCCGCAAAAAAAAAAAAAAAAAAAAAGTTAAAGTTAAAGTTAAAGCGAAAGTTAAAGTTAAAAATAAAGTTAAAGTTAAAGTTAAAGTTAAAGTGAACGTTAAAGTTAAAGTTAAAGTGAATGTTAAAGTTAAAGCGAAAGTTAAAGTTAAAGTTAAAAATAAAGTTAAAGTTGAAGTTAAAGGTAAAGTTAAAGTTAAAGTTAAAGTTAGAGTTAAAGTTAAAGTTAAAGTTAAAGTTGAAGTTAAAGTTAAAGCGAAAGTTAAAGTTAAAAATAAAGTTAAAATTAAAGCTAAAGTTAAAGTTAAGGTTAAAGTTAAAGTTAAAGTTGAAGTTAAAATTAAAGTTAAAGTTAAAGTGAATGTTAAAGTTAAAGTTAAAGTTAAAGTTAAAGCGAAAGTTAAAGTTCAAAATAAAGTTAAAGTTAAAGTTAAAGTGAACGTTAAAGTTTTTTTTTTTTTTTTTTTTTTTTTTTGTTTCGTGGAAGGAGGAAATGCTTTATGCACTGACCGGGATATTTAAGCCTCACTGCGAGACTCTCCGAGTGTAGGACTCCCTTCTTCCATGAAGGCCTACCCACTAAAACCTAACCTCCCACGGCCCGCGCAAATCCCCGTACCTGGGACCGCGTTTAGCATTACTTCGGGTACGGGTGCGCGCTACGTGAGCTCTATGGCTACTCTCACGCTAATGGGCTAGGCATCCGTCTTCTCGTTTACTGGTAAGTATATGCCTCACATATGTGCTGACCGTATCCCATCTGTCTCTTCGACAGGTCATGTTATTAATGACACTGCCCGGGGATAGGCCGCCAAGTACCTCTTCTAACCTCCTTCGCTGATGGGAGAAGTGCCTGCATTCGAAGAAGGTGTGGCGTACATCGTCTATTTCCCCACAGTACAGGCAGCTCGGGCTATCAACCTTACCCATTCTGTGTAGGTATTTGCGGAAGTAACCATGTCCCGTTAGAAACTGGGTCAGGTAAAAGTCTACCTCTCCGTGCGGTCGCTTCAACCATGGATCAAGTTCAGGGATTAGTTCCCTAGTCCACTTTCCTACGATGCTGTTGCTCCACTGATCTTGCCAACATCGGATCGATTCTTCTCGCGCCTGCATGGCAACAGCAGCTCTACTTGCTTGCGATCCGTTGTCATATATTGTTTTTCTTTCCTCAACGAGAAGATATATCGGTATGGTTCCCGCAACGACCAGGACAGCTTCAGCTGATACCGTGCGGTAAGCCGAAGATATTCGCAGCGCCCCTCTGCGTTGGACCGAGGTGAGGGCGACTCGGTTCTTCCGGTATTTCATTGCGTCCGCCCAGATTTCTGCACCATATAAGAGTATAGAATCCGAGGCTGATGCAAGCAACTTCCTTGTGCATGGCTTTGGGCCACCTGTGTTTGCCTTTAATCTACTCAACTGCGCTATTATGCGCGCAGCTCTTTCGCAGGTCCCTCGTATGTGATCGGAGAAGTTGAGTTTGCTGTCTAACCTCACTCCCAGATATTTCGTTGAAGCGAGTGTTTCTATTGGCTGGTCCCCAACCATCATGTTCCTGGTAGTGGGAATACGTCTCTTTGTGAGGATGACGATCTCCGTTTTGGCTGTTGCTAACTGGAGACCGTGCTCAGCCATCCACCTATTTACATTACGCATGACCTGGTCTAATTTTAGCTGTGCCAGCTCGCAGCTTGGTGCTGTTATCACAGTTGCCACGTCGTCTGCAAATGCAACGAGGAAGGTGCTTTCTGGCATGTCTAATCGAAGAAGACTGTCGTAAGTTATATTCCAGAGATCGGGACCTAGTACCGAACCCTGGGCTGCTCCACCTGTTATTTTTACCTTTTTTTGACCGTGAGTACTTTCATATATTAGATACCTCTCTCTTAGGTAGTCCCTTAAAATTTCTAACAAATATTGCGGTACTTTGAAAGTGCTTTCTAGTGCCTCAAGCATGTCCTCCCACCTAGCTGAGTTAAAAGCGTTTTTGACGTCCAGCGTGACCAGCAACACTATAGGTCTTGCTCTGTGGCACGCTGTCTCGGCTTTCTTGACTGCGTCTATAACTTCTGCTATGGCATCTATTGTAGAGTGCCCCCTCCGAAAACCATGCTGTCTGGGCGACAGTCCTCCGGCGTCCTGTAACGCTCTGGTGAGGCGTTGCTTCAGGAGACTCTCCATCAATTTCCCTGCTGTGTCCAACATACATAGGGGACGGTAGGATGATGGAGAGTTGGGATCTCCTTTCCCTTTTGGAATGAGAACCAGTCGTGCTGTCTTCCATATGGTGGGGAAAATTCTTTCTTCGAGACATTTGTTGTACATGTGCAACATAAGTTCTGGGCAGTCGTTTGCAGCTAGTCTAATTGCCTCCGCGGGTATTCCGTCGGGCCCAGATGCTTTCCTAGGTTTCATAGTTCGCACGGCAGTTTTAAGCTCTTCTTCTTGGAATGGTTCCACGTTGCGATCTTCATGGGTAACGTACCCGCCATCCCTAGGCAGTTGGGTGGGAAACAGGCCATCCACAATGTTCCTTATTTGGTTCTCGTCCATCAGCTGGTTTGGCGGACGGAACTTCTTCATTACTATCTTATATCCCTGCCCCCATGGGTCTCGATCCACTTCCTCGCAAAGCGCTTTCCAGCACTTAAGCTTGCTTTGCTTAATGGCAGCACTAAGAGCTTTCTTCGCTCCTTTGTACGCTTCCGACTTTTCTAGAGCCTCAGGCCTGCCGCGCACGCGAGTTGCTAGCCTTCGCATCCTGTGGCATATTTTCCGCAGCTCCGCGATTTCGCTATTCCACCAGTATACCTGCTTTTTACCCCTCCACACTCCCCTCCGTGGCATAGAGAGGTTGCAAGCGTGGCGAAGACAGCTCATTTTCTTTTCAACCGTCTCTTCCGTCGGACTGGAGTTGTTGATTATCCGTCGGGCATCCCCCAGTACTGATGCGGAGAACGTGGCAGAGTCGACCTTGGATGCGTCCCATGCTTTTGTTCTGCGTGGACCGTTCGGAATCTGCCTCTGACCGGGATCGTTTAGGTGGAAAGTGATATAGTTGTGATCGCTGCCAGTCAGATCCTCTATGACTCTCCGTCCAGCAGCGGTCAGCAGCAGGCTTTCTGACACTAGTGTTACATCGGGGATCGAGTATCCAAAACCTGGCCGTCGGTATGTAGGGGTCGTACCAGTGTTAAGCACGTCCAAACCGAGCCTGGCTGCCATCTCAAGGACTAACCTTCCACGGGTGTTAGTCTGCGGCATTCCCCATTCGACGGCTCTTGCGTTAAAATCTCCCGCCACAACCAGGTTACTAGTTAAGTCCCTCAGGTCGTCTTCAATAAGTTCAAGCTTCTCCCTGAACGTTTGAATGGGATCATTCGGGGACAAGTAGCAGCTTACTATTGTGGTATTATTCGTAGTTAGGCGGACGTAGCCTTGTCCGGCAACACGGTTCACAATATTGGCGTTTGCATCTGTCATCCAGATTGCGGCGGTGCCGGTGTTGTCTATATGCCAATCATTTCGGGCTCTATAGGGTTCGCTGATGATAACGCTGTTAGCTTTATGGTCTAAGACCAACTGTTGTAGTAGCTCATCAGCAAGTCTGCTCCGGTTTAGGTTTCCTTGGATAAAACTAATCACTATTGAATTGAGACTTTGGCCTTTGCAACAGCGAGTGCCGCTCTGAAAATGCTGCATGCTCCAGATCCAGGGACATGATCGAGCTTCTGTGTATTACACAGGTAACATTTTGGAGCTGCGGTACAGGCCGAAGCTTTGTGGCCGCTTTGCCCACACTTCCAGCAGGCGTTACTCCTGTCTGGACCCTTAAAGTTAAAGTTATAGTTAAAGTTAAAGTTAAAGTGAATGTTAAAGTTAAAGCGAAAGTTAAAGTTAAAGTTTTTTTTTTTTTTTTTTTTTTTTTTGTGTTTCGTGGAAGGAGGAAATGCTTTATGCACTGACCGGGATATTTAAGCCTCACTGCGAGACTCTCCGAGTGTAGGACTCCCTTCTGCCATGAAGGCCTACCCACTAAAACCTAACCTCCCACGGCCCGCGCAAATCCCCGTACCTGGGACCGCGTTTAGCATTACTTCGGGTACGGGTGCGCGCTACGTGAGCTCTATGGCTACTCTCACGCTAATGGGCTAGGCATCCGTCTTCTCGTTTACTGGTAAGTATATGCCTCACATATGTGCTGACCGTATCCCATCTGTCTCTTCGACAGGTCATGTTATTAATGACACTGCCCGGGGATAGGTCGCCAAGTACCTCTTCTACCCTCCTTCGCTGATGGGAGAAGTGCCTGCATTCGAAGAAGGTGTGGCGTACATCGTCTATTTCCCCACAGTACAGACAGCTCGGGCTATCAACCTTACCCATTCTGTGTAGGTATTTGCGGAAGTAACCATGTCCCGTTAGAAACTGGGTCAGGTAAAAGTCTACCTCTCCGTGCGGTCGCTTCAAATATGGATCAAGTTCAGGGATTAGTTCCCTAGTCCACTTTCCTACGATGCTGTTGCCCCACTGATCTTGCCAACGTCGGATCGATTCTTCTCGCGCCTGCATGGCAACAGCAGCTCTACTTGCTTGCGATCCGTTGTCATATATTGTTTTTCTTTCCTCAACGAGAAGATATATCGGTATGGTTCCCGCAACGACCAGGACAGCTTCAGCTGAGACCGTGCGGTAAGCCGAAGATATTCGCAGCGCCCCTCTGCGTTGGACCGAGGTGAGGGCGACTCGGTTCTTCCGGTATTTCATTGCGTCCGCCCAGATTTCTGCACCATATAAGAGTATAGAATCCGAGGCTGATGCAAGCAACTTCCTTGTGCATGGTTTTGGGCCACCTGTGTTTGCCATTAATCTACTCAACTGCGCTATTATGCGCGCAGCTCTTTCGCAGGTCCCTCGTATGTGATCCGAGAAGTTGAGTTTGCTGTCTAACCTCACTCCCAGATATTTCGCTGAAGCGAGTGTTTCTATTGGCTGGTCCCCAACCATCAAGTTCCTGGTAGTGGGAATACGTCTCTTTGTGAGGATGACGATCTCCGTTTTGGCTGTTGCTAACTGGAGACCGTGCTCAGCCATCCACCTATTTACATTACGCATGACCTGGTTTAATTTTAGCTGTGCCAGCTCGCAGCTTGGTGCTGTTATCACAGCTGCCACGTCGTCTGCAAATGCAACGAGGAAGGTGCTTTCTGGCATGTCTAACCGAAGAAGACTGTCGTAAGTTATATTCCAGAGTTCGGGACCTAGTACCGAACCCTGGGCTGCTCCACCTGTTATTTTTACCTTTTTTTGACCGTGAGTACTTTCATATATTAGATACCTCTCTCTTAGGTAGTCCCTTAAAATTTCTAACAAATATTGCGGTACTTTGAAAGTGCTTTCTAGTGCCTCAAGCATGTCCTCCCACCTAGCTGAGTTAAAAGCGTTTTTGACGTCCAGCGTGACCAGCAACACTATAGGTCTTGCTCTGTGGCACGCTGTCTCGGCTTTCTTGACTGCGTCTATAACTTCTGCTATGGCATCCATTGTAGAGTGCCCCCTCCGAAAACCATGCTGTCTGGGCGACAGTCCTCCGGCGTCCTGTAACGCTCTGGTGAGGCGTTGCTTCAGGAGACTCTCCATCAATTTCCCTGCTGTGTCCAACATACATAGGGGACGGTAGGATGATGGAGAGTTGGGATCTCCTTTCCCTTTTGGAATGAGAACCAGTCGTGCTGTCTTCCATATGGTGGGGAAAATTCTTTCTTCGAGACATTTGTTGTACATGTGCAACATAAGTTCTGGGCAGTCGTTTGCAGCTAGTCTAATTGCCTCCGCGGGTATTCCATCGGGCCCAGATGCTTTCCTAGGTTTCATAGTTCGCACGGCAGTTTTAAGCTCTTCTTCTTGGAATGGTTCCACGTTGCGATCTTCATGGGTAACGTACCCGCCCTCCCTAGGCAGTTGGGTGGGAAACAGGCCATCCACAATGTTCCTTATTTGGTTCTCGTCCACCAGCTGGTTTGGCGGACGGAACTTCTTCATTACTATCTTATATCCCTGCCCCCATGGGTCTCGATCCACTTCCTCGCAAAGCGCTTTCCAGCACTTAAGCTTGCTTTGCTTAATGGCAGCACTAAGAGCTTTCTTCGCTCCTTTGTACGCTTCCGACTTTTCTAGAGCCTCAGGCCTGCCGCGCGCGCGAGTTGCTAGCCTTCGCATCCTGTGGCATATTTTCCGCAGCTCCGCGATTTCGCTATTCCACCAGTATACCTGCTTTTTACCCCTCCACACTCCCCTCCGTGGCATAGAGAGGTTGCAAGCGTGGCGAAGACAGCTCATTGTCTTTTCAACCGTCTCTTCCGTCGGACTGGAGTTGTTGATTATCCGTCGGGCATCCCCCAGTACTGATGCGGAGAACGTGGCAGAGTCGACCTTGGATGCGTCCCATGCTTTTGTTCTGCGTGGCCCGTTCGGAATCTGCCTCTGACCGGGATCGTTTAGGTGGAAAGTGATGTAGTTGTGATCGCTGCCAGTCAGATCCTCTATGACTCTCCATCCAGCAGCGGTCAGCAGCAGGCTTTCTGACACTAGTGTTACATCGGGGATCGAGTAGCCAAAGCCTGGCCGTCGGTATGTAGGGGTCGTACCAGTGTTAAGCACGTCCAAACCGAGCCTGGCTGCCATCTCAAGGACTAACCTTCCACGGGTGTTAGTCTGCGGCATTCCCCATTCGACGGCTCTTGCGTTAAAGTCTCCCGCCACAACCAGGTTACTAGTTAAGTCCCTCAGGTCGTCTTCAATAAGTTCAAGCTTCTCCCTGAACGTTTGAATGGGATCATTCGGGGACAAGTAGCAGCTTACTATTGTGGTATTATTCGTAGTTAGGCGGACGTAGCCTTGTCCGGCAACACGGTTCACAATATTGGCGTTTGCATCTGTCATCCAGATTGCGGCGGTGCCGGTGTTGTCTATATGCCAATCATTTCGGGCTCTATAGGGTTCGCTGATGATAACGCTGTTAGCTTTATGGTCTAAGACCAACTGTTGTAGTAGCTCATCAGCAAGTCTGCTCCGGTTTAGGTTGCCTTGGATAAAACTAATCACTATTGAATTGAGACTTTGGCCTTTGCAACAGCGAGTGCCGCTCTGAAAATGCTGCATGCTCCAGATCCAGGGACATGATCGAGCTTCTGTGTATTACACAGGTAACATTTTGGAGCTGCGGTACAGGCCGAAGCTTTGTGGCCGCTTTGCCCACACTTCCAGCAGGCGTTACTCCTGTCTGGACCCTTGCATTCTGCCTTCCGGTGTCCGTAGCCGAGACACCTAAAGCAGCGTTGTACTTCTGCTCGCTGTCTGATTCGGCACTGTATCCATCCGATCGGAATTTTACCTTTTTTGAGTAGGGCGTTGCCAATATTCTCGTCCACTTCGACGACCGCCATTTTCTGTTCTCTTTGGTTTGCTGCGAACACAGAGACACGGAGAGGTCTAGTGATTTCTTCTTTTCCGACCTCCCTCCTTATTGCGTCTTGGATTTCTGTTTCAGTTGTGAGACAGTCCATGCCAAGTACTTCCAACTTCATCCGCTTGGAGAGCTGTTGTGCTTCACCGACCTCTCCTACTGCACTACCTATAGCTGCTCTGAAGGCCGTCTGGTCACTGCAGCGCGCCGTTTCAATCAGTACGTTACCAGATTTGGTTTTTCGTACTGACCGTACCACCGTACCTGTGTCATTAGGGCGGAGCTGGCCGCGTATGGCCCCTAGTACCTGGGCATAGCTTTTGCCTTCCACAGGTTTTACCACAAAAGTTGCTGCTTGTCTCCTCTTTCTCGCCCGTTTTTGAGCTTTAGGAGCTTGGACGGTGGTTGCCTGCTTGGCTGGCTGGGCCCGCTGTTTCAGCCTCCGGCGCGCTACATTGGACCAAGACTCACCTTGTGAAAGCGTATTTGTTCTTTCATTTCGTTTCTTTTTGGCTTCCAAGTCCTCCGAGTGGGAATCTGAGCTCGTTCGTGCCCTCTTGCTTTTTCGGCCCGATTCTCTGCTCTCATCTACCTTTTGGGCCCTTAACGATCCCATGCAGCTTAACGCTTCCTCGAGAAGAGCCATACCGGTTTTTATGTCCTTGGACACGGTCTTCTGCTTGAGAGCGGTTTCCTGCATCTCGCGCAGCACTGATACCGCGTACTCCAGCAGTTCGTCTTGGCTCTTCCCTTCGAGGCTTGTGTATGAGTAAAGTTAACGTTAAAAATAAAGTTAAAGTTAAAGTTGAAGTTAAAGGTAAAGTTGAAGTTAAAGTTAAAGTTAAAGTTAAAGTTAAAGTTAAAGTTAGAGTTAAAGTTAAAGTAAAAGTTAAAGTTAAAGTTAAAGTTAAAGTTAAAGTGAACGTTAAAGTTAAAGTTAAAGTTAAACTTATAGTTAAAGTTAAAGTTAAAGTTAAAGCTAAAGTGAATGTTAAAGTTAAAGCGAAAGTTAAAGTTAAAAATAAAGTTAAAGTTAAAGTTGAAATTAAAGTTAAAGTTAAAGTTAAAGTTAGAGTTAAAGTTAAAGTTAAAGTTAAAGTTACGTTAAAGTTAAAGTTAAGGTTAAAGTTAAAGTTAAAGTTAAAGTTAAAGTTAGAGTTACAGTTAAAGTTAAAGTTAAAGTTAAAGTTAAATTTAAAGTTAAAGTTAAAGTGAATGCTAAAGTTAAAGAGAAAGTTAAAGTTAAAAATAAAGTTAAAGTTAAGGTTAAAATGAAAGTTAAAGTTAAAGTTAAAGTTAAGGTTAAAGTTAAATTTAAAGTTAAGGTTAAAGTTAAAGTCAAAGTCAAAGTCAAAGTTAAAGTTAAAGTTAAGGTTAAGGTTAAAGTTAAAGTTAAATTTAAAGTTAAAGCTAAATTTAAAGTTAAAGTTAAATTAAAACCAAATAAAAGCGTTTTATTTAATCCGGCCTTGAGCTCAACAATAACAACAACGGTATATACTAACGGCCAAAAAAGGAAAATAAATTATGGAAAACCGGAGAGCACACCGAGAAGTTGAAGACGTCACCAACGTCTACAAAAACATCAAGAAAGTTTATGACAACAAGACCCGAAAACGCGTAAAACAATACCAACGCATTACACATCAGACCACAAGACTTTCAGAGTCTACGTTGTTTCTGGAGAGGTGTAGGAGAAACGGAATAACACCAAAATTTATCAGCAATGCGACCAAAAACATTACTTACATTATCAACAACAGCAAAATACCAACAAAACTTTCAAACATCGTGAATACATACATAGAAAAGATCAAGTGGAAACTTCTAAATATTATCACAGCAATAAAGCACGAACTTCTGCGTCAAAAAGGAAATAAGGTAAATAGATTAAGGACAGAAATAACACAATACATCAACACACACGACTCCATGGCATTCTTCAAAAGCGAAGAACTGTTGACGAACAAACTCAAAACGAACATGAAAACGTCACAAGTTAACAAATATGAGGATCTTAAACGAAAACAAGAACAACTATTGAATATTAGGGTGATACCGGAATGGATTGCAAACACGACCAACACAAAAATACCTACAAACATTCAATGGCTCCTTTCTCTAGGACCTAAACATGCGCTGCCAACAGAAGTGAGTAAAATTCCATTGTTTAAGATAATGACGGAAAAAATTACATACAGACAATTAAAGAAAAAGAGAAACAAGAAATTGAAAGAAACAACCTGACGGCACTTCTGCAAAATCACTTAAACATGACGACAACTTCGGTTAGAGATATATTTATAAGGGATACCCTGCGCTCTACCAAACAATTTTTGAGGAACAATGAACAACTATTAATCCTCAACGCAGATAAGGGAAACGTCACAGTAGTGATGGATAAGTTAGAATATGACAAAAAGATGCAGACGATCGTGAATGATATTTCCACATACAGAGTGTTAAAGCGCGACCGCACCAGTAGGCTACAACAAAAAAATAATGAAATAGTAGAAAAAATTTACAACAACAAATCCAACGACCTAAAAGAAAAATTCCGTCTTAATTGTAAAACAGCAAACCCGGCCCGAATTTATGGGCTGCCCAAAATCCACAAGGCAGACATTCCGCTTAGACCTATTTCTTCGTCTGTCAATTATCCGTTCTACAGTCTGTGTAAATTCGTTGTCCAAATTTTAAAAAATCTGACGAGGGTATCCAAGTATAATGTAAAAGACGCGATAGACTTCAAGAATAGGATTAAGGATACTTATGTGTATGATGATGAGTGTTTAGTGTCTTTCAATGTTGCTTCCTTATTTCCCAGTATCCCAGTAGATTTGGCCCAAATGGGACCAGATAAAAGAACACACGTCCATGGCAAAAGAGCTTTTATTGACCGCTGTTAAGTTCTGTATCAAGGAAAACCGATATTTTAAGTACAAGGATAAAATATATGAGCAACAGTAAGGAATGCCAATGGGATCACCAGCTTCACCTGTAATAGCGGATATCGTGATGGAAGAACTGTTAACCAGATTTGAGACTGAATCGGTGAACAAACCACGATTACTAACAAAGTATGTGGACGACTTATTCGCTTTAATAAGAACGGAAGATACGAACATAATGTTGAATACACTCAATGGATATCACAGATCCATCAAATTCACATTGGAAATAGAAAAAGACGGAAAACTACCTTTCTTGGATACATTGGTCATCAGAAGGAATAATTTCTTTACCATAGATTGGTACCAAACACCAACAGCCGCGGGGAGGCTCATAAATTTCTACTCACAACATGAAAAAAGACTTTTTTGAACACCGCTAATAATTTTGTCAGATGAGTTTTGTCCAACAGCGACAATATTTACCATGAGAAAAATATTATAGTTATTAAAAAGATCTTGGAAAACAACAACTTTCCCACAGAGCTAACCAAGAAAATAATTCGCGATTATTATTCCCGACCCAGTGATAGCGTTAATAATGAAGCTAGAAACGTCGAGATATACAAGTAAGATATTCGAACATGTATGACAAAGAAAACGTGCGGTTAGCTTTCACCTATGACAACACACTACGGAAAATTTTCAGTAATCTAAAAGATAAAATCTCAACACAAGAAAAATCGGATATTGTATACAAGATTCCTTGCAATGGTGACGGGTCCCACATATGCGAGAAAGTATATGTGGGTACTACAAGAACAAAACTCAAGACAAGGATATCCGCACACAAATCTAACATAAAATTAAGGAACAATTTTGCGGACAACAAAACAGCTTTAACTTCGCACTGCCAAGATACAGGACATTACCCGGACTTTGACAATGTCGCTATTTTAGAAAAGGAGAGAAATTATAATAAACGTTTCATGTTAGAAATGCTACACATAGTGGACACCCCTAATGATAAGAGGATGAATTTTAAAACGGACATCGCGAATTGTTCACATGTCTACCGCAACCTAATCAGGAACAACAAACATTCGTGACACATTTTTTACCCACCCGCACAAATATAAAGGCTTCGTCTTCGTTTTGAATGTAATTGTAATGCTGAGATGACCACTCCGTCTATTACTTTGTTGTTTTGAAAGTTTTTTGTTTACAATTACGGTTCTTTCATTTGTTTATACTCTCTGTTTAGATTATCAATCGCTGATTCATTTTGTAATTGTTTTGTTAAATGTTAGTCTTGCAAGTGCAGCTTAAGATGTAAGTTGTGTTGATATGATATATGTTAATTAATGTTTTTAGGTGCATATATTTGTTATAAATACGTATTGTTTTATGCAGTCCTGATGATGACTTCAGACTGAGGTCGAAATATTGACATTAAATTAAAACCAAATTAAAGCGTCTTATTTAATCCGGCCTTGAGCTCAACAATAACAACAACAGTTAAATTTAAAGTTAAAGTGAATGTTAAAGTTAAAGTTGAAGTTAAAAATAAAGTTAAAGTTAAAGTTAAAGTGAATGTTAAAGTTAAAGTGAAAGTTAAAGTTAAAGTTAAAAATAGAGTTAAAGTTAAAGTTAAAGTGAAAGTTAAATATTAACTTCTCATTTATTCAATAAAAGTAAAAAATTTGTTTTCTTATTGGTCACCACGCTTAAAAAGGTTAACTTGAATTAATATCAAATACAAAACTTGAATTAATATCAAAGAAAACAAAATGTTGCATAAATATTATAATTGCATAAGTTGATAATATGCAATAGCTTTACCGCGACAGTCCCGGAGTGCCACACGTCCTTTTTTGTTTATACGTAATAATAAAATGTTACGTATACGCACGGTGGTACGGATATACTTCCGTGTAATTGATTAGTGTTAGGTTGGCGGCCACCGTGGTGTGATGGTAGCGTGCTCCGCCTATCACACCGTATGCCCTGGGTTCAACTCCCGGGCAAAGCAACATCAAAATTTTAGAAATAAGGTTTAGCCCCGGGCCCGCGGTTTCTGAGGGGGCCCGTGATTTAGAGGTACTATAAGCATAGCAGTTTTTTTAATTCAGGAGAGTTTTTAGTTGTTCCATGTGCAATTTTTAAAGATTGTGTTTATAGAATATGGACAGCAAATGAAAGCTGTTGATGAGTGCTTTAGTAGAGGGTGATTTTCATACGCCTGGGTGACTAGGGCCTCGAGATATAGGCCAAAACGTGGGCCAGTGAATGCCTAGACAGTGTTTATACAATATGGATATCAAATGAAAGCTGTTGATGAGTGCTTTAGTACAGAGTAATATATTATTCAGAGACGGACTGGGATTGGGATTAGGACTAGGACTGGGACTGAGACTCGGAGTGGGACCGGGACTGGGAGTGGAATAAAATACATGCCACCCTCTGGGACAGGCAATAAGGGATGCAGAAGAATGAGAAGATATTGAGATAAGAGAAAAGAGAGAAGGAGATGGAGAAAGAGATAGAGATAGAATGAGACGAAGATGGAGATAGATGAAGCGAAAAAGACGGAGGGAGGAGTGAATAAAAGGATTAGGAAAAAGTGAAGAGGCGGGGAGGGCAGAGTCAGACGGAAAACTCTTATTAAAATGTATGCAGATATGCCAAATTTAGGGCAGAACAACGTCTGCCGGGTCTTCTAGTGTATAATAAATATGTTTTGAGTTAAATGCCATTGGAAAGCAAAATAATCAAACAAAAAAAACATCACAAGTAAAAAAACCAAGTGTATAAATACTATCCATACAGCAATTAAGATGATGTTGAGAAGCTCGCGAGATTTACGAGTATTTCGAGACACGATAATCTAGCGAGAATTCACGTTCTCGATTTCTCGGGTCTCGAAAATCTCGCTTGTGTTCGAGAAGAAATCGTAAGCTCTAATATCAATTATTGATATGACAGTATTGGCACTAATAGAGTTTTAAAAACTTGAGTTTAATTTCTTGAGGAATATAAATTGAGGTTCTCCATAACTGCCTTAGCACAAAATACATTTTACTAATTGCAGAGTTAACATGATTAATACACGTGAAATTGGTATTCACTTTGAAGCTAAGAGTTTTAACAGCTTTCTCGTACTTAACAACACTCCCATTCGACATGACTGGCGGCAAATTATTAGCATTATGTGGCAAATAGGACAGCATAATTGTCTGCGTTTTCGACACATTCAGATTAAGTCTATTAGACTTCGACCATAGAGATATTGACTCTATATCTTCGTTTGCTCTACAAATGAGGTCCTCAGAAAGTCCGAAAGGTGCAGAAAAATATATTTTTGCGTCGTCAGAATAGAGATGTAAAGACACGTTTTTACAACAACGTTCAAGATCGTTAATATATTGGGTGAATAAAACCGGACCGAGGATCGAGCCTTGCGGTACACCAAACACTACTGGCAATAGTTTCGAGCAGTTTTCTTTAGACACAACATAGAGGGTATTTGTGAAATAGCTACCTAA
Source organism: Eurosta solidaginis (assembly GCF_040869045.1). Classification (NCBI taxonomy): domain Eukaryota; kingdom Metazoa; phylum Arthropoda; class Insecta; order Diptera; family Tephritidae; genus Eurosta; species Eurosta solidaginis. The sequence goes on along the minus strand of NC_090323.1, from coordinate 150,445,034 downwards.
TAATTTAATGGCATTTGCGCTGAATCCGAAATATGATTCCAGTTTCTGGAGAAGAATTCTGTGGCTAACAATATCAAATGCTTTCGAGAATTCTAAAAGCCTTAGTACAGTGAGATTACCTCTATCAAAGTATGGGCGTATGTCATTCATTACTTTAAGCATAGCAGTAGAACAGATATGCTCCCGAGTGTATCCAGATTGGTTTTGGGAAATTAGACACTTATCTGTTAAATACTTAATCACTCGATTCAACAGCAGTTTTTCGAAAACCTTCGATAAGGATGGCAGAATACTGATTGGTCGAAAATCTGCTGGTACCACTGAGTTGTTTCTTTTCGCAATAGGTGTTATATTGGCCACTTTCCAAGCATCAGGAAATTTTAATGACGTCAACGCAAAATTTAAAATATGGCTCAAAGGTGATAGAATGTATGGTAAAATAGGCTTGAGGAATCTAAAACTTATTCCGTCATTGACAATCGCGTTGGATTTTATTGAAAAAATGCAAGTAATTATATCAGTTTCATTGATATACGAAAAATTGTATTTATTGCTGAAGTTGCAGGTGAGCTTGTCACTAAGTATAAAGGTACATTCTTCCTCGGGTGGTTTTACCAAAAAGAACTCATTCATTTTGTCAACATCAATAATGCAGTTAACCTTCGTATCGCTATTCACGCCGAGGTGTCTTAGATTTTTCCACAGCTCATTAGGCGGGAGATCTACATCAAAATTCCTTTGAAAATATGCTCTTTTAGCCTTTCGGGTTATTTCAGTGGCCCTGTTTCGGGTTGCACATGGAATACCTAACGATGAATTGTAGCTTAGGAAGATTAGATCATGGTCGCTAACGCCACTCAGGGAACTTTTGCTCGTAGTGTAATATACTAGACGAGTCCGATACACAGAACAGATCAAGTAAGCTGAGCTTACAATGCAGACCAAAACGAGTAGGAAAGTTGTTAACTACGCGTAATCTAACGCTGGACAAATTATCACGAAAATTCTTCGAACGCTCATATTCCATAGGGTCATTCCATTTCAAGGCACCCGGTCCGCGCAGGACATGATTGTTGATTTCGATGAAATTCAGAAGTATAGTGATTTTGTAACAGGACATGGCAAAGGCTCTTGGATTTGGTATTGGAGGTTTAGTGAAATATTTTGCCATATTCTGAAAAATAACACCAAATGAATGTGTTCAATAATAAATGTGATATTTTAATTAATTTTAAGCATTTGGCATTGATCGCCTTGTATGCTGATATGTAATGCAACAAAATATGACCCCCAAAACAGCTGACTTGTGCTTATACCTTTTCCTTGCACTTAACTGGCTGTCCATGATTTAGTTAGCACGGAAAATTTCGATAACTTATAGATAAGTGACTAACTGAAGAAGATCCAAAAAATAATAATTAAAAATAAAAGGACGTGTAGCACTCGGGGACTGCCGCGGTAAAGCTATTGCATATTATCAACTTATGCAATTATAATATTTATGCAACATTTTGTTTTCTTTGATATTAATTCAAGTTAACCTTTTTAAGCGTGGTGACCAATAAGAAAACAAATTTTTTACTTTTATTGAATAAACGAGAAGTTAATATTTACCTTTCACTTTAACTTTAACTTTATTTTTAACTTTAACTTTAAATTTCACTTTAACTTTAACATTCACTTTAACTTTAACTTTAACTTTATTTTTAACTTTAACTTTAACATTCACTTTAACTTTAACTTTAACTTTAAATTTAACTTTAACTTTAACATCGCGGGTTCGAATCGAGCTCAACATATAACATATATATAACAACAAAAATTGTTTAACTTTAACTTTAACTTTAACTGTAACTTTAACTGTAACTTTAACTTTAAATTTAACTTTAACTTTATCTTTAACCTTAACCTTAACTTTAACTTTACCTTTAACTTTAACTTTAACTTTAACTTTAACTTTAACTTTAACTTTAACTTTAACTTTGACTTTAACTTTAACTTTAACTTTAACTTTAAATTTAACTTTAACTTTAACTTTAACCTTAACTTTAACTTTAACTTTGACTTTAACTTTAACTTTCATTTTCACTTTAACTTTAACTTTATTTTTAACTCTAACTTTAACATACACTTTAACTTTAACTTTAACTTTAATTTTAACTTTAACTTTAACTTTCGCTTTCACTTTAACATTCACTTAAACTTTAACTTTAACTTTAACTATAACTATAACTTTAAATTTAACTTTGACTTTACCTTTCCATATATTCCATATATCAAAATCATCAGGATCGAAAAAAAAATTTGATTGAGCCATGTCCGTCCGTCCGCCCGTTAACACGATAACTTGAGTAAATTTTGAGGTATCTTGATGAAATTTGGTATGTAGGTTCCTGAGCACTCATCTCAGATCGCTATTTAAAATGAACGATATCGGACTATAACCACGCCCACTTTTTCGATATCGAAAATTTCGAAAAACCGAAAAAGTGCAATAATTCATTACCAAAGAAACTTGGTAGGTGAGTTGAACTTATGAAGAAGAATAGAAAATTAGTAAAATTTTAGACAACGGGCGGGCACCGCCCACTTTTAAAAGAAGGTAATTTAAAACTTTTGCAAGCTGTAATTTGGCAGTCGTTGAAGATATCATGATGAAATTTGGCAGGAACGTTACTCCTATTGCTATATGTACGCTGAATAAAAATTAGCAAAATCGGAGAAGGAACATGCCCACTTTTAAAAATTTTTTTTTTTTAAGTAAAATTTTAACAAAAAATTTAATATTGTAACGAATTTGCTGCAAATCCTCTTATTTGCAACCCTCTGCTAAGTTCGTATCGCTAAACTGTTGAATAAATAATTAATAACCAAACTGATTGACAGCTCAAATGAAGCTCTACTATTCAAAATAATACTGCTATAGCTCGCTAGATAGCGCTTAATCCAAATCTCAAATCAAACTGAATTCTTCTTACTCGCTTGCCCCGCTTTTATAGTTTACGCTGCATACTTCTAGGCTCTTCGATTTCCAGAACTTACTAGTTGTTTCGGCTACAAAATCGCCAGCCACAACTACGTGCACAAATTATTGCTCTCTCTTGTGACAACTCAGATAAGATATATGCATGTGTTTGTGCATTGCCGCTCCGCTGCTCGTATACGTACATATGTGTAGACGCAATTATTTATTCGTTTATGTAGATACATAAAGATTGAATTATTGATGTGAATGTTTGTAGTTTACAGTCTCTCGCGCGCACATAGGCATATAAGTAAATGCATCTGTGTGTGACATCTCTCTGGGCTGCCCTATATATGTGTATACTTGATTTAATTATTAACGTAAATACTGCTTGGCATGGCCTTAGCATCGCCTTAGTGATGGGATAATTTAGTGATGCTAATATCCGCGACACTGCCCTCCACCTAAGTCTGATCGTCCCGATCAGACAAATCTCTCGATCTAAACGTTGCTAGCCTTTCCAAATGGACCACCTTCATTTTGGTTCGTGGTTTACCGATGGTTTGTATGCGGTACACTACATCGTTGATCCGTTTTACAACTTTGTATGGGCCTTCCCAATTACACTGCAATTTCGGGGACAAACCTTTTTTACGTTGTGGGTTGTATAACAACACCAAATCTCCTTCCTGAAAACCTTCTGAATTAATTGCTTTATCATATCTGGCTTTCATCTTGTCACTCATAATCTTTGTTCGTTGCCTTATCAGATCATGTATTTCTCTTAGCTCTTCTTCCAAATCACTAGTGGATTTCCTGACATTTCTCTCCGCATTGGCATCTATCCCAAACTTCAAATCAGCTGGCAGCCTAAGGTCATTGCCAAAAATTACTTTTGCAGGGGTTTGGCCCGTTGTCTCATGCACTGCTGATCGGTAAGCCATCAAGAATAATGGTATGCGGGTATCCCATTCTTTATGGTACTTGTCCACTACTTTCCTCAAGTGCTCCTCCAATGTTCTATTGAATCGTTCTACCATACCACCGGATTGAGGATGCAATGCAGTTGTCCGTGTTTTTCGAATGCCCAATGACTTACACATTTCCTGGAACACAGCTGATTCGAAATTCCTGCCTTGGTCAGAATGTAACTCCATTCGTACACCATACCTTGCAACCCAATTGTTTATAAACACTTCTGCTACCGTTTCCGCTTCTTGATTTGGGATTGGGTATACCTCTGGCCATTTGCTGAAATAATCCATAACTACCAGTACATATTTGTTTCCGCCGTTGCTAGTAGGAAATGGACCGGCGACATCCATAGCGATCCTTTCAAATGGCGCACCTGAGTTATATTGCTTCATCTGGCCATGACTTCGTGTTCTGGGCCCTTTCGCTCTGCTGCAAACCTCGCAGTTCGCAATCCACTCAGTGACCGGCTGACGGCAACCAACCCAATAGAATCTCTGTTTAATCTTCTCGAGCGTCTTCGTGATTCCAAGATGACCTCCGCTTGGACCATTATGCAGCTCGCTGAGCACATCAGGAACCCTCTTTCTGGGAACAACTATCAGTTTATTCTTGTATCTACCATCCTCACTCTCCCATACTCGATGAAGGCAACCGGATATCAATTCTAAACTGTTCCACTGTGCCCAATATGACTTCGCAATGGGACTCTCTGCTGACATCTCTTCTCTGTTTGGTCTTTCATTTCGTTCGAGCCCTTGCATAACACGTGACAGATCTGCATCTTCTAGCTGGCACTTTCTTAGCTGTTCCTTGTCCCATTCATCTGTACATGTTATAGTCATTAGCCGGACATCTATAATGTCTTCTTTAGCCTCGGATTTTGAACAGTGCTTGCATTCCAAACTACATGGTCTTCGTGACATTGCATCAGCATTTCCATGGGTACTACCTTTTCGATGCTCAATGGAAAAGTCGTAGCTTTGTAGTCGCTCGATCCACCGTGCCAATTGTCCTTCCGGATTACGGAACTGCAGAAGCCATTTCAACGCTGCGTGATCTGTCCTGACACGGAATCGCTGGCCGTAGAGGTATTTGTGAAAATGTTTAATGCACTCTACCAATGCCAACAGCGCTCTCCGCGTAACACAGTAGTTCCTCTCTGGTTTTCCAATCGAACGGCTGTAATATGCAACTACTTTCTCCTGTCCATCGACCAGTTGTGATAAAACGCCTCCTATATCATATCCACTCGCATCTGTATCTAGAATAAATGTTGCTCCTGGAATCGGATATGCTAATATTGGGGCAGTGCACAAACGCTCCTTCAATGTTTGGAAAGCCACTTCTTGCTCCTTCTTCCATTCAAAAGCTTTGTTTTTTCTTGTAAGCTCATGCAGGCTATGGGCTACGCTGGAAAGAAAACTTCTCAATTCATGTAGGTTCTGTGGTCTTGGCCAATCCTTTACAGCCTCTATTTTTTCGTTCGCAGTGCAGATGCTCTCTGTCGTTACCTTGTGACCCAAATAATTGACTTCCTTTTTAAACAGCGCACACTTTTTGGGACTTAACTTCAGACCAGCGCCAGCTAGTCTCTGGAAAACTTCCTCCAAGTTCTTAAGATGTTCATCAAAGTTCTTGCCCAATACGATGATGTCGTCCAGGTACACCAAGCATGTTTTCCAATGTAGTCCTTTCAGTACCTGGTCCATGAGTCTCTCAAAAGTAGCTGGTGCATTACAAAGTCCAAAAGGCATTACTGTAAATTGCCAAAGACCATCACCGACACTGAAGGCTGTTTTCTCTTTATCTTCCTCCTTCACCTCCACTTGCCAGTAGCCGCTTTTCAAGTCCAGCGTGGAAAACCATTTCGTACCAGATAGCGAGTCCAGAGTGTCGTCAATTCTTGGCAATGGGTAGCTATCCTTTTTTGTTACGTCATTCAACTTCCGGTAGTCCACGCAAAACCTCATTTTTCCATCCTTCTTTTTTACAAGTACTACCGGTGAGCTCCATGGACTAGCTGATGGTTCGATGACGCCGCTGTCGCTCATTTCTTGAATGATTTGACTCACAACTTCCCGGTTCGCCAGTGGAACACTACGTGGAGCTTGACGGATCGGCCTCGCATCTCCAGTGTCAATTTGGTGTTTCACAACGTTGGTGCGGCCTGGTTTAGAATTATCCTGGTCAAATATGTTCGCGTACTTTAGGAGCAGTTGTTTTGCCTTACTCTGATAGGCTTCCTCTAGCCCATGCGTCCATGCGGTGATATCATTTGAAAGATCAGTATTACTAGATGAAACGTATTCCAGGAGCTGTTCACAGTTAATAACTATTTCGGCCTCTTGACATCTTCCCAAAATAGCTCCTTTGGTCAAATTGAATGGTGACTTGAACTCATTGAGTACTCTTACCGGAATACGTCCATCTTGTTTTGTCATAGCCAGGGTTTTTCCTACAAGTATGTTCAGTGCTGATTTATTTGCTGCTTCGACAACCCACAATTTGTTTGTCTCACAATCTCCATCTACCTTTGCCCAGATGACTGCTTCTGATTTTGGTGGTATTTGCTGACTCTCTTCCACCAGCACTCGTTTACTGCTGTAGCCTCTCTCGTAGCCGAAATTAAGTGGCACATCCATGTTTTTATATCGCGTCGTCTTGCTTTGCATATCGATCTTGATGCCTTGGTTGATTAAGAAGTCCACTCCAATTATGATTTCATCAACAATACCTGCCACTATAAAATTGTGAAGTACCGTGACCTTCCCAATTGCTACTTCACATTCTACTTCTCCAATTACCTGGGTGTCCTCTCCCGTGGCTGTACGTAATCTTGCTCCAAGCAATGGTCTTATCTTCTTGTTGACTAAGTCTGATCGAATAATGGAATGGGATGCACCCGTATCTACAGTTAGTAAACGTTCTTTTCCATCCACATGTCCTCCGACAGTAAGATAGCTTGACCTTCTTCCAATTTGCGAGATAGAGATTATGGGGCATTCAATTGAGGGAGCCAGCTGTCGCCCCTTGCGGCTGACTCGCTTTAGTTTACCGATTGAGTGGATTTGGAGATTTGATCGTCTCCTTCAGGTCTGCGTTTACGGCCACCCACATTGTTGGAACTATTGGAATTGCTACTGCAATGACGTGCAATGTGACCTGGGTTACCGCACTTGAAACATTTCATAACTCCGGCATTTTTCTGTTGTGATCCCTTCAGAGCTTCCAAAATTGTATCTACCCACTCCGACCTTTCTACTTCCACACGATGAGCTTTGTATGCTGGTTTACTCAATAAGGACGCCGTTTCCTGGGTCAATGCATGGGATACCGTTTCAGAAAATGTTTGCTTTGGGTTCGCGTATGTGGCTCGCTTCGTTTCGACGTCCCGTATGCCATTTATAAAGACCTGAATCTTCACTCTTTCCGTGTATTCCACGGGTGCTTCCGCATTTGCAAGATGAGCCAATCTTTCAATGTCCGAAGCAAACTCCTGCAAAGTCTCGTTAGCTTTTTGGTAGCGGTTTTGCAATTCTATTTGAAATATCTGTTTCCTGTGTTCGCTTCCGTATCGCCGTTCTACAGCAGCCACCAATGCGTCATAACTGTTCCGTTCGTACTCTGGAATAGTCTGTAAGATTTCGGCAGCTGGTCCTTTCAATGCTACGAAGAGTGCGGCAACTTTATCTTCCACATTCCAGTTGTTCACTGCTGCGGTCTTCTCAAACTGTAGCTTAAAGACCTGGAAAGGAACAGAACCGTCAAATGATGGTGTTTTTACCTTTGGATTGCTTGCTGAAACAGCTGGGCGGTTTAGTTGTAACTGCTCCATACGACCTTTTAACGCTTCTATTTCGGCATCAGTTTTGTCCTCGAGTTGTAAAATTTTTGCATCCTGCTCTTCCAGTTTCACAAAGACCTGCGATGATACCTGTTCCGAAATTTGTGCCGACATTTCAGATATACGTGCCTCTTGCGGTTCCAGTTGAGATGCCAAATATGTCTTCTGTTCTTCCAATTGTGATGTTATACGGGCTTCCTTCGCTTCAATCTTCGATGTTATGCGTGTCTCTTGGGATTCCATCTGTGATGACATTGTCGATGTTTGAGCAGATATTGCAGCCAAAATCATGTTCAAGCCTGTGCTCGTAACTGTCTGCGATGTTTCGTTTTTCTCTTAAATTTTTGTTACTTCCTCGCCATCAAGATGAAAGTCATACTCTTCCACATCAATTCCTTCCGCTTCCATTGCCTCTCGTAGCCGTGCCTGAAGTTCAAGTTTAACGCCGCTTGTATTCAATCCACGGCTCTCATACTCCTTCTTTAGTTGCTGGATTTTCAATTCACTGAACTTTGCCATGTCCTTGTTGTCCTCTGGAATTTATTCAACAATTCCTCTTCTGACACCAATTGTAACGAATTTGCTGCAAATCCTCTTATTTGCAACCCTCTGCTAAGTTCGTATCGCTAAACTGTTGAATAAATAATTAATAACCAAACTGATTGACAGCTCAAATGAAGCTCTACTATTCAAAATAATACTGCTATAGCTCGCTAGATAGCGCTTAATCCAAATCTCAAATCAAACTGAATTCTTCTTACTCGCTTGTCCCGCTTTTATGGTTTACGCTGCATACTTCTAGGCTCTTCGATTTCCAGAACTTACTAGTTGTTTCGGCTACAAAATCTCCAGCCACAAATACGTGCACAAATTATTGCTCTCCCTTGTGACAACTCAGATAAGATATATGCATGTGTTTGTGCATTGCCGCTCCGCTGCTCGTATACGTACATATGTGTAGACGCAATTATTTATTCGTTTATGTAGATACATAAAGATTGAATTATTGATGTGAATGTTTGTAGTTTACAGTCTCTCGCGCGCACATAGGCATATAAGTAAATGCATCCGTGTGTGACATCTCTCTGGGCTGCCCTATATATGTGTATATTTGATTTAATTATTAACGTAAATACTGCTTGGCATGGCCTTAGCATCGCCTTAGTGATGGGATAATTTAGTGATGCTAATATCCGTGACAATATCTTTACAGTATATAAGTAAATTATATCAACATTCAACTCTAGTAAGGATATGGTGCAACAAAATACAAAAAATAAAGAAAATTTCAAAATGGGCGTGGCTCCGCCCTTTTTCATTTTGTTTGTCCACGATACTTTTAATGCCATGAGTCGAACAAAAATTTCCCATAGATTTTATGACGTTAACTGTTTTCTGTGAAAATGGGCGAAATCGGTTGAAGCCACGCCCAGTTTATATACACAGTCGTCCGTCTGTCCTTCCGCATGGCCGCTAACACGATAACTTGAGTAAAAATCGACAAACCAAATACGAAAAAAGGAATGAAAGATGGTAATTGGATTGGTGAAATATAACTTTAGAAAAAACTTTGTAAAACGATTGTGACACCTACCATATTAAGTAGAAGAAAATGAAGAGTTCTGCAGGGCGAAATAAAACACCCTTGAAATCTTGGCAGGTATTACATATATAAATAAATTAGCGGTATCCAACAGATGATGTTCTGGGTCACCCTGGTCCACATTTTGGTCGATATCTGGAAAACGACTTCACATATACAACTACCACAACTCCCTTTTAAAACTCTCATTAATACCTTTAATTTGATACCAATATCGTACAAACACATTCTAGAGTCACCCCTGGTCCACCTTTATGGCGATATCCCGAAAAGGCGTCCACCAATAGAACTAAGGCCCACTCCCTTTTAAAATACTCATCAACACCTTTCATTTGATACCCATATCGTACAAACACATTCCAGAGTCACCCCTGTCCACCTTTATGGCGATATTTCGAAACGGCGTTCACCAATAGAACTAAGGCCCACTCCCTTTTAAAATACTCATCAACACCTTTCATTTGATACCCATATTGTACAAACGCATTCTAGAGTCACCCCTGGTCGACCACCTATACAACTACCACCACTCCCTTTTAAAACCCTCATTAATACCTTTAATTTGATACCCATATCGTACAAACAAATTCTGGAGTCACCCCTGGTCCACCTTTATGGCGATATCTCGAAAAGGCGACCACCTATAGAACGAAGGCAGACTCTCTTTTAAAAATGCTCATTAACACCTTTCATTTGATACCCATATCGTACAAACAAAGTCTAGAGTCACCCCTGGTCCACTTTTATGGCGATATCTCGAAAGGCGACCACCTTTACAACTACCACCACTCCCTTTTAAATTCCTCATTAATACCTTTAATTTGATACCCATATCGTACAAACACATTCTAGAGTCACCCCTGGTCCACCTTTATGGCGATATTTCGAAACGTCGTTCACCTATAGAACTAAGGCCCACTCCCTTTTAAAATACTCATCAACACCTTTCATTTGATACCCATATCGTACAAACACATTCCAGAGTCACCCCTGTCCACCTTTATGGCGATATTTCGAAACGGCGTTCACCAATAGAACTAAGGCCCACTCCCTTTTAAAATACTCATCAACACCTTTCGTTTGATACCCATATTGTACAAACGTATTCTAGAGTCACCCCTGGCCACCTTTATGGCGATATATCGAAAAGGCGACCACCTATACAACTACCACCACCCCCTTTTAAAACCCTCATTAATACCTATGTATAATTTGATACCCATATCGTACAAACACATTCTAGAGTCAACCCTGATCCACCTTTATGGCGATATCCCTAAATGGCGTCCACATATAGAACTACGGCCCACTTCCTCATAAAATACTCTTTAATGCCTTTCATTTCATACACATGTCATACAAATACATTCCAAGGTTTCCCTCGGTTCATTTTCCTACATGGTTATTTTCCCTTATGTTGTCACCATAGCTCTCAACTGAGTATGTGATGTTCGGTTACACCCGAACTTAACCTTCCTTACTTGTTAACTTTAACTTTCGCTTTAACTTTAACATTCACTTTAACTTTAACTTTATGATCCAGGGTGGGCGTGAGCTTAGCACCTGCTAACAAGCCAACCTAATATAAACGCACGCAAGTCATTTTCTGTCAAAAATGTCTCATGCACATACAACTTGTATGAGAGCAACTCAAATTGAATTTGCTACGTGAAAACCTAACTCGATTTCCAATTTTTGTTCTGCGTGACATTTAGATTAGACGTTTGCACACATGATTTACATTGTCGCAACGCATGCTTATTTGGGTTAGGGCAAAAAACGCCCGTTGATTGCGTGCGCTAAAAAAACGCAGTGCGGTTTTATTAGGTTGGCTTGTAGGCGACCATATATGTATACGATAAGCGATAGCACAATGGCTACTTCGTGAAAATCAACGACAGCTCTTTTAGTTTGATTTCGATGGTCGTACGGTGAGAAAGTGTCGCACGCGCGCTTAAAACAGAGTACCAAAGAGTGCGTGTGACACATGTTTACCCTTCAAGCATTGAAATCAAACTAAATAAATAATTGATTTTGCTTTCGTGATCGCTACGCGTTCGTGTTTACTAACACATTCTCAATTTGGTAACCTGCCCACCGCTGATTATGATAGAGATCCAATTTTATGTATTTGGCCTGTTGCTAACACCGAACCTTTACGAACGTTTTCGAACCTTTTCGAGCCTTTTCCGATCTTTTTTGACAAATATCCGTTTCGGGTTTTTTTGATTTGGTCGCCAAGCCCGCGATAAAATCTATGCAATAGCTTAAAAAGTTTTAAGTTAAACGGTTTTATTGAAAACAAGTAAGGAAGGTTAAGTTCGGGTGTAACCGAACATTACATACTCAGTTGAGAGCTATGGTGACAACATAAGGGAAAATAACCATGTAGGAAAATGAACCGAGGGAAACCCTGGACTGTGTATCAAATGAAAGGCGTTAAAGAGTATTTTATGAGGGAGTGGGCCATAGTTCTATAGGTGGATGCCATTTAGGGATATAGCCATAAAGGTGGATAAGGGTTGACTCTAGAATGCGTTTGTACGATATGGGTTTCAAATGAAAGGTGTTAATGAGTATTTTAAAAGGGAGTAATCCTTAGTTCCATAGGTGGACGCCATTTCGAGATATCGCCACAAAGGTGGACCAGGGGTGACCCTAGAATTTGTTTGTACAATATGGGTATCAAAAAAAAGGTGTTAATGAGCATTTTAAAAGGGAGTAATCCTTAGTTCCATAGGTGCACGCCGTTTCGAGATATCGCCATAAGGTGACCAGGGGTGACCCTAGAATTTGTTTGTACAATATGGGCATCAAACGAAAGGCGTTAATGAGTATTTTAAAAGGGAGTGGGCCTTAGTTCTATAGGTGGACGCCGTTTCGAAATATCGCCCTAAAGGTGGACCAGGGGTGACTCTAGAATATGTTTGTACGATATGGGTATCAAATTAAAGGTATTAATAAGGGTTTTAAAAGGGAGTGGTGGTTGTTGTATAGGTGGTCGCCTTTTCGAGATATCGCCATAAAGGTGGACCAGGGGTGACTATAGAACGCGTTTGCACGATATGGGTATCAAATGAAAGGTGCTAATGAGTATTTTAAAAGGGAGTAATCCTTAGTTCCATAGGTGGACGCGGTTTCGATATATCGCCATAAAGGTGGACCAGTGGTAACCCTAGAATTTGTTTGTACAATATGGGTATCAAAAGAAAGGTGTTTATGAGTATTTTAAAAGGGAGTAATCCTTAGTTCCATATGTGGACGCCGTTTCGAGATATCGCCATAAAGGTGGAGCAGGGGCGACCCTAGAATTTGTTTGTACAATATGGGTATCAAAAGAAAGGTGTTAATGAGTATTTTAAAAGGGAGTGGGCCTTTGTTCTATAGGTGTTCGCCTTTTCGAGATATCGCCATAAAGGTGGACCAGGGGTGACTTTAGAATATGTTTTTACGGTATGGGTATCAAATGAAAGGTGTTAATAAGTATTTTAAAAGGGCGTGGGGCTTAGTTCTATAGGTGGACGCCTTTTCGAGATATCGCCATAAAGGTGGACCAGGGGTGACTCTATAATGAGTTTGTACGATATGGGTATCAAATTAAAGGTATTAATGAGAGTTTTAAAAGGGAGTGGTGTGAAGGCGTTTTCCAGATATAGACCAAAATGTGGACCAGGGTGACCCAGAACATCATCTGTTGGATACAGCTAATTTATTTATATATGTAATACCTGCCAAGATTTTAAGGGTTTTTTATTTCGCCCTGTAGAACTTTTTCATTTTCTTCTTCTTAATATGGTAGGTGTCACAACCATTTTATAAAGTTTTTTCTAAGGTTATATTTCGCGTCAATAAAACAATCCAATTACGTTACCATGTTTCATGCTTTTTTTCGTATTTGGTATAGAATTATGGGATTTTTTCATTGTTCGTAATTTTCGATATCGAAAAAGTGGGCGTGGTCATAGTCGGATTTCGTTCATTTTTCATACCAAGATAAAGTGAGTTCAAGTAAGCACGTGAACTAAGTTCATTAAAGATATGTCGATTTTTGCCCAAGTTATCGTGTTAACGGCCATGCGGAAGGACAGACGGACGCCTGTGTGTAAAAACTGGGCGTGGCATCAACCGATTTCGCCCATTTTCACAGAAAACAGTTAGCGTCATAAAATCTATGCCCCTACCAAATTTCAAAAGGATTGGTTAATTTTTGTTCGACTCATGGCGTTAAAAGTATCCTAGACAAATTAAATGAAAAAGGGCGGAGCCACGCCCATTTTGAAATTTTCTTTTATTTTTGTATTTTGTTGCACCATATCATTACTAGAGTTGAATGTTGACATAATTTACTTATATACTGTAAAGATATTAAATTTTTTGTTAAAATTTTACTTTAAAAAAATTTTTTTTTAAAAGTGGGCGTGGTCCTTCTCCGATTTTGCTAATTTTTATTAGGCGTACATATAGTAATAGAAGTAACGTTCCTGCCAAATTTCATCAAGATATCTTCAACGACTGCCAAATTACAGCTTGCAAAACTTTTAAATTACCTTCTTTTAAAAGTGGGCGGTGCCACGCCCATTGTCCAAAATTTTACTAATTTTCTATTCTGCGTCATAAGTTCAACTCATCTACCAAGTTTCGTCGCTTTAGCTGTCTTTTGTAATGAATTATCGCACTTTTTCGGTTTTTCGAAATTTTCGATATCGAAAAAGTGGGCGAGGTTATAGTCCGATATCGTTCATTTTAAATAGCGATCTGAGATGTGTACTCAGGAACCTGCATACCAAATTTCATCAAGATACCTCAAAATTTACTCAAGTTATCGTGTTAACGGACGGACGGACGGACGGACGGACGGACATGGTTCAATCAAATTTTTTTTCGATCCTGATTATTTTGATATATGGAAGTCTATATCTATCTCGATTCCTTTATATATGTACAACCAACCGTTATCCAATCAAACTTAATATACTCTGTGAGCTCTGCTCAACTGAGTATAACAATACTTACATGAAATAATAATAATACTAAAAGCTAGAAAATAATTAGGTAGGTCCTAGGTAGAGTAACTTCGGCTATTGTGATATAGGTAATCCTTGTTCTGCTATTACTCCATAATTTAACAATTTTATTCAAATATTATTGCTTAATATAGTGTATTGCTATATGGCGTAGTTAATTTTGAGTTATGAGTATTCTATTTTCAGCCAATCGGAAGATTTTCCACTGAAATCAAAAATAGTCGAAAAGAGGGCTTTGTAAAATTTGGCGGGTAATGTGATATACTCTATTCGGGTAAAGTGATATATACATATCACATGTATAAAAGTAAGACCCACGGAAATTTTATATATTTTCATTTATTATTCAGAACTTCAAACAAAACCAAACATTTCATTCTCAGGTACATATGTATATCTTTAAAAATTCTTAAACTAAATTCAAAAAAACTACATTGATAGATAATTAGATATTGAAGAGATCTTGAGTCTCAATTTCCTAAGATGACTCACAAGACTCGCATACAAAAATAGCTTGCCGTTTAGGGAGGCATTTACTGTGTGCCCAAACTAAATCGCATTGTAAACACGATAACCATGTTGGGTTGCCTTCGTCAATCTCAAATGCCTTATTACAAAAAGCACACACCGTATCGTTACTAGGTGGAGCCTCTATCCAAAGGTCTTCATCTGTAAACTTTCTTCAGATTCGCTCGCAGAACTTTCCTATTTGGCTTTTTGCGAGGGTTTTTACCACTACGGGATTTTGGTGGCTTTTTCTTTTGCTTCTCGGCATTTCTTATGCTATACTCCAAAGATGATTTGTATGGTTATGTTGTTAATACCATCGCAACTGATCGTTTACCTCTGGAGCTAGTAGATTGTTTTATTTTCGGTTGTGCTGAGATCTCCCAAGGTGTTACAAATTTGCTCATAGCTGCACTACTAGTGATGGCGACTGGTTTGCTCGCATAGAAGCTTCTTCTTGAAAATGATCTTATCTTTCAGCGATAAGGTCGACTTCTTGAAATATATGTTTATCAAAAGGATACATTTCAGTACACGTAAACTCATTTATTGCGATCTGAGCTGTTTGAACCTTAAGATATGCTTTTGAGAACAACTCACAACGTCGAATTGGGTTATCTTTTGGCCTTGTTCTCGTCACGATAATACATTTTAAGGGGCCCCATAAACAATTTATCGAGAGGTTGCATATTTTTTTTGTACAATGAAGTGGTAAAGATATAATAACATCATTTTGACGAGCTTTGTCAAGAACCTCAATATTTCTGGTATGACTATAATGACCGTCTAAAATGAGCAGCATTGGGGTTTTCTTTTGAAGGGTTGGTGAACCGTAGGAAATGATCAATCACGCCTTCCTCATTAAAGCCTTTAGCCCTAGCCATTGAGGTTCCTGTCGCGCTTTGAAGGCTTATTTCGGACTTGTGCCTTTTTAGAAAGACATACAACCAATCCTTACCAGCACATTCCTTTATCAAAGAAAATGAGTTGTCAATATTGTTCCAATTCCATTTCCAAATCTTGGTTGAATACAGCTTTGCGCCCTAGTGGTTTTGAAGCCAAGAGTATACCCATCTTTTCTCCTCTCGCAGCTAAAATGGCTTTACTCATACTCTCGGCATCCCACTTTCTAATATTGCCTTTCTTGGGCATGATCTAACAAAATGCAGAAAATACATCACTTGTTGTGTTAATAGGTTAGGAGTTTAATGTGATATACCATATCACATCAGACGACTAAGGATATATCACATTATCCGAATTTAACTTAAATTTTATTGTTTAAATTTAATTTGTTTTTAAAAATTCCACTTCACTTTATTGAAAACTTACCTGATATAAAGCTAAATAGACTCGCGTTAATAGAAAAGTAATAATTATTTAAAAAAAACAAGTAAGGAAGGCTAAGTTCAGGTGTAACCGAACATTACATACTCAGTTGAGAGCTATGGAGACAAAATAAGGAAAATCACCATGTAGGAAAATGAACCTAGGGTAACCCTGGAATGTGGTTGTATGACATGTGTATCAAATGGAAGGTATTAAAGAGTATTTTAAGAGAGAGTAGGCCATAGTTCTATGGATGGACGCCATTTAGGGATATCGCCATAATGGTGGACCAGGGCTGACTCTAGAATTTGTTTGTACGATATGGGTATCAAATGAAAGGTGTTACTGAGCATTTTAAGAGGGAGTGGGTCTTAGGTTTATCGGTGGACGCCTTTTCGAGATATCGCCATTGAGGTGGACCAGGGGTGACTCTAGAATGTGTTTGTACGATATGGGTATCAAATGAAAGGTGGTAATGAGTATTATAAAAGGGAATGGGCTTTAGTTCTATAGGTGAACGCCTTTTCGAGAAATCGCCATAAAGGTGGACCAGGGGTGACTCTAGAATATGTTTGTACGATATGGGTATCAAATGAAAGCTGTTAATGAGTATTTTGAAAAGGAGTGATCCTTAGTTCCATAGGTGGACACCGTTTCGAGATATCGCCATAAAGGTGGACCAGGGGTGGCTCTAGAATGTGTTTGTACGATATGGGAATCAAATAAAAGGTGTTACTAAGCATTTTAAGAGGGAGTGGGCATTAGGTCTATAGGTGGACGCCTTTTCGAGATATCGCCATTAGGGTGGGCCAGGGGTGACTCTAGAATGTTTGTACGATATGGGTATCAATCGAATAGTGTTACTGAGCATTTTAAGAGGGAGTGGGCATTAGGTCTATAGGTGGACGCCTTTTCGAAATGTCGCCATTAGGGTGGGCCAGGGGTGACTCTAGAATGTGTTTGTATGATATGGGTATCAAATGAAAGATGGTAATGAGTATTTTAAAAGGGAGTAATCCTTAGTTCTATAGGTGGACGCCTTTTCGAGATATCGCCATAAAGGTGGACCAAGGGTGACTCTAGAATGTTTGTACGATATGGGTATCAAACGAAAGGTGTTACTGAGCATTTTAAGAGGGAGTGGGCATGAGGTCTATAGGTGGACGCCTTTTCGAGATATCGTCATTAGGGTGGGCCAGAGGTGACTCTAGCATGTGTTTGTACGATATGGGTATCAAACGAAAGGTGTTACTGAGCATTTTAAGAGGGAGTGGGCATTAGGTCTATAGGTGGACGCCTTTTCGAGATATCGCCATTAGGGTGGGCCAGGGGTGACTCTAGAATGTTTGTACGATATGGGTATCAAACGAAAGATGTTACTGAGCATTTTAAGAGGGAGTGTGCATTAGGTCTATAGGTGGACGCCTTTTCGAGATATCGCCATTAGGGTGGGCCAGGGGTGACTCTAGAATGTGTTTGTACGATATGGGTATCAAATGAAAGGTGGTAATGAGTATTTTAACAGGGAGTAATCCTTAGTTCTATAGGTGGACGCCTTTTTGGGATATCGCCATAAAGGTGGACCAAGGGTGACTCTAGGATGTTTGTACGATATGGGTATCAAACGAAAGGTGTTACTGAGCATTTTAAGATGGAGTGGGCATTAGGTCTATAGGTGGACGCCTTTTCGAGATATCGCCATTAGGGTGGGCCAGGGTGACTCTAGAATGTGTTTGTACGATATGGGTATCAAATGAAAGGTGGTAATGAGTATTTTAAAAGGGAGTAATCCTTAGTTCTATAGGTGGACGCCTTTTAGAGATATCGCCATAAAGGTGGACCAAATGAAAATGAAATGTGTTAATTAGTATTTTAAAAGGAAGTGGGCCTTAGTTCTATAGGTGGACACGTTTTCGAGATATCGTCATAAAGGTGGACCAGGGGTGACTCTGTAATGTGTTTGTACGATACGGGTATCAAATTAAAGGTACTAATAAGGGTTTTAAAAGGGAGTGATTGTAGTTGTATATGTGAAGGCGTTTTCGAGGTATCGACGAAAATGTGGACCAGGGTGATCCAGAACATCATATGTCGCGTACCGCTAATTTATTTATATATGTAATACCACGAACAGTATTCCTCCAAGATTACAGGGGCTTTTGATTTCGTCCTGCAGAACTTTTTCATTTTATTCTACTTAATATGGTAGGTGTCACACCCATTTTACAAAGTTTTTTCTAAAGTTATATTTTGCGTCAATAAACCAATCCAATTACCATGTTTCATCCCTTCTTCCGTATTTGGTATAGAATTATAGCATTTTTTTTCATTTTTCGTAATTTTCGATATCGAAAATGTGGGCGGGGTGCACCATATCATAAGGAGTTGAATGTTGACATAATTTACTTATATAATGTAAATGTATTAAATTTTTGTTAAAATTTGACTTTAAACAAATTTTTTTTAAAGTGGGCGTGGTCGGTCTCCGATTTTGCTATTTTTTATTAAGCATACATATAGTAATAGGAGTAACGTTCCTGCCAAATTTCATCATGATATTTTCAGCCACTGCCAAATTACAGCTTGCAAACCTTTTAAATTACCTTCTTTTAAAAGTGGGCGCTGCCACGCCCATTGTCCAAAATTTTACTAATCTTCTATTCTGCGTCATAAGTTCATCTCACCTACCGAGTTTCATCGCTTTATCGGTCTTTGGTAATGAATTATCGCACTTTTTTCCGTTTTTCGAAATTTTCGATATCCGAAAAGTGGGCGTGGTTATAGTCCGCTATCGTTCATTTTAAATAGCGATCTGAGATGAGTGCCCAGGAACCTACGTACCAAATTTCATCAAGATACCTCAAAATTTGCTCAAGTTATCGTGTTAACGGCCAGACGGACGGACGGACGGACGGACATGGCTCAATCAAATTTTTTTTCGATGCTGATGATTTTGATATATGGAAGTCTATATCTATCTCGATTCCTTTATACCTGTACAACGAACCGTTATCCAATCAAAGTTAGTATAATCTGTGAGCTCTGCTCAACTGAGTATAAAAACTTTACTGCGCAGCACATTGGCGGATGTTTTGCTTAATCTGTATAACACTCGGAAAAAATATAACCGTTTTTTTACGTCGCATTTATTTGTAATTACTCTCGTACTCATCCTAAATAGGTTAATTGAATTTGCGCTTTGTTTATGGCAAGTAATTACTAGAAATAAATAAGATATTTAATACATCTCACTTTATTTTTTTTTGTTAACTTTTTCACCCCCACCCTACCCATATGCATATGCATGTCCATATACTTGCAGATTATTGAATATAATCAAAATTATTAAGAATGTAATTTTTTAATCAAAAATCTATTTCATACATAAGCTGATTGCTGCTATCATTGTGTTTAATTTATTCTATTTTAATTAGCAAACAAAAGCATTTCCTTTTTTTTGTTTTTGCTATACACAGAGCTACTAAGCCATATTTAGATTGCTCAATTAAAAGCTCTATAAATTAACGCTTATAAAAGAGAGCGCTAATCTTAACTTATCTTATCAAAACTTGTCAATTTATTTTGACTTAATTCATTTGTTAAGATTACTCGTGCAAGTCACGTGCCATTTAAACTAACTAAAACGAAATATGTACGTTTGTAATTAGTTTATTATATTAAACATATTGTAACGAATGTTAGCAGCACTGAGCGATGCTATCGTCTCTAAGCCGATGCTAACCAGTGACGTGAATGCACATCAATAATTCAATCATGTATCTACATAAACGAATAAATAATTGCGTCTACACATATGTACGTATACGAACATCTGAGCGGCAATGCACAAATACATGCATATATCTTATCTGAGTTGTCACAAGAGAGCAATAATTTGTGCACGTAGTTGTGGCTGGCGATTTTGTAGCCGAACTAACTAGTAACTTCTGGAAATCGAAGAGCCTAGAAGTATGCAGCGTAAACTATAAAAGCGGGGCAAGCGAGTAAGAAATAATTCAGTTTGATTTGAATTGTCAAGCAGTTACGAGTAAGACGATATCTAGCGAGCAATAGCACTATTATTTTGAAAATCAGTTTCATTTGAGCTATCAATCAGTTGGTTATCAAGCAAGCTATTCGTTGCAAAGTATAAGTGTTATTGTGGAGTACTTTAATAAAGGTCATTTTTCCATTATTCAATATTGGAGTTATTTATTCAACAGTTTAGCGATACGAACGTTGGCAGAAGATTGCAAATAAGGGGAATTGCAGTAAATTCGTTACAATATGTTTCAATAACAATAATTGAACTGTACAACAGATCATAGATTAAGCGTGACCATTCTGAGAGTAGGGCAACAGATACATAACACGACTCTACAAGAAAAATTTGGTTCTTTGTCCTAAAGCATGATTTTCTGTTTTAATATGTGTATAAAGTTTGGTTTCGTAATAGTTATAGTAACAATACTCATGGCGCTAGAAAGATAACTAAACAACGATCAGGTGTTTTGTACAAATTTAGATTAACCTAAAATATCGTCGCGAAAGTCTAAATATGAAGCTGATGCTTTTTTTATATATGTGGGCAACTTATTGAAGTTTGAGATATAAAATATGAATTAAATGCATCTCTCATCCTCTGTGAAGCATACGAAGCATATTTTAGCTGTCCTGTTTGGAATCAATACAAGACATAGTGTCTACATGTTGCTTGTAGTTATTGTAAGAGATGTTTGGAAGGTAAGCAAGTTTTATTTAAATATTAACTTAAATAAAGTAGACATATTGATTTTCTTTCTATATGTTAGGTTGGTATAGATGTGAAAAAAGATCTATGAAATTTGCAACACCAAGAATCTGGCGAGAACCAAAAGACCACGTTAAAGACTGCTGCTACTTTTGCATGATAAATGCGGGTAAAAGACGTAGAGGTAAAAATGTAAAGCCTATCGAATATCCTGATCTTGAATTTTCTTCTGCTCCAGTCGCACACGATCTCACACGACCAGCAGGACCGTAGAGAGAAAATCCGGGCTTGGGACTAAACAATTTACGGGCCCCCTATAAAAAATCCACTAATACATTTGATTAACCTTAATTAATGACGTCTCATTCAGTAATTTTCAATCGAAATTATACGTGCATTGAAAACGAGTTTGTGTGTTTTAGTATTCTTTTTCTATTAATAAATCTCTACTAACAGGTTATGGGCCCAGATCTCATATGAACAGGGCCGCAGAGAGAAAATCCGGGCCCGGGACTAAACAATTTACGGGTCCCCTATAAAAAATCCACTAATACATTTGATTACCTTGAATTAATGACGTCTCGTTCATTTATCATTATTGATGGATTACATATACAAAAATTTTCGCCACATCAACTAAATGATTTTTGGACTAAGAGCTGAGAACAAAATTAACACAGAATATTTACTATTTATACTTTTTTATTGTAACGTAGACGGCGGCCACCGTGGTGTGATGGTGGCGTGCTCCGCCTATCACACCGTATGCCCTGGGTTCAACTCCCGGGCAAAGCAACATCAAAATTTTAGAAATAAGAATTTTCAATTAGAAGACAATTTTTCTAAGCGGGGTCGCCCCTCGGCAGTGTCTGGAAAGCGCTCCGATTGTATTTCTGCTTGAAAAGCTCTCAGTGAAAACTCATCTGACTTGCAGATGCCGTTCGGAGTCGGCATAAAACATGTAGGTCCCGTCCGGCCAATTTGTAGAGAAAAATCAAGAGGATCACGACGCAAATTGGAAGAGAAGCTCGGCCTTAGATCTCTTCGGAGGTTATCGCGCCTTACATTTATTTTTTTTTTTTATTGTAACGTAGAAATAAAATTCTCTTTTAACAGCCACATATTGTTTCAAATAATCTTTTCTTGTTATTTGGTAATATTTTAATACATATCTGATAAATTTAATGATGATTATAAATTTTAATTACTAAATATAGAAAGTTCGGATATCAAAGAGTGGCTCTACTTGCTTTTTTCGCTGCAAAATGTTTATAATAATATCAAAATTTAACTGTCTTGCCAAAACGGATTCAACACAAATCGTGGGAAGTCCTGAAACTCGCTCTTGAGACGAACACGATCTATCAAAGTTTTTGATTTTTGCAAGGAAGCTGAAAGCACATTCTGCACTAGCAACAGTGACAGGTATAGTGCAAAAGATACGTAAAGCAACACCAATGTTGGGGAAAATTGTATAGAGATTTTGAACATAGATGGCATTTAGCAATTCCAATGGTGACAGACCTTTATCAAAATTTGCTTCGTAAATGTGTTTCAAGTGAATTATTTGGCATTCTACGCTTTGAGAAACGACCGACTTGTATTTTTCGACCAATTTTGCTGCGCTCGCCCGAACCGTAGATTCATCCGTGTCTTCAAATTGCCACAAAAACGAAAACGTCCCGTTCAAATTTCTCATAGCTACAAATCGTTTAGTAATGCCAGTGATTACCGAATCAACGATCACCAAGAATGTATTGTTTTTAAAATCAGACTCTGCATCATCCGTAATCATCTCATTTCCATTATCTTCAAAACGTCTTTTGGGTTTTCTCTTTCGAATGTCCGGAAACTTTGGCGAGATGTTCAATTGAATAGCAACTGTTTTGCATTCGTTTAAAATTGTTTCCTATTGGTTCCTGATCAACTTCAAATCAGCTAATAAGGCATCTAGATGTCGGACCTCAACATCTATGGTGGCGTCT
The DNA here is from genome assembly GCF_040869045.1 of Eurosta solidaginis. NCBI lineage: Eukaryota > Metazoa > Arthropoda > Insecta > Diptera > Tephritidae > Eurosta > Eurosta solidaginis. Next base: position 150,422,052 of record NC_090323.1, on the reverse strand, counting down.
CTAGCTTGGAGTACGACGTTTCTTTCATTAATGGTAGTCAGTATTTTGAACCAAATTGAGGACAGCAAGATACATTCGAACTTGTTGATGTACTTGAGAATGCCGGTAACAACTCCGTATGCTTGTGCAGTCAAATTTAGCTTATACTGTTTTCACACAGACGGCTTATTGAATAATAAAGGCAGTTTTCTACATTAAGACGCTTATTGAGCTCAATCTTCCCTACAAAATTCGAGTCTATTATTATTTCATTAGTAGCTAATCGAATGCCTAATGAAGTCAAAAGCACAATGCAACTCTGTTGGCAGCGTTCCGCTTCCGTTTCCGTTTCTTAGTTTTCAAAGCAAATGTCATTGTATGCATGGCGGAACGATACAAGGTGGCCGCATCGAACAGCTGATTATAACCTTTTTTATTTGATTTGATACATCAACTACCGGCGCAGTACGATTTTGACATTTGTCCATCGAATTTACAAGTACATGGAATTTTTTTTGTTTGTAGGTATGTCACCTTGTATCGTTCCGCCATGATTGTCTGTCTCATCCTTCATACTAATCGAGCAGTTACTTCTGTGTGAAAGCAAAAAATTTACGATTTCATTAGCAGGTGAAATGAGATCATTAAGTTTCTGTGTGAAAACAGTATTAAGTAATGCGTTTAGTGATTGTGTTAATCCTGGAACATGGTTTGCGAATGGTCTGATTGCCTCAATTCTAGCCGACCACCTAGTGTCTGAAAGACTGTGAAGAGAGTTCGGCACATTTTTTTTTTTGAGGATGCCCCATCGTTGTGGACTACTGCTGAAAATAGTAAAACCTTTTTGTACTACTACGAAGAAAGTAATTGCAGCCGTACAACATTCTGCAGCATCAACACCACATAAATTGAGACTGTGGGTTCCACAAGGCGAGTAATCAGCATTCGAGTTTTTGTCGAGAATGTGACGTTGTTCTCCGTTGTAAGCTCCTTTCATATTGGCGCCGTTATCGTACCCTTGTGCACGAAAATCTTTTAATGGAATTTCATGTTTACCTAGAGTACGTAGCCTAGCATCAGGCATCAACGATAATAGCAAAATACTTATATTTTATATTTATTACAGCTTAATTAAGCCTAGCTTATATCTATTTATAATGTATATACATATATATAATAATCTTAACTAGACTAACATATAATTCTAACCTAGTTATATCTATGAACTACCGTATGGTGCTGAACTGTGGCAGACCTCCGAATCATGCCAACATTATTTTGATGCCAGTTATATCTGGTATGGAGGCCTTTTACGAATAAGCACGAAGGCGACATCCGAATGGTGATGCACTGATATGATCGAGTGATGCGTTGCAGTATGTGCTTCGGCGACTATTATTGTATGCGCACGAGAATTTGGAAGTGAAATTGTTGGAAGACGCTTCATATCAGAATATTTCACTGGCATATATTTTTATTGATTCTATGGAAGCCTGCCTATACAGTACTAAATTGGTAGTGTTTTGCAATGAGTATATAATATTTTTTTTAATCCATTGGCATTAAATGCTTTGATATCATTAGGTAGCTCGTTATAGCATTTTAATCCCTTATAATACAAGTTACATTTGTCTGCTTCAGTTTTATAAGCAGGTAGGTTGAAGTTATTTTTGCTTCGAGTATTTACAGAATGCATATCTTTTACATATTTGATGTTACTCTTTAAGTACGCAAGCAAATTACCATCTATTATGTTCTTAATAAATTTTGCCTTGATCTAATATAGTTTCCCTCACGTGCTTTGCACAAATTTCCATAAACTCGTTCTGAATGTCTGGAATAGTGAACTTGTAAACGTTTGGGCTGCTGTTGTGAAATCCCAACTTTCTCCAAATGATCTCTAAGTATCGGATCATATTGGCTTATGAGATCTTTGTGCCCAAAAAATGTCAATCGTTTCGTTCACCAAGATATATACTTTCGCCTTTGAAAGCTAGGCCTCTTTCACCCAAAAATAAAACAGTGTCCAAAATGCTATATACAATTTCTTTCCACTTTTGAGCTTCAGTGATTAGCTGGTCATTGATAAGTGTATCAATCGTAGCCTCCTTTTGAATTAGATTTTGTAAAGACCGCCATTGAATATAAAATTTAATGTGATCTTGAGTATTTTCGTGTGATGGCAGTTTATCGTATAGCTTCTTCCATACCTGGAATTTCGAATATCCGCCAGGACAACAAATTTTAGGTCGATTTAAAGTTTTGGTGCTTAACAGACGACATGGTAGGCAATAAAAAGCCTTGCTACTGGCACTCCACACTAACCAGTCACGCTCCACTTTCTCTCCATTTGGCAAGATTCTGTTTAACAACGAGGTAGGAAATGCCTCGTCATGACAATCATGTGGAAAAATAAAGGACACTTTTGATGACATCGACGAATTATCGATATCGAAGTCGTTTAAATAATTTGAACTTTGATACAGAGTTTGTGGTATTGTTGGAAGGCTTTTTGAAGATGAATCTTCATCAGTGTCACCACGAAAACTTTGCGATTTCGGTTTTATGTAAACATACATTTTTGTTTGATATTTTATTGTCTCCTCAGGCCCAGGAAAAAAATCATTATCAATATTCGTTGCTTTTGAATTTCGACTTAAAATTTGCAGATGGAACAACTAAAGACTCTCCTAAATTTGAAAAAATGTCTTAGTACCTCTAAATCGTGGGCCCCCTGAGAAATCCCGCCCCGGGGGAATCCCCCCATCCCCCCTCACTACGGGCCTGGCGACCAGTATCAGAGCCACCTAAAAAATTATCGCAGAGCAGTGGATCATCTCTTAGTTCTTACAGAAGCAATGCCGATAGTTTTTACCGACACCAGAACAACCAAAACATCATTTCATCACTACTGAAGATTTTAATGATTTTATTACAGATTTAAATTTACCAAAAAGTAAAGCAGAGCTTTTAGGCTCTTCTTCGAACAACGCTATCAAGGTCAATATAATGAAAACATGATGGGAGACTATATTTGGGGTTTATTGATGGACATACCTATGAACATAAAAGAAAAAGTAAAAGTGTACACTTTTAAATAATTTTCCACTTTTTTGTAAGTTATCTCGATATTAAAATTTAATAAAAATATTTATTGGAATTGTTTCATTTTCAAGTAAAAATTAAAACCACAGATTTCCAAAAATTTCGTTCAAGCAGTTTCCTAAATAGGAAAGCAAAATTTTTCATGCCACATATTTTTTTCCGTCAAATTACAACCTAAAGAATTCAAATTTAATGCTTTGAAGTCAAATTTTTTGTTGACTCGCGTAATCAGTGTTGCTGCTGGGGAAGCTGCTCTGAGAAGTTTGGAATTGCACACGATATTTAGAGAGAAGCTAAAAGAAGTTGGAATTGTAGACTTGGAATGAAGGACAGATTGAGAAAGAGTGAGGGAGATGAAGAGGAAACGAGGGAAATAAAAGGATAGCGATATCGTAGGCGGAAGAGAAAAAGAAAGGGACAATATTATATACTGTTAAAATCGATCATTGCTTCTTTGAAATATTCACCCATAAATAACTTTTTTGAACCCTAAGACAAGTAGGTAGGTCCAGCTTATATCCAGAGTTGTTAAGCAATGCATTTTATGAAATAATTATTCCTTTGGTTGCAGCCCAGAGGATATAAATACTTTTTTTTAGACCGAAATAATGAAAAAAAGTTTAAGTCACTATTCCTCTTTGCGTTCCGGACTAATTATTCCTTTTTTTATACTCAGTTGAGCAGAGCTCACAGAGTATAGTAACTTTGATTGGATAACGGTTGGTTGTACCTACAGGTATAAAGGAATCGAGATGGATATAGACTTCCATATATCAAAATCATCAGTATCAAAAAAAAAATGTGATTTAACCATGTCCGTCCGTCCGTCCGTTAACACGATAACTTGAGTAAATTTTGAGGTATCTTGATGAAATTTGGTATGTAGGTTCCTGGGTACTCATCTCAGATCGCTATTTAAAATGAATCGGACTATAACCACGCCCACTTTTTCGATATCGAAAATTTTTAAAAACCGAAAAAGTGTGATAATTCATTACCAAAGACGGATGAAGCGATGAAACTTGGTAGGTGAGTTGAACATATGACGCAGAATAGAAAATTAGTAAAATTTTGGACAACGGGCGTTGCACCGCTCACTTTTAAAAGAAGGTAATTCAAAAAAGTTTTGCAAGCTGTAATTTGGCAGTCGTTCAAGATATCATGATGAAATTTGGCAGGAACGTTACTCTTTTTACTATATGTATGCTTAATAAATATTTGCTAAATCGGAGAACGACCACGCCCACTTAAAAAAACATTTTTTAAGTCAAATTTTAACAAAAAATTTTATATCTTTACAGTATACAAGTAAATTATGTCAACATTCGACTCCAGTAATGATATGGTGCAATAAAACACAAAAATAAAAGAAAATTTCAAAATGGGCGTGGCTCCGCCCTTTTCATTTAATCTGTCTAGGATACTTTTAATGCCATAAGTCGAACAAAAATTTACCAATCCTTGTGATATTTGGTAGGGGCTTAGACTCTAGACGATAACTGTTTTCTGTGAAAAAGGGCGAAGTCGGTTGAAGCCACGCCCAGTTTTTATACACAGTCGACCATCTGTCCTTCTGCTCAGCAAAAATCGATATATCTTTACTAAACTCATTTCACGTACTTATCTGAACTCACTTTGTATTGGTGTAAAAAATGACCGAAATCCGACTATGACCACACCCAATTTTTCGATATCGAAAGTTGCGAAAAATGAAAAAAATGCCATAATTCTATACCAAATATGAAGAAGGTGTGAAACATGGTAATTGGATTAGTTTATTGACGCGAAATATAACTTTAGAAATAAACTTTGCAAAATGGGTGTGACACCTACCATATTAAGTAGAATAAAATGAAAAAGTTCTACAGGGCGAAATCAAAAGGCCTTGGAATCTTGGCAGGAGTACTGTTCGTGGTATTACATATATAAATAAATTAGCGGTACCCGACAGATGATGTTCTGGGTCACCCTGGTCCACATTTTGGTCAATATCTCGAAAACGCGTTCACATATACAACTACCACCACTCCCTTTTAAAATACTCATTAACACCTTTCATTTGATACCCATATTGTACAATCGCATTCTAGAGTCACCCCTGGTCCACCGTTATGGCGATATCTCGAAAAGGCGTCCACCTATAGAACTAAGGCCCAGGTTCATTTTCCTACATGGTGATTTTCCCTTATTTTGTCTCCATAGATTTCAGCTGAGTATGTAGTGTTCGTTTGCACCCGAACTTAGCCTTCCTTAATTGTTATTCCTCGGACTGCAATACTTGGCGTAATGCTTTCTGCAATCCTTTGCGTTCCTTTGTATAAATAAATAAATAAATGTAAGGCGCGATAACCTCCGAAGAGATCTAAGGCCGAGCTGCTCTTCCAATTTCCGTCGTGCTCCTCTTGATTTTCCCTACAAATTGGCCGGACGGGACCTACATGTTTTATGCCGACTCCGAACGGCATCTGCAAGGCAGATAAGTTTTCACTGAGAGCTGTTCATGGCAGAAATACACCCGGAGCGCTTGCCAAACACTGCCGAGGGGCGACCCCGCTTAGAAAAATTTTCTTCTAATTTAAAAACCTTATTTCTAAAATTTTGATTTTGCTTCGCTCGGGGTGTGAACCCAGGGCATACAGTGTGGTAGGCGGAGCACGCTACCATCACACAACGGTGGCCTTTGTATAGAAAATATATTTATCAAGTAAGGAAGGCTAAGTTCGGGTGTAACCGAACACTACATACTCAGTTGAGAGCTGTGGAGACAAAGTAAGGGAAAATCACCATGTTGTAAAAAGAACCTAGGGTAACCCTGGAATGTGTTTGTATGACATGTGTATCAAATGGAAGGTATTAAAGAGTATTTTAAGAGGAAGTGGGCCATAGTTCTATAGATGGACGCCATTTAGGGATATCGCCATAAAGGTGGACCAGGCCTGACTCTAGAATTTGTTTGTACGATATGGGTATCAAATTAAATGTGTTAATGATAATTTTAAAAGAGAGTGGGCCTAAGTTCTATAGGTGGACGCTTATCAAATGAAAGGAGTTAATGAGTATTTTAAAAGGGAGTGGTGGTAGTTGTATATGTAAACACGTTTTCGAGATATTGACCAAAATTTGGACCAGGGTGACCCAGAACATCATCTGTCGGGTACCGCCAATTTATTTATATATGTAATACCACGAACAGTATTCCTGCCAAGATTCCAAGGGCTTTTGATTTCGCCCTGTAGAACTTTTTCATTTTATTCTACTTAATATGGTAGGTGTCACACCCATTTTGCAAAGTTTTTTTCTAAAGTTATATTTCGCGTCAATAAACCAATCCAATTACCATGTTTCATCCCTTCTTCATATTTGGTATAGAGTTATGGCATTTTTTTCATTTTTCGTAACTTTCGATATCGAAAAAGTGGGCGTGGTCATAGTCGGATTTCGGTCATTTTTTACACCAATACAAAGTGAGTTCGGATAAGTGCGTGAAATGAGTTTAGTAAAGATATATCGATTTTTGCTGAGCAGAAGGACAGATGGTCGACTGTGTATAAAAACTGGGCGTGGCTTCAACCGACTTCGCCCTTTTTCACAGAAAACAGTTATCGTCCTAGAGTCTAAGCCCCTACCAAATTTCACAAGGATTGGTAAATTTTTGTTCGACTTATGGTACTAAAAGTATCCTAGACAGATTAAATGAAAAGGGCGGAGCCACGCCCATTTTGAAATTTTCTTTTATTTTTGTATTTCATTGCACCATATCATTACTGGAGTCGGATGTTGACATAATTTACTTGTATACTGTAAAGATATTAAATTTTTTGTTTTTTTTAAGTGGGCGTGGTCGTTCTCCGATTTTGCTAATTTTTATTAAGCAGACATATAGTAATAAGAGTAACGTTCCTGCCAAATTTCATCATGATATCTTCAACGACTGCCAAATTACTTCTAAATTACCTTCTTTTAAAAGTGGGCGGTGCCACGCCCATTGTCCAAAATTTTACTAGTTTTCTATTCTGCGTCACAAGTTCAACTCAGCTACCAAGTTTCATCGCTTAATCCATATTTGGTAATGAATTATCGCACTTTTTCGATTTTTCGAAATTTCGATATCGAAAAAGTGGGCGTGGTTATTGTCTGATATCGTTCATTTTAAATAGCGATCTGAGATGAGTGCCCAGGAACCTATATACCAAATTTCATCAAGATACCTCAAAATTTACTCAAGTTATCGTGTTAACGGACAGACGGACGGACGGACATGGCTCAATCGAATTTTTTTTCGATACTGATGATTTTGATATATGGAAGTCTATATCTATCTGGATTCCTTTATACCTGTACAACCAACCGTTATCCAATCAAAGTTAATATACTCTGTGAGCTCTGCTCAACTGAGTATAAAAATTGTCAATTACGTATACTTAAATTTTATTTAGTTTTATAGTTTATTTATTTGCCCAAACTAATATAATATTTACAGATTTCTTAGGCTTATAGTTTAGTGTTATCCTAACATACCTTAGTATTTATCTAGGAGTTTAAAATTTTACATACTATTTTGGGTATATTACAATGACTTAATTTTGTACAACAAAAGCATAGCTTATGTAAATTTAAAATTAATGTTTTCCAAAAAAGGGCTAAACAGAAATATCATTATCTACTGTTAAATGTAAAAATTGTTAGTGATTGACTATTTTATTTATGTTATTGTGTTGTTGCCACAAATTGTGCAACATTATATACAAGGTTTTGTTGGTTAACATTATACGTATTGTATCTCCTATGGTAGTAAACAACTTTGCTGTTATGATATGTAATGTTGTTTTGTTTTAATATTTTTATATACAAAGGTGATAGGTATTTTTCTCTTAGTGGTAATACTATATCATTTTGTTTCAGTACATAGTTTTGTATTAGTTCATTATCTACATATGACAAGTTGTTAACAAAGCGTTCAGATGTTTTGATTAAGAAGCTATCAATTCGCGCTATTTTGCAAGCTTTATACAAATATTTATTTGAGAATATTTTCCTGAATGTACCCCCCGAGTACGGGTGTCGATTGATTCCACTACATATTCTTAGCATATAACTTTCAAATACGCGTAGCCTTTCCATTTGGCTGGAAGAAATATTAAACCAAATGGGATGAGCGTACGATAATATAGGCCTAATTATTTGTTTATAAATGTTAAGTTTAATATTGTTTTTTAAGCCAGCTGGACGTCTTAGCAAGTTTGCATAGCTAAAAAACATTTTGTTTGCTTTTGCAAGGATGTAGTCTAGATGTTTTTTAAAGGTAAATCTATCATCTATTACCACTCCTAAATATTTAATTTGTGTTTTTACTTTAACATTTTCTTCACCTATTTTGACTTGAGGAACATATTTTCGTGCACAAGTTTTTTCGCAATCCCTTAATAATCGTGCATTCACTCTTGCGTGTGTTGATCTTTATTTTCCATTTGAAGAAGTATTCATTTAGTTTGTTAAGGTATAAGTTCATTTCATCATTAGCTTTAGCTATTTGCCTCTGAGATCCCGAAACTAAAATATCATCTGCGTATATAAGGACTTTTATATCACAGGAATCGGGGTCATCTTTTGTTGGTGGGTCTGGAAAGTCTGCAAGAAAGATGTTGTACAACATTGGCCCGAGCAAAGAGCCTTGTGGCACACCTGCACTTACATCTCGTATGATAGAGTTGTTGTCGTCAATGGCAACGTAGAATGATCGTTCTCTAAAATAGGTATATATCACTCTACATAAATTTTTATCAAAATTGAATTTTTTGTACATCTTATAAATTATACCTTCTATCCAAGCGGTAGCAAAAGCTTTTTCAAGATCCAAACTAACGACAATGTTTGCTTGACGCCTATTCAGATTGGTACATACAAAATCAGATAGTATTGTCAAAGCATGACATACGGAATGCGAGGGACGAAAGCCAAACTGATAGTCCTTTAATATCTTTTGTTCTTCAACATGAGATTTGATTTTGTCTAGTAAGTATTCCTCCATTAGTTTGCTAATATTGGATAAACGTGATATTGGGCGATAGTTAGTTATAGATTTAGGGTCGGAGTTCGGCTTTGGCACACACATAATCTTAGCTGTTTTCCATTCTTTAGGAAAATACCCTATATTATAAGATTGGTTGATTACCAAGGCAACATATTTCCAGAAAAAAGGAGGCGTTTTCTTTAGGAGAAAATTTGACACGCCATCCTGGCCGGAGCTTTTTTTATTATTTTTAAAACGCAGGCAACAGCCAATGTCATCCGCTTTTATGAACATATTGAGGTCTACATTGGACACTTGTATATTATCATGATGGGGGATTTCACCATCGGCAGTTAAATTGTTGTCGAACGTAACAATTGGGCTATTACACCCACATAGTTCACTTATAGAGGTTTTAATATGTGATGCAAACTCAGCCCCACCTATGTGTTCATTTTGTTTATGAACTTTTTCAAAGAAGTGGGCAAAAATATTGACTTTATGAAAATTTTCATGTACGGAGATGGTGTCACTGTTTCCAAAATTAGGTATATCAAAATCGATATCATTGTCACAACTTATTGTTAAATCTGGAATTTGCTGTTTCGCATTTAAACCACACAGACCTTTTATTTTTCTGTAATTTTGGCTATTCATCCGTATTTTCGCAAAATAGTTAGACCAGTATTTGTTTTCGTTCAGTTGTATTTGTTCTTTAATAATTTTAGTTAGGTTTCGAACTATAGCTTCGAGTGTGGTTTTACGCAACAAGATCGGAAAATTCTGTGACAGGTTTATGAGAATGGTTGCGAACTTTCACCTTTGGTATCGCTCCAGAGTTTATGGACGCATCCATTGCAGAATTTAAATTTGTGATACTAAAATCGATTTCTTTTTCTGTGGCATTACGATTAATTGATAAATTATATTCGATAAGTTTTTTTGAAAGCACATCATTGAATCTTTTTACATCAATTTTGTCATAATTAAACCTCTCAGCTAATTGACAATTGAGTACGTTATGATCTGACATTATATTTAATTCAATTGCGCTGTGATCCGATTCAAATGGAAGTGTTCTCAAACAGTCTCGATACCCATTTGGCACATCGAAATCAATTCCAACAAATGGGGTAACTAAAAATATATCTAAAAAGGATGCTGAGCTTTTAGATATCCTAGTAGGAAATTTTGTTGGGATTAACCTTATCGTAGGACATTGCTGAAGCCAATTACTCAGAATTTTGCCATTGGGGTTGGTATATGAGTCCCCACAGTCCGGATGACGAGCATTTAGGTCTCCACCCATGACTACTTTACTTGTACTGAGAGAGTTTAACACCATATTAAGGTCACTAGTTTTTAGTAAGTCTGTTGGGCGGTTATATAAAGCTACAAACGTAATTTCCTCACCATTTGTTTTGAAAATTTTAAATGCAATATTCTCTAAATTAATAGTATCTCCTAGATTTATAACTTTGTACTTGTAGTTTTCTCGTAAACATATAGCTGTTGCCGTACTACTATTGCGATTGTTGCCACTCACATTCTTCGCCTTGTTAACTTGCCTGATGAAGTTATAGCCACGAAAATTAACCACATGTCGTTGACTAAGTCGGTGTTCTGCTATCAGTACTATGTCAGGCTTGTGATTTTTTAGAAATAAATTAAAGTAATGTCTTTTATCTCGAGATATTAAGGAATTAACATTTAAAAATATACATTTCAGGTTTTTACTACCCACTGTTAAGTCTTAGCTCAGTTAGTAGACTAAATAGTGCTATCGACTTCTCGTCATCATTTTTCAATTGTTTGTATGTTTTTGTGAAAGCGTCTATTCTTTTCATGCAGCCAGATAAGTTGCTACCAAATAATCTACTGCATTCTTTGTATACGGTTTGAAATAATTTAGTACCAGTCACTTTTTTAATAGGAGCAGGCTTGGTATAAATGTTAGTATTTTTTGGAACGCTTTTTTGTACCTTAGGATAAGGTTTTCCATTGTTACCTGCAATTGAGGCGTATGAAGGAGAGGACTCATCAAAGATAACTGCTCTCGACAAAGGTTTTTGTTTATTGTGGCATCAGCTGTATTTCCTAAGCCATTGCGCTCATTCAGGCGTTTAATTAATTCAAGCCTTTTGGGACATTTAGTATAGTTTGCAGGGTGACCTACGGTTTTACAATTTATGCAACTAACCGGAATGCCTATGTTTTTGACTAGCTGGCCTGTTTCAGGATTAGTACGAACATATTCTTTGATATTATTTTCTTTGGAAGGAATTTTGCATTCACCTGGGCCATGTGGCTCAACACATTTAACACAACGGTATGGCATATTACAATTGCTTGCCACATGTGTATATCGTTGACAGTTTCTACACTGTGTTGGCAGCATAGGTGTTAATTTTTCAAAATTTATTTTACAATTAAGTATATATTTTATGTTGTAAAACTCTGATAAATTCAAATTATGGTCGAGCTGAATCAACCAGTTTCCATTTTTATATTTTGCAAGTTTAATAATCTTGATGTCTAAGTTGAGTTCGTTTAAATAGTTAAGAATTTCTTCATTATCATATACATAAGACAATTTTTTTATTATAATAGTGTGTGGTTTTTTTTCATTAGGAGTGAATGTGTAGAACTTAATGTCCTCTTGCGTCAAAAGGTTTTTAATTTTGTTATAATCTTCTATAATAAATGTATTTATGCGAGTAACATTTTTACTGACAATGTTAAATGCATTTGTGGTTTAGTAATATTTTCAATTTGTTAGAGATCTTTTTCTGATTTATATTATAACATATAAGTACAGGTGGATTATTTTTAACTTGCGTTTTTCCCAAACGGGTTGTGTAATGCTTATCTGCTTTTTGGTTGGGTGAACATCACTTTGGACTGCTTCTCTTGAGGTACTAGGCAGCGAAGGAAAGTTCACTTCATCTACACTGTCTTGTTCCATTTCCACAGTTCCTTGTGCTGTGTTATTGTTTTTTTGGTTATTTTGTTGCATATTTGTGTTTTTATACTCAGTTGAGCAGAGCTCACAGAGTATATTAAGTTTGATTGGATAACGGTTGGTTGTACATATATAAAGGAATCGAGATAGATATAGACTTCTATATATCAAAATAATCAGGATCGAAAAAAAATTTGATTGAGCCATGTCCGTCCGTCCGTCCGTCCGTCCGTTAACACGATAACTTGAGTAAATTTTGAGGTATCTTGATGAAATTTGATATGTAGATTCCTGGGCACTCATCTCAGATCGCTATTTAAAATGAACGATATCGGACTATAACCACGCCCACTTTTTCGATATCGAAAATTTCGAAAAACGGAAAAAATGCGATAATTCATTGCCAAAGGCGGCTAAAGCGATGAAACTTGGTAGATGGGTTGACGTTATGACGAAAATAGAAAATTAGTAAGATTTTGGACAATGGGCGTGGCACCGCCCACTTTTACAAGAAGGTAATTTAAAAGTTTTGCAAGCTGTAATTTGGCAGTCGTTGAAGATATCATGATGAAATTTGGCAGGAACGTCACTACTATTACTATATATGTGCTAAATAAAAAGTAGCAAAATTGGATGAAGAACACGCCCACTTTTTAAAAAAAATTTTTTTTAAATTCAAATTTTAACAAAAAATTTAATATCTTTACTGTATATAAGTAAATTAAGTCAAAATTCAACTCCAGTAATAATATGATGCAACAAAATATAAAAATAAAAGAAAATTTCAAAATGGGCGTGGCTCCGCCCATTTTCATTTAGTTTGTCTAGAATACTTTTAATGCCATAAGTTGAACAAAAATTTACCAATCCTTCTCAAATTTGGTAGGGGCATAGATTCTATGACGGTAACTGTTCACTGTGAAAATGGGTGAAATCGGTGGAAGCCACTCCCAGTTTTTATACACAGTCCACCGTCTGTCCTTCCGCTCGGCCGTTAACACAATAACTTGAGCAAAAACCGATATATCTTTAATACACTTAGCCCACGTACTTATCTGAACTCACTTTATCTTGGTATAAAGAATGGCCGAAATCCGAACATAACCACGCCCACTTTATCTATATCGAAAATTACGAAAAATGAAAAAAAATGCCATAATTCTATACCAAATACGAAAAAAGGGATGAAACATGGTAACTGGATTGGTTTATTGACGCAAAATATAACTTTGGAAAACACTTTGTAAAATGGGTGTGACACCTACCATATTAAGTAGAAGAAAATGAAAAAGTTCTACAAGGCGAAATCAACAGCCCTTGGAATCTTGGCAGGAATACTGTTAGTGGTATTGCATATATAAATAAATTAGCAGTACCCGACAGATGATTTTCTGGATCACCTGGTCCACATTTTGGTCGATATCGCGAGAACGCCTTCACATATACATCTAAGGGCCACTCGCTTTTAAAACCCTCATTAATACCTTTAATTTGATATCCATATCGTACAAACACATTCTAGAGTCACCCCTGGCCCACCCTAATGGCGATATCTCGAAAAGGTGTCCACCTATAGACCTAATGCCCACTCCCTCATAAAATGCTCAGTAACACCTTTCGTTTGATACCCATATCGTACAAACATTCTAGAGTCACCCCTGGCCCACCCTAATGGCGATATCTCGAAAAGGCGTTCACCTATAGACCTAATGTCCACTCCCTCTTAAAATGCTCAGTAACACCTTTGGTTTGATACCCATATCTTACAAACATTCTAGAGTCACCCCTGGCCCACCCTAATGGCGATATCTCGAAAAGGCGTCCACCTATAGACCTAATACCCACTCCCTCTTAAAATGTTCAGTAACACCTTTCGTTTGATACCCATATCGTACAAACATTCTAGAGTCACCCCTGGCCCACCCTAATGGCGATATCTCGAAAAGGCGTCCACCTATAGACCTAATGCCCACTCCCTCTTAAAATGCTCAGTAACACTTTTCGTTTGATACCCATATCGTACAAACACATTCTAGAGTCACCCCTGGCCCACCCTAATGACGATATCTCGAAAAGGCGTCCACCTATAGACCTCATGCCCACTCCCTCTTAATATGCTCAGTAACACCTTTCGTTTGATACTCATATCGTACAAACATTCTAGAGGCACCCTTGGTCCACCTTTATGGCGATATCTCGAAAAGGCGTCCACCTATAGAACTAAGGATTACTCCCTTTTAAAATACTCACTACCATCTTTCATTTGATACCCATATCATACAAACACATTCTAGACTCACTCCTGGCCCACCCTAATGGCGACATTTCGAAAAGGCGTCCACCTATAGACCTAATGCCCACTCCCTCTTAAAATGCTCAGTAACACTTTTGGTTTGATACCCATATCGTACAAACATTCTAGAGTCACCTCTGGCCCACCCTAATGGCGATATCTCGAAAAGGCGTCCACCTATAGACCTAATGCCCACTCCCTCTTAAAATGCTCAGTAACACCTTTCATTTGATTCCCATATCGTACAAACACATTCTAGAGACACCCCTGGTCCACCTTTATGGCGATATCTCGAAACGGCGTCCACCTATGGAACTAAGGATCACTCCTTTTCAAAATACTCATTAACAGCTTTCATTTGATACCCATATCGTACAAACATATTCTAGAGTCACCCCTGGTCCACCTTTATGGCGATTTCTCGAAAAGGCGTTCACCTATAGAACTAAAGCCCATTCCCTTTTAAAATACTCATTACCACCTTTCATTTGATACCCATATCGTACAAACACATTCTAGAGTCACCCCTGGTCCACCTTAATGGCGATATCTCGAAAAGGCGTCCACCGATAGACCTAAGGCCCACTCCCTCTTAAAATGCTCAGTAACACCTTTCATTTGATACCCATATCGTACAAACAAATTCTAGAGTCAGCCCTGGTCCACCTTTATGGCGATATCCCTAAATGGCGTCCATCCATAGAACTATGGCCTACTCTCTCTTAAAATACTCTTTAATACCTTCCATTTGATATACATGTCATACAACCACATTCCAGGGTTACCCTAAGTTCATTTTCCAACATGGTGATTTTCCTTATTTTGTCTCCATAGCTCTCAACTGAGTATGTAATGTTCGGTTACACCCGAACTTAGCCTTCCTTACTTGTTATTATTGCTTTTTAAGCGGTCATTCTCTTCTTGAAGAGCTGCTTTTCTGTACTAAGCCGTGCTATTACAGATTTTAGTTCGTTTATTTGGGTAGAGAGTGATTGCAGCAACACTGCCATTTATTGGTTGTTCTCTACTCCGCTTACACTTTCCATGCTGTCAGATTGATCACCGTGTTGTTGTTTACGTTTCTTTCCAATTGTTAGTTTCACATTATTTTGTGCTTTCGTGTTCTCATTTGCTAGTTCGCATATGTTGCTTTTTATTGTGTTTAGTTCGGTGTCACCTTGAACTTCACTTTTTCTCGAGTTCACTTGCCCAGCAGAATTTTGCACATAGATGAATGGATTTGCAACTCTTTGTTTCGATAGAGCGCTGTCAAAATGCACATTTTTTATAACATTTATCAATGATGCTACTCCAAACAAAAATTAATAGATCTTAAAATGGGGATTTTTGACATACATTTCGGCGATTATAGTTTCAATCATTTAATAAAATGATAGTCGTAAAATATTTATTTCCTTAAAGTTATTTTAAAATAATACGACTAGTTAGAGTTAAATATAAACAAATCTAAGTAAAACTAACATTTCGATTAAATTAATTAGTCAAATATTGTAACGCATTTAACTCGCAGTGAAAACGATATATTCTTTTGAAATGTCAGTAAATCGGACTTATGATATAATAGTTAACATTATTTAATGGATAGGGTTTATCCTACATATCTGGCGTTCCAGGTTCTGTGATCAAAATGGACTGGTTGCATCGGGAGTTCATATTTACAAAACCTGTTTTTAGTGATAACTTTTGAATGGGAAATAATATTTACCCTTCGAACTAATAATACTTACACTTAAACAAGTATTTTTATCCTTTTTCCCATAATTTTTGAACGCTATTCTACAGTTGTAGGTCAAACTAAAGTTTACCAAAATTTTTGGCACGTGTTTCGTTTTGGCTGGCACATTTTTTGTTCTGGCACCCGCTTCAGCTGGCGCGAGGGATTTATCTGTGATTGTTGCCAGCAACAACTAGAAGATAAATCCCTCGTGAGAGCGAAAATATGAGAGCGTAAACAAAAGATTCGTATCAATCTAATCTATGATTTTGCACTGCGGGTATTTCATATTTTTTATTATTTAGAATTTCGTTTAATTGTTTATCCAGAATTGCAAAGGGATTTTTACTATTATCCTTTTCACTCATTATATATTAGTTTGTAGAGTTTTGTTTTAGGTATAATATATTTCATTTAGCCCAGAAATATTGCTTTTTTTATACTCAGTTGAGCAGAGCTCACAGAGTATATTAACTTTGATTGTATAACAGTTGGTTGTACAGGTATAAAGGAATCGAGATAGATATAGACTTCCATATATCAAAATCATCAGTATCGAAAAAAAATTTGATTGAGCCATGTCCGTCCGTCCGTCCGTCCGTCCGTCCGTCTGTCCGTTAACACGATAACTTGAGTAAATTTTGAGGTATCTTGTTGAAATTTGGTATGTAGATTCCTGGGCACTCATCTCAGATCGCTGTTTAAAATGAACGATATCGGACTATAACCACGCCCACTTTTTGGATATCGAAAATTTCGAAAAACCGATAAAATGCGATAATTCACTGCCAAAGGTGGATAAAGCGATGAAACTTGGTAGATGGGTTGACACTATGACTCAGAATACAAAATTAGTAAGATTTTGGACAATGGGCGTGGCACCGCCCACTTTTACAAGAAGGTAATTTAAAAGTTTTGCAAGCTGTAACTTGGCAGTCGTTGAAGATATCATGATGAAATTTGGCAGGAACGTTACTACTATTACTATATATGTGCTAAATAAAAATTATCAAAATTGGATGAAGAACACGCCCACTTTTTTAAAAAAAATTTTTTTTAATTCAAATTTTAACAAAAAACTTAATATCTCTACTGTATATAAGTAAATTAAGTCAAAATTCAACTCCAGTAATGATATGATGCAACAAAATACAAAAATAAAAGAAAATTTCAAAATGGGCGTGGCTCCGCCCATTTTCATTGAGTTTGTCTAGAAAACTTTTAATGCCATAAGTCGAACAAAAATTTACAAATCCTTCTCAAATTTGGTAGAGGCATAGACTCTATGACGTTAACTGTTCTCTGTGAAAATGGGCGTAATCGGTGGAAGCCACGCCCAGTTTTTATACACAGTCCACCGTCTGTCCTTCCGCTCGGCCGTTAACACAATAACTTGAGCAAAAACCGATATATCTTTACTAAACTTAGCCCACGTACTTATCTGAACTCACTTTGTCTTGGTATAAAAAATGGCCGAAATCCGACCATAACCACGCCCACTTTATCGATATCGAAAATTACGAAAAATGAAAAAAATGCCATAATTCTATACCAAATACGAAAAAATGTATGAAACATGGTAACTGGATTGGTTTATTGACGCAAAATATAACTTTGGAAAAAACTTTGTAAAATGGGTGTGACACCTACCATATTAAGTAGAAGAAAATGAAAAGGTTCTACATGGCGAAATCAACAGCCTTGGAATCTTGGCAGGAATACAGTTAGTGGTATTGCATATATAAATAAATTAGCAGTACCCGACAGATGATCTTCTGGATCACCTGGTCCACATTTTGGTCGATATCGCGAGAACGCCTTCACATATACATCTAAGGGCCACTCGCTTTTAAAACCCTCATTAATACCTTTAATTTGATATCCATATCGTACAAACACATTCTAGAGTCACCCCTGGCCCACCCTAATGGCGATATCTCGAAAAGGCGCCCACCTATAGACCTAATGCCCACTCCCTCTTTAAATGCTCAGTAACACCTTTCGTTTGATACCCATATCGTACAAACATTCTAGAGTCACCCCTGGCCCACCCTAATGGCGATATCTCGAAAAGGCGTCCACCTATAGAACTAAGGATTACTCCCTTTTTAAATACTCATTACCATCTTTCATTTGATACCCATATCATACAAACACATTCTAGAGTCACCCCTGGCCCACCCTAATGGCGACATTTCGAAAAGGCGTCCACCTATAGACCTGATGCCCACTCCCTCTTAAAATGCTCAGTAACACTTTTCGTTTGATACCCATATCGTACAAACATTCTAGAGTCACCCCTGGCCCACCCTAATGCCGATATCTTGAAAAGACGTCCACCTATAGACCTAATGCCCACTCCCTCTTAAAATGCTCAGTAACACCTTTCATTTGATTCCCATATCGTACAAACACATTCTAGAGACACCCCTGGTCCACCTTTATGTCGATATCTCGAAACGGCGTCCACCTATGGAACTAAGGATCACTCCTTTTCAAAATACTCATTAACAGCTTTCATTTGATACCCATATCGTACAAAATATTCTAGAGTCACCCCTGGTCCACCTTTATGGCGATTTCTCGAAAAGGCGTTCACCTATAGAACTAAAGCCCATTCCCTTTTAAAATACTCATTACCACCTTTCATTTGATACCCATATCGTACAAACACATTCTAGAGTCACCCCTGGTCCACCTTAATGGCGATATCTCGAAAAGGCGTCCACCGATAGACCTAAGGCCCACTCCCTTTAAAATGCTCAATAACACCTTTCATTTGATACCCATATCGTACAAACAAATTCTAGAGTCAGCCCTGGTCCACCTTTATGGCGATATCCCTAAATGGCGTCCATCCATAGAACTATGGCCTACTCTCTCTTAAAATACTCTTTAATACCTTCCATTTGATACACATGTCATACAACCACATTCCAGGGTTACCCTAAGTTCATTTTCCTACATGGTGATTTTCCTTATTTTGTCTCCATAGCTCTCAACTGAGTAGGTAATGTTCGGTTACACCCGAACTTAGCCTTCCCTACTTGTTTTTTTTTATAAACACTGTGATACACTTGTAATTCGCTCTAACGCACGTCTGCTCTCGACAAACGATTGGTTTGAACTCCCTTAAATTTTATTTTAGCCCGACAGTTTTTCCTGCGCCAAGTTTTAGGTACAATTTTTATAACAAATTGCTCTCCATTTGGCGGACACTCTCTTGGCAAAAATAAAAGAAAATTTCAAAATGGGCGTGGCTCCGCCCATTTTCATTGAGTTTGTCTAGAAAACTTTTAATGCCATAAGTCGAACAAAAATTTACAAATCCTTCTCAAATTTGGTAGGGGCATAGATTCTATGACGGTAACTGTTCTCTGTGAAAATGGGCGAAATCGGTGGAAGCCACGCCCAGTTTTTATACACAGTCCACCGTCTGTCCTTCCGCTCGGCCGTTAACACAATAACTTGAGCAAAAACCGATATATCTTTACTAAACTTAGCCCACGTACTTATCTGAACTCACTTTATCTTGGTATAAAAAATGGCCGAAATCCGACCATAACCACGCCCACTTTATCGATATCGAAAATTACGAAAAATGAAAAAAATGCCATAATTCTATACCAAATACGAAAAAAGGTATGAAACATGGTAACTGGATTGGTTTATTGACGCAAAATATAACTTTGGAAAAAACTTTGTAAAATGGGTGTGACACCTACCATATTAAGTAGAAGAAAATGAAAAGGTTCTACATGGCGAAATCAACAGCCTTGGAATCTTGGCAGGAATACTGTTAGTGGTATTGCATATATAAATAAATTAGCAGTACCCGACAGATGATCTTCTGGATCACCTGGTCCACATTTTGGTCGATATCGCGAGAACGCCTTCACATATACATCTAAGGGCCACTCGGTTTTTTTTTTTTTATTTTAATACCTTTAATTTGATATCCATATCGTACAAACACATTCTAGAGTCACCCCTGGCCCACCCTAATGGCGATATCACGAAAAGGCGTCCACCAATAGACCTAATGCCCACTCCCTCTTTAAATGCTCAGTAACACCTTTCGTTTGATACCCATATCGTACAAACATTCTAGAGTCACCCCTGGCCCACCCTAATGGCGATATCTCGAAAAGGCGTCCACCTATAGAACTAAGGATTACTCCCTTTTTAAATACTCATTACCATCTTTCATTTGATACCCATATCATACAAACACATTCTAGAGTCACCCCTGGCCCACCCTAATGGCGACATTTCGAAAAGGCGTCCACCTATAGACCTGATGCCCACTCCCTCTTAAAATGCTCAGTAACACTTTTCGTTTGATACCCATATCGTACAAACATTCTAGAGTCACCCCTGGCCCACCCTAATGGCGATATCTTGAAAAGACGTCCACCTATAGACCTAATGCCCACTCCCTCTTAAAATTCTCAGTAACACCTTTCATTTGATTCCCATATCGTACAAACACATTCTAGAGACACCCCTGGTCCACCTTTATGTCGATATCTCGAAACGGCGTCCACCTATGGAACTAAGGATCACTCCTTTTCAAAATACTCATTAACAGCTTTCATTTGATACCCATATCGTACAAAATATTCTAGAGTCACCCCTGGTCCACCTTAATGGCGATATCTCGAAAAGGCGTCCACCGATAGACCTAAGGCCCACTCCCTCTTAAAATGCTCAATAGCACCTTTCATTTGATACCCATATCGTACAAACAAATTCTAGAGTCAGCCCTGGTCCACCTTTATGGCGATATCCCTAAATGGCGTCCATCCATAGAACTATGCCTACTCTCTCTTAAAATACTCTTTAATACCTTCCATTTGATACACATGTCATACAACCACATTCCAGGGTTACCCTAAGTTCATTTTCCTACATGGTGATTTTCCTTATTTTGTCTCCATAGCTCTCAACTGAGTAGGTAATGTTCGGTTACACCCGAACTTAGCCTTCCCTACTTGTTTTTTTTATAAACACTGTGATACACTTGTAATTCGCTCTAACGCACGTCTGCTCTCGACAAACGATTGGTTTGAACTCCCTCAAATTTTATTTTAGCCCGACAGTTTTTCCTGCGCCAAGTTTTAGGTACAATTTTTATAACAAATTGCTCTCCATTTGGTGGACACTCTCTTGGCAAAAATAAAAGAAAATTTCAAAATGGGCGTGGCTCCGCCCATTTTCATTGAGTTTGTCTAGAAAACTTTTAATGCCATAAGTCGAACAAAAATTTACAAATCCTTCTCAAATTTGGTAGGGGCATAGATTCTATGACGGTAACTGTTCTCTGTGAAAATGGGCGAAATCGGTGGAAGCCACGCCCAGTTTTTATACACAGTCCACCGTCTGTCCTTCCGCTCGGCCGTTAACACAATAACTTGAGCAAAAACCGATATATCTTTACTAAACTTAGCCCACGTACTTATCTGAACTCACTTTATCTTGGTATAAAAAATGGCCGAAATCCGACCATAACCACGCCCACTTTATCGATATCGAAAATTACGAAAAATGAAAAAAATGCCATAATTCTATACCAAATACGAAAAAAGGTATGAAACATGGTAACTGGATTGGTTTATTGACGCAAAATATAACTTTGGAAAAAACTTTGTAAAATGGGTGTGACACCTACCATATTAAGTAGAAGAAAATGAAAAGGTTCTACATGGCGAAATCAACAGCCTTGGAATCTTGGCAGGAATACTGTTAGTGGTATTGCATATATAAATAAATTAGCAGTACCCGACAGATGATCTTCTGGATCACCTGGTCCACATTTTGGTCGATATCGCGAGAACGCCTTCACATATACATCTAAGGGCCACTTGCTTTTAAAACCCTCATTAATACCTTTAATTTGATATCCATATCGTACAAACACATTCTAGAGTCACCCCTGGCCCACCCTAATGGCGATATCTCGAAAAGGCGTCCACCTATAGACCTAATGCCCACTCCCTCTTTAAATGCTCAGTAACACCTTTCGTTTGATACCCATATCGTACAAACATTCTAGAGTCACCCCTGGCCCACCCTAATGGCGATATCTCGAAAAGGCGTCCACCTATAGAACTAAGGATTACTCCCTTTTTAAATACTCATTACCATCTTTCATTTGATACCCATATCATACAAACACATTCTAGAGTCACCCCTGGCCCACCCTAATGGCGACATTTCGAAAAGGCGTCCACCTATAGACCTGATGCCCACTCCCTCTTAAAATGCTCAGTAACACTTTTCGTTTGATACCCATATCGTACAAACATTCTAGAGTCACCCCTGGCCCACCCTAATGGCGATATCTTGAAAAGACGTCCACCTATAGACCTAATGCCCACTCCCTCTTAAAATGCTCAGTAACACCTTTCATTTGATTCCCATATCGTACAAACACATTCTAGAGACACCCCTGGTCCACCTTTATGTCGATATCTCGAAACGGCGTCCACCTATGGAACTAAGGATCACTCCTTTTCAAAATACTCATTAACAGCTTTCATTTGATACCCATATCGTACAAAATATTCTAGAGTCACCCCTGGTCCACCTTTATGTCGATTTCTCGAAAAGGCGTTCACCTATAGAACTAAAGCCCATTCCCTTTTAAAATACTCATTACCACCTTTCATTTGATACCCATATCGTACAAACACATTCTAGAGTCACCCCTGGTCCACCTTAATGGCGATATCTCGAAAAGGCGTCCACCGATAGACCTAAGGCCCACTCCCTCTTAAAATGCTCAATAACACCTTTCATTTGATACCCATATCGTACAAACAAATTCTAGAGTCAGCCCTGGTCCACCTTTATGGCGATATCCCTAAATGGCGTCCATCCATAGAACTATGGCCTACTCTCTCTTAAAATACTCTTTAATACCTTCCATTTGATACACATGTCATACAACCACATTCCAGGGTTACCCTAAGTTCATTTTCCTACATGGTGATTTTCCTTATTTTGTCTCCATAGCTCTCAACTGAGTAGGTAATGTTCGGTTACACCCGAACTTAGCCTTCCCTACTTGTTTTTTTTTATAAACACTGTGATACACTTGTAATTCGCTCTAACGCACGTCTGCTCTCGACAAACGATTGGTTTGAACTCCCTTAAATTTTATTTTAGCCCGACAGTTTTTCCTGCGCCAAGTTTTAGGTACAATTTTTATAACAAATTGCTCTCCATTTGGCGGACACTCTCTTGGCAAAAATAAAAGAAAATTTCAAAATGGGCGTGGCTCCGCCCATTTTCATTGAGTTTGTCTAGAAAACTTTTAATGCCATAAGTCGAACAAAAATTTACAAATCCTTCTCAAATTTGGTAGGGGCATAGATTCTATGACGGTAACTGTTCTCTGTGAAAATGGGCGAAATCGGTGGAAGCCACGCCCAGTTTTTATACACAGTCCACCGTCTGTCCTTCCGCTCGGCCGTTAACACAATAACTTGAGCAAAAACCGATATATCTTTACTAAACTTAGCCCACGTACTTATCTGAACTCACTTTATCTTGGTATAAAAAATGGCCGAAATCCGACCATAACCACGCCCACTTTATCGATATCGAAAATTACGAAAAATGAAAAAAATGCCATAATTCTATACCAAATACGAAAAAAGGTATGAAACATGGTAACTGGATTGGTTTGTTGACGCAAAATATAACTTTGGAAAAAACTTTGTAAAATGAGTGTGACACCTACCATATTAAGTAGAAGAAAATGAAAAGGTTCTACATGGCGAAATCAACAGCCTTGGAATCTTGGCAGGAATACTGTTAGTGGTATTGCATATATAAATAAATTAGCAGTACCCGACAGATGATCTTCTGGATCACCTGGTCCACATTTTGGTCGATATCGCGAGAACGCCTTCACATATACATCTAAGGGCCACTCGCTTTTAAAACCATCATTAATACCTTTAATTTGATATCCATATCGTACAAACACATTCTAGAGTCACCCCTGGCCCACCCTAATGGCGATATCTCGAAAAGGCGTCCACCTATAGACCTAA
Source organism: Eurosta solidaginis (assembly GCF_040869045.1). NCBI lineage: Eukaryota > Metazoa > Arthropoda > Insecta > Diptera > Tephritidae > Eurosta > Eurosta solidaginis. The sequence goes on along the minus strand of NC_090323.1, from coordinate 150,397,905 downwards.
TGCCCACTCCCTCTTTAAATGCTCAGTAACACCTTTCGTTTGATACCCATATCGTACAAACATTCTAGAGTCACCCCTGGCCCACCCTAATGGCGATATCTCGAAAAGGCGTCCACCTATAGAACTAAGGATTACTCCCTTTTTAAATACTCATTACCATCTTTCATTTGATACCCATATCATACAAACACATTCTAGAGTCACCCCTGGCCCACCCTAATGGCGACATTTCGAAAAGGCGTCCACCTATAGACCTGATGCCCACTCCCTCTTAAAATGCTCAGTAACACTTTTCGTTTGATACCCATATCGTACAAACATTCTAGAGTCACCCCTGGCCCACCCTAATGGCGATATCTTGAAAAGACGTCCACCTATAGACCTAATGCCCACTCCCTCTTAAAATGCTCAGTAACACCTTTCATTTGATTCCCATATCGTACAAACACATTCTAGAGACACCCCTGGTCCACCTTTATGTCGATATCTCGAAACGGCGTCCACCTATGGAACTAAGGATCACTCCTTTTCAAAATACTCATTAACAGCTTTCATTTGATACCCATATCGTACAAAATATTCTAGAGTCACCCCTGGTCCACCTTAATGGCGATATCTCGAAAAGGCGTCCACCGATAGACCTAAGGCCCACTCCGTCTTAAAATGCTCAATAACACCTTTCATTTGATACCCATATCGTACAAACAAATTCTAGAGTCAGCCCTGGTCCACCTTTATGGCGATATCCCTAAATGGCGTCCATCCATAGAACTATGGCCTACTCTCTCTTAAAATACTCTTTAATACCTTCCATTTGATACACATGTCATACAACCACATTCCAGGGTTACCCTAAGTTCATTTTCCTACATGGTGATTTTCCTTATTTTGTCTCCATAGCTCTCAACTGAGTAGGTAATGTCCGGTTACACCCGAACTTAGCCTTCCCTACTTGTTTTTTTTATAAACACTGTGATACACTTGTAATTCGCTCTAACGCACGTCTGCTCTCGACAAACGATTGGTTTGAACTCCCTCAAATTTTATTTTAGCCCGACAGTTTTTGCTGCGCCAAGTTTTAGGTACAATTTTTATAACAAATTGCTCTCCATTTGGTGGACACTCTCTTGGCAAAAATAAAAGAAAATTTCAAAATGGGCGTGGCTCCGCCCATTTTCATTGAGTTTGTCTAGAAAACTTTTAATGCCATAAGTCGAACAAAAATTTACAAATCCTTCTCAAATTTGGTAGGGGCATAGATTCTATGACGGTAACTGTTCTCTGTGAAAATGGGCGAAATCGGTGGAAGCCACGCCCAGTTTTTATACACAGTCCACCGTCTGTCCTTCCGCTCGGCCGTTAACACAATAACTTGAGCAAAAACCGATATATCTTTACTAAACTTAGCCCACGTACTTATCTGAACTCACTTTATCTTGGTATAAAAAATGGCCGAAATCCGACCATAACCACGCCCACTTTATCGATATCGAAAATTACGAAAAATGAAAAAAATGCCATAATTCTATACCAAATACGAAAAAAGGTATGAAACATGGTAACTGGATTGGTTTATTGACGCAAAATATAACTTTGGAAAAAACTTTGTAAAATGGGTGTGACACCTACCATATTAAGTAGAAGAAAATGAAAAGGTTCTACATGGCGAAATCAACAGCCTTGGAATCTTGGCAGGAATACTGTTAGTGGTATTGCATATATAAATAAATTAGCAGTACCCGACAGATGATCTTCTGGATCACCTGGTCCACATTTTGGTCGATATCGCGAGAACGCCTTCACATATACATCTAAGGGCCACTCGCTTTTAAAACCCTCATTAATACCTTTAATTTGATATCCATATCGTACAAACACATTCTAGAGTCACCCCTGGCCCACCCTAATGGCGATACCTATAGACCTAATGCCCACTCCATCTTTAAATGCTCAGTAACACCTTTCGTTTGATACCCACCTCTACTGAGATGGGATGAAATCCTCTACACGAAACTCTTATCGGCATACATTGAGACCTGGTTTTGGAAAACATCAATCAAAAACCTCTTTTGGACTTGAATAAGTCGTACTAGTTGCATACATATGTATTTGCCAAATGAAAAAATTGGTCCCTTGGAAAAAAAACAGGTTTGCGTTAGATAAATGTGTTGTTTAGGAAGTGTCTTAGATGCACATATGAAGAATGAAGTTTTCTGGTTTAAAAAGCTTACCACTTAATACTTATCAATGAAAAGTAAGGCTCCCGGATTCCCTGAAGTTAGGTCAGATTCAACTGGCCGGTCCTTTTGGACATCACATAAAGTGAATGGGGCCATTACTTACTTACTTAATTAGCGCTAAACAATTCAATTGTTATGTCCGCACAAGGTGCGCCAGTGATTTCTTCGCTCTGCAAACTGGCGCCAGTTGGTCACACCAAGGTAGTTTAAATCCTTTCCACCTGGTCTTCCAGCGGAGCGGGGCTGCCCTCTTTTCTTTGCTTCCATATGCAGGTTCCGATAAAAATACTTTCTACGGCCTGTTGAAAAATACTAGAAGTATTTTCTAGCCCTAAAGAACTGACTTCGCATGATTCAGTGATCTGCTAGTTTGTACGATCGTCTTATCATCGAATTGACGCATTATACAAAACACCATCCCGGAGCCATTACTGTGGTTGTTCCGGCTTACACGTACATACATACATATATATGATCTTCCGACATTTCTGTCCCCGATGGTAGTATTGACTTTTGAAATTTTTATCGCAAGTCCATCTTCACCTCTACATAAAATTAAAGCATATTGCGAGAGCCATACGACCCGTGATTCTCCGATCTTTTGCACTTTAAAAGTTGGCATGAAACCTCGCTCTATCACTTGGTTACTCGTAAAAGATGATTACTTTTTGGATGATCGAAAGTTAAAAGCGATTTTAAGAGCTCGGGAGCCTGGGCAATAACATTTATTTACTCAGATTTAGTATATAGTAATTACTTCAAAATACCAAAAAACCGAAAATTAGTTTCTGGTAACAACGAAACAAATATCCTTTTTGATATTTATACCTTTAATGAAAATAATTAAGAAGCAGTGTAGACCCACTAATAAGTATGCCGACTGGATCAGAACGACGAGCTGAGTTGATTTAGAAATATCCGTATGACCGTCTGTCTGTTTCAACTAAATTTTTTAGATCTCTTTATGAAATTCTTGTGAGTTGATCGTAAATTATGACATGTTGAGAGCTATAACATTGCCGGAATTGAAATTTGAGCAATATTAACGGTAATCTGAAAGAATTCAGCTGCGTAAAAATTGGCGTTTACAATGTTTTTTCGTATACTTTGGGAACAATTCGATGGGGTTTTTTACTTTCTTTGCGCAGGCAGTAAGAAAATTAAAGAACTATATCTGAATTTTTTTCTGACAGCGACTAGTTAGGTTAGGTTAGATGGTAGCTGCCCTGATAGGGGTATCACTTGGATAGTATGAAGGTCCGTTGGGATACCACATAAAATAAAGATGGCGTGCTATAACTACTTAGAGAATACCGAATCGCGTAGTAACGATATAGTTTCAAATAAGACCGATCTCAACCTTGGATAAATCCTGAAATCCAAGTGAGTCGCTACGGAAATACTTTCGCCTAGTTCTGGCAAAAGCTGGGCAATCAAGCATAAATTGATTCGATGATTCCCCCATCATCCTCCACACAGCTATAGCAGGATGGGGTTTCCAGTGTGTTGAAGCATACCGCATAGATTCGCATTGTACAGTGCGCTGTTAAAACCCCAATGACTATTGTAAGATGAGCCTTAGTGAATCCAATCATTTCGGCAGACCTCTTGTCATCCCCTTCACACAAGAACGATCCGCCCAACGCTTGCTAAGCTGACTCGAGGCCCATTTATGCAAGACTACACCATAGGTGAACATAGGGGTTTCGAAGTCTCTACAGCCTTCCTATGCGAACTAGGAGATCCACTTGGAAGCTGCCAAGGCTATTACCATGGCCAGGAGCCATATAATCTTAACCGTTTAGCACGACTTAAGGATTTTTTGCGAGACTGTTTCGGGACATTAAAAAGACTATTAACTAGCGGTCGCCATGGTTTGGTGCTCCGTGTTTTAAAAAAAGCTAAATTCAAAGCGGGTTGTTGCCGATCAGCAGTTTTTTGGCCGACATATGCGTATGGGTATTTCTACCATGAAAAGCTTCTCAGTGACAATTCGGCATCTGCCATGCAGCTGCCGTTCGGAGTCGGCATAAAACATATATGTCCCATTCCGCCAATTTCTATGAACAAAATTTAAAAAGAAGCACAAGCAAATCGGAAGAGAAGCTCAGCCTTAATCTTCTCGGGCGTCTTCTTTTGTGATATTTTAAGGATAATTTCGTGGTGTTTTGGGATTATTTTCGTTTTTATACCTTTCATGAAAATGAAATGGTATATTAATTTCGTCACGAAACCCAAAATTGTAAGTCCTTAAAGGAAAATAGATAGACCCACCATTAAGTATATCGAAATAATCAGGACGAAGAGCTGAGTTGATTTAGCCATGTCCGTCTGTCCGTCTGTCTGTTTGTATGCAAACTAGTCCCTCAATTTTTGAGATATCTTGATATAATTTGGTTGCCTGAAAAAATCATAGAGATCGGTGGTATATATATTATATATCCCATATAAACTGTAATTTTTGCCCCTTTTTTACGGCTAGAAGCTTCAAAATTCATCAAATTTCATCAAATAGTTTCGTTTACGTCATATATTTTTGAAATACGTGATTCGTAGTCATAGTTTTTACATGCAGACCACAAAAAACGTTAAGCTTTGCATCCTCACCTTTCATAAAAATGAAATGGTATATTAATTTCGTTACGAAACCCAAAATTGTAAGTCGTTAAAAGAAAATAGATGGACCCACCATTAAGTATACCGAAATAATGAAGATGAAGAGCTGAGTGGATTTAGCCATGTCCGTCTCTCCGTCTGTCCGTCTGTCTGTTTGTATGCAAACTAGTCCCTCAATTTTTGAGATATCTTGATAAAATTTGGTGAGCGGGTGTATTTGGGTGTCCGATTAGACATTTGTCGGAATCGGCCGGATCGGACCACTATAACATATATCCCCCATACAACCGATTTTTCAGAAAAAGAGAATTTTTGTAATATCTTCCTCAATTTAACAGATTGAAGCTTCAAACTTCACCATATACTTTCGTATATTGCACATATTGTTTTCTGAAAAAATTTATGAGATCGGTCGTATATTTAGTATATATCCCCAACAAACCATTGTTCAGATAAGAAACTTCGTAATTACTGCCCTATTTTAAGAGCTAGAGGCTTCCTAACGAATGCTTACGTATATAGCATATATTGTTGTCTGAAAAAATCATAAAGATCGGTGGTATATATAGCATATATATGGTGGTGGTACGCCATCTTTGTTACCCCACGTGCTGCTAATGCCTTGGAGGGCGCCTCCTCCATATTGTGGCCATATCCTTCTTTGGATTTCTTAGTGAGGTGGTCTTATCCGCCAAACACCCATTTAAAAAGTTTTAATTTAGATTTACATAATTACTTTTTATTTTTTTATCAAAAGGAATCACAATCACGTTTGTCGTGCCATTCGTCAAAATGTATATATATATATCGTTTTTATTGCGTGACGTGGGCCGTAGCTGTATTTGACAGGCGCAGGCAGTTGGAAACGCGCATGTCAAATACAGCTAAAGCTCCACGCACATAAACTACATTATAACTAATGATTATTTTCCTTATATCACCCTTTTTGGGGAAAAGAAGAATTGACAAAGTGATCAGTTTTGTCACATTCTTCTTGCCCATAAACTTGTAAAAATTGTTGCGAAAAAACGAATATATTTACATTAGGGTGTTCCTCCCCTTTTGAATTCGTTGGTTCGGAAGCATTTTTGCTACTTATTGAAAAAGACTTTATACATCGAATACTCAAATTGTAGTTACATTTTTGTAGTTCATTTTAACCTAAATAAAAGCTATAAATATTAATAACATTTTAGTTTACTACAATATATGTTGAATGTTTCTTTGTAAGTATTTATGTTTGATATATTCAATTTAAAGTTTTACATTTTTATTACATATTATATGCCTTTTTTTTGTTGTTTTAGCAATTAAGAACTACCCTTTTTTTGTTTAAATATACAAAATTTTGTGCTATTTTCCTTTTTTTTATTTTTTGTTTTAACAGTTTTTGTACCTTCGTGGCTGCTTAATAAACAAAAAAATTTTGGATTTATTTTTAAATCAAATTTACGGTTTATTCAAAGTATTGAAGTAATGTTAATTTATTTTACTTAAGATAGTTACGTTAGGTTCGTTAATTTTAGTTATAATGAACGGACCTTGATAAATATTTTCGTGTTTATGGTGTGGTTCTTTCTGTAAAAGTACTTTATCTCCGATTTTTACAATTAACTGTCTAGCCGTTTTATCATTAAGATTTTTGCTTTGTAACTAATTTTTATTTATTAGATCTTGTGCCATTTTGTGTGCTTTCTGCATCCTAAACTTAACTTCTTTGGCATAGTTTTCGACATTATAGATCGGGTCAATTTTTTCTTTTGTCAATTCATTAGGCAAAGTTGCCTTTTTCCCAAAGACTAACTCGAAAGGCGAAAATTGATTGTCGAAAACTGTGATACTCGTAGTATTGTGTAGGAAAATAAAATATTTTAAATAAACATCCCAATCAGAAAAAGTATCTTTCAAATATGCACGTAAGTATTCATTAAAAACTCTATGATTACGTTCAATTGTACCAACAGTTTCGTGATGGTATGCAGTTGAAAAATTATGTTTAATATGTAAAAGTTTAGTTAATTCTTCGAATAATTCATTTTTAAATTCTGTACCTAAATCTGATTTCATGGCATTCGTTGTGCCGTATGTTAAAATGAATCCTTCAAAAATTGCTGAAGCGATTGTTTTTGCCGATTTGTCTGGTGCAGCGACTGTTACCAGGTATTTAGTCATGTGGCAAATCATGGTAAGTGCGAACTTGTTACCATATTTGGGCTCATGTAGGGTTCCTATTGTGTCAATTACTAGTATATCGAATGGTTTACAAGGAGTTGGTGTTAAGACAAGTTTTTCTTTTGTCTTAGGTATAAACCGTCTGTAATAGTTTGCAAACGCGACGAATCGTCGTACCGCGTCTTTGTCAGTCGGTTTTGTATACTTTTTAATTGCGTTTATTTTGGAGTCGTCTGGCAAAAAACGTTTGGCTGAACACTTGTGACCTAAAAATGTAACTTCTGGTAGTAAAAAGTTGCATTTATTTGGGTTAAGTTTGAGATTGAAAAAAGTACAAGTATTGAAAACTTTTGAAAGATTTTTAATATGGTGTGCTTCACTACAACCTATGACGATGATATCGTCGTCGTACAAAAATACGACGTTGGGTGGTATACCCGAAAAAGCTATTGTCATCATTAGGGAGAATGAATTAGGTGCTATATTTAAACCGAATGGAAACACTTTCCATTTAAATACACCTCGGTCAGTGCTGAAAGAAGTAATGTCACGTGAGAAAGGATGCAAGGTGATTTGATGAAATCCCGAAAAAAGATCTAATGTGGAAAAATACTTTGCCCTGCCAGGATTGTCTAAAATATCGTCAACTCTAGCTAGTGGAAATTTATCAGCAATGATTTTTTTGTTTACTGAGCGAAAATCTACGCACATACGATAAGCTTTTTGACCATTAGTATCCTTCTTTGGGACTACAATCAAGGGACTATTGTAATTGGAATAACTGGGTTCAATCAAATCGTTCTCTAACAATTTATTTACTTGGCGATTTATTTCTTCGCGTTGAGAGTATGGCAATCGATAGTTTTTAACATATACCGGTTCATTGTCTGTCAATCTTAATTTTTGCTCGTAGAAGTTAGCTTTCATCCGGTGGCAAAATTCTGAGCCAGATAAATAATTTTGCATGTAAATACAACAACAACGATTCGAGCCAGATAAATCAAGATAGAAGTCTGGTTCAATTTGTGAGCCAGATAATTTGTTAATTACTTCTTTTTAGGTTGGCAGCGCGGCCTTTAATATACCAACTTTTTTAAAAATAGATGTCGCTGCTTAGCCTTTCGCCGTATGAGTTAAATGAAAAACAGCGGCGACATCTGCCTATCACATTTCACGTGTGGAAAATTTCATGACATCTGCTTCTCAAGTCTCTCAATGATCCAGAGCATTCCCGTGAGAATTGAGCGTGAGCCGGAGCTGTACAACTCACTGAAAGACGGCAGTTATTTAAAGTCATTTTGTCTGTGTCAAGAGCGAAAATGTCGGCATAATCTATGCAAAGGTCAATTAGTTTACTATGAGCATGTTGAGGTATTTAATTTTTTTAAAATTGAAATAAGTTTTTTCGTACGTTTGTCTTCTGTTTCTGTCTTGTTAATTGTATAAACATTGTAGTTTGAAAGTTTTTCTGTCCGAATACTTTTTCTTTTCACATACTTGACATCATCCGTGGTGTTTATGACTTTAATTATTGGGTTACTGGAATTAACAATGCACCTAGCTGTGAAAACGCCTTTTCCAATTTCCTGCGAGTCCATGAAAAGTGGCTCGGGTGAATCTCCTAAATCAAAAAGTCTGAATATTTCACATCTGGGAGGAATGATGCAACTATCGCTTTCTGTTCCATGTAGGATTGGTATCGTGACTTTTCCATTACCTACCAAAAAGGAAATAATATTTCTTTCATAATTAATAATGCATTTGTTAATTTTCAGAAAATCTTTACCCAGTATGCCATCGGATGGAATATTAAAGTCTTCATTTACTACATGTAAAGTATGTTTAATAGAAAAGTTTGAAAAATTAAATTTGCTATGATTTTACCTAAAGTAGAGAATGAATTAGAAGTGACGCCGGTAATGTTAATAATGTCGTTTGTATTTAAGGAAATATTACTGTCTATACATGATATTTTTATTAAAGAAATGTCTGCTTGAGTGTCTACTAAGAAAGAACAACATTTTTGTGACTCGCTAAGTTGTAATTCTATGAAATCTGAATAATTTAGGTTTAAGCAACAGATGCCTATTTGTGAGGGAAATTCGCTTACTCGGTTAGTTCGTCCTCTCCCAGTGTTCGCTCCTGAGGGGCACTCGCGTTTAAAGCGCGAACGTTTGCGTTTCTACCTCTACCGTTGGATGATCTCGAATTGTTACCTCTATTGTTACTATTGTTTTAATTAGCATTTGTATTTAAACGTGTATTTGTATTTGAACGTGTGTTACTATTGCTGCTATTTTGGTATATATTTCCGTTATAATTCCTATATCTTTGATTATTGCTGCCGTTACGGTTGCCGTTGTATGAAAATGAGCTATAAACAGTATAGCTGCGATTTGGGTAAAAACCTCGATAACTACCACGTGAATTTCTGAATGTATTATTACCAAGCTAAATCCTGACGCTCAGTTACTTCGTTGTTTTGTTCTACAATTAATTTCGCTACTACGTCTTTCGGATCAGTAAATGCCGTTGAGGCTAAAATGGTTTTGACTAAATTGGATTTTGCGTTTAAACGAAACACATTAACAGTTTGTTCGACTGCCATTTCATGAGCTTTCGCTTGAGTGATCCCTTCAATAATAAGAGACCGCCCAAGTGAGTCAGCTAAATCTTCAAATTTTTGGCGAAATCTGTATAATTGTTGTTATTAACGTGCAACGCTGCAATTTTTCCTGCTACAACTTTCGAGTTGTCTGGTTTGATCCTACTACGTAGAGTTACTTTAATTTCATTGACTGAAGTTACTTGTCTTGGTATTGATTCCCGGGCTTTACCCTCAATTTTGATTTTAAAAACGCTAGTGTTTAGGTATTAGTTAAATCGGCATTAGCGAACTGTTCAAGTAATTCAATTTTGTCTATAAAAGAATCAAGTGCTAGAGGATCACCACTGTAGTTCTCTCTAATAGAATTAACACATGTGTTAATGAAAATTCTCTTTTCCTCAGGTGTTGCCATAATTTGATCGTTAAGATCTGGAGCTGAACTGGCAGAAGATGAGGTTACGTTTGTACTATTTAGATAGTTAAGATCTTGGTTTAAGTTAGTGGAAGGGTTTACTAAGGTTGTACTATTTGAGTCGTTAAGCTCTGATTTTAAAGTAGTAAAAGTTGAAGTTAATTGTGCACTATTTGAATCGTTAAGATTTGAAGCTAAATTAGAAGTTAAATTTTTACTGGAAGAATCTTCGAAGCCTGGTAAATCTGTTGAAAACGAAAATCTATTTTCCTGGTTTGTGACTTCTTCGGTCGAAGATGAAGCTAAACTTCCGTAGCTTGAGGCTGAATTATCGGAATCGGATTTTGAGTCTGAATTTTTTTGCCCTTGCTTACCACTTCTAAGGTACACATGTAGTTATCAGAATAGCAAAAAGAATTGAGTTCAAACTATGAAATTAATGAAGTACTTATTTGAATGTCTGAATTTATATTTGAAGTTGAATTGTTGAGGAAAAAGAAAAAGAAATTTTGTATAAGAGAACTGATTTGCAGGTGAATAGTCACTAAAGAAATATTTAACAATTTATTGGAAGAATTAATTAAAACTGCAGTAAACTTGTACGAAAAATCTATAAAAAGGAATTGATTTTAAAATGGTCCAAAGGTATGTAAGTATTAATTGGTAAAAGACTCAAAATGTGGTAATCACGGACACACCGCTTTATTCAAAAAGTTAATTGGTTTTTCACGGAACCAACGCATGTATCAAAAAAAATGTTAATTGTTTTTTAACGCAACCACCACATGCATTAAACAAATCTTAATTGGTTTTTACCGGAACCACCGCATGTATCAAAAAAATCTTAATTGGTTTTAAACGGAACCACCGCATATATCAAAAAAAATCTGAACTGGTTTTCCACCAACCACAGTTTATATCAAATTCCAAAATTTCCAGATTATGTGTAAACTATTATCTAGTTCACTCAGTTTTATATGGTGAAAATTTTATGGAGAATGTACGTTTTTTTTTTTTAAACTGAAGTATAATGAAAATTTGGAAAATGGAAATACACATATGTGAAACTTTAAATGAAAGATTTGTGAAATGATTTGAAGATTTGAAATTAAAATGGAAGCTTGAAAGTATATTTGTAAAATGATTTGGGAAGTTTTTAAATTAGAAATTTGGAAATATGAAAAATGTGAAAAAAATGTAAATTTGTAAAATGAGTTGAAACTTGAGAGAAAAAAATTAAAATGTAAGTCTGCAAATGCTGAAAAAATGGTTCAAGAATTATTGAAAACTGAAAAAGTATTAGTAGTTAAGTATGGTTTAATCGGGGATTGCCCGTATTGCTTTTTTTAAATGTATGAAAACATTTATTTTAAGCAATTTTTAATTTTATAATTTATTTAATAATTTGGGAAAAATTTAAACAACGTGATATCAGGACGGACAAAGTTTCTTTGAAAACCGCCGTACCAAGCATAGCTTTAACATATAATTGCATACGAAGTACGCAATGTGTAAAAGATTAAAATATGCAAAAAGAAGGCAATTGGGAGAAACTTTACAACAACTAAGGCATGACGTAGCTGAATGCGTTTGTAACCATTTCAACTATCGTAGGAGTGCGGGTTCGACTCCCACTCCCGGGAGAAAAGGCTTTGAAGAGATTTACAAAGTATAATCGAAACAGCTGTCGCTTGTCCGTCCTGATGTCACGTTGTTTAAATTTTTCCCAAATTATTAAATACATATATTAGTAGTTAAGTTAGACGGACGCACCGCTTAATTCAAAAAAATCCAAAATGTTTTATTAAACGAAAGGACGCACCGTTGTAATCGAAAAAATATATTTGGTTGTTCAACAGTACCACCGTTTTAATCAAAATCCAAAAAAAATTTATGTATATACGTAAATGTATGTAGAAAAAAATTTGCAGAAAAACTACATATACATGTGGGAGTGACAGACGGACGTAGACAAGAAGTGGACGCAGCTTAAACACAGTGACAGCAACGTAAAGGAATGCAACCCTGTAACGAGAAGAGACGGACAAGATAATTGGAGAGATGGGAGGACGAAAGAGCGACTGACGATGACCAAGTTATGAGAAGACAGCAAACGAACGAACGAACAGTTGACACTTTGGCACCAACCAGAACGCAGCTCATAAAGTTTTACTTTAATCAAATACGTGTGTAATATGTTATATGTAATATATACCTAAATCTTTAATAAAGATATATGAACATTAAACCAAACCGCGTATTAAACAAATCCACATTTTGGGGGCTCGCCCGGAATAAGCCAACCGAAGAAAAAATCATCTGCGTCTCAGGCAAACAGAGCTAATACTGTTTTCACACAGACGGCTTATTGAATAATAAAGGCAGTTTTCTACATTAAGACGCTTATTGAGCTCAATCTTCCCTACAAAATTCGAATCTATTATTATTTCATTAGTAGCTAATCGAATGCCTAATGAAGTCAAAAGCACAATGCAACTCTGTTGGCAGCGTTCCGCTTCCGTTTCCGCTTCTTAGTTTTCAAAGCAAATGTCATTGTCTGCATGGCGGAACGATACAAGGTGGCCGCATCGAACAGCTCATTATAACCTTTTTTATTTGATTTGATACATCAACTACCGGCGCAGTACGATTTTGACATTTGTCCATCGAATTTACAAGTACATGGAATTTTTTTTGTTTTTAGGTATGTCACCATGCTCTCACCTTGTATCGTTCCGCCATGATTGTCTTTCTCATCCTTCATACTAATCGAGCAGTTACTTCTGTGTGAAAGCAAAAAATTTACGATTTCGTTAGCAGGTGAAATGAGATCATTAAGTTTCTGTGTGAAAACAGTATAAGGCAAGCCAAAAAGTAGTGACTGCGTGCGAAATAGACAAAACTGCAACAATCAAGAAGAGTGACGTCTGCGTTTGAAGTCGGCAGAGTTGAGCTAAAGAAAAGAAAATTTGCGGCTGCATAACCAATTTAAGGTAACCAAATTCATAAAATCCGGAGAAATTTGACTTTTGCGTTAGTTGCACCAACAACAATACGCATTCGTGACCAAAGGTGACACGATTTTTTTTTTCACCGTTACATATATGCCCACATACATAGAAATATATGTATATGTAAGAACACATAAAATCAACGGAGGTATGCAAGCACAGTTACGTATAATAACCGCATGAACGCCAGCAGATCAGAACCTCAGCGACGTCAACAAAAACGCAGTTCTACTTTAGCAACGACGCACTCAAACAACAGAACAGAGCAGCAACTTCGTCATCATACAAGTTGTCACTCAAAAATTATTGGTATACCAGCTACAAAAGCTAACGCATATAATTCGAACAGCACAACTGCTGTAGCAACGACGTCATCATACAAGTTGTTACGAGCAAACTTTATTGGTGTACATACGATTTTTGTCACGAAGCGAGCGTACAAATACATATGTTAATTTGGCACGAACGGAGCGATCACAGCAGCAACTTCGTCATCATACAAGTTGTTATGAACATAGCTCAATCGTAGACGGCAGCGTAGACAAACCCACCACCATTGCGACTAAAACGTTCACTTCAACAGCGAAGTTGGTAGAAGCAGAGAACAATCTCATACATACGTTAGCAGCAGCAGCAGTTGTATACCAGTTAGGAGAGTTGGAAGCAAGCAACAATAAGACGAAGCGAAACAAACGGGAAGTTAAAGTTGAGCCGAATAAGCAGAAGACGAAAATTCCTCAAGTGAAGGAAAGACGAAGGTGATTTAAGGTAGAAAGAACGCGATAAGAAGGTAAAGAAGTTAAATAGTAAAGAAGAATAAAGAAATTATATCGAGAAACAAAATAAAAGCTCAGTATAGAAGTTGAGAGAAATTTATAAAAAAGATAGTGCAGTGTTGGAAGTCGAAAAAAACACACATTTCTAATTAGAAGTTGACAGTGTAGCTAAAGCAGTGCATATGCTGCAAATATAATTGCAATCCGTGTATTTACATATGTGTATTTATCTGGCGTGAATGGGTTGAGCGTAAAACCTTTTGGTTCTTATGCACATATGTATGTGCAGATCTAATGCGAAATTGAAGCCGTAAAATCTTACTGAAGTAGGTACGCCAATAAACAATTGCATATAAGCATACCAATTAGAAGCATAAAATAAAAAACGAACAACTGTGGAATTAATTTCTAATTAGAAATGTGTTATCAAAAGATGTCTATGCTTTAATTGACGTTCGAATTGATAAATCTTGCTTCATAAAATACGATCTAAACTGTATAAGATCTAATGTGTAATTAAATTACTTACGTATGTTCACTTATGTGTAATTTGTCGATCATTTAAATTTTATTCACGACATTGTACGTTGCTTATATATCGTTTTATATGTTTGAAAAGACTGTCGATGGTAGCAGAGCGAAATTACTTTAATCTTTAATTACATTCAACAATAGAAAACTACTATAATTATACGCCTGCAAGAAATATTTTTAAATCAATACATTCATATTTAAGGTTTAAAAATAATATAATCGATAAGTTTATATTAGAAACACAGCAAAATGGACACAGGGGCCATAGACGCGGACGCAGTCCTAAAAATTACAGTAGTGACTCTAAAAGAAAGATTAAGAGAACTAGGGTTAGGAGCGGTTGGACGCAAACACGAACTTAGGGAAAGACTACTCCAACATTTAGGCCTGATTGATGATGGGGACGACGAAGATGAAGATGGTGATTCCCAGCCGAATCAATCCGTAATTGAAGTTCCATTCAGACCATCGCCTGTGCCGGCAAGTACTGCGCACTTCACTTTTAAAGATATTCAGGAAAGTCTGTCAACTTTCGACGGTTCCGACACATCCGACATAAAGAAGTGGATTGAGCAAATAGAAGAGAATGCCGAAATCGTAAACTGGAACGAAGTTCACAAATTTATATACGCAAAACAATTGTTACGTGGTGCTGCTAAACTTTTCGTAAGTAGTCAAACTGTGTTACGGGATTAGAGTTCCTTGAAACTGTGTCTCAGTAAAGAGTTTGGTAGTAAGCTGTCCTCAGCTGATGTTCACAAAATATTAGCAAAAAGACACAAGAAGCAAGGCGAATCATATCGCGAGTATTTGTATGCGTTAATGGAGATAGGCAAATCGGTTCGATTAGGTGAAGAAAGTTTATTGGAATATTTTATTGATGGTATTCCCGGTTCTAAATTCAGTAAGGCTGTACTTTATCAGGCAAAAACCATAAGTTAGCTAAAGGAGCAAATAGTCATTTACGAAAAGATTAAGCAGGAATCACGACTGGATAATTTTAAGAAGGTTGAGCCATATAATAGACCCAAACAAGAAAACATAAATTCTACTTTGCCAACAAAAATCGAAAAGAGATGTTTTAAATGTGACGAATTTTCGCATTTAGCGAAAGATTGCAGACATAGAGAATTTAAATGTTTCAAATGCCAACAAATTGGACATAGGTCTTTCGAATGCAAAACACAACAGGGTATAGGCACAAAGCGTGAACATCAACAGGGTACGGGCACAAAGCGCGAACAGGGTCACGTTAATTCAATTGGTGAAGCACCAAAAACTAACTTAAAACTTAAAAAGATAAAAGTTTGCAACATGGACGTATGGGCTCTAATCGATACAGGCTGTAGTTTATGTTTAATGCGATGCGACATATTTAACAAGTTGGATAAATCTATTCAACTGGTTCCAGAAAGACGGCAACTGTTTGGTATTGGTTCATCCAGAATATCGACTAGGGGTAGTTTTGAAATAAAGGTACTAATAGATAAAATCCCAGTAAACTTAACGTTTCACGTAGTAGAAGCAGGTGACATAAGCTATGAAATCATTCTTGGTACTTCCATTTTTAAATATTTTGATATGGTGGTTCGAGACGATAACATTGAATTTAGAGATAGAACTGTGGCGTCGAGTAACGTCGATAATGAAGATGTAGCAAAAGCTGTTGTACCAAAGGACGACGATCCGATGGCAAATATTTTTTCAAACTCATGTTTTAATGTTATCGGGGAAGAAACAGAGTATTATTTAGCTCACCTTAATAAGGGAATGGCTAGCGTGGTAAGGCAAATGATAGAAGAGTACAAGCCAAAGAAAGATAATAGCCCTCCAGTGAACATGAAAATCATCCTTACTGACGAAGTTCCTGTCTATCAACCGCCGCGAAGGGTGTCATACGAAGAACAAAAAATTATAGACAAACAGGTAGAACAGTGGCTGGATGAAGGCATAATACGCCCAAGCTCTTCGAGCTATGCCTCACCTGTGGTACTCGTGTCAAAGAAGAACGGCACAAAACGACTTTGTTGCGACTATCGTAAGTTGAATTCGAAAATTATACGCGATAACTTCCCTATGACCTTAATCGATGACTCACTAGAGAGGCTTAGAGAAGCGAATGTGTACACGACTTTAGATTTGGCAAATGGGTTTTTCCATGTACCAATGGATGAAATTTCCCGCAAATATGCAGCGTTCGTAACTCATAGTGGCCAGTATGAATTTCAGTATGTACCTTTTGGTATCTGTAATTCACCAGCAGTATTTTGTCGCTACATTCATGCAATTTTGAATGATTATATTAGGGATGGGACAGTAGTTGCATATATGGATGATTTGGTGATCCCGGCTAAGACTGAGGAAGAAGCTGTAGAGAAATTGAGGAAGGTATTGAAGCTAGCGAGCGACAAGGGCTTGAGGGTTAATTGGGGAAAATGCCAGTTCCTGGCAAAAAGGATACAATTCCTTGGGTATATAATCGAGAACGGTACGATTAGACCCAGCACCGACAAGACCAAAGCTATAGATAACTTTCCTTTACCCCAGACGAAAAAATCACTACAAAGATTTTTAGGCTTAATGTCTTACTTTCGCCGTTTCATCAAAAACTATGCCTTAATTGCGAAACCGTTGTCAGACATGCTGAAGAAAACCGAAGAGTTTAAAATCTGCGGCAAAGCCTTAGAATCTTTTAAACAGTTGAAAACAGCCCTGATCCAAGCACCAGTTCTCACGATGTTTAATCCCAAGGCAATTACCGAAATCAACACCGATGCTTCTATGTATGGATACGGAGCCATTCTTCTCCAAAAGAACTCCGAAGACCAGCAACTACATCCGGTACAGTTCATGAGCCGCAAGACGTCAGCCGCCGAACAAAAGTATCATTCCTACAAATTGTAGGTACTCGCCATAGTCCAAGCGCTTAAAAAATGGCGCGTATATGTATTGGGGTCAAGATTTAAGCTAATCACTGACTACAACGCATTCACAATGACGTTACAGAAATAGGACGTTCCGCTGAGGGTGGCACGATGGGCTATGTACCTCCATGAGTACGATTACGTGATCGAACACCGACGAGGGCGCAAATGAGGCATGTAGACGCGCTCAGTAGAGTGCAATGTATGGTTATAGAAGAATCGTTGCGACATCGACTTAGAGAGGCACAAATGAAGGACCCTTGGACGAAGGCAGTACGCAAGATTTTGGAGGCAAACAACTACGAAGATTTTTATATATACAATGATGTTCTTTACAAAGATTCGGCTCGACAGCTAATTGTGGTACCTACGCAGATGGAGAGAGAAGTAATTGAGCTGGCGCATCGTCAAGGACACTTCTCTGTTAAGAAGACCAAAAACTGCATTGAAAAGGACTTTTATATATCTAGCATAGAGGCACAGGTCGCAGAAATTGTTAACAGCTGTATAGCTTGTACAGTAGTTAATGCCAAATCGAAAAGGATGGGTTTTTAGTACCCATAGAGAAGGCAGATAAACCTTTGTTGACTTTCCATATAGACCACGTTGGTCCACTCGCGGCTACTCGGAAACAATATAACTACATCCTCGTTGTTGTTGATGCATTTTCGAAGTTTGTGTGGCTCTACCCCACAAAGGACACGGGTGCTCATGCAGTGATTAACGAAGCAGGAAGCTACGTTTGCAAATCCCAGAAGAATCGTTACCGATAGGGGTTCCGCCTTTACATCGCACGCCTTCGAGGATTATTGCAAGAAAAACCAAATACAACACGTGCTCATCACAACCGGAGTACCGAGAGGAAACGGACGAAAATCGTCATACCCATGTTAGCAAAGCTGTCGCAGGATAATCCCGAACATTGGTACAAACATGTTGGGAAAGTTCAGCAGTTCATAAACAATTCTGCCCCGAGAAGTACGAAAGTAGCTCCGTTCAAACTATTGACAGGATGTGACATGAGGTTGTCGGAATCACCACCGTTAGACGAAATCATGGAGAATGAAGCAATTGAGTCGGTCGAAGCCGATCGCAACGAAGCTCGAAGATTGTCCAAGCAGGGTATTTCAGCAATTCAAGAAGAAAACCGTCGCAATTACAATCGGAAACGCAAGGAGAATGTAAATTACGAAATCAATGACGTAGTGGCTGTAAAGCGCACTCAATTTGGTACGAATTTAAAATTGAAACAGAAATACTTTGGACCGTATAAAATCATTGAAAAGCTGCCACACGGCCGTTACAGAGTGTAAAAGCTAGACGAAGTGGAGGGACCTAATTCTACCTCCACAGTGGCAGAATATCTCAAGCCTTGGCGTCCAGGATTCGGGTCGAACCCTAAGTCAGGAGGGCCGAATGTGGGAGTGACAGACGGACGTAGAACAAGAAGTGGACGCAGCTTAAACACAGTGACAGCAACGTAAAGGAATGCATCCCTGTAACGAGAAGAGACGGACAAGATAATTGGAGAGATGGGAGGACGAAAGAGCGACTAACGATGACCAAGTTATGAGAAGACAGCAAACGAACGAACGAACAGTTGACACTTGGGCACCAACCAGAACGCAGCTCATAAAGTTTTACTTTAATCAAATACGTGTGTAATATGTTATATGTAATATATACCTAAATCTTTAATAAAGATATATGAACTACATTAAACCAAACCGCGTATTAAACAAATCCACATACATATGTAAGTAATATAGTAATATACAAGATATGCAGGTCCTTTTGGTCCTTGCTTTTCTTAAATAAATAACACAACACAACACTTTATTTTAATACACTTTAACACTTTATTTAAAACAACTTTAAATATTTAGCAACTAATTAGTTGACCGTGCAACTTCTCTGATTAAACTGAATTACCCTCGAAAGGCAATGATGCCTCCTTAAATACCTTTCCTAATGCCATTCTGCTGCTGCTGTTATCATATGTAAAACGGTCGCACATTCAGTTGTTGTTGCTAGCGCATGTGATGCTATGATAAGTGCAAGTTGCTAGGTAAGTGCAAGCAGCGACGTCGCGCGATCAGTTTTAACGCTTCTCTTTATGCCTGCCTACGACCATCACGTTGCTATGGTAAGCAAGCGCAAGCAGTGACATTGTGCAGTGCGTTGCTGGGCTGGATATTAAACCTGCCGTTGCTATGATAGAACCACGCGCGATTACTTGTTCTACCGTTGGGTTGCATACCAAGCCCGTGCATATGATGTTGCTATGCTGTGATCGTATGCAGTGGGTTGTTATGCTGTTGGCTTGCATATGATGTTACTATGGTAGCGTCACGTAGTGCTTTTGTGCGATTAGTTGCGCTGTTGTTGGGCAAGCTCTGTTAGGCAAGCGATGGGCATTTGAGTTGGATTGTTGTTAGGCAAGCGATGATCATTTGTTGGTTTGTTTTGCTCTGCATCAATTGACCTTGCCATTTGACTTGGTTGCTAACTAGTTGTTTGAGGCTACGTAGAGAAGCTAGGCATATTGTTGACTTAGCAGAGATGTGCAATAGGCATCATAACTTAACTCCTCCCCCTCTTAAATTCGGAGCGTCCCTGATCCGACGAACTTATAACTATACATATTTTTAAAAAATAAAAAGATATATTTTATATAATCTAAATATCCTTTTCTTTTGCGGACTTCGTAAAGAAATAATGATTTCGATGATCTTGTGTGACTTTTTTTTAAAGAGTTATAATTTGACATCTTTTGAAATTTTAATTAGCTGCAAATATTTAATTCTTTAATTTCTTACTAAATTACGGGAATTCCATATTTACTTCTCTTACAAATTTTAAATTGGCTTTTACAATAAGCTTTTTTCTAAAAGATATAACATGTTTGTTTTTTTTTTTTTTTTTAAGTGGTAATCAATGATTTATAATGTTGTAAATAATGTTTTCCGTATACATATGTACGTTTTTTTATATAATTATTATTTTCATTTTATTTTTGAATTATTGTAGCTTCGTAAAGTTGAGCTTCCATAAAAAATATTTCTATATTTACCATAAAAAAAATTAGAATTTGGCTTTTATAAAAACCGTTTTAAAGAAAATTATAGATTTTTTTTAATATAATAATAATTTATTTATTTAATTTTTGAAATAGTGTGTTTCGTATACATATGTACGTTGTTTTTCATACTTATTATTTCCATTTTAATCTTGAGTTATTGTAGCTCTTAAAATATATTTATAATGTTTGGATATTTTTTTACTAAACCTTGTCAATTCTCTATTTACAATTCAGAAAAATTATAAGTAAGCTTTTATAGGAAGTGTTTTGAAAAAAATTATAATATTTTTAAATATAATAATAGTTTATTTATTTATTTGGTTTTGAAAATATTTTTTTCTGTATACATATGTACATTTTTAATTCAAATATTATTTCCATTTTATTTATAAGTTCTTGAAAAATATAGCAAAAATTCATAATTTTTTGTTTCACTAAATTAGATATATATATGTACATTTCAGAACAATTTTATGCGGACTTTTATAATTTGCGTTTTAAGGTAATTGTATACATATTTTCTAAGTTAGTATTCTCAATTTAATCGAAAAATTATTGTTTCCGTATTATTTACATTTTATTTCGAGTTAAGCTAGGAAAACCTTAAATGAAAATTATTAGCTTTTCGTTTTCTTCTAAATTACTTACCTTATTAAATAATTTTACTTCCATTCCATTTTTTTTTTTTTTTATATAATCATGTGATTTTGGTTTGGTAGAGAATCTTAAGAAAATTATTATAAGAAAACTACAGTTGTCGTATACATATGTACGATTTTTTGTATAATAATTTTCAAAATTTAATATCAAAAAATAAAAAGTTTTTTTTTTTTTTACATCAAAATTTAAGTAATCCAATATTTCGTAAAAACTATGTTTCATGGTTTTGAATTAAATTTAAAGCTAGTTGTTTTTTATTGGGTGATCAGTAGAAGTCGTTGACTTGATGACTTAATACCTTTGCTTTAAAAGATTTTTTGTTTTTTTTTTTGACAAACCAGTTGCGTTTATACTTGATATGCTGAATCCTTATCTTAAGTTATCCTTATGGACTTTTTTGCCATTTATCAACACAGTTGTTCCTAAATCTTTTTGTACAATGTTTTCCACGTACACCTTGCTTAATTTATTCCCTAGGCGTTTATTGCGGCGAACATATACCTTTTCTCCTTCATTAAATTTTCTATGATTGTTAACAGATTTTTTAACGACATTTTCTTGTGCAACAGTAAGCGCTACTTTAATTGAGTCTAGGTGATCTTTGGGAAAATTATTAATTACATCTATGGGTTTCGCATTTACAGTATAATGTATTGAATTATTATACTTATATGTTGCAAGTAAAATCAATTCATTGGTATCTGTTATATTTTGTTCGGCTTTTATACATCTTGCGATTTCTGTTAGCGTTGAATGTACTCTTTCTATTTGGCCGTTACTTTTACTGTGTAAGGCTGGTATGAAAAACTGCTCAATTTCGAAATGATATTTCAATAAATTGGATATTGTATTGGAATGAAGGGATTTCTCGTTATCGGAAACAACTATTTTGGTTTTTCTGAACTTGTTCAGTACTAAAAGTAGAGCAGTTTTAACATCGGTTGTTGATCTGGATTCGATAGGAATCGTAATTGTAAATTTGGAAAATGTATCTATGCAGGTAAAAAAATGAAATTTATCTACCGAAAATATGTCTACATGGAGGATTTGGCCAGGATATTCTGGAATTGGTGTTTTTCCTACTTCTAATTTTGATTGGTGTCTATTATATTTATTCTCCGAACAAGTTTTACAATTTTTAGTAATTGTTGTAAGGGTTTTCTTTATATCTGGGAAAAAGTATTCAGATATCAACTGCTTGTAGTTCTCCTGAATTGAGCGATGGGCTCTGTTGTGCTCCGTGGTAGCAGCCTCGATTTGGTCTTCTCTTTTTATTAAGTCAATTACAATCCTTTCCGTATGTATAAACTTTACTCCTGGGAAATTGGATAAGAGTAACGACTGAACTCTGGCTAAGGTTTCGAGATCACAACAAACTCCGTTTACTACATTTGGGTTAACCTTTTCCCGGATTGTTTGTAAAAGATATTCTGCAGTTTTAAAGTGTATGGAATGTCTAACAAGTTTTTGGAATAGAATTTTGGTGGATTTGCTGTTCACCTCGGATGGTGTCAGCACTAACTGGGATCTAAATTGGTTTACGGGATTTTTTATGGTTTTTATTGTGTCTGAAAGAGATAATTCACTATGAGCTGTAGCGCTTGAGTCATCCAGATTGTGAATATATTGACGCGAAAGTGCATCCGCTACTTTGTTGTCTTTACCGGGCTTATAAAAATATTTCGGAGCAAATGAATTTATAAATGCGGTCCATCTTTTAATTTTCGAATTGGGGTTTTTATCTGACATGGCGAATGTAAGCGGCTGATGGTCTGTGAAAATATGTATGTTTTTAATGCCATACAGATAATGCCTTAATTTTTGGAATGCCCAAACTATTGCCAACAGTTCACGTTCATTCGTGGCATAGTTTTCCTCAGCCTTAGATAGTGTACGAGATATCATCGTTATAGGTTTGCCGATTTGCGAAAGCACAGCTTCTAGTGCTACGGATGAGGCATCGGTTGTTATCTCGAACGGCTTAGAGTAATCTGGGTGTTGGAGAAGTACGTCTTCTGAGGCCAAAATAGTTTTAAGTTTATTGAAGGCATTTATTGCTTCTTCGTCTAATGAGATATTAATCTTTTTGGACTGTCTACTAGTAACGTGGCCATTGTCACCTCTTAAGTATTTCGTAAGTGGGTTTGAAATATGCGCATAGTCCTTTATAAACCTACGGTAATAGCCCGAAAGACCCAAAAAGGACCGTAGAGATCTTAACGATTTCGGCTGTTGGTAATTTAGGATGGCATCTACTTTACTAGGACATGTTTTAATTCCTTTATGCGAGACTGTGAAACCTAAAAATTCGACTTCGTTTCTAAAAAATTTAGATTTTTCTAAGGACACTCGCATTCCTGCTCGCTCGATTTTCTTTAGAATGGACTCGACATGCCTATAATGGGAACTTTCGTCTGGTGAGAAAATGATGATGTCATCAACGTAAACGTGACATATTTTCCCAATGTCTTCACGCAAAATGTCATCTATTGCCCTTTGGAATATGCTTGGCGCATTTTTCAAGCCAAATGGCAAACGGCAAAACTCATACTTGCCATTGTTTACGCTGAATGCTGTTTTGCACCTATCTTTCTCTCGAAGGCAAATCTGGTGGAACCCTGACTTAAGATCGAGTGTCGTAAATAACTTGGACTTACCTAAATTTGAGAGTATTACTGTAGTATCTGGGATTGGATATTTGTCAGATGTAGTATGTTCATTTAGCTTCCGAAAGTCGATGACCATTCTCAACTTTTGGTTTCCGTCATCATCTAACCCTTTCTTTGAAACTACATGAACAGGCGAGTTATAGGGTGAATATGATTTCCTTATTATGCCGTCTTTAAGTAGGGACTCAATTTCGTTGTTAATAAAATTCGATACTGATATTGGGTAAGGATAGCTTCTTGAATAAATTGGCTTATCAGTTACCATGTCTATACTTGCTATTACATTTGTGTTATACGGAAGAGCTCTATTGGGGTTCGCAAATGCGTTAAAATTATTTTGTTTAAGTGTTTCAATACTACAAGGTGTTTCAATTTTTTTAGTATGAGCCATGTTAACTTCCTGACATTGAAAAAAGTTGAGATTCTCTTTTCCGTTCTTATGGAAAATCAGTCCAGCTTTTGTGTCAATATTTGCCTCGATATCTTTCAACAAATCATACCCAATGATTCCATCAAAAGTATCTAATTGGGGTAATATATAAAATGTAGCAGTCGTTCCTAGAATATTGACTTTACATTTCTCAGAAATTTTATTTACACCATTTATAGATCTTAGTTGAAAGGGATATTGTGTGGCGGTTATTCCTTTCAAAAAACCATATTTTTTTATGTAATTTTTCGCGGTTCCCGTGTCTATCAGAATTTTAAGAACTTGCCCATTAGGTAAAGTTCGAGTAATATAGGGCAAGTTCGACCTTAGCCTAAAAAATTTATCTCATCTAGAGGCTGATTATCTTCCATTTCGGAGTAGTATGGTTCATTCGACAAAGGGTCTTCGTACTCGTCCACTGCCGTGGAAAATGAATTATTTTCCATAGCGTTAATACGTTGCAGTTTGTTAAAGGGTGCTTGAGTGGAGGTAGTGTTATTGTAAGGTCTCTTGAATTGTTGTTGAGGTTGGGCAAAGTTGTTGGCTTGTTGCCGCGTCCGCTGTTGATGAGAATTTAGCCGATTTGAACTATTTCCCTGTTGAAATGTTTGTTGGCGATTTCGCTGTTCGAAAGGATTGTTTCTGATTTGAGGATTTCTTCTGAAACAAGAGGTTCCCTGATCTATTTCCATTGGAACGGGGTATTGTGCTGAACTGCTTGGATTTGATCGATTTGGATGAGGAGGAGTATTAGAAAATTGGGTACTTTGATGTACTTGTGGCAATCTTCCCAAGGCATATGTATGCGCGAAGTTATATCAGTCTCGATTATGTTGCAACTCTTGCGCTGCAGCTAGTGCACTGGGTAAGTCTGGTGGGTTCGCAGAGAAAAGGGTATCGCAAAGTGGCCGCCTGAGACCGGAAATGAATACCCTTAAAGCGTTTTCCCTAGCCTTTACATTAAACGCATTGCAAAGTTCCTCATTACTGCTATATGTCATAATATTTTTGTTTAGAATCAAAGTAAGTTGCCTATCAACTACATCATAATATTCACTAATAGACATTTGTCCCTGCCTCAATATATTGAGCTGATTTTCTAATATGTGGAGTGGTCGTTTATCTGCATATAATTGGTCTAACTTAGAAATAATGGCTTTAAAGTTTAGCGGAGTGTTAAAAGCGCTAAGATTTTCGTTAGCTGCCGACGTTATTTTGTTACGCAAAATACACATGGCAATATAATATGGCTCCGAGCCCTCGGTATAATAGTTTATCGCGAACCTAGCTGCTTCTCTCCATGCTGGATATTCAGATATTTTACCCCTTAATTCTGGTAGAGACTTAATCAAATTAAGATCCGTATGCCTACTTTGCGTGCCTGCAACAATAGTTACGGGACTGAAAACTTCTAGTTTTCTAGGTATAATACTCTGAAAATCTCGTCTTAACTCTGCTAATTGTTCCCTAAAGTTCTCTTCAACCACTTCTACTGTCGACGCCAGTAAACTAGCCACTGCATTTCTATCCATTTTTTAATTAAAAATTTTTTGTTGTAACACTATAAATTTTTTTTATAATTTAATTAGAATATAGATATTTATTAATGCAATTTTTAAAACTAATAATTTTTCATACGTACATATATATCGAAGTAGGTAATGAAGATCCTGTTGATTGATGAAGTATTTCGTCATGCGATTTACAGATGACACTTCCAAATTTTTTTTTTAAATTTAGAGGGTGCCTTTAGTTTTTAAATCAACATCTTTTGTCTGTTTGAAGACGTTTAGCACCATTTGATAATTATTGTTTTAGCGTATTGTATTTGTATTCAGTTTTTTTTTTTTTACCTTTCTTTTATTTAAATAATTCAGAATCTACCGACAAAACGACATTTTTTCAAAACTATTTAATATTCCTCTTCTCTAGAATATTTTTGGTTACTTTTCTGTCACTTTTTATATGCTTTTTTTTACACTGTCTATTTTCCTAATAGCCTTTAAATTAATATGCTTGTTCTTATATTTTTAAGGATAGGTATTTATTTCGAAGTTGTTTCACAAATTTTTATTTGAATTTACTGTTTGTTTTCACTAATCCTTTTTCAAGGATTTTTATTTTAGATAACGTTTTTCAAACATTGGTTTATTTTATAAGGATGATTTTATTTTCCTTTTTCTGTACACTTTTTTTTTTGAATGGCTTTTAAGTTAATATATTTTAACTATTCAGTAATTTTTCTTTGACTTTACTTTTTTTTCACACTTCCTTGAAGGACATTCACTTCATTTAAAGTTTTTCCGAACACTGGTTTATTTTAATGGTCACTGTTTTTATGTCGTTATTTGATAAGGATAAATATTTAAGAAAATTTTTTTTGAATAAAACAAGTATTTTCCTTTAGTTTTTATCCTTATTTACAGGATATAGCTTTTTAAAAACACTTATGTCTTGCACTGTCTTGTTTTTAATTATAACCCTTATTTAAAGGATATATCAATTTTTTTTTTTTTTTAAAGCACTCGCACTGTTTTTTATTTTATTTGATTTTATTTTTTTTATTGTAATCCTTCTTTAAAGGATATGTGTATTTTTTATACTCTTGGGTTTGCACTATAGTTGGGCGCCAGTTATGCAGGTCCTTTTGGTCCTTGCTTTTCTTAAATAAATAACACAACACAACACTTTATTTTAATACACTTTAACACTTTATTTAAAACTTTAAATATTTAGCAACTAATTAGTTGACCGTGCAACTTCTCTGATTAAACTGAATTACCCTCGAAAGGCAATGATGCCTCCTTAAATACCTTTCCTAATGCCATTCTGCTGCTGCTGTTATCATATGTAAAACGGTCGCACATTCAGTTGTTGTTGCTAGCGCATGTGATGCTATGATAAGTGCAAGTTGCTAGGTAAGTGCAAGCAGCGACGTCGCGCGATCAGTTTTAACGCTTCTCTTTATGCCTGCCTACGACCATCACGTTGCTATGGTAAGCAAGCGCAAGCAGTGACATTGTGCAGTGCGTTGCTGGGCTGGATATTAAACCTGCCGTTGCTATGATAGAACCACGCGCGATTACTTGTTCTACCGTTGGGTTGCATACCAAGCCCGTGCATATGATGTTGCTATGCTGTGATCGTATGCAGTGGGTTGTTATGCTGTTGGCTTGCATATGATGTTACTATGGTAGCGTCACGTAGTGCTTTTGTGCGATTAGTTGCGCTGTTGTTGGGCAAGCTCTGTTAGGCAAGCGATGGGCATTTGAGTTGGATTGTTGTTAGGCAAGCGATGATCATTTGTTGGTTTGTTTTGCTCTGCATCAATTGACCTTGCCATTTG